>NC_064630.1:580244779-580864501 GCF_023864275.1 Schistocerca cancellata | reverse complement strand
CTGTAATTTATTTATTGTCAAACTGTCCATTTTACCAGCCTATAATTAAACCAACATGGTAATCAATATGGTATGGAGCAAATAGGTTCTACATGCAGACAGGCCAATATGAGTGAGTGCACACTAGATGTAAATTTCTGGCAACATTAGAATTTCACATCAAAGATCTGATATTTTCACTAAATTAGAAAATGAAAACATACTGTTGTGAAACTTCCTGGCAGATTAAAACTATGTGCCAGACTGTGACCTTTGCCTTTTGCAGGCAAGTGCTCTACCAACTGAGCGATCCAACAATGAATCACAACCCATCTCACAGTTCCATTCCTGCCAGTGCATCATCTACGCCTTCCAAATTTCACAGTTTTCCTGGCATACCGCAAGGCAAAGGTCCCACATTCGCGCCCTGGTTTGGCAGGCATTTTTAATCTGCCAGGAAGTTTCAAACCTTCATACATTTTGTTGCAGGGTGAAAATTCATTCTGAAAACATGCTGTTCTAAATGTTCTGCAGCTGTTGTGAGTTAGCTTTCAGCTTTTATCCAATTTTATGTCCCCCTAGAAAGTAACTCCAGATATCCATGAATATAGATTTTCAAAATAACCATTATTCCAAAAGAACCTTAATGATGTTATTCCATTAAAATAAAGTAATCTAACAGCAAACTGCACACTTATTCTAAACGAAATTTATTTACGTAAGATATATGATGACAGATGGGAAATATAATTGTAACAGAAAGGTTTACTGGATGTGATGTGGCAAATCTGCAATTTGCCTTTATATTTATTGCCAACACTGATCAACTTAATACTGAATGAGACAAAAATCATTACTTCCTTACAGTGAAAGCAAAGACTGGAACCAATAATAAAATGTAGATGTGAGATTTCTTGGTGTAAATAATGCGACTATAAACTTTTAAAGCACAATATTGCAACAGCTCATGATCTTTCCCATTACCCTTCAAGTAGAATTTTACTGGCAAGTGCAGAGCTATAAAATTAGTCATTTTGGTAAGTAAAGTTGTACGAATTAGCAGAACTAAGATCACTACTTGCAGCTACTGATGAGAAATTACTACCTCAGGTGCCAGAGCATTGTGCATTAGACAAATTGGCAACTGTGCTCAACAGTGCAGAATACTCCTATAATGTCCAAGGGCATCTGATATACTCACATGGACACTGTACAAAACAACAGCATGTATTACTTAAAAGAACTCTAGATATTATAAATAAATAGTTTTAACACTATCAGGCAGTAACTCTCCTGGCTATAATATTATTAGGGTTTTAAAACTTAGGCTAACTGGATAGCTGATCTATTGTATCAGTCATCAAGCAAGTCCTAAAAGAAATGCACATGTCTTACACTCTGTTCAACAATTTCCGAGACATTACGTTTTCAACAGAACCTACTTTCCTTATACCTAATTATTCTTTTGCAGTGTAATTATGTGGTTTTTGTTTTTAGTGATACACCTTTTCAACGTGGCTGCTACTCAGCAACCATACACTAGTTTCAACATAGGATTAAACAGCCAACCAGTTGCACATAAACAGTAGGTACATTGACCTAGGTTAGCTATGCTCAAGTCGAAAGTAAAATAAAATGTTCTAGCCTTGGCCACGTGTGCCCAGCTGGGAGCCACATCAGACTAATCAGCTCAGTGGCTTACATTGCTGCCACGAAAACAATACATGTTTGATTCTATGGACTATCACAGACTGACTTAGGGTTTATAGTGTGTTAGTACAGTGATGTTACAGTGTGTTTTCATGTTGATGTTGATTCTTTCCAGTTTATATTTTTTATGTAATCAGATGTTTATTACTTTTTGAGTGTGTATTTTCGTTTTTAAATGGCTTCTGTAACATGAAGGAACATTGATGAAACCAAGAAGCTAGACTATTAACTGATAAGAGATATATTTCATCAAGTTACACTTACCTCCAAGCCACAGGACACATACTGAGGAATACACATTATGGGAATTGAAACAACATTTGTATGTTGCACCTCAGACTTTATTCCAGCTGTAGCACAGGACACATACTGAGGAATACACATTATGGGAACTGAAACAACATTTGTATGTTGCACCTCAGACTTTATTCCAGCTGTAGCTTTTACAGTTCTAATATTCAGTTCCACATTATGACTCTCTCTTGATACAAGATCTAAGGGAATATGCTGTCCAAGCATATTGCAGAAAATCAATCCGCACACTTTAGGATCAGGAAAATGTACATAGAATGAGGAGTATATGAATCTTTTTTCATATCTCACTGATCATTTTCCTTTCACAATGAATAGAATAGAATAAACTACCAAAATCTCTGTTAGAATAATTCTGTGTGGCAACTTTCAAGTGAAGAAGTTTCCATTCATGTAGTTAATCATTTTGTTCTTGTTGCTAGTGAAGTCGAGACAGTGGACAGAGCGATCCACAGCAGCGAAGAGCTGACATGGGTCAAATGACAAGCTGTAGACTGGGCTGCTCTGACGAAGAGACATGTAATAAATCTGAAAAAATGCAAGTAGTTTAAATAGTTGTAACCAAAATTGTGTTTCCTTTTTACACAAATGCACAACAGCAATATTACCTAAAAACCATACAATATCAAACTATTTCCTATGAAGTACAAACAGCATAGTGCCGATGACTATATAATTTGCAGTTTATTTACATGCAATACCATACATAACTTTCAAAAATTGTGATACCTGCTGATTGCTATATCAAAAATCAAATTTACAGGTGGTAAATATATTGCTAAAATGAAAATTTCAATGTTTAAGACGTTGCATGACATGAATATGTAAACTGAAGAAGTTAAGGTAATAAATAATTGTGTAGAATATCAGTTAACTAGATTACTAGTTTTCCTAAAACACCCTCTCGGCTGCCATTTGCAATAATAATAATAATAATAATAATAATGTGTGTGTCCACACGTGCACACACAAACCCATTTCCTCCTACAGCTAGAGAAAGGAATTCCATTCCAAAAGCTCTGTACCTTTTGTGCATGTCTGTCGACAAGGCAACGCTTCTGCCTCTAGGTGTGTCATCTCCTTTATTCCTAAATAATTCGTTATTGTCAACCAGAATTTTACATACATTACTAAAAGTAGTAGTTTACAGTGCTACCTATCAGAAGAACTGGACAGTCAGCATAGAGACTTGCTATTGCACACTGAAGTTCTACGGCTAAGTACAGGCACGGTTCTACCCCGGTTCTAAACGGCTATCTTCAGATACAATGTCTAGAGAAAACAAATGTGAAACACTTTCCTCAAATACAGTCAGAACTGTTGAATCAACAAACATCGTTGGATCAAGAAGCTGCAAAGAAGTATATGGCCAATCTGACAGCACTGAAGACAGAGTTTGTAAACTGATTTTCATATTTCAAGGCAATTGAACCTGTTATAGTGAAACTGAACTTAAAGAAATAATTTGATTTCAAACTGACATTTCCTTAAAGTCAGAAACCAGTGAAGATGAATTTGGAAATTAGTGAGTTATTCACCAGATTATAATAAACTAGGTAGTGATACACAGAGACAAGTATCTCACTAAACATTTTTCAACATTTAAGATGGCGTATTTTTTTTTTCACATATGTAATGCCTTGAGTACTGGGTCTACAACGTTTTATGTACTTTGTGTAGTTAAAATCATTAATTTTGCCTACAGTGTTCTTTTGTGATTGAATGTTTATGAATTTTTAAGTCAGTAGATCTCTAAATGAACTAAACTGCATGTAGTTGACTTCAAGCCTGAAAAGGTTTTGTATACCTGCTCTACAGAAATCTTGCATTTAATTAATGTATTTACTGTGGTGCCAACTTGTTGAAATCTAGTTTAACAAGTAAATATTTTCAATTGTAAAGTTCTTTAACAACCAATTCTTGTAACATTGCTGTGTTCCACTTTGCACTGACTACAGTGGATCAACATCTTTCCATCACACATCACACCACAAGAATTATTCAATCTTAAAATATACTACTATTGTTTTTTAAAAGTCTATATGACAAACATGCAGTCTTTGAAAAAAATTTATCTTCTCTGTAGTCTGTATAGCACACACACAATTGCCACTCAGCCACAATCTCTGTTGCTTTTAGGCTCTGCTTGAACTTCTCAGTATGAATATACTTGTATGAGCTACATTAAGTCATCAAAAGTATCCGGACACCTGGCTGAAAGTGACTTACAAGTTCGTGGCGCCCTCCATTGGTAATGCTGGAATTCAATATGGTGTTAGCCTTGATGACAGCTTCCACTCTCACAGGCATACGTTCAGTCAGGTGCTGGGAGGTTTCTTGGGGAATGGCAGCCCATTCTTCAGGGTGCTGCACTGAGGAGAGGTATCGATGTCAGTCGGTGAGGCCTGGCATGAATTATTCGTTCCAAACATCCCAAAGGTGTTCTGTAGGATTCAGATCAGGACTCTTTGCAGGCCAGCCCATTACAGGGATGTTGTTGTTGTGTAACCACTCTGCCACAGGAGGTGCATTATGAACAGGTGCTCCACCGTATTGAAAGATGCAATTGCCATCCCCGCATTGCTCTTTAACAGTGGGAAGCAAGAAGGTGCTTAAAACATCAATGTAGACCTGTACTGTGATAGTGTCACACAAAACAACAAGGGGTGCAAGCCCCCTCTATGAAAAACATGAGAACACCACAACATCATCACCTCTTAATTTTAGTGTTGGCACTACACACACTGGCAGATGACTTTCAGCGGGCATTCACCATACCCACACCGTGCCATTGGATCGCCACACTATGTACTGTGATCCATCATTCCACACAATGTTTTTCCACTGCTTAAGGTCCTTACACCAAGCGAGGTGTCATTTGGCATTTACCGGCGTAATGTGTGGCTTATGAGCCGCCGCTCGACCATGAAATCCAAGTTTTCTCTCCTCCCACTTATCTGTCATAGTACTTGCAGTGGATCCTGATCCAGTTTGGAATTCCTGTGTGATGGTCTGGATAGATGTCTGCCTATTACACGTTACAACCATCTTCAACTGTCGGCGGTCTCTGGTCAGTCAACAGACAAGGCCAGCGTACGCTTTTGTGCTGTATATGTCCCTTCACATTTCCACTTAACTATCACATCAGTAACAGTGGACCTAGACAGGTTTATAAGTGTGGAAATCTCGCATACAGGCGTATGACAAGTGACACCCAATCACCTACCCACGTTTGAACCACGAGTTCTGCGGAGCGCCCCATTCTGCTCTCCCACGATATCTAATGACTACTGAGATCGCTGGGACGGAGTACCTGGCAGTAGGTGGCAGTACAATGCACCTAATATGTAAAACTTATGTTTTTGGGGGTGTTGATACTTTTGATCACATAGTGTATGTACACAAACACCACCATTACAATTCTATGAGGAAGTGAGGAAAAATCCTTTATGATGTATTGGATGCAATACTATGAACTTACTTCTCCATTTCCTAGTGGATTCATTATGTAAATTGTAGTGAATTACTGTAATATGAACTTCATGTGTCTGACTTTAAAGTCAGGACAGACTAAGCTAACTGTACTAAAATCTCTGTAAGCATTATATTATAAAAGAACAGAAATTATTATTGTTGATGTTGCCTTTAGTCCAAAGACAGGTTCATGAAGTTCTCCAGATCTGTGCAAACCTCTTGATCTTTGAGTAACTGCTGCAACCTTCAGCCATCTGAACCTGCTTACTGAGCTCAAACAACTTTTACCCCCACAGTTCTCTTTCAAATTGATGATTCCCTGATGCCTAAGGATCATATTAACCTTCTTTTCAGTTGGGTTCTGCCATAAACAGCTTTTCTTCTCAATTTGATTCAGGACTTCATTGTTAGTTGTCTGATCTACTCTTCAAATTTTCAGCACTCTTCAGTAACACCACACTTCAAAAGCTTCTATTCTTTTCTTTCTGGACTGTTTATAGTCCATGCCTAACCTCTGTAAAAAGCTACACTCCAGACATCTTCATTTGATCTCAAAAACTAATGGCCTGATATACACCCGGTTTTCTGCAAAATGATCATCACTGTCTGGAAAAAGTTTGTAGCTATACACCACTTCCAGCCACAATGTACCAGTTTTCTGTTACAACCAATTGTGGGAAAGACTCTGCTGTAATGTTCAACATTTCATCTTTGTATGATGCAATTTCTGTAAGCGCTCACATGTTGGTAGCCCTGGGTAACAATTCGTTTAACCAAAGGCCTGGCATAATCTGTATCACTTCAGGCAGGGAGGTTACCTTCATAGTCTTGAATGTTGTGGAATTTAGCACATGTTAAAATTCAGGAGAAAGTAAAAAAACACATTTTTTTTTGTTTTCTCCAAAATAATTCCGGCCCCGACATACAGGCCTCCAAAGACGATACTGCAAACAGCATTTTGAAGATGCGAATTTCGGAATTTTTTTTAAACGCTGTATCTGTGTAACAGTTCCAAATATTTTGTTACAGTTTTTTTTATTTGAAAGATAATAGCTTTATGATAACAGTGGCATCCTCTGAACTTCTTTTACTGTTGCCTTTTGAATTTTTTTATAATTTACAGATTTTTTTTCCCAAAACTGTCAATCCAGAAAAGTTAGATTTTTTTGTGTTGATTAGTACCATGTAAAGGAGAGCTTCCACTTTTAAATTGGACTGTTTTATTTTAAAAAACCTTTTTTTTAACTTTCATGGCTAATTTAATAATTTCTTTGTTAACAGTGTTTACTTCTATAGACTGCTGCAGTTATTTCTTATCACTTTCTTTGTTGCAGTTATTTCTTATCACTTTCTTTGTTGCAGTTATTTCTTACACTTTGTTGTAGTTTCTTGTCAGTTTGTTTGTCATGGTTGTTCACTTCAGGTTTCCATACTGTAGTTGTTCAGTGCTAATTTGTTTACTGAAGAGGCTTCTAAGAAATCTGAGACCATTCAGTGAGGTGTGTGTTTTCATGAGGAAACTGCCAGTTGACACAGTTGCAGTGTTTTTTGTGAAAAGGACTGTTTGAAATGTCTTCTGACTGGAGCCACAGGAGAGTGAAGTGTGCTGACTATTTGCATATCCATTAAAAAAAAAATCATTTGAAGACACTGTTTCAAAGTGAAGATGTTTCCAATGACGACATTTTGTGTTCTAAATGTTTTGACAGAATAACAACAATGCCAGTATCTGAACAAGGCGAAGCTTCACATGGTGTAGATTATGCAGATTTTGCTTCAATAGAGGAAGTATTAAATACCCTGAATCAGTCAAGTACAGAGGTAGGTGTTAGTCCTGTTAAGAAACCGTGGCCAGTGAAGTCGAGTCATAAGCTATATGCATCACGAAAGCACAGAGGAATTACTAGAGCTATGAATGAATACACAACAGCAAAACTGACCACACTCTTCAAAGTAGAAATTCCATCTTCAGAAGAAAATGAACCAAAGCACTCTTGCACTTCTTGCCAGGAATTTTTCACTAATATCAGTTCAGCTGTTGAATATTATGCATCCTACAGTGAAAAGTTGCAAGTTGTAACTATTATTCCAGAGACATTTTCAAAGAAAATAATTTTGAATCACGTTCCATTAGTATCAAAGTACATCAGCTGAGGGGCAAAAAGTTGTGAAAGTGAAGAGGTACATGACTCACAGTATTAAAGAAACTTTTGCAATTTATAAGAGCAATTACACAACTTCACATATTGGAAGATCAAAATTTTATGCGGTACAACCTAAGTGGGTAGTCCCACACCCACCTAGAGATGTCTGTTTATGTGTGTACTGTGCAAATTTTGAATTTTGTGTGATAACTTCGAAGAACTTACTGGAGCATGTGACATATGACACCTTGGTTGGGAGCGTGAAGTCATTAGTAGCATGAGGTGTAAAGCGAGAGACTTGTTTGTTTCAAGAATGTGGGGACTGCCCTGGAAAGGGAGGACTGTTTTTACAGACACTTAGCCTGGAAGATGTAGCAGATAACTCTGCAGAAATTACATATGTGACATGGGAGAAAATTAAAACTAATTAAGAAAACTGTTGCCTTTGACAGTTTCATTGATGAACTTGGTATATGGTCAGTGAAAGCAGTAACACACCAGCATCTGAAGAAATTGCAACTACAACACATTGCAGAAGTGAAAGAGTGTGTACAGGCTGAAGAACTATGTTTAGTACTTCACTGTGATTTTGCCGAGAACTGGTCTGTAATTCTCCCACAAGAAGCACAAGGGTATCATTGGAGTAATGACCAGGTTTAAATTTTTACAGGAGTGACTTATTTTCAAAACAAGACCACAAATGTTGCAGTTATAAATGATGACACAGGACATGACTCGGCACATGCTTTGCTAGCAATGCGCAAAATTCTTCAACTGAAAACGGGCAGAAGAAGATAATTATTTCTGATGGTTCCCCTAGTCATTTTAAAAATCATTACCAGCTGTTTGAATTGAGTAAGTCGCTTGTGCCAACTGGCTGGGTATACAGTGCTACTGGTCACGGGAAGGAGCCTTATGACTGTGTAGGATACATGCTGAATGTTGCTGGTCATTCCCACATAGAACTTTTCACAGTGTAGGCAGGTAGGCCCCCTACAAAACCTTTCACCTGACTCCATCAACCTCCTGACCCCACCAACACCCCGCACCCCCACCTTCTACCTTCTTCCCAAGATTCACAAACCCAATCATCCCGGCCGTCCCATTGTAGCTGGTTACCAAGCCCCCACAGAACGCATCTCTGCCTACGTAGATCAACACCTTCAACCCATTACATGCAGTCTCCCATCCTTCATCAAAGACACCAACCACTTTCTCGAACGCCTGGAATCCCTACCCAGTCTGTTACCCCCAGAAACCATCCTTGTTACCATTGATGCCACTTCCTTATACACAAATATCCCGCACGTCCAGGGCCTCGCTGCGATGGAGCACTTCCTTTCACGCCGATCACCTGCCGCCCTACCTAAAACCTCTTTCCTCATTACCTTAGCCAGCTTCATCCTGACCCACAACTTCTTCACTTTTGAAGGCCAGACATACCAACAACTAAAGGGAACAGCCATGGGTACCAGGATGGCCCCCTCGTACGCCAACCTATTCATGGGTCGCTTAGAGGAAGCTTTCTTGGTTACCCAGGCCTGCCAACCCAAAGTTTGGTACAGATTTATTGATGGCATTTTCATGATCTGGACTCACAGTGAAGAAGAACTCCAGAATTTCCTCTCCAACCTCAACTCCTTTGGTTCCATCAGATTCACCTGGTCCTACTCCAAATCCCATGCCACTTTCCTTGACGTTGACCACCACCTGTCCAATGGCCAGCTTCACACGTCCGTCCACATCAAACCCACCAATAAGCAACAGTGCCTCCATTATGACAGCTGCCACCCATTCCACATCAAATGGTCCCTTCCCTACAGCCTAGGTCTTCGTGGCAAACGAATCTGCTCCAGTCCGGAATCCTTGAACCATTACACCAACAACCTGAAAACAGCTTTTGCATCCCATAACTACCCTCCCAACCTGGTACAGAAGCAAATAACCAGAGCCACTTCCTCATCTCCTCAAACCCGGAACCTTCCACAGGCGAACCCCAAAAGTGCCCCACTTGTGACAGGATACTTTCCGGGACTGGATCAGATTCTGAATGTGGCTCTCCAGCAGGGATACGACTTCCTCAAATCCTGCCCTGAAATGAGATCCATCCTTCATGAAATCCTCCCCACTCCACCAAGAGTGTCTTTCCGCCGTCCACCTAACCTTCGTAACCTCTTAGTTCATCCCTATGAAATCCCCAAACCACCTTCCCTACCCTCTGGCTCCTACCCCTGTAACTGCCCCCGGTGTAAAACCTGTCCCATGCACCCTCCCACCACCACCTATTCCAGTCCTGTAACCCGGAAGGTGTATACGATCAAAGGCAGAGCCACGTGTGAAAGCACTCACGTGATTTACCAACTGACCTGCCTACACTGTGAAACGTTCTATGTGGGAATGACCAGCAACAAACTGTCCATTCGCATGAATGGACACAGGCAGACAGTGTTTGTTGGTAATGAGGATCACCCTGTGGCTAAACATGCCTTGGTGCATGGCCAGCACATCTTGGCACAGTGTTACACTGTCCAGGTTATCTGGATACTTCCCACTAACACCAACCTGTCAGAACTCCGGAGATGGGAATTTGCCCTTCAGCATATCCTCTCTTCTCGCTATCCGCCAGGCCTCAATCTCCGCTAATTTCTAATTTCAATTTGCCGCCGCTCATACCTCACCTGTCTTTCAACATCATCTTTGCCTTTGTACTTCCGCCCCGACTGACATCTCTGCCCAAACTCTTTGTCTTCACAAATGTCTGCTTGTGTCTGTGTATATGCGGATGGATATGTGTGTGTGTGCGCGCGAGTGTATACCTGTCCTTTTTTCCTCCTAAGGTAAGTCTTTCCGTTCCCGGGATTGGAATGACTCCTTACCCTCTCCCTTAAAACCCATACCCTTTTGTCTTTCCCTCTCCTTCCCTCTTTCCTGACGAGGCAACCGTTGGTTGCGAACGCTAGAATTTTGTGTGTATGTTTGTGTTTGTTTGTGTATCTATCGACCTGCCAGCGCCTTTGTTTGGTAAGTCTCATCATCTTTCTTTTTACATATAATTAATAAATGACCTATTTTGAGTACATTTAATATAATATAAAGTAAATACATCTGTCCAGAGTGCACTATTAGTGTTCAGAAAATTACCATACATACACACAAAAATGAATACAAAACATATTCAGTCAACAACATCAACTTCTGAGGTAGGCCCCCACATCTTCAGCTGAAATGAGACTTTACACTGTGCATCTGTAATACTTCAGTAGCTTCTCAATATCATCTTTCTTTGTCTTGTTTATGGAAACTTTACCATCAAATGTTTCCGAAGAATGCGATGTTATTATTGGAAAAATATGTCCTGGCTTTTACTGGTATAAAGGTATGGAATCTGAATCCTCCAATATAGGACTTTGGAAAGTACTTGCCCTTTCTTTTCTGAACTGCACTCCTAGTACAGAAACTGCTATGGAACAGATGATACTTTACCCTATTTTCTTATCTCTTTTCCATTTGTTTCAACTGATATGACGACCTTTCTGTATTAAAAAAAAAATTCCACCCTGTTTTAAAATCCACAATTTTGCTTCTTTTTGTTGCATATACCGTAAACCAAGATGATTTGACTCAGTGATAAACGGCTTATACTGATCTGGAATAAACACTCAGTTGGACATTCGCAACTTCCTTTTCATGACAAGACACAAACTTCTTGGTTGTTCCCCTATTGTCCCCTATCATAAACAACTGCAGATTTCAACCCCCTCTACAACAGGCAAGGCAATGACTGCATCCCATTTTAGTTCCAATCAAGGCATCTTTTTCTCAATAAACCAAACATGACAAACTGCAGTTTCCATTTCTAAAGAGTTATCCCCATTTAGAAATTAGCAATTCAACTTATCCAGATCCCAGCTCCTCGATTTTCCATCTTTCTGCAATTTCTTCGTTTTTAAAGATCTGCCCCTGAGGTGTTTGGCAGTTTAAAAGCTGGTTTCAAAATTTGCCTTACCATTATATAATCTGATATCTTCTGGTGTATCGAGGTCTCTTCTACAAATAAAACTTCTCATGATTCTTACACGAAGTGTTTGCAAAACATTACTCTGTGCAAAATCGTACAGCCAGTTTTCAGTTTCATTCCTTAACCCCTGAATGTTCTCCTGCTATTTTTCATTCTCTTTCTTTCACTATTATTGAATTCCATACCACCATCGTAATTAAGTTTTAACTTCCCTTAAAGTACTGAATCATTTCCTTTTGTATCATCTTACATTCTTTCAATCTCATGATCAGCTATGGAACCAACAGACATAAAAATCTTGTATTACTGTGGTGGTCTTGGCTTTGTGGTTTGTTTCTCCTGATGACAATCTCCAGAGTAGATCCTGCCTGGAGATTAGTAATGGGGACTATTTTACCCATAGAATATTTAATCTGAGAGAATACCCTCATTATTACTTCATACAGTAGAACACTGCATTCCCTTGGTAAAAATAACAGTTTTAGTTTCTCCTCGTTTTCAGTTGTTCACAGTACCAACATAACATGGCCATGCTGGTTAATATTATGTAGCCATCTCGGTCATTCAGACCGTTACCCTTGCAGCTACTGAAAAGCCTGCTGCCTCTCTTCTGACACCATAAGTTTTTCTGGCCTTTCCACAGGCATCCCTCTGTTGTTGCACCTATACTAAGGCAATATCTTTCACTCAATCAGCCAGCCAGCCAGCCAGCCAGCCCGTGAGACAGACACACACACACACACACACACACACACACACACACACACACACACACACACCAATAAATTTTATTTCTCTTTCGTTCTTCCTACTAATTTCTGAGTCACAGCACCATTTTCAAGCAATCAATCCTCCTATCATCCAAGCCATCTGACTATAAACTAGCACAAACATCAGTCACAGCTATGGTTCAGGGGGGCAGTGGGAGGACAAAATTATTATAAAAAATTACCTGCTTGCTCTGCTTGTGTCGTTTGTCCCACAATTGCACTCTTCCGTGTAATGCAGTACCACATAGTATAGTATACAAATTGTCTGTAGCAAGACAATAAACTGCTGCATCAAATGGGTCCATCCATGAAGCAACATTACTCCCTGTACTGTGGACAAACAAGACTTTTAGACAGTGCACCCAAAAGTAGTCACATATTAACTAATATGCATGCACTATAAAGTAAATAATAGACTAACATTTCAACTAAGGAAAAGCAGTACCTTTTTTGAAGTGGTGCTTTACCAACACTGAAGTAGATGTCTCTTTGCAGCAATTTTAACTATAAATACTAAATCTCTTACTTAACATCACATCAGCAAACTACCATACTGACAATAGATATAGTGCAGTCACTCCGACCCCTGAATGAGAAGAACTCACCTGTTGTGAGGATCAGGAGAGAAAAATGAAGGGGAAGACAGAGATATTTTCACCAATGTGCATCAACCTTAGAAGTTTTCAATGAATGACTGCCATTTCTTCAGTAATACATTTTTTTAGTCATCTTTAACCATCAATTATGATTCTGAACATTAGTTTCAACAGAATTAACCTCTCTAGTACCTTTTAACATAACTTCAAACTGTAGGCCTTATTCTCCTTAGGCTCTCTCTGATATCTGCCTCATCTCTTGATTCCCCTTGTCCTCAACATATGGGTGTTGGAATGACCTCTCCCTTTTTTCTACCCTACTTCCAATATATCCCTTTTTAACCCCAAGTAAGTAGATCGTTCCAAATCTAGGACAGGTTTTTTGTGCTTTTGTATGTGTTTTATCGTCAGTACTCAAATTTTCTTCCTGAAGGTAAGTAATGGCCAGTCTTCCAGTCTTCTTACAATTAAAACCTATCTGTCAAATCTCAGCAATGTATGAGAAGGACAGAAGACAAGTATCATTGGGTTCTTTTTAGACTGGATATGGGGTCTCACAAATAAGAAGGTTGGCAGCCCATAGATACCACATGCTCTACCCCACAAAAAGAGGATGTACTGTTTGAAATTATGTTAACAGATGCTACACTTAGATTCAGTTTACTTTGTGATTGGTGTTTCAGAGAGTCTGGGTGGTAATGACAGGGCATCAGCCAATCACAGCTATTTCTCGGATTCCATGTGCTTGTTGTATTGCTTGTTCTATGGGCATAAGCCTTTCCAGGTGGCGCAGGTATTAGGAGGGGACCAAGGAGGTCAGACCACAAGGGGAGGGTAGGGTAGGGTAGGGTAGGGCTGCCAAACAAATTTTTGCACATTCTGTTATCATCATCATCATCATCATCATCATTTAAGACTGATTATGCCTTTCAGCGTTCAGTCTGGAGCATAGCCCCCCTTATACAGTTCCTCCATGATCCCCTATTCAGTGCTAACATTGACGCCTCTTCCGATGTTAAACCTATTACTTCAAAATCATTCTTAACCGAATCCAGGTACCTTCTCCTCGGTCTGCCCCGACTCCTCCTACCCTCTACTGCTGAATCCATGAGTCTCTTGGGTAACCTTGCTTCTCCCATGCGTGTAACATGACCCCACCATCTAAGCCTGTTCGCCCTGACTGCTACATCTATAGTGTTCATTCCCAGTTTTTCTTTGATTTCCTCATTGTGGACACCCTCCTGCCATTGTTCCCATCTACTAGTACCTGCAATCATCCTAGCTACTTTCATATCCATAACCTCAACCTTGTTGATAAGGTAACCTGAATCCACCCAGCTTTCGCTCCCATACAACAAAGTTGGTCGAAAGACTGAACGGTGCACAGATAACTTAGTCTTGGTACTGACTTCCTTCTTGCAGAAGAGAGTAGATCGTAGCTGAGCGCTCACTGCGTTAGCTATGCTACACCTCGCTTCCAGTTCTTTCACTATGTTGCCATCCTGTGAGAATATGCATCCTAAGTACTTGAAATCGTCCACCTGTTCTAACTTTGTTCCTCCTATTTGGCACTCAATCCGTTTATATTTCTTTCCCACTGACATTACTTTCGTTTTGGAGATGCCAATCTTCATACCATAGTCCTTACATTTCTGATCTAGCTCTGAAATATTACTTTGCAAACTTTCAATCGAATCTGCCATCACAACTAAGTCATCCGCATATGCAAGACTGCTTATTTTGTCTTCACATATCTTAATCTCACCCAGCCAGTCTATTGTTTTCAACATATGATCCATGAATAATATGAACAACAGTGGAGACAGGTTGCAGCCTTGTCTTACCCCTGAAACTACTCTGAACCATGAACTCAATTTACCGTCAACTCTAACTGCTGCCTGACTATCCATGTAAAGACATTTAATTGCTTGCAAAAGTTTGCCTCATATTCCATAATCTTGTAGAACAGACAATAACTTCCTCCTAGGAACCCGGTCATATGCCTTTTCTAGATCTATAAAGCATAGATACAATTCCCGGTTCCACTCATAACACTTCTCCATTATTTGTCGTAAGCTAAAGATCTGGTCCTGACAACCTCTAAGAGGCCTAAACCCACACTGATTTTCATCCAATTGGTCCTCAACTAATACTCGCACTTTCCTTTCAACAATACCTGCGAAGATTTTACCCACAACGCTGATTAGAGATACCTCTGTAGTTGTTACAATCTTTTCTGTTTCCATGTTTAAAGATTGGTGTGATTACTTTTGTCCAGTCTGATGGAACCTGTCCCGACTCCCAGGCCATTTCAATTATCCTGTGTAGCCATTTGAGACCTGACATTCCACTGTATTTGATGAGTTCCAACTTAATTTCATCCACCCCAGCCACTTTATTGCACTGCAATCTATTGACCATTTTTTCCACTTCCTCAAATGTGATCCTATTTCCATCATCATTCCTATCCCATTCTACCTCGAAATCTGAAACATTACTGATCGCATTTTCACCTACATTGAGCAACTCTTCAAAATATTCCCTCCATCTTCCCAAGGCATCCACAGGATTCACCAGCAGTTTTCCTGACCTGTCCAAAATACTTGTCATTTCCTTCTTACCTCCCTTTCGAAGACTGCTAATTACACTCCAGAATGGTTTTCCAGCAGCTTGACCCATAGTCTCCAACCTGTTTCCAAAGTCTTCCCACGATTTCTTCTTGGATGCTGCAATTATCTGTTTGGCTTTGTTTCTTTCTTCAACATAACTTTCTCTGTCTACCTGGGTTCTGGTATGTAGCCATTTTTGATACGCCTTCTTTTTCCTTTTACAGGCTGCCTTGACTGTATCATTCCACCAAGCTGTTTGCTTCTTCCTACTTTTACACACTACTGTTCCAAGACATTCTTTAGCCACTTCTAGTACTGTGTCCCTGTACCTTGTCCATTCCTTTTCCAATGACTGTAATTGGCTACATTCAACTAACTAGTACCTTTCTGAGATCGCTGTTATGTACTTGTGCCTGATTTCCTTATCCTGAAGTTTCTCCACTCTCATCCTCCTACAAATGGACCTGACCTCCTGCACTTTCGGCCTCACAATCCCAATTTCACTGCAGATTAAATAATGATCAGTGTCATCAAAGAATCCCCTGAATACACGTGTGTCCCTCACAGCCTTCCTGAATTCCTGATCTGTTATTATATAGTCAATGACAGATCTGGTTCCCCTGCCTTCCCAAGTATACCGGTGAATGTTCTTATGTTTAAAAAAGGAGTTTGTGATTACTAAGCCCATGCTGGCACAGAAATCCAAGAGTTGTTTGCCGTTCCTGTTGGCCTCCATATCCTCTCCAAATTTACCCATAACCTTTTCATACCCTTCTGTTCGATTTCCAATCCTGGCGTTAAAATCACCCATGAGCAGAACCCTGTCCTTGTCCTTTACTCTAACAACTACATCACTGAGTGCCTCATAAAAACTATCCATCTTATCTTGATCTGTCCCTTCACAATGCGAATATACTGACACAATCCTAATTTTCTTGCTAGACACTGTCAAATCTATCCACATCAGTCGTTCGTTTACATACCTTATTGCAACTACGCTGGGTTCCATTTCTTTCCTGATGTAAAGCCCTACACCCCATTCTGCTATTCCTGCTTTGACTCCTGACAGGTAGACCTTGTATTCTCCCACTTCCTCTTCTTTCTCACCCCTTACCCGAATGTCACTAACAGCTAAAACGTCCAGCCCCATCTTACTTGCAGCCTCTGCCAGCTCTACCTTCTTCACAGAGTAGCCCCCATTGATATTAATAGCTCCCCATCTCATTACCATTTGTTTGCCAAGTCGTATCTTAGGAGTCCCTGGTTTGTCAGTTAGAGGTGGGACTCTTGTCACCTCCAAAGGTCCGAGGCATTTTGCTCTGATTGTTGCCAGCATCATATTTAAAGTACCAGGGAAGCAGGTTGCTAGCCTTACTTGCCCCGAGTCCCATTGGGTTTTACCCCTAACGGCTGAGGGACTAACCGGTGGATTTGGTAGTCTTTGCCGTATGAGCACAAAGGTGACCACGACTCAGAATATGTCCGAGATGCCCAGCCTCATTCCAAAGTAATTGGTATCCCGACTGTCGGGACCACTTACTTGGCCACTCATACGTTGCCCGTGGTTCATGAACTAGGACATGACTACAGGAACCCACACCATGAATCACATTCTGTTGTGCCACTCTAAAAATATTTTTGTGCAAATAACACAAAAATCATACCTACTGCTGAAGTTAATACTTTTGGGAAACATTTTAGTTTCTTCACAAAAATACTAAAAAGAACTACAGGTTCACAATTCTACCCTTACCACCACCACCACAGAGGGGCAACAGGCCCAAGATGTAAAGATGCATTGCCAGGAATTCATACTGACGATTTTGTCAGTGGAAAAGTGAAAGCCATTGTCTATGCTCCAGGAGTAAAGACGATCAAGGCATCACTGAAGACGCTGTTCAGTGAGACAGGTCGGTGGAGAACTGCAATAGATGGCAAAATCGTCAACAAAAAGGGAGCAGGTGATGCCAGCCAAGAGACAGGCCATTATTGGGTTAATGGCACTAGCAGAGAAGATGACACTCATGACGGAACCCTGAGCCACACTGTTTTCCACGACAAAGGTGTCCAATAAGGCAGAATCCACATGCACCTTGAAAACTCAATCTTTTAAAAGTGCCTGTAGAAAACAGGGCAGGCAGCTATGTGTGTAAAGAGTACGGAGGATAACAGCTCTCCATCAGGTGTCGTAGGCCTTCTCCAAATCGAAAAACACAGTCACAATCTAGGATTTCCATAGAAAACCATTCATGGCATGGGTGGACAAAGTAAGAAGATGGTCAACTGCTGAAGGCCGCACTCTAAATCCACAATGTGCATTCATCAGTAAATTGCGAGACTCGAGCCACCATACCAGCTGGGCATGAATCATACATTCTATCACCTTCCAAATGCAGCTGGTAAGAGAGATAGGATGGTAGCCAGAAGGAAGGTTTTTGTCCTTACCGGGCCTAGGTATGGGTATGATGGTAGCTTCACATCAGCGCCTGGGGAAAGTGCCCTCTGCCCAGATGCAGTTGTACGTGTTAAGCAGAAAGTGCTTGCCAGCAAGAGAAATTTGGATGGTGTCTGGCCCTGGGGCAAAGGATCAGGATGAACTAAGAGCATGACATAGCTTCCTCATAGTATAGGCGGCATTGTAGCATTCATGATTCAGAGAAAAGAAGGGTATCACCCGAGCCGCCTCCACTCGTTTCTGATAGAGGAAGGCAGGGCGATAGTGGGAAGAGCTCAAAACTTCCGCGTAACGGTGGCCCAAGGTGTTTGAGATGGCAATAGGGTCCACAATAACATTGCCTGCTACTGTCAGGCCGGAAATTGGGGAATGGATCTTGGTCCCAGAGAGCCGTCAGAGGTTGGCCCACACAACTGAGGAAGAGGTGGAACTGTTAAAAGAACTAGTGAATGAAATCCAGCTAGCTATTTTGCTATCACGAAAAACGCAACCGACACTTTGCACGCATCTGTTTATAATGAATGCAGTCTGGTTGGTGATGGTTAAAAACGTGGAGAGCACATCTCCGTGTGCAAATTGCACCGCGACATGCCTCAGTCCACCAAGCGACAGGGAAACTGTAGTGATTTAAGAATTTCTGTGTAAATTCTAGGACCACTCAGCCTTCTACCGTCTCGAACACACGATATTCTGGATATGAGTGTGGGATGGTAGAATTCTACCTACTGCACATCACATGTTTGTGTGTGCAGGTTT
Organism: Schistocerca cancellata; assembly: GCF_023864275.1. Lineage (NCBI taxonomy): Eukaryota > Metazoa > Arthropoda > Insecta > Orthoptera > Acrididae > Schistocerca > Schistocerca cancellata. The sequence continues at coordinate 580,845,678 of NC_064630.1, read as the reverse complement.
AAAATCAGTTGCGGAAGAAAGTAGATGTGACAGTCAGACAGCACCGACAAGTACCTGTCAGGCAATCCACAGACGTTTTAGTGAGTGTGTAAGAAAGAATCATGGAGTTTATAAGCAGCTCTGTGCTTATTGTGTCATTGACTATTATTATTAAAACAAGAACAGTTGAAAAAGAACTCTTGTAGACCCTGGACACAACCTTGTTAGAGGCAAGACTCACTTTACAATTCATGTTAAGAAAGGTCATAGTAAGCTGTGCTTATTGTGTCATTGACTATTATTATTAAAACAAGAACAGTTGAAAAAGAACTCTTGTAGACCCTGGACACAACCTTGTTAGAGGCAAGACTCACTTTACAATTCATGTTAAGAAAGGTCATAGTATCCAAGCCAACTTTAACTGTAACTCAACTTGTTTCTAACATCCGACTGTACGAGAGACTTGCAGGAAGTTACATATTCAAGTGGAAAGTGAGATTTTTATTGTGTATGGAGGTCAAATACAACGTTAGTTGACGAAAAGTAAAGTTTGTATGTCTACTTATTTCATAAGTAGAAAAGAGTCTAAAAAGTCTAAAAATTTCTGTACCTAGCGTTATGCGACGAAGAAGAAGTCAAGAGGATTTCCAGCAGTCAGCTATTCATCAAAGAAGAGTGGCTGCAAATTCCAAGTAAGTCATCTCGTAAAGAAGTGAAAGGTGGTTTGGGGGAATAAGCCGATATAACCCACATCCACACTCACACTTTATGTCATCAGAACGTTAGAACACGACATGGTAAAGAGGAAGTGCGAGGAATGGGGTGTTCTGCAGCAGTAAGGATAACATTTGTGAGATTTTCCACCCGGGCATCACAATTGGGGAAATCTTGTTCTACGAAGGTCGCCAGCGAAGAGTAAAGCTGCCAGTCAGCCTTAGTAAGCTGCCATTTGGGCGTGCACATGGCTGGGGTAGGAGTCAGCACACAGATAGCACATGGGAAATGGTCACTTGAGTAGGTGTCAGGAAGAACAGACCACTCAAGACAATGGGCAAGCTGGGCACTGCAGAAGGATAGGTCCAAATTGGAATAGGTGTGCAATGAGTCCGAGAGGAAAGTGGGTGTTTCAGCGTTAAGGCAGAAGTGGTTAACTTGGTTAAGAAGGTCAGCCAAGAGGGCACATCTCTGACAGATCCTGAGAGAATCCCAAAGTGGATGATGCACATTAAAGTCACTGAATAGCAAAAATGGGGGAGGTAGCTGCCCAATAAGCTGAAGGAAGTCTGCTCTGGTGACACTGAATGACTGAGGGACATACATGGTACGGAGAGAAGAAGTCAGGTGGGGAAGGGAATGGCGAACTGCAACAGCCTGAAGATGTGTAGTCAGGGAGATGGGTTGACTATGAATGTCATCCTGTATGAGCAGCATGATGCCCCCATGAGATGGAATGCCAACCTCAGGGGAAAGGTCAAAACAAATCGGTAAGCAATGTGAAAGCTCCAAGTGTTCCTGAGGACGCAATTTCGTTTCCTGAAGGCAGAGTACAAGGAGATGCTGTGATGCTAAAAGCAGCCGTAAATCCTCTTTCTGGGATCGAAGGCCGTGAACTTTCTACTGGAGGACAGTCATGATGAGGAAGAGATGTAGGAGTGTCAACTCAGTGGCTGCCGAGTGACCACCCATGTAAAGTCGCTGCTACAGGACACAGAAGCAGGAGAATCCTGCTCCATGGGGTCCACAGAAGCATCAGCTTGCTTGTGTGGTCGGTTCGTGTATTCCAACACTGAAAAACCGTTAGGGCACACCAGCGATACAGAGGCAGGCCGGGCCAAGATACCACCTGGCGACACCGTCAAAGAGGATCTTCGAGTTGGCGAAGCAGAAGACTGTTTGCCTTTGGTGGACTTCTTCAAGTCTTTCCAGTTAGAGGAAGACTCGGGTGTTGTTTGGCTGGAGGGACGGAGGAAGTCTACATGGGAGTACTACTCCTGTTGTAGGTTGTCTAGCTGGTGGCTTCGCCCCTTGAGGCGAGAGTTAGTTGCACAGCTGGATGGAGGGATGGTGATGCTACCTTGACACTGGGCGATTTCACAACCCCAAAGCTTAATTTGAGGGCGCATGTTTGCATGGTCATGGAGCAAGGCGCAACAAGAGCAGAACTAGAGGTGCCAACGGGAGAACACAGGTTTTGCGACTAGCCAGTAGCTTGCGAGCTACTGGGTAAGGCACTTTTTCCTTTATCCGGATCTCTTGGACAGTCCGCTCATCAAGATACATGGGACAATCCCGAGAGGAGGCTGCCTGGCCACCATTGCAGTTGATACAGCGGGGAGAAGGAAGTGGACAATCACCCTTGTATGCCCTCCCTACCACAGGTTACACATTAGACTGGGTGTCTACAAGATGTCCAAGTGTGGTTCAAACGATGACACTGGTAGCAGTGCATAGGGTTCGGAATGTACAGTCAGACTGTGATAATTTCATAGCCTGCTTTGATCTTTGACAGCAGCACCACTCTATCAAAGATGAGGAAAAGAGTGCGGGTGGGCACTAAGGAGGAATCTACCTCTTTCATTACATGATGGACAGCAATGACACCCTGTTCAGAGAGGTAAGACTGGATTTCGGTCTCGGTTGTCGAGCAGCCTGATGTAAATTACACCACGGGAAGAACTCAAAAGTTCTATGGGCCTTGACACGAACAGGGTAAGCCATGGAAAAAGTGGGGCAGCAAGGTGCTGTTTTGCTTCTTCAGAATCAGAAGTGCTCTCCAAAAGCAAAGTGCCATTCCATAAACGAGAGCAGGATTCACAGGGCCAGGAATTGCATCAACACCTCTCTGAATAATAAACAGATCGACGGTCTTCAGTATGTGAAACCACGAGGAACCATGATGCAGCGGGAAGGGCCTTGGACTCATTAGCCTCATTACATTTACGTTTCACAGACGTGGACTGGGAAGGTGAGCGACTCATTGCAAGAAAATCCCCCACAATTGTCAGCATCTCCAAAGACGCACTCCTTCCAATTGAGGGCTCCCTTCACAAGGGGGCGCACCTGGCCTTAGGTGATTGATCACACCTCATGTCACACCTCCTGAACACCTGACTGAAGGACCAGTCGGCAAATTGGGAAGGTTGCAGCTCAGGCAATCCCCCCTCCCTGGGCCTGGCCTGTACCATGGAGTACGTACGAACCCTACCTGTTGACCTGGGACTGGGAATTACGCGTTACCCAGTCACGTGTTATACATCAGACGTGTGGGCCAGCCTTCAGGAGCACACAGGGAGGAAGAAGAAAAAGAGGAACCTCAAATGCCAAAGCGGAGGAATGAGAGGAGAAGGGCGACAAAGAAAGAAAGAGAGATCAAAAACCAAAGGTGAGACTGCTCTTACATCAGTGACAGACAATGCTGAATATTACCAATAAAACCCTAGACATGTTCCCCAAGGGAGGGGTAAAAGAATAGCAAGAGGATAGACATGCAGCACAGAAGGGAAAAAATGCTGCAAAGGCTGGGAACTGGGGCCCCGTGGTAGCCAAGCACGAACCCGCCAAAGAGTGGCGAGCCCCTTAGGGGGGAACCAGCCATGTGATCTACAAGCTACCGTATTTACTCGAATCTAAGCCACACTTTTTTTCCAGTTTTTGTAATCCAAAAAGCCGCCTGCGGCTTAGAATCGAGTGCAAAGCAAGCGGAAGTTCTGAAAAATGTTGGTAGGTGCCGCCACAACTAACTTCTGCCGTCGAATATATGTAAAGCTACACAGGCATGCTTTGTAGGCACAAAGATAAATACTGGCGCCAAAACCTCTGCGTCAGTATAAAAAAAAAAAAAAAAAAAAAAGTGTGGAAGAAGAGCTTTTATTCTCCGCCCTGAGTTTCCACCACTGCATTTTCATACATTATCCAACGAAGTAAATACAAATTCCGTATTGTTCATCTTCGAATGTAGCAGAATTTCAATGTACTACGAAAATCCGACTGGCAAGATGGTTTGGGATGTTTGTCAATATGGCCAACTCTACGTTCTGAATTTTGTCCTACCTGTTGGAAGAGATGGTTGCTAACAGGAACCTGAAGAAATGTGAATCACATGCAGTATTCTCTGCCCCATAAGAAAGAATACGAATATAAACATTTTGCAACGTATTGTTTCATGTTTGCTGCTATCTCAATTGAATCCTGTCTGCCTAATAAACTACGAAACTAGAGTGAGACAACAGCAAACGTGGAAGAATATAAATATCGTGTCATGTTTATATTTGTATATTCTTATGCCTAATAGTGATACAGTCAGAAATGAAGCACGGCAACTTACTAGATTTTTAAATCTAAGATGACTAATTTCTGTGCGGAATTTGATGTACTAAAGAAGCGGCCGCAAAGATTTTCAAACTGAGAAAAATTTTCGCTATACTCTTGTTCAGAACATCTTCTATCATACGCATATTATTTCGTTCTTGTTGATCGTTATCAAAGAAAGCAGCAGTATAAATAACAACAAATAGTCTCTTGCCATTGTTTCGCTAATGAGACGATTCCTCTCTCTCTCTCTTTTTAAATTGTAAGCGCCGATAGCACGCACAAAAGCAAGCCGTGCTGCGACAAACAATGCACGACACAGTACAGTAATGCATTTTCAGCTTAGAATGATGTAAACACCTATAACAAAGAAAACGGCACTTATCAGATCTAAGCAAAATAAGCAATCGATTCAAACCAGACGAAGCATGTGAAAAAGGAAGGGTACCCATATAAATACGGACGGAGCGCCTGACGCATAGCAATGGCTACCTGGTAAAGCGTAACTGCTAAGCTTACGACTCGAACCAAACTACTGTAGCTGTATCGTCATTCATTCGACCTAAATTGTGTCTCGTATTACAATGGACCAACTTTGTTTCGATTTGGAGGTGCGGCCTAAAACTTTTCTCCCCCCTTGAATTTCGAGTCTCAAATTTTACGTACGGCTTAGATTCGGGAAATTTTTTTTTTTTTTCCCTTTATTTCGAGTCTCATTTTTCAGGTGTGGCTTAGATTCGAGTGCAGCTTAGATTCGAGTAAATACGGTAAGCTGCAACCACTGACAAAATGTGGCCAATAAACAACTGGACCATCCTGCTGCTGCTGCTGCTGCCCAACACAACACTCTTCATTTCAATGACTGCTTCACAGCCAGTGCTTATGGATCCTTCCCACCAACACAAGCTTTTCTGAATTGCGTAGGTAGGGACTCCCCCTGGAATATATTCTACTTTCTTGTAACACACTTGGCCTCAGCCCTCGTTAGTCATTGTCCTTACCCATCTAGGCCCTACATGAAAGGGAAGCAGTGGTTGGGAAGGGAGTGAGACAGGGTTGTAGCCTCTCCCCGATGTTATTCAATCTGTATATTGAGCAAGCAGTAAAGGAAACAAAAGAAAAATCCATGGAGAAGAAATAAATACTTTGAGGTTTGTTGATGACATTGTAATTCTATCAGATACAGCAAAGGACTTGGAAGAGCAGTTGAACGGAATGGACAGTGTCTTGAAAGGAGGATATAAGGTGAACAACAACAAAAGCAAAACGAGGATAATGGAATGTAGTCTAATTAAATCGGGTGATGCTGAGGGAATTAGATTAGGAAATGAGACACTTAAAGTAGTAAAGGAGTTTTGCTATTTGGGGAGCAAAATAACTGATGATGGTCGAAGTAACGAGGATATAAAATGTAGACTGGCAATCGCAAGGAAAGCGTTTCTGAAGAAGAGAAATTTGTTAACATCGAGTATAGATGTAAGTGTTAGGAAGTCATTTCTGAAAGTATTTGTATGCAGTGTGGCCATGTAGGAAGTGAAACATGGGCAACAAATAGTTTGGACAAGAAGAGAATAGAAACTTTTGAAATGTGGTGCTACAGAAGAATGCTGAAGATTAGATGGGTAGAGGTATCACATACAAGTAACCATGACTACACTTGCACTTCACTACCCGTCAGGTACGTGTGTGTGTGTGTGTGTGTGTGTGTGTGTGTGTGTGTGTGTGTGTAGGTGGTGGGGGGTTGATTAACAGGTAAGTATATTCTGGAAATTAACAGTACTTCGTAATGCTAACAGCACAAATGGAAAGATGGGCACACAATCATCTCCTCAGATATTATAAACTGTCTCTCCCACTGTTAAGTGTGGGATCAAAAATAAGTCATGATGACCAGTGCAGTTTTAAGTACCCACAAAAGCACAGGGAGAATGCAGGTTAGTCTGCTAGTCACAACGCAGCAGTGTGAATGAGTAGATCATCATGCACACACTGGTTCTGCACGCTCTCAATCATGATTTAAAGAAACAATTCAGTGAAAACAATTGAGTCTTTTGCATGTTATAGCATTGTTCATCAGCTTCACAATGAACTGCCTATTATTCCGTTAATGGTCACAGTTATTAAGATACATAATATGTAATTAAATAATAAACTGCATGTCATTTGAATAGGTTGCAATGAAAAACAGGAGTCACCGTGACTTTACTTTTCAGGTATGTTAGGTAACACAAAGCTGCAGATTAAATGCAGCTAACATACTGAATTTTTCTTTAAATTTGGGAGGACATCTACGTCTACTACCTACAAGCCCGAGATAATGGACTGCATATAACAAGTTCCTTTCTGCTGGCGTGCACTGACAATACAGCAAGAATGAAATATTCATAACATCCACAGCGTCTCCTAAGCGGTTTGAGATATCGAAACCAGTTTTTGGCATCTGATAAGATGCACTGAGGGAAGTATCTTTCCATATGGTTGACATGCAAAACTTTCTGATCTACCACAATATATGAGTAACAACATACTATTTCGAAGCAATAGTTGGTTTTTTGAGGGTCATCAATAGCTGCTAAAATGAGAATTTGTGCAGCTTTGCAATAACTTCAGTGAAGAAATTACTTGTTTATTTTTATACCGACAATGTGCCTTTTCATAAAGTATTGACCTGACTTGGCATCAGTTCCTCATTTATTAAAATCACTGTCTCAAGATTTTGTCACAATTGTAGCTGCATTAGCATTTTAATGAAGTGATTTTGTGTGGACTACACTGTGTTTTGGTGAATTTGCCATTGATGCCATGACAGTTCTCTGAGAGAGGTGTGAGAGGGAGGGGGAGGGGGAGGGGAGGGGAGGGGAGGGGAGGGAGGGAGGGAGGGAGGGAGGGAGGGGGAGGGGAGAGAGAGAGAGAGAGAGAGAGAGAGAGAGTGGGGGAGGGGGGATTAACAAGTCAGGAAAAGATAAATTACTTCTTTTGTTGCAATTTCAGTAGAATCCTGTGAATCTGTGTTTTTAATAATGAACAGCTGGTACTGAAATTTACTGAAGTATCTTCTTTGTATACCTCAGTCGTAGTAGATAAAAGTACACCTGTTAACAATATGGCAAAATACTCTCCTCATTGCATGCCATCATTTGCCAAAGACTCATTTCAACATCTCAAACCTTTCACGAGATACGATGAATGTTTGAATGCTTCATTCTTTCTTTCCGTTCATGAATGCGCGCAAGTAGAAGTGAGCTCACTACACACAATCCATTTTCTGGTGACTGGAGGTAGATACAGATCTTGTTCCAAGTTTATACAAAATTCCGTATGTTAACTACATTTGATAAACAGCAATTTATGATCTAACATGTACAAAACACAAACTCATGGTGACTCCAATTTTTCATTGCAATCTACTCAAATTTCATGTGTGTGTTAATGTGCGCATTGTATGAAGAGGATAGGCTGCTACTTACCATAAAGATGATATATTGACTTGCACACAGGCACAATGAAAAGACTGTTGGATATTGAGCTTTTGGCCAAAGCCTTCTTCAAAAAATAAAACAAAAGCACATTTACACAAGCAAGAACACCTCACATACACGACCATCACCATTTGCTGCAGCCAGAATGCAGCTGTTGTGTTGTGCTGAATGACAGCAGCAATCTGGGGTGAGGTAGAGAAGAGAGAGGGATAGCAGGGTATGGATGGGGGAGAGATGAGCCCTGTCTGGCACAGCATGCAGGGACTTTTTGTCAACAGGACAATGTTGCTAGGTGCAGTGTAGCAAGGTTGTGGGAGAAAGGGTAGGGGGTGGAAGGGGAAACAGGAGAGGAGCAGAGAAGGGCAGACTGGTGGGCACTTTGGCAGAGTGTGACAACAAGGATATGTAAACTGGAAGGAGGCGATGGGACAGAATGGGTGGAGGGTGTGGGGACAGTAAGTTACCTTAGGTTGAGTTTGTGATGATTTTGGGAGGGGATTTCTTTAAAATCATGTGAGAGACATTGCAGAAGAGATGGCATGCCCACACTGGCAATCTCACATTGTGGTACACTGGGCACCTATTGTGCCAAAGAGGACAAACAATGTATCATTTATTCTGACTAGCAAGCCAGAGTGTGCGTGTGCGCGCGCGCTGCAGTTTACTCTGGCACACACGTCAGTGCCTGTTGCCTCATTAGATAACACAAGACTTTCTTTGTGCTGGTTGAATCCACCTCCCATTGGCAACAATACATGGTTAACTTGCTATCCTTGTGTGCACCTTCTAAAATAATATTACTCACCAACTGTTTGCAGAATCAGGTCTTTGTAAAAAGCAAGTGGTTATTCATAAAATTGCTCTTTCATTCCATGCTGGTTGTCAATTAGGACAGATTGTCAAGTGTGGCTACTGCCCTTACGAGCTGCAGAATGAGATGTAGTATGGGAATTACATGTCTGCCACAACGCAAACAGTGTTTGTTATACCCAACTAGTATTTGGCAAGTGTTCAATGATTATTTAAGCAATTTTGAAAAATACATGAATACACCTGAAATATAGACAAGTGCACAGAGAAATTAGTTCATTTCCAAAACTGTCATAAAAAGTGAAATAGTACTATTATAGTACTATTGCAGTACTTTTTCTTCTTTCTTACTTTAGGTGTTATAAAATTTTTATACACTCTGTTTCCTCACATAGCATGTTATTTGCAATGTGCATGCCTACTGTTAAGGCTACTTACTTTTGACATTAAATAACTTAAATAATACAAAGCTGTGAATTTTTAACATTGGTAGGGTGTTTAAGTGAGCCTTAAGCTCATGTAATAGTGATCTTCTCTAGATATGAAACACAACTGACAGATCTGAATGAACCAAACACACATATTCCTACTCTGTTTGCACATGTATCACCACTCAAACTGGTCTAATTTGCAAAGAGTTGCATCAGCAGGCCACCACTGATTTAAAACACAAGCAAGTCTGACAATTAGCCGCAAATTTGCACATAATGAAGAGGGTTTTAGAACAGCCACCAAATAAAACAAGATCAGTAACATAAACAAAACTCCCTACAAGCTACCTTAAACATTCAACCACTGCCACAAATTCACAGTATTGTATTATGAAAGTTATTTAACATCAACAATACACTGAAATAACAACAAGTACTAATGTTGCAGATGAAATGCTGTGTGAGGAAATACATCAACGGAGTACTTTTGTGACATTTAAGTGGAAGAGAAGAAAATGTCTTTACATGCATCAGTAAGGAACTAATCATGTCAGAATCAAAATGAACTTAATTTCACTGTTTCTCTCTCTATATTTCATGTGGCTTTCAGGATAAAAGTCCAGTGATGATGGTGTAAGTCATACCAATACTAGTTTGAGTGTAATGAAGTACCATATCTAGGTGAACACCAAAATTTCATATTATTGTTCTGCATATGCAGGCAAGAACAAAGGCAAAGGGTAAATTGATTGTGTTAGACTCTTCAGATAATGTGTACTCCCATTTTACAATGGGAAAAGCATTACAGAGTTTGTACCACTAGTTCAGGACAGCCTAGTCTATTAATAACTGCTACATTACATGGACAATGAGTAAACTTTATTTCATGCAGAATATATGTGGAAAAAATAAAAAAATATTTAGATCACAGTTTTGGTTCAATGACTGCTTTGCTTTCCTTTGTTTAGGAGCATAACATAGTAGCTACTTATTTGCCACATTACTTCATAATTCCGTGATTGTGTGTGGATAGAAGTTACATTTTGACTGCAAGGCACCAGATTCTGTCAAGCTTATCAGTAATCCTGTTTGAAAATGACTGTATACATACTACATTACAGAAACAAGTACTGTATTTGAGAAACAAATTAAATAGATAAATTACCGAAGATCCCACAAACGGACGTGAGTATCATATCCTGCAGATAAGAGGGTATGTGGTGATTCCCAATGCAAATCTAGTATGCCTGCTCCAGCTTTATACTTCCCTTCTAAGCTTGCTGTCATTTCAGGTCTGAAATTAAAAATATATTTCAGGTTATTGAGAAAAAGGTAATTTTATTCATCATTGAAATGAAACAGTTTTAAAGAATAAGAAGAGTACAATTTTTTAAAACCTTATAACAGTAAATATTGTTTGGAAATTATGTGTGGAAGGTATCAACACAATGCATTTCAAAGCATTGGCAATCAAAGTATTTTCAAGCATCATATGCACTTGCAACTGAGAGGAGATCAATTCAGCTAATATGTACTGTCTGTACTTTAAGACTTGGGACCTAGTCTCCCAAGCTCTGAACTGGTAGTTGGATAATTCCACACCAGTAGTGTTTTACATCTGCGTGCTGCTGTCGCAGCTACCAAACAATACTTTGTGTAGTCGTGTTGTAGCAAGAATCATTGACTAGTGAATTTAATTTTATGTGTACATTATTTTTAGCAATTTGTACCACTACTGAACATGTTGCAATATATGGTCAGATCTTTTACTATTTCAGTTACACAAGACATTGTTGCTAGCACAACAACTTGACTATGTATGTAACTGATTTATTTACTGTAAATTATCAATCTTCGTTGAGAAGTATCACGTACAATATGTACATTTTTCGAAGTGTCGTGGCATTATGCTCAAGAAGGTATTATAACATTTGCTAAACCAATATTAAGCTTCTGAAGATGACTAATTAAGGGGACCATGCCCTGCCTATCTAACCCATGTTAATTTAGGCAAGTATTTGACCAATTTCTTAAAAAAAAACTATTTAATGCAGGACCTTAATATTTTTACTGTATGTTACATGATGCTAATAGAGTCAACTGTACTAAAATCTACTTTATCCATTTTATAGTTTTTAAGAAATACTTTTTTAAATTTAATGTAGTACCAGAGGTGGCTTTTTATGTTATGCAGAGTCTCTGAAAATTTCATTCATTTATCTATGATAGTTTCTGATATAATGGGGCATATGTACTGAAAATTTTAGTCTGCGGGAAACTGACTTTAAAGAAAAAAAAACTTTTGAAATTTGTTACTTACAGTTAATTAAAACTGTCCTGCTGCATAGGATGGCCCTTCTTTGGCCTCTAGCAGGTCTTCCAGCTTCGTTTTCACCTTCCTGGATGTTTGTCTTGCTTTCTTGGCCATATTAGATGCAGACCTGTCTGCATCGGCTATCCTCATTTTATCTCAATGTTGCAGCCCAGTGATCATATTTTCACCAGGCTTAATTTCCAGCTTTTTCAGTACCCAACACTTTCCAATATTACCACAACTGGATGTAATAACAGCATCATGAACTCCTAGTTTAATTGTATGCATGCCTAAAAATACAGTTTTAGGAAGGCGGTTCCAAATTTTGCTGTTGAAACATTCATTTGGGTTCTGTGTCTGCCTATGCAGACATTTCCTTAGAAGGTCAGGATGAGCCAAGTCTCTGAAAATAGGTTTAATTGCTGTAATAATAGCAGCAGGAAGAGAATGCTGGTGAGAATAAGATTCTCCAGTTGGCTGAGCGCTACTGTATTTGCACCACGAATTTTCTCCCGATGGACACAATCCATGACATCTTATCATCAGTAGAGGACTTACAGAAGAATATGGCCCAAACATCTCTCTTCATTGCCTCCAGATTTTCTTTATTTCTCCAAATTGCCTGCCCATAGTATACCAGCAAGTTTTCTATTTCAGTTTTAGTTAACCAACCCCGTCCGGTAAACAATTTTCCATCTTCTAATTTTTTTCCTCTCATATCAACAGTTTTCTCAGTCTTGTTCCCAAATGTTTTTGAACATGGCCTACACATTCTATTTTGGTAATAATGGCAGAGTTCACCTCATTGTTGTATGCCTTACTGTCACCATCGCCCAAATATTGGTGTACCATACGCCTCGTTTCTACAGAGCAATGAAATATTTGTTGAACCCCATGAACTTCCATACCACCACTTGTTCCTCTAAAATTAGCCACACTGTTGTGTTCTTTATGATCATAAACTTTACAAAATTTTCAATACTTAGACATTATCTCCACATCTAACACTTTACCGGTATCTACACTCGTGGCAGTTACTACTCCATTCAGCGAAGTATGTCCTCTTTTCTGCCAACTTCCATCAAGTGCAACTGCAATATCCGAACATCCATCATTTTCTTCCACGGCTTCCCTAGCAGCCAGTTTCATGCTTTCCTCAGTGACCTCACATACAGCTTTCTCTAACATTGCAGTCAATTTTTCAAATTTATTTGGTGGTTGATGTAAGTTCACAACTAAACAAAATGTTTTCCCTGCAGCCATGCCCTTGCCAATGGATCGTAAGGCATAAACTAATCTAGTATTGATTTCGTAAGGGCCACTTGCATCTCGTTTTGAACAACTCATAAATGAAATCACAGCTCAGCATTTAGTGCAAATTAAATCCAAAGCAATTGCTAGGCCTTTTCTCCCACTGGCACTCTCACAAATTTTCTCACTCTGTGACTCACCACACTGTCTGCATTGTACAAATTTAGAAATTACATCTGATAATATTCTCAAATTTATAATAATGTTACTGCATCCCTTGTCACTTACAGTAAATTAATTGTAACTCTCTTGAAATGGTGAGAACTACTTTGACGATGCACTTGTTGAAGAATTACAATTAGAAACATAGTTGCCAGGTGACATAACCTCTTGTACAGAAAGCTTTCTAAACTTGTTTCCTCTAAATTGAAAATGCGTTTACGTTTCGTTTCGTAATCTTCAATAAACACAACAAAACACAGGTACAAACAAGCACTGCAAACGTAAGTATAACAACTACCCGCAATCACACTTGAATAAAACTAACCATGTGTTTGAAAGTATGTTGTTTACAAACAGCATAAACAAAAGAATACCAACCATTGCATTCCAAGGATAGCCAACACACTCAGGAGTCTAAAAAAAAAATCTACAATATATGCAGAAAAGTGGGCATGGCACATAAACACATGTGGTAGGAAAATGCTCTTTAAATGATCAAAAAAAAATTTGTTTTTCAGCAAAATCCTTTTCAGAGTAATTAAATAAAACCTTACGCTATCGAAATATGATGAAAACCGAAAATTGATTTCTTTTTTCGACCTGAACCATGGTGTGGTCCCCTTAACAGGGTGAAATCAGTAAAGTGAAATAAATTGTATTCAAAAACTTTCTTCTTTCGTTGATCAATTTATATATCTTATAGCGGGGCTACTTTCCTCCAATATTTAGACACATTGTACCAATGCTTGAAAATACCTAAGTTAAAAGTGAACAAATAAATTTGATAATTTCTAAGCAGTTACCTACAGCACAAAGTAATAATGTCTGAGTGAAGAGGTCTTTGGATTTTCATTCTACAATGAGTTACTCAGTTTTTAAAAGTGGAGCAAAGTTTTCCATATGGGTGGGTTACTTTGCTCCACTTTCAATCAATGTAATTCCAATGGAAAAAATTGTATGGAGCAATGTCCGACACATAGTAAAGTTTAATTTTAAAATTTATTAAACAGAAAAAATCCACATATAAAAATACAATATTTATTTTTCAAAATTATTCCTATCAAAAGTAAATATTAGATTTTCTTGGATACACCATATTCACCAAAAATGCAACAATTTTATATAGTCTATGTACCATAACCTAATTAGCACACAATTCAGCATTTTCATTCAACACCACTCAGTTCAGGAATTTGGAAAAAGCCCCTTTTATTCACCATGTTTGGTAGTTCTATGCCTCCTACAATATCCTTCCATTCATAAAAGAGTTCATCTGGTTTTGATGGCCATTCCCATTATTTTTTGACTTAGTCATCGCACTTATTCTCACCCCGTCTCATTAAAGATTTGAGTAACACCTGGATACAAATGAACCTCACAACAAAAGATCACAAAAGCACCAACTTCTCTCTTTACTGGTTTAATTTATGGTCCTTGAAAGTACTGTAAGTTTTCCTCCTCTTCTTCGTGCTCTACTTCCTGAAGACATCTCTTCCTGTAAGACTCCCAGGATTCTTCATAAGAAGAGTCTTGTGTATAGTGATTTCACTTCTCTTAGAATGCCAAATTTGCTTTCTTTTATGTTTTCCTGGTTGTCCACTAGGTGTTTGTGAAGTGGTTTCTGTTGCAACACCCACATTCTCCACCATTCTACTACTGGTACTGATTCCATGAGAGAGACTTTTTCCAGGCGAGATTGGAATCTTTCTTCTTTTCACGTGACCTCTATCCCCAGAATGTTGTGTGTTTCCTTTCTTTGAAGAATGAGCAGAAATGAATTACTCAGATCATCTTGTTGCACCTCTGTGTCCGAGGCATTCAAACAATGGTTCAACATAGCAGGGAAATATCGCACACTTCCTAAAGCCACTTTGAACGCTACTTTTTACATTTGGCTGCATCACATCAAGAGCCCTTTTCAGCAGAGTGGGAAACTGATGTTTAGGAAGAACAGCACACTTCATTCCTGTTTGTCTCCACTCACACAGTACCTGCTGTATGCAACTTGCATGGGATGAAAGAAGGCAACGTCTACAGGTTTGAGTGAGATGAGTTGAGTTTGGTGGAAGAAACACGAAATGAATGTCATTTTCTCTAAACATCTGGAAAATTAGGATGTTCAAATGTGTAGAGAGATTGTCAGCAATCACGACCTTTTTTCTTCAGCTTGGGCAGCAGTATGGTCTCAAACCGATAACTGTAGGTCACTGTGTCAAAACATCCTGAACTAGACAGATTGTACCTACCCTTTGGCCCTGTGTATGTCGATGTGTCCCACAGTTGCCCAGACTTGTTGACAACATAGGGTGCCAAAAGCTCCCCTGCTGCACTACCACACATTATAATGGAGCAATTAGAATTAGAGAAGTTACAAATCCTTTCTGGGTATTTTGCACCTCAGTGACAGATAACTCAGCTTTTACCAGGATAGTCTGAGAGATTTTTCTCATCTAGATTCCAGATATGTGATAGTGTTACATCTCTTGTTACACTGGACATATTTTCAATGTATTTACACAACATGGTTTCATCAATAGCTGCCCTGCTGCGTTTGATGTTGGCGGCATATCTTTCAGTCAACTGAGGATGTCATTGAAGGAAACCTTTTGTCCAATCTTTCCCTGGTATATTGTTGGAAAATGCTGTCACATTACGCCCTGTTCTATCCAGATAAGATTTTCCTACATAACGCAGACCAGCAAAATTTAAGGGAAAGCCATAATCAATCATAATTTCTATATACGATGCAAACACATTCACCTCATCTCCATTAAAAACAGGCTTCATTTCTGTGGTATTTTGGTGTTTTTGTTTCAGTTTGTTTAAAATCATGCGTCTTGGGATGTTTTAAGTGATCAGCAGCCTTTCTATGGGGAAAATGTGCCATTTCTTATACTTTCCAGGCATTGTTCCATATGTTGGGGTGATTAATCAATGTGTTGACTTGGTCCTGGTTCTCTTTTATAGTCACAAACCATATCTATGAGAAATAATATAGAAATATAACTAAAATACATTTTGTAGAAATAAGAGGGGTTACTCTGCTCCATTTTATGATGGGTGCAAAGTAGCCCCCATAATTATTGAAAATGTAACCTCATTTATTTGTTTTTGAGTAAGAGAAAAACAAAACGCAACTGCATCGTCAGGCGGAGTAAATTTTAATTCAGCATTAAATTCTACAACAAATGGTCATATACTTACCCTTTCAGTAATAAAAACACTCAACACCTAAACACAAAATGGCAGACCCAGAAAGTACCGGAAGGGAGACTGATGTAATCTATGATTTAGAGCTGAAAGCTTTTGGTTTTAGTTGATTTATCCTCCAGAGGGCTTTGAAACTTTTTCATTTCTGTAGCAAAGTAACCCCCATAGGAGCAATGTAGCCACAATTTACAGTACTACTTCTGTTACCCAGAGTTTCACCTTCCTTTTATCTATATTTATCTGTATAGCGTCTGTGATTGCAGTTTTAAGGGATGTCCATTCCTCTTCAACTGTACTGCCCACTTTGGTATTCATTACCACAGTATCTACAGTCTTACAGAATTTCAAGCATGTCATTCCTCAGTATTTAAGTATTCCATCTCTTTCTAGTGTGATTCTTAAGGACAATTCTCTTAATGCTTTTGCAGGCACATTTTTTGTGGTGACTCAAAGTAGTTAATTTTTTTTGGTCATATTATAATTGTGATCAATTGTGACTCTTATTTTTTGATAATTCTATTTCTGTGAATTAACATGAAAAATATGGTGGTTTGTTTATCTCCCACAGCACTTTTGTGATTTCTAATTTTGGCATACATTTCCTACTTAGAAACAAAGTGTCCCATGGCCCTAAAAGCTATATTTGACAATAAACACAATATAGCTAGTGCAGTATACTACCACTAGGTGCCAGAAGATACAGAAGTGGTACAACATAATTCCATAAACAAAGTACAGAAATAGTTACTGGTAGGCATATCCCCCATAGCCCACGAAAGGGTTAAACTCCTGTCTATTCTTCATCATTACTACATAGTGATCCAAGTCCATTATTTGCTTCTGGGTATGCCTCACAATCCACTACCTGATTATGGAATCTCTGTCTGACCATCCTGTGACCCAGCTGGAATTCTTTCAGCCCACCACCCCGTCAGGCCTTTTCCAACTATATCTATTACTCTGATGCCAAAGACAAGCGCAGCAAAGAGTACGAATTGCTGTACATTCAGCTTAACAGCTCATGCATCTCAGTGTTAACAAGTATAATATACTGATGAATAGTAAAAGAAAACTGAGAAACTTTTATAATGTTAGATGACAGCCAGTTACACAATGGGAAATGTAAAGCCACCTGAGAGGCACTGTTGATGCTGGACCTGATAGCAAAAGCTAGATTTAAGAAAAATCAAAATACCTTCGTAGGATTTGTCAAGGTACAAAAAGCCTTTGATAATATAAAATGGTGCAAGATTATAAGAAAACTAGAAGCTATAGAGAAAGATGAATAATATTATCTACAAGAACCAAGAGATACAATAAGAATACGAGACCAAGAAGTGTTTCGATTAAAAAGGCTGCAAGACAGGGATGCAGCCTTTCGCCCCTACCAGTCAAGCTATACATCAAGGAGCAATGACAGAAATAAAAGAAAGGCGCAGAAGTAGGTTTAAAATTCAGAGTGAAAGGATATAAATGATAAGAAGGAAGTACAAAAATGTTCAAGGAAATTCAAGTATACAGAAATAGAAGTTCCTGAGGAATAAAAAAATAGGAAGTGCAGGGAAACTAAGACGAAATGGCTGCGTGAAAAATGTGAAGAAATTGGAAAAGAAATGAGTGTCTGAAGAACTGACTCAGCGCATAAAAGAAAGTCAAAACAACCTTCGGTGACACTAAAAGCAAGAGTGGTAGCATAAAGAATGCAACAGGAATTCCACTGTTAAATGCAGAGGAGAGGGCAGATACGTGGAAAGAGTACATTGAAGGCTTCTATGAGGGAGATCAGTTGTGATAAAAGAAGAAACAGGAGTCAATTTAGAAGAGATGGGGGATACAGTATTAGAAACAGAATTTAAGAGAGCTTTGGAGGACTTACAATCAAATAAGGCAGAAGAGGTAGATAACATCCCATCAGAATTTTTAAAATCATTGGGGCAAGTGGTAACAAAACAACTCATCATGTTGTGTAGAATGTATGAGTCTGGGGACATGCCATCTGACTTTCAAAAAAATATCATCCACGCAATTCTGAAAACTCCAAGAGCTGACAAGTGCGAGAATTATCGCACAATCAGCTTAACAGTTAATGCATCCAAGTTGCTAACAAGGATAAGATACAGAAGAATGGAAGAGAAAATTGAGGATGTAGTAAATGTTGATCACTTTGGCTTTAGGAAAGGTAAGGGCACCGAAGAGGCGTTTCTGATGCAGCAGTTGGTAATGGAAGTAAGACCAAAGACAAATCAAGACATGTTCATTGGATTTGTTGACCTGGAAAAAGCTTTCACCAATGTAAATTGGTGCAAAATGCTCAAAATTCTGAGAAAAATAGGGGTAACCTATAGGGAAAGACTGCTAATGTACAATATGCAGAAGGGCTAACAGGGAATAATAAGAGTGGACGACCAAGAATAAAGTGCTTGGATTAAAAAGGGTGTAAGACTGGGATGTAGTCTTTCCCCCTACTGTTCGAACTGTAAATTGAAGAATCAATGACAGAAATAAAAGAAAGGTTCAGGAGAGGAATCAAAATTCAAGGTGAAAGGATATCAATGATATGATTTGCTGATGACATCGCTATCCTGAGTGGAAGTAAAGAAGAATTACATGATATGCTGTAAGGAATGAACAATCTAGCGAGTACAGAATATGGACAGAGTAAATCGAAGAAAGATGAAGGTAATGAGAAGTAGCAGAAATGAGAACAGCGAGAAACTTAACATCAGGATTGATGGCCACGAAGTAAATGAAGTTAAGGAATTCTGCTACCTAGGCAGCAAAATAACCTATGACAGACGGAGCAAGGAGGACATAAAAAGCAGACTAGCACTAGCAAAAAGGGCATTCTTGGCCAAGAGAAGTCTACTAGTATCAAACATAGGCCTTATTTTGAGGAAGAAATTTCTCATAGTGTATGTCTGGAACACAGCATTGTATGGTAGTGAAACATGGACTGTGGGAAAACCAGAACAGGAGAGAATCATAGCATTTGGGATGTGGTGCTATAGGTTAATGTTGAAAACTAGATGGGCTGACAAGGCAAGGAATGAGGTGGATCTGTGCAGAATCAGAGAGGAAAGGAATATGTAGAAAACACTGCCATGGAGAAGGGACAGGATGATGGGACATCTGTTGAGACATCAGGGAATGACTTCCATGGCACTAGAGGGAGCTGCAGAGGACAAAAACTGTATAGGAAGACAGAGATTGGAATACATTCACAAAAACTGGGTATGATTCAAAGTGAGGAGGAGGAGGAAAGCCCCCCGGGATGCCGGGGAAGCCTCGTCCTTGAACTTGTGCTGCTTCTCCATGTCCAGATTGGACAGAGAACGAACAGCTTTGGGGCCCTCGTAGCATGGGTCCCTCGTCTGACTGTGTTGCAGGCTTCCTCTCTTGAGAATACTGAGGAGGTGTGTTGCGAGAGGGAGCCCCATCCCCAGCAGGAGCCAAAGAAGAGGCAAAGTAGATGAGAGATTCACAAGGTGAAATCTGTCAAACCTCTTCCGGACCTCTTAGTAGCTGAGACGGTCAAGGATCATTATTTATTGGATTCTTTTTTTCTTTGTAAACACTGAACCCTCTGGTGAGTGAAGAGAATGTAATCCAGAGCAGTTTACACAGTTAGGCGATGGGGTGCAAGGGTTCCCTGAATGAAGAGGGCAGCCACAGTCACCATAGATATGAGTGGCATTCATTGTGAGGACATGTGGCTGAACCTGAGGCAATGGGAGCTGGAAATAGTTTGGACTTCGCATTTATATACCATTACCTCAACCTTCTCAGGCAGGGTATCCCCTTCAAATGCCAGGATGAAAGTGCCTGTGTCTACACTACTGTCCTTACAGTCTCTCTGGACATGCTGGACAAAATGAAGGTCACGTCATTCCAGATTAGCTATAGGCCTAAGTTCATCATCAGAATGGAGGAGAAGGTCTCTATGGAAAATTACACCCTTGTCATATTGAGAGACTTGTGAGGAGCGATATTCACTGGGATGTTTCCTAATCAGTCACAGGCATGGAGGGAGGCCGACTGGCTGGCAGAAGTTGCCTTTGTAAGGAGGGAGCCAGACCTTAGACCGGAAGAGCAGCCGGAGAGATTAACACATTTCATGCACCAAACGTCCGCTCTGGTGCCGCCCACTATGATCAGGGGCTCACCTCTTAGGTGCCACCCCACCACAGCAACAGCTGCCTGGCATGATCATCATTGCTGAGAGTTCTGATGCTTAAAAGGTAAGCATTCACAACCCAGGTACCACCAGTCTGACCCCTGTTGTGTCAGGGGACTCAGCCAGATGGGTACATAACAGCCCATCACATGGAGTGGCTATCAAGCTAGTTACCTAGCAAGGAGGCGAAAGGGCTGTGACAAGCAGGGAGAAGGAGGGGGAGGGGGAGAGGGACCCACGTCAAAGATGCTAGGGAGGGAGTTATCCCCAACTGGCTCACATTACAGATTTCAAATTTAGAGGCTGAGGTCAAACCCCTAAGAGTGACCAAAGAAGAAAAGACAAAAAGGAGGAGGAAAAGCAAACAAACCAAAACCACAAGACAAAATGAAGTCAGGAGGATAGCCGAGGTGACATAAATAAGAGCACCAAGAAAGGGAAAGGAAGGGGCAAAGAGAAAGGAATAAGGACAGGGAGGGAGAAGGAAGGGTAAGGTAAAGCAGCCCAGAAAAGAAGAAAGGCTGTATTTCTATAAAAAACACAAGATTTCATTATGATTTGGATATTTTTGTTATGATTTGGATATTTAAGTTGACTGGGTCAAAAAATATGAAAATATTCAATGTTTTAGTAATAAACAAAATAACAGACCATCAGAGTGACTATTTGTTACAGACAAACACATCCCCCATGAAAGACTAAGAAAAACCCATAAATATATCAACTACAGGTGAGACATTTTTGTCGAAATAGCAGTTGCAGGGGTTTTGAAAAATGCAGCAGCTGTAGTGTTAAACATTGAGTTTAATTTGAAAAAGAAACTTCTGAAAATATATGTTTGGAGTACAGCATTGTATGATAGTGAATCATACAACTCGTGAAAATAAATTAACTGAAGAGCTTGAGATGTGTTACAGAAGGATGCTCAAAATTGGGCAGATTGATAAGAGACTGAGGTTTTTAGTAGAAATGGCAAAGAAAGGAATGTATGGAAACACTAAGGAAGAGGGCAAATGATACACTGTGTTAAGACATCAGGGAATAACTTCCATGGCACAAGAGGGAGTTGTAGAGGCCAAAAACTGAAGGGGAAGACAGAGTTTGGAATACATCCAAAAAATAATTGAGGGCATTGGGTGCAGGTGTTGTTTTGATATAAAGAGAGTGGCACAAGAGAGGAATTTATGGAACACATTCTCGAAATTTAAAAGGTGTTCAACAGAGAGAACATCAATATCTGTTAGAGATACCACTATACAACATACATTGCAACAACTGATTTTAATATCATAATTTTGATCAACAGTGAAAAATTATCGCTTTAATGTTCTGAAATATAGGTGCTTTAATGTTCTGAAATACAGATGGCTTTTTTTTCTTTTTCTTTTTTTGCAAGTAGAGATTTCTCAGTTATCCCCTGGAACTGGGAAAATAATAATGCAATGCGATGACATTATAGCTTATAGCTGTCACTCAGATACATAAGCACCCACAGTCACAAATTTTGGTGTCCATGAACTCACCTCTCATGTTCAAAAGATTCTTTAATGTCATATGTAATCAATTCTCACTTACTTGACCATACAGGGGAATTATTAACATTCTTCGATAACTAGTACTGACATCCAAAACATTTTACCAGCGCTTGGCTGCTGCTGAAAAGAACTTGGAAAAACGTGATTGAATTTATGCAACTGAGATACCTGTTTAAAGAAACACACCTTTCTAGGTCGATGATGTGCAGGGGTGGCACTTCATTGTGGCCAGCTGTACCCACTGCACATGCAGGGCTATCTGTGCAGGCCGCGATAGACCACACTCTGTCGTCCAAGTCAATCTCCACGTGCTCTTCCCACACGTAATCATCTGCTGCTGTCCACAGCTAAACAATTAAGTGTAAGGAATGTAGGTGTGGCATACCATAACAAACACTAAAGTTCTACATGTATATTTAATTTTTTTAAAAAATGAAGAATGGGGGTTTCAATGTCACAAACATATTTCTCCTCATAAAGCAGGCAAAGAGTGAGTAAGAGAAAACATTGAGATTCACAGTTTATTTCACTTTTGGAAGAGAATTGTGTTCTCTGATCATGTAAAAGAATCTCAAAAGTAAAGTAATACTAACAGTTATCTAGTACCTTCTATTTGACACTAAATACCCAGCACTCTAACAAAAACATAAACAATGCTATTTTACATTATTTGGTAGGGTTCAAGATATTGGGTTGTACCATGAAACAACAATGAATACTTCAAAGTTCAGCTTTCCACACCATATGGATTAATTCCAGAGAATGCAACCACAAAAAATTATAAAAGATGGCTGATATTTGAAGGGCTTATCCCCTGCCATTATCGAGGTATAGACTGCATGCCTTGAGAATAACAGGGATTTATTTGCCAAAGACTACAACATACATTTCTTGGTTGGTCATTCCTTTGACACAAACCCTTACTCCTGAGTAATTTTACATCTACAGACAAAACTATAATCATTCTAAAAAAAAAAATGAAAGCACATGAGCTGTCAAAGGTGTTATTGGTCAAGGTATAGAAGTCATTCACAGTTTCCCGAAAAACTGAATTGAGGGGAGAAGGCTGGAGCTAAAGACTGACATATTGATGACTGAACATGTTCCATCTGCCATACTAAAGTGAATGGGAATGCCACTATTCTATAAGTCTGTGAATACATGTTCCATTAAATTGCATTGGTGCCTCACAAGGGGGAATCACGCAGGAGGAAAGATGGGGTAGCTGATGGGTCATACTAACTAACTCCTAGTTTTTCAGATCCCTATATGGAGGGAGATGGACATTACAGTAAAACCCATAGCTGTCTGTATGTGAACAGCCATAGCTTCATAAACTGTATTGAGAGGTATTAATTTACACAAAATGTTGGCAGATACGAAAGTACAGTCACCAACTGGTGCTTATTCAGGACAAACTATTTTATGGAAAGGCATGGTGATTATTGTTTATCATTGCAATGAAAAGTTATATAATCATGCACTGTTTTAAATA
Organism: Schistocerca cancellata; assembly: GCF_023864275.1. Classification (NCBI taxonomy): domain Eukaryota; kingdom Metazoa; phylum Arthropoda; class Insecta; order Orthoptera; family Acrididae; genus Schistocerca; species Schistocerca cancellata. Next base: position 580,822,470 of record NC_064630.1, on the reverse strand, counting down.
CTTGCATTCTGGAATTATGGGAGGGATATACGTTCCAGGAAACCATTTCCTGTAGAGCAATACATATCACTGGATAAAATACAAGTAGTTGTCCAAATTCCTCTAAATGGTGAAAGTAACCATTGAAGTTCCACTGGCTGAAGGCCATAGGTGTACCTAGGGGTGGTGGAAGAAGGTGAGAAGACGGGTCATATTTCAGTCTCTGCTTGGCACCACCTTTCGAATGGGAACAATGTTTATGCATAATTCAAAATGCGTGGGGTCCTTGTAGCTGGGCCAGTGGATCATCTACATCGGACTCTGCAAGCTACTTATTGGTGTGTGATGTAGAGTGCTTCTGGTACCACTAAATGATCCCCTCCTACCCCATCTCATTCCTGAATGGCGTGTGGGAAGAACGATTGTCGATAAGCCTCTGTATTGGCTCTAATTTCTCAAATTTTCTCTTCATGGACATTCCGTGAGATATATGTGGGAGGACACAATATGTTGTCCAACTCTTCCTGGAAAGTGCTCTCAAAATTTCAATAGTAAACCTCTCAGTGACGCACAATGCCTCTCTTGTAATGACTGCCTATGCAGTTTGCTTAGCATCTCACATTGACCAAATTATCCCTTGATTAAACATGCCACTCTGTTGGTTTGATCGATCTCTCTCTCTCTCTCTCTCTCTCTCTCTCTCTCTCTCTCTCTCTCTCTCTCTCTCTCCCCCCCCTCCCCCTCCCCCCCTCCCTCCCTCTCCTATCAGCCCTATCTAGTAAGGTCCCACATTGATGAACAATACTACAAAATCAATCAAAAAAGCATCTTACAAGCTACTCCTTTCGTGTACGTGTTACATTTCCTTAAGATTGTTCCTGTGAATCTCAGTTTGGCATCTGCTTTTCCTATCATTTGTTTCATGTGGTCATTCGACTTAAGGTTGCTCTGGGTAGTTAATCCTACATATTTATGGTCATATTGTTTCCAGAAGTTTCTCATCTATAGTGTAGTTGTACAGTAGTGGCTTTCTTTTCCTATGTATGCACAATATGTTACATTTATACAACTCCACCTCTGTCTTTTTCTTGTATTCTTTCTTCTTTTTAACTATGTTCTCCTTGTGGAGATTTCCCTCTTGCTGCACTGTGTACCTGGAAGGGAGAATGAGTGAGCCATTCTGTGGCCCACAGCTTGTGCCTTCGTCGATGGCCAGCTAATGCTGGACTGGAAAGCTATGGCCTGCCAGTAAGGCCAAAACACAAACAACCCTCTGAAGGAGGGTCCCAGTTGTATAGGACTCTTCCTAGTCAAAAGTGGGGAGCTGAGAGCCCAAATGCGGGTGTAGCAGAGCAGACAGGGAAGGGTTCCCGTGCCCCTCATGAACAGATGTATTCAGACAGCCACCAGGGTCTGAAATTGTGGAAGATATGGATGTTTTCATCCTTGCTATAGAAGAGGCCTTAGTCACTGTTTTTAAAAAAGTGTGTTGTCATTTGAACTGGAATTCAAATTTTTCTTTGTTTTTAAACACCAAAGACAGTCCAAGGTTTTGCATTCTTGTACCTATATACAGTGAAACTCCGCTTTTACATTTTTCAAGGGACTTCAAAAAAATTGTGTAAAATGTGAGAAATAACGTTTTAAACTGTAAAAGTTACGTATAGGATTACCCCTTGCATTTTCGCAGTTTGTGTATGATATACGTACATAACAGGCATCAAAAGACTTGTCAGAGACTTTTTATTATGTAATAAAAGTTTATCGGCTAATGAAAACCACTGATGCAACTGGAATTGATAACTGTCTGGGAAGTAGAAACGTCTGACTTAATTTCAAATGTCATAATTGATGGTTTTGGAAAGCCTGCAGCTGTCATTCATTATTTAAATAATGAAATACTGCAGTTATTATGTATTTTTAACACACACACACACACACACACACACACACACACACTCTCTACATGTGTAATATCACAAAAAATAATATGAAAATACTGCACTTGCAACAAGAATGAATTCTTGAAACACATTTTGTTCAGCATGAAAAAATTACGTAACGAGCATTGTGCTTAAATTAAAAACATTTGACCGATGCAAAGTGAATGACAGTGTCACCTAGCGCTACAAGATGCCAAACACCGAAACACACTAAATATGGTTTGACAAAGGTGTCACAGCGATCACAACAATCACCAAACTGCATTTGTGCAGTAGAGCATTTGGAAATGATTGTGAATGGTCATGATATCTTTATTCGAACGAACCTAGTTACTCCCATCAGCCATCACACCAAGTAGCGCTTGGCAGCAGCGGGAGATACAGCACAAATTGTTGTTTAGCGGTTCAAATCCGTTGAGTAGAGTGCCCTGGAGTCAAGAAACTAAGCCATGTAATATTTTAAACACTACTGGATGGACGACATGCCAGCATAGTTTTTTCTCAACGAATATTTTTTCGTAGTGCGGAAATCGCAGGAAAATTATAAATATGTTGATGCAAATTCAGGTTTAGACTAACAGTGGACCTAGGAAATTTGACGGGTACGATAAAAAAAATGTCAAACTGCGGGAAAACGTTAAGTCTGGGAACGTAAAAGCAGCGCTGTACTGTATCTTCCTTTCTTTTTTTCTTTAAATAGAGCAGTTCAAAGACCAATGACAACACCGATCTCCACACTTCATACAGATTGGCGGTTGGCCTCATGGAGTTTTCTCATGCAGCATAAATGCATAGACTCAACAGTTGGGATCATTCATGCAGCTACAAGAAATTTCCCCTGCACAATTATACAGCTTTTAACTGCAACGGTAAACCATTAGTTTCACCTTTCCACTTAATGTGTCCCTCTAAAACCCCAAATAAAAGCTCCAGTACCCACTCATTTTTCACCCCACGTAGACAGAATGGACACCCCTTTGTTCCAGGTTTGCACATCATTTTCCATCAGTCTGCAAGATAAGATCACAGTGATAAGTTACACCATGTTGAGGCACTTGTGAAAGGTGATGGCAACAGGAATGTTATCAGTTTTCTCACAGCATAGAAATGCCAGTACTTCCAGTTTTGCTAACTGATGTTACTTCACTGAATTTTTCCTTAAGATGCTCTACAAAAAAAAACAATGGTTTTGTGGTCAAAAATGATTTGTCATCAGTTCACATACAGACTAGTTACTGCGGGGAGTGACACTGGGGAGGGAATCATAAGTGGAAACATCAGTTACAATGAAAGTTGTAATCGGACCTGGAGGTATGCACCGACAGCCTAATGGTTAATGCAATTGCTCGTGAAACTTGTGGTCAAGTATCTGCGACAAATTTTAAATGGCAAACACTTTCAAATATTAATTAAAAAAAAATTCCACCTTTCCCCGGCATTATTATGAACAAACAATGGTGAGGACCAAATAAAGGTAAAAACATACTTGGGAGTCTATTAAACAATGACACAAACACACCGTGACTCAGAGAAAAATAGTACACTGTCTCACAATGATCAACAAGCATCTAACCATGTTTCTATAATTTCAAGTAACAGCTAGGGATAAATGTTTTCCCTTCAAAAGTATGGATAAGAAATGATACAGGAAGTGTGACAGAGGTCCAAATACAAAACTTTCCATAAATTTATGATTTAAAGACAGATCAGCAAGCAATGACTACTACACAGAATTTCATAGTGCTTCCACATCACATTAGACTTTCTTTCCTTCTAATAGTTCCTCTCTACTGTTTAACCTGTTTTATTAGTCCCGCTAGCTTCTATATGTTTTGTCCACATGAATAACTAATACTCTTAGATCACAAGGGCTTTTAAATTAATCTACCGAGCACAATAACCATGATTATCAAGCTACAATTACCAAATCACTGCCCTCTTGCTTCTGATAACTAAAGACATCATTCACTTCACAGAAAATTAACTAGATGAAAGGGGAGTTGAGGTTTCAGTCTATCTATGGAAAGGAAAATCTAGGTCCAGATTATGCCCAATCATTTCATATTTTTCATGAAACTCACAAAAGGACTAAGAAGTCTAGAAGTTATTCACAAATCAGAATCCCAGAATATTAACAGACATTGTTAAAGAAGCACTAGAAATGGACACAGTACACTGGTGGGTGGGCGGCCACAAGGAAACAACTATCACGACAGAATAAAAGACGTCACCTGAAATGAACTCAGTCAAAACTTCTGTGGTCCAATGGTACCAAAGCAACTGCATTACTGATACTGCACTAAAGAAAGGTGAACTACACCTGCTCAGCATTAGGAGAGCAATATGTGGGGTCCTGCAGACTCAAATGGCAAATCTGTCATCCACCTACAAATCAAAACTGACGATATGGAACTAAGTAAAACACATGTCCCTGTAAAGTATGAACACTGAATAAGTTAACTGCCAAGATTGCTAAAATAATTTATTCATATATAAGGGGCATTCAAAAAGAAACGAGCCAGAGGTATAATTACAGAAACCAGTGCCTGTATGTTAGAAGTATTGACCCTGGCTGTTGAGACACTTGTCCCACTGTGACACAAGGTGGTGAATGGCTGTCTCATAAAAGTCCCAGGGGTGCGATGTTAACCAGTTCCGCACGTACAGCTGGACGTTGTCGCCTGAGGTGAATCGTTTGCCCCTCAGAGCCTTTTTAAGGAGACCAAAAGTGGCGTAATCACAGGGAAAGACGTCCGGACTTTATGGGTGGCTGAGAACCTCCCATTTGAATTTCTTCAAGAGTGCCAGGACTGTGTTGGCCATATGAAGCTTTGATTGCCTGGTTGTTTTGATTTGATCACTTGTTGAAGGGTGGTCAAGGTTTGCAAGTAATGTTGGGCATTCACTGTTGTCCCGTGCTGTAGGAAGTGACTCAGAAGGGGGCCATCTTGACCCCCTTAAAAAGGCTCTGAGGAGCAAACGATTCGCCTCGGATGACGACGTCCAGCTGTACGTGCGGAACCAGTTAACATCGCAGTCCCAAGAATTTTATGAGACAGCCATTCACCACCTTTTGTCACAGTGGGACAAATATCTCCAACAGCCAGCCAGGGTCAATACTTCTAACATACAGATACTGATTTCTGTAATTATGCCTGCGACTCATTTCTTTTTGATGACCCCTAACAAATGACCGATTTCAGCAGTCCTCTGTTGCCATTTTCGGATCTATGTTTACATCATTACATAATCTCCTCCATCAGTACAGTAAGTGGTGCTATAGAATGTACAGCATAACCCCACTTTTACATTGCCGGAATTAAAATTTCCCTACTGTTTATGACATTTTTTATCACTTCCATCAAATTTCCTATGTCCACAACGCTAATTTGCACCCAATTTTGTGTCAACATATTTATGATTTTCCCATGATTTACGCATTACTAAAAATGTTCTTGAAGAAAAAAATTACAGTGGCATGATGTTGGCCTTCTAGTAGTGTTTACAAATATTACATGGTTAAGTTTCTTAACACCAGAGCACTCTACTCAGTGGATTTGAATCAGTAAATCAATGCCTTCTCTGCATGATAGCAATGGAGATACTACCGAAGACAGTGCTGCCAAAGCTGAATTACTAAACACAGTCTTCCGAAAAGCCTTCACAAAAGAAGATGAAGTAAATATTCCAGAATTCGAATCAAGAACAGCTGCCAACATGAGTAACATAGAAGTAAATATCCTCGGAGTAGTGAAGCAACTTAAATCACTTAATAAAAGCAAGTCTTCTGGTCCAGACTGTACACCAATTAGGTTCCTTTCAGAATATGAAGATGAATTAGCTCCATACTTAACAATCATATACAACCATTCGCTCGATGAAAGATCCGCACCCAAAGACTGGAAAGTTGCACAGGTCACAACAATAGTCAAGAAAGGTAGTAGGAGTAATCCACTAAATTACAGGCTCATATCATTAACGTTGGTATGTAGCAGTCTTTTAGGACATATATCGTGTTCGAACAACATGAATTACCTCGAAGAAAACTGTCTATTGACACACAGTCAACATGGGTTTAGAAAACATCGTTCCTGTGAAACATAACTAGCTCTTTATTCACATGAAGTGTTGCGTGCTATTGACAAGGGATTTCAGATCCATTCCGTATTTCTGGATTTCCAGAAGGCTTTTGACACTGTACCACACAAGCGGCTCGTAGCGAAATAGTCTCAGTTATGTGACCGGATTTGTGATTTCCTGTCAGAGAAGTCACAGTTCGTAGTAATTGACGGAAAGTCATCGAGTAAAACAGATGTGATTTCTGGCGTTCCCCAAGGTAGTGTTATAGGCCCTTTGCTGTTCCTTATCTATATAAACAATTTGGGAGACAACCTGAGCAGCTATCTTCGGTTGTTTGCAGATGACGCTGTCGTTTATCAACTAATAAAGTCATCAGACAATCAAAACAAACTGCAAAACGATTTAGAAAAGATATCTGAATGATGCAAAAAGTGGCAGTTGACCCTGAATAACGAAAAGTGTGAGGTCATCCACATGAGTGCTAAAAGGAACTCGTTAAACTTCGGTTACACGATAAATCAGTCTAATCTAAAAGCCGTAAATTCAACTAAATACCTAGATATTACAATTAAGAACAACTTAAATTGGAAGGAACACACAGAAAATGTTGTGGGGAAGGCTAACCAAAGACTGCGTTTTATTGGCAGGACACACAGAAAACTTAACAGGCCTACTACACTTGTCAGTCCAGTTTTAGAATACTGCTGCACGCGGTGTGGGATCCTTACCAGATAGGACTGACGGAGCACACAGAAAAAGTTCAAAGAAAGGCAGCACATTTTGTATTATTGCGAAATGTGGGAGAGAGTGTCACAGAAATGATACAGGATTTGGGATGGACATCCTTAAAAGAAAGGCATTTTTCGTTGCGACGGAATCTTCTCTCAAAATTCCAATCACCAACTTTCTTCTCTGAATGCGAAAATATTTTGTTGACACCAACCTACATAGGGAGGAATGACCATCACGATAAAATAAGGGAAATCAGAGTTCGTACGGAAAGATATTAGGTGTTCATACTTTCCGCGTGCTATACGAGATTGGAATAACAGAGAATTGTGAAGGTGGTTCAATGAGCCCCTGCCAGGCACTTAAATGTGATTTGCAGAGTATCCAAGTATATGTAGATGCAGAAACATGTAAAAGTTAGAACAATTCATGCCGTACCAGTTAGAACAATTCATGCCGTACCTCCCTGCCAAGCTCAACTTGGCACGGTGCCTGATGGGAATAACTAGGTTTGCTCAAATGAAGATATCGCGACCAATCACAACCATTTCCAAACTGTCTCTACTGCACTAATGCAGTTTTGTGATTGTTGTGATCAGCGTTGACACCTTTGTCGAACCATATTTAGCGAGTTTTGGCACTTGGTCACTTGTAGTGCCAGCTGGCACCATCATTTGGCTTTGCGTTGCTCAAATGTTTGTAGTTTAAACACAGTACTAGTTACGTATTTTTTTCATGCTGAGCAAAACTTGTTTTGAGAATTTATTCTCACTCTCAAGTGCAGTAAACATGTATGTATTTTTGTGACATTACACAAACAAACAGAGTGTGTGTGTGTGTGTGTGTGTGTGTGTGTGTGTGTGTGTGTGTGTGTGTGTGTGGTTTTCCACTTGACTGAGGATGCACAGTACCTGATAACCTCAAAAAGACAACTACAGTGCAACAGACACAGAACAACACATATTCAACCATCACACACAAAACTTATGTACATATTTGCACTTGACAACGAGAAAAAATTCTTTAAACGTTTCATGCTAAGCATGAAAAAAATGCAATTTATGCAGTATTTCATTATTTAAATACTGTACAACAGCTGTAGGCTTTCAAAAACATCGATTATTCCTACAGTTCGGGTTTTGCATATCAGTTTTTTACGGTACCTGGTGTTCTATCTTTACGAATTACGATATTTTGGAGGTACCATGCTACTTCAAATTCAAATTTAAAATGCATATATTTGCATATTTTTGGAGTTTGAGCATATTATTGTCATAGAGGAAATGGCCATTAAGATGCATATTTTTGACATGTAGAGGCCATATTGAGATTCATTTTGTTCCCTGACAACCCAATAACCTCCCAGAATATTAGACCAATAAATTTCCAAAATTAGGTAATACAGGGCGAGCCATCGGAATGAAAGTCTTTCAGGTAAACGTGGGTAGCTTATGGAGGGGCATGGTCTTCTTTATCCACTTAGGTAGTCTCTCTGATAAGGATGCTAAAGACTTGCAATGGTTCATTGTTGCAAGATGGATTATTGGAGTAGAAATGTGCTTCGGTATTTGTTGCCCACAGTTAATGCATGTTCAAGTCGCTCACCTGATCTCTGCAGTGCATCATCAACAATGCCCTACTAGTTATTCTTGCGCGTTTCCGTGCTGTTCACATCGGCTCTTTGCTACCTTCAAGTTACGAATATGCCCAGGCCAAAAACCAATAATTTACACAAATGGATCAGGCGCAATTGTGCTTACACAATGGACGGAAAAATAATATTCTGCCAACTGTGTGAAAAAGAGGAAAGTATAATTTTATCTTTTTCTTTTTAGATAATAATTGTTTTAATTTCTTGGAAAAATTAAGTTCATCTGTAAATTTGTCCTAAGGAATTACCTTTGGCATTCTTACAAATTAAAGAAAAATGTTAAATGTTGAGAGGGGATCGAAGTTCCAATTTTTAGAAACTTGTTTGTAGTCTTGATTCACCTTTTTGAGTGACCATCTCGCCGTTACACACTGTTCTCTTACATTATTGTACAATTGTACGTACTTATTTAATCACTTCTCCAATGCTTAAGGTCAGGGTTGAGAAAAAATTTCAACTGGATCAGCATAAAAAAGACATCTCAGCACCAGAATAACGTAACCAAGACACAGTTAAAAACTTCACAGCAACCATTCATCTCCTCATTTTTGAAGCATATGGTCGACAAAAAAAATTTCAATGAAGATCTTTGCAAGGCTTCAATAAAAGCAAACATCCCCTTGAATAAGCTGGAGAATAAAGGATTAATGACCTTCTTGAAAAAATACACAGGAAAAAGATATCCCTCACGAGACAATGCTCAGAAAGAACTATGTAGATGCATTGTATAAAAAGGTTTTCTGGTAATTTTCATGAATGTAGGTATGTGAAAGTCAATGGATATAATTTGGTACATACATGGGCCAAAATAATAGTCATTTAGTTTTTTTAAAACTAAAAAAAAAAAAGATTTAAATTTTGCTTAGTTTTGTAAAATGGACATTGTTACTTGAACATAAAAAAAAAAAACTAAATTTAAAGTCAGTGAAGTTTTTCAAGAAGGGAAAAGACAAATGAAGAAGGGAAAAGACAAATGAAGAAGGGAAAAGACAAATGAAGAAGGGAAAAGACAAATGAAGAAGGGAAAAGACAAATGAAGAAGGGAAAAGACAAATGAAGAAGGGAAAAGACAAATGAAGAAGGGAAAAGACAAATGAAGAAGGGAAAAGACAAATGAAGAAGGGAAAAGACAAATGAAGAAGGGAAAAGACAAATGAAGAAGGGAAAAGACAAATGAAGAAGGGAAAAGACAAATGAAGAAGGGAAAAGACAAATGAAGAAGGGAAAAGACAAATGAAGAAGGGAAAAGACAAATGAAGAAGGGAAAAGACAAATGAAGAAGGGAAAAGACAAATGAAGAAGGGAAAAGACAAATGAAGAAGGGAAAAGACAAATGAAGAAGGGAAAAGACAAATGAAGAAGGGAAAAGACAAATGAAGAAGGGAAAAGACAAATGAAGAAGGGAAAAGACAAATGAAGAAGGGAAAAGACAAATGAAGAAGGGAAAAGACAAATGAAGAAGGGAAAAGACAAATGAAGAAGGGAAAAGACAAATGAAGAAGGGAAAAGACAAATGAAGAAGGGAAAAGACAAATGAAGAAGGGAAAAGACAAATGAAGAAGGGAAAAGACAAATGAAGAAGGGAAAAGACAAATGAAGAAGGGAAAAGACAAATGAAGAAGGGAAAAGACAAATGAAGAAGGGAAAAGACAAATGAAGAAGGGAAAAGACAAATGAAGAAGGGAAAAGACAAATGAAGAAGGGAAAAGACAAATGAAGAAGGGAAAAGACAAATGAAGAAGGGAAAAGACAAATGAAGAAGGGAAAAGACAAATGAAGAAGGGAAAAGACAAATGAAGAAGGGAAAAGACAAATGAAGAAGGGAAAAGACAAATGAAGAAGGGAAAAGACAAATGAAGAAGGGAAAAGACAAATGAAGAAGGGAAAAGACAAATGAAGAAAGGACTTGAGAAGAAGACAGTTTGTCTCTAAACGTTCACTGCAAAAAAGAAAGCAAATTTATTTTTAAAGAATACTGTATAATTTTTTGTGTGAATTAAATTACTATTATTTTGGTCAATGTATATACATAAGAAAATAATCAAAATATAGGTAGATGCTAAAATGGATATAGTTTGTTTTCGAATATACATCTGCTACGTAGTGTCCATATGTTTATGTGTATTTTTAAATTTAGTTTCTCTATTACAGACATTGGAGAATATTAGGAAAGACATTGGTGACTCTGGAGTCTGGCTATCCACTAAAATCACTGATTCTTGCGGTCTTTGCCAATATTGAATTGTTTAAAATAAATTATAGGTAATATAATAATTTTCCACATCATATCCCAAGACAATTAGTTTTTCACATTATGTCCTGAGCCAATAATAAAAATAATTGTAAAATTTGTAAAATCCTTTGATTTTCTTTCAGGCATGCTATGGAGAAGTGAAGATCACAAACAAGGTTTTGGTCATTGTGACAGATAGCGCATATACCATATTTACTCGAATCTAAGCCGCACGTGAAAAATGAGACACTAAATCGAGGGGAAAAAATTTCCTCGAATCTAAGCCACACCTGAAATTTGAGACTCGAAATTCAAGGAGAGAGAAAATTTTTAGACCGTACTTCCAAATCGAAACGAAGTTGGTCCACTGTAACATGAGACACAATTGGGGTCAAATGGATAAAGATACAGCTACAGTAGTTTGGTTAGAGTCGTAAGCTTAAGACCAAGTAGCCACTGCTATGTGTCAGGCGCTCCGTCCGTATTTATACAGGCACCCTTCCTTTTTCACTTGCTTCGTCTGGATTGAATTGATTGCTTATTTTGCTTTGATCTGATAAGTGCCGTTCTCTTAGGTGTTTACGTCACTAAGCTGAAAATGCATTATTGTACTGTGTGATGCATTGTTTGTTGCATTCTGATGACGAGTGTTTACAACCTGTCGCCGATCGCGGCATGACCTGCTCTTGTGCACGGTACTGCGGCTTACATTAAAAGAGAGAGAGAGAGAGATAGAGAGAGAGAGAGAGAGAGAGAGAAATTGTCTCATAAGCGAAACAATGGCAAGAGATTGCTACTTGTAGTTACTTACACTGCTGCTTTCTTTGATAATGACCAACAAGAATCAAATAATAGACTGTGTATGATACAAGATGTTCTGAAAGAGAGTTTAGCAAAAAATTTTCTCCGTTTGAAAATCTTTGCACATGCCTCTTTAGCACATTACATTGAGAATCTAGATGATTTCACGTTGTCTGATGTCGCTGCTCTTAAAGTTTTACCTGTAGCGTCATGTGATGCTGAACGATCATTTTCAAGACTGAAAATGCTGTTATCTGACCACAGGAAAAATTTTCATGTAGAGAATATGGAAAAAATGTTGGTAGTTCAAACAAACTAATTTTTAGCATTTACCGAACTTATCATTTAAGTACCTATGTTATGGTTCATTTTATTCACTGGATTATAGCCATTATTGAAAATATTTTATGGTTATTCATTAATTTTCCCAGGTAAGATGCATATTTTAAAGAATTTATCTAGGCTAAGAGAAGTGCATAATTAAAGAATTTTTGCTGCATATTTCAGGGAGTTTTGGCACATATTTCGTGGGTTTTAAGTGCATATCGATCCTAACACTAATTATGACATATGAAATTGAGTCAAACATTCCTACTACCCAGACAGTTACCAGTTTCAGTTACATCAGCAGTTTTTATTAGATAATAAACGAGTCCCTGATAAGTCTTTTGATGCCTGTTATGCACATATATCATACATAAAGTGCAAAAATACAAGGGGGTATCCTACATGTAACTTTTACAGCTTAAAACTTTATTACCCACATTTTACACCATTTTTTGAAATCTCTTGAAAAGTGTAAAAGCAGGTTTCACTGTATGTCCACGTTGGTATTTTGAGCTACTCTGCCGGCTTGTCAATGACAGCTATGTATACACATATTATTGGGCCACTTACAAAAGCTCACAGTCCTCACCACTTTACAACATAGATCCAAAGATGGCAACAGAGAGTGGCCAAAACTGATCATATATATGAAAATAAATGATATTAGCGACCTTGGCAGTTGAGAATATATTCAGTGTTCATAATACTATAGATTGCCCCCCACGTTGATGACATCAGAAATCTGTATCTCTGTAAAGTTCTGTAAGCGTCAACAAATTCTGCTCATCCCTACACCCTACTGAGTGCGGTGCTTACCAAATGAAGCAGTCACCATCACAGCGTGAAGGCACTGTCTGTACCAAGAGGAATTGTTGCTAGCACCAGAGTGTGGAAGTCTGCTTCCATTGGATTCTAATGCCAGAATGCCCTCCTAACTTCCTCCAAGTTCTCTTTCGCGTCTCCATAAGGATAGACAGGCCTAATCTTGCCTCAGACAATCAAACATGTTTAACAATTGTTTTGCATATCAGGCAATGGAAACTCAAAGCTACCATCCCCTCCTCAATGAAATCATGAGAACGGCTAGTCGGATGTTACCACACACAGACGGAAAGTTGTTTTTGACTGAACCGCATGGTGTCAGTTTGTCACAACAATAACTTATTTTGGGAACATAAGATTCAACCATCAATGTCGTCTCGCGTTACAGTTATAGTGTAGGAGGATGTGGTCACAGACTAGACAGCAACAGAGGGATGCTTTGAGAAAATAGTTCAGGAAGAATAGCTTGAACCAGAACAAGGGCTTTGTTTCCACACCACCTATTAGAGTACACCACGTGAGCATTTCCACTGCTGTGACAGTGGCTAGTCGATTGCTGGAGTATGCAAGGAACTAAGGCTTTTAACCTGCTCCTCCAAGGAGAGCCAAAAGGGAAGGAACGTCTCACCAGAGGGCCTCGTGCCGCCACAGCATGACTTTGAACAAAGGCCACACCAAGATGCTTGATTTCTAAAGGACTTTGTTCCAACATCATTTTATTGTGTAACCACTCATTTGTGAACAGGTGACAAAGGAGGTGCCCTGACTTTGTCTAGCAAATATGGAAAGAACTGCGGGGACACTGTCCTCAGGACTGTGACGGCATCTCCACATTCAGGGCACACACTTCTGAAAAATTTAACAAGATGCAAAAACTTATTAACTCTAGGAACAATTAAAGTGCTCAACCACTACTTCAAAGGAGACTTATCTAAACTACACTGACAGAGGGATTCCGAAAAATGTTATTCATTGGTCTCTTGCAGTTGTTCGTGATTTATGGATGGCGGGAATTAGCAAGACACGAAACAAGTCCAATACAATTGGCAGACGTTGTTCATTACCCCCACTCTTATCGACAAAATTTTGATGATAAAGTAAATTTGCTGTCTCTATTTATCACAATCAAATTTCATCTTTACTTCATTATTATGTCTTGCTGTGCAGGTTTCAGTTATTAGTCCTCTTCTGCACTGTTCAAAATAATACCAGTTTCTAAAATTATGAGATGGAATTACTAGCCAGTACTTATCTACAGGAGGCAAATACCTGTTCTGTCAACACACACACACACACACACACACACACACACACACACACACACACACACACACACACACAGAGAGAGAGAGAGAGAGAGAGAGAGAGAGAGAGAGAGAGAGAGAGAGAGAGAGAGAGAGAGAGAGAAGCACACACCACCACCACTACCCTAGCTTTCAGAACTATTCATTCCTTCCCCAGGAGAAGGCTGATGGGTGAGAAAAATAAAAATGGAATGGCAGATCGGGAACCAACTGTTGACAACAGGTTTTCTCAAGGGAATTTAACTTTTGATACAAAATTCCAATTTGACATAGGATGCCTTCTTGTTTTATTTATTTATGATACGCCAATACTGTATTAATCACATACAAGTAACAGAAAACTAATATTAAACTTTATTGTGAAATGCAAGTGACGAGCTGCAGCGCGCTTCAGACTAACATACAAGCCACGACCTCCCCTGCAGAAGTCTTCCACAGATGGGGACAAAACACTGTGTTATCTAATAGATTTTATAAGACCACAGCATAATACCCTGTGAGTTTTAGTAATGTTGAACTATATATTAGTTAAATGTTTTTTTTTCAATGGTTTATAAGAGCTATCAATCCCAGACAGCAAACCCAAATACACAAGTTCTCAGATAAAATTTTACTTTGAAACTGTGAAACTCATTCACGATTCCAGAAATTTATTACTTACACACAAAACACACATATGAAATTATGAACATTTAAGATGTCAGAGAGAAAATATCACATATTCGAGATTTTATAAAAATTCTAGATAAAGGAATCTTAATTTAAATATATACACACACACACACACCTTTACAGTTCTGTCTCTTGAGCCAGTAATTAACACAACTCCATTGCAATCAACAGCATCTATATTAGATGTGTGACTTGAAGTCTGAGCAAATAACAGTTCTCCAGTGGCACAAGACCAGCCACAAATTGCTGCATCCCTGACAAATTAAGATAGTTATGATTAGTCTAAAATGCAAAATAATTGTTTATATATTCATAACAGTTTAGCACATATTAAAAAAAAGAGACTTTTTCACACGATGTTAGTACAATGTATAACACCTGCATTTTTGTTCTCAGCCTATTATTGGTGTCACTCGTCAGAGTACATTACATTGTGCTACTGTACCCATAATGTTGAAAGGGGTGGGGTGGGGCAGAGCGGGCGAGTGGGGGGGGGGAGAGCGGGCGAGTGGGGGGGGGAGAGCGGGCGAGTGGGGGGGGAGAGCGGGCGAGTGGGGGGGGGAGAGCGGGCGAGTGGGGGGGGGGGGTGGGGTGGGGGGGAAGAGAGCGGGCGAGTGGGGTGGGGGGGAAGAGAGCGGGCGAGTGGGGTGGGGGGGGGGAGAGAGCGGGCGAGTGGGGTGGGGGGGGGAGAGAGCTGGCGAGTGGGGTGAGGGGGGGGAGAGAGCTGGCGAGTGGGGTGAGGGGGGGGAAGAGAGCTGGCGAGTGGGGTGGGGGGGGAAGAGAGCGGGCGAGTGGGGTGGGGGGGAAGAGAGCGGGCGAGTGGGGTGGGGGGGGGAAGAGAGCGGGCGAGTGGGGGGGAGAGAGAGCTGGCGAGGGGTGGGGGGGTGGGGGGGAGAGCCGGCGAGGGGTGGGGGGTGGGGGGGACAGCCGGCGAGGGGTGGGGGGTGGGGGGACAGCCGGCGAGGGGTGGGGGGTGGGGGGGTGGGGGGGAGAGCCGGCGGGGGGTGGGGGGTGGGGGGGAGAGCCGGCGAGGGGTGGGGGTGGGGGGGAGAGCCGGCGAGGGGTGGGGGTGGGGGGGAGAGCCGGCGAGGGGTGGGGGGGGGAGATCCGGCGAGGGGTGGGGGGGGGGGGGTGGGGGGGGGGCGAGCCGGCGAGGGGTGGGGGGTGGGGGGGGAGAGCCGGCGAGGGGTGGGGGGTGGGGGGAGAGCCGGCGAGGGGGGGGGGGGACAGCCGGCGAGGGGTGGGGGGGTGGGGGGGACAGCCGGCGAGGGGTGGGGGGGTGGGGGGGACAGCCGGCGAGGTGTGGGGGGGTGGGGGGGAGAGCCGGCGAGGGGTGGGGGGGTGGGGGGGAGAGCCGGCGAGGGGTGGGGGGGTGGGGGGGAGAGCCGGCGAGGGGTGGGGGGTGGGGGGGGAGAGCCGGCGAGGGGTGGGTGGGGGTGGGGGGGAGAGCCGGCGAGGGGTGGGTGGGGGTGGGGGGGAGAGCCGGCGAGGGGTGGGTGGGGGTGGGGGGGAGAGCCGGCGAGGGGTGGGTGGGGGTGGGGGGGGAGAGCCGGCGAGGCGTGGGTGGGGGTGGGGGGGAGAGCCGGCGAGGCGTGGGGGGGTGGGGGGAGAGCCGGCGAGGCGTGGGGGGGTGGGGGGAGAGCCGGCGAGGCGTGGGGGGGTGGGGGGAGAGCCGGCGAGCCGTGGGGGGGTGGGGGGAGAGCCGGCGAGGCGTGGGGGGGTGGGGGGAGAGCCGGCGAGGCGTGGGGGGGTGGGGGGAGAGCCGGCGAGGCGTGGGGGGGTGGGGGGAGAGCCGGCGAGGCGTGGGGGGGTGGGGGGAGAGCCGGCGAGGCGTGGGGGGGTGGGGGGAGAGCCGGCGAGGCGTGGGGGGGTGGGGGGAGAGCCGGCGAAGCGTGGGGGGGTGGGGGGAGAGCCGGCGAAGCGTGGGGGGGGGAGAGCCGGCGAGGCGTGGGGGGGGTGGGTGGGGGAGAGCCGGCGAGGGGTGGGTGGGGGGAGAGCCGGCGAGGGGTGGGTGGGGGGAGAGCCGGCGAGGGGTGGGTGGGGGGAGAGCCGGCGAGGGGTGGGTGGGGGGAGAGCCGGCGAGGGGTGGGTGGGGGGAGAGCCGGCGAGGGGTGGGTGGGGGGAGAGCCGGCGAGGGGTGGGTGGGGGGAGAGCCGGCGAGGGGTGGGTGGGGGGAGAGCCGGCGAGGGGTGGGTGGGGGGAGAGCCGGCGAGGGGTGGGTGGGGGGAGAGCCGGCGAGGGGTGGGTGGGGGGAGAGCCGGCGAGGGGTGGGTGGGGGGAGAGCCGGCGAGGGGTGGGTGGGGGGAGAGCCGGCGAGGGGTGGGTTGGTTGGTTGGTTGGTTGGTTGTTTGAGGTGAAAGGGACCAAACAGCAAGGTCATCAGTCCCTTGTTTCAAATAGACTCCATTCTGGTAACGGGACATCTCAGAAAAGGCAGAACAATAAAACGGAAAAAGGGGAAACGTAAAAGGGCAGCACGTTGTCATTAGTAAAAACAAACGAGGGAAGTTGGCAAGAGAACGAACCCAACACTATGCGGAAACAGCATAGGCAAGACCACCTGTGACTTAAAAGGGACAACCGCTATAATGCAGAAAGTACGTATGGGAATAGAAAAACTAACCTAGCCTTAAAAAGAAGGGGTAAAAACAGAGTAAAAGGGAAAGAAAAGAGGATTCCAGGCAGGGAGGTGAATCGGGAATCTCTGAACACCGCCTACAGTGGGAGACACCCAAACACTCACCGCCCTGCCCCAACACCAGAGGGAGATTAAAAACCTTAAAACTGAGAATAAAAACCACTCTCCCGGAGGAAACCTAGAACCAGAGAGACCATCCGGGAATCGTCAGCCAACATCAAAGGTAAAGTGTGGGGGAGTCTGTACTTCGCACGCAGAGCCAAAAGAAGGGGGGCATTCAACCAAAATGTGGGCCACTGACTGGAAGGCTCCACAACCACATAGCGGGGGTGGCTCATCACGCAAAAGGAAACCATGGGTCAGCCTGGTATGGCCAATGCGGAGACGACACAGTGTGGTCGAGTCCTTGCGGGAGAGGCGAAAGGAAGAACGCCATGGGCCTGGATTCACCTTAATGGCACGAAGTTTATTAGACAGTGGAGTAGCCTCCCAAGAACTGGCCCATGACTGTGCAAAGTGGGATTTGATGTGAAGCCGTAAATCCGCTGCAGGAGGGGTTACAGAAAACGGGGGGTAAGTAACTGCTCCCCCAGCCAAACGATCAGCGAGCTCATTACCTGGGATACCCACATGGCCCGGGACCCATAGGAAGTCAATGGAACAAGCAGCACGGTGAAGATCAGCGAGATGGTCATGGATGGCAGAGACCAAGGGATGGCGCGAAAAACACCGGTCAATAGCAAGAAGGCCACTCATCGAGTCCGTACATAACAAAACGCGGTTGTGTTGGGATTGTTTAATAAAGGTAAGGGCCCGGGAAATGGCCATCAATTCCGCAGTAAACACCCCACATGAGGGTGGCAGCAGATGATTTTCCGTTCCAACAAAGGACGTGAAGGCATACCCAACATGATCAGCAGATTTAGAGCCATCAGTGTAAAAAACAACAGCATCCCGAAACTCCCATAAAATTTGGCGGAAAAAGGAACGGAACACCACCGGGGAGATGGAATCTTTCGGACCGCGGCGGAGATCCATCCGAATTCGAGGCCGAGGAACTAACCAAGGAGGGGTGGAGGGGAGGGAGCGAGGAAGACAGGACAAAGAAGGAAGCCGAAAATCACGGGTAAGAGACGCAAGGCGCAGCCCAACCGGTAAACCCGCCCGAGGGCGGGAGTCAGGCGGACGACGTCCATGGTCTGGAAATAGGATAGAATAGGAAGGATGAGCGGGAGAAGAACGGATAGTAAGGGCATAAGACACCAGAAGCTGGGACCGCCGAACAGAAAGGGGGGGGATCCCAGCTTCAACCAGGAGACTATCAACAGGGCTAGTAGGGAAGGCACCGGTGGCCAAACGGATACCACGATGGTGGACTGGATCCAGCACGTGCAGCGTGGAAGGAGCAGCTGAACCATAAACTTGACAACCATAGTCCAAACGTGACAGAACTAGAGCACGATAAAGACGGAGGAGGAGGGAACGGTCCGCACCCCAAGAGGAGTGGGCAAGGAAGCGAAGGACATTGAGTTTACGGAAACATCCTACCTTCAGGAGTCTGATATGGGGCAGCCAAGTGAGCTTGTTGTCGAAAAGAAGACCTAGGAAACGAAACTGTGGAACCACAGGCAATCTGTGTGCAGTGAGATAGAGCTCTGGATCAGGGTGGACCGTAGTACGGCAACAGAAGTGGACCACCCGCGATTTTAAAGGAGAGAATTGAAACCCGTGTGAGAGGGTCCATGCAGAGGCACGCCGTATAGCCACCTGGAGCTGCCGTTCTGCAGATGGCATCGAGGAGGAACTAACCCAAATGCAGAAATCATCCACATACAGGGCAGGGGCGACCAAGGGACCGACAGAGGCCACAAGTCCATCGATAGCAATGAGGAAAAGAAGGACACTCAAGACAGAACCCTGTGGGATGCCCGTCTCCAGGGTCCGTGGAGAACTAAAAGCAGTACCAACTCTAACTCTGAATGACCGATGGATCAGGAACTGGCGGATAAAAATCGGGAGTGGGCCCCGAAGACCCCACTGATGGAGGGTTAGTAAGATGTGATGGCGCCAGGCCGTGTCATAGGCCTTGCGAAGGTCAAAAAACACTGCAACCAAATGGCGGCGCTGGGAAAAAGCCTGCCGAACTGCGGATTCCAAGCGAAGTAAATGATCGATTGGAGATCGTCCCTCTCTAAAGCCACACTGGTAAGGGGACAATAGATCCCGAGATTCGAGGACCCAAGTGAGCCGACAGGCTACCAGCCGTTCAAGTAACTTACAACCAACATTGGTCAAACTAATTGGCCGATAGCTGTCAACAGATAGGGGGTTCTGACCAGGCTTAAGGACAGGAACCACAATGCTATCCCTCCACTGAGAAGGGAAGTCACCCTGGAGCCAGATACGGTTAAACACCCGAAGAAGATGGAGCCGTTGTGGAGCACTGAGATGTTGAAGCAGCTGGTTATGAATGGAATCGGGGCCAGGGGCCGTATCATGAGAAGAAGATAGAGCAGAAAGGAATTCCCATTCAGTGAAAGGTTCGTTGTAAGATTCTGACTCACAAGTGGTGAAACATAAGGCGACAGCTTCAGCCTGCTGTTTTTGATGAAGGAAAGCAGCTGGATAGGAGGCCGACGCTGATGCCACTGCAAAATGGGTCGCAAGATGTTCTGCGAGAACTAATGGGTCCGTACAAATTCCATCTGGGAGGTGAAGGCCTGGGAGGGTGGACTGCCGATGGCAACCTTGGAGAGAGCGAAGTGTAGCCCATACCCGCGACAGAGGGACAGTGGAACCAAGGGAAGAAACGAATCGTTCCCAACATATCCGCTTGCTCTGTTTGATTAAATAACGGGCTTTAGCGCGAAGGCGCTTAAAGGTAGAAAGGCTGGTTACAGATGGGTGCCTCTTGAAGTGTTGCAAAGCTCGACGGCGATCACGGATGGCAATGGCAATGGCCGTACTCCACCACGGGACTTGCCGACGACGAAATTGTCCAGATGAGCGCGGGACAGCAAGGGTAGCAGCGCGAACAATCGCGTCAGACACGTCACGTAGGACGTCATCAATACAACCCGACAAAGAGGGAGAAAACTCGACCTGTGCAGTGTATAGAGGCCAATCGGCGCGGTGGAAAGACCAACGAGGTAACCTGTCCATCGGGGAGCGGGAAGGGAGCGTGATAATCAAAGGGAAATGGTCACTATCACAAAGGTCGTCGTGTGGCGACCAGTGTAATGAAGGGAGGAGAGAGGGAGAAGAAAGAGAAAGATCAATGGCAGAAAAGGTACCATGACCAGCACTGAAATGAGTCGGGGAGCCATCATTAAGAAGGCACAGGTCGTGGTCTGCAATAAATTGGTCGATAAGAAGACCTAGTCGAGTTGAAAAGGCACTGCCCCACAAAGGATGATGAGCATTAAAATCCCCAAGGAGGAGGAAGGGAGGAGGAAGTTGCTGAAGAAGGGTGGTTAAGGCAGCAGGTGTAAAATTCCGGTCAGGAGGGAGATAAAGATTGCATACTGTGACTGCAGAGTCTAAGTGGACCCTAACAGCAACCGCTTCCAATGTAGTTTGGAGAGGAATCCACGTGCTAGCAATGTCTGTACGGACCAACGTACAAACGCCACCAGAAGCCCGCAAGGGTCCGACCCGATTTCGACAGAAAACACGGAACCCACGGAGGGTCGGTGAGTGAGCATCAGTAAAATGAGATTCCTGGAGAACCACACAAACTGCTGAGTAGGACGAAAGAAGGGATTTCAATTCCGGAAGGCGACGATAATAGCCATTACAATTCCATTGGAGAACCACAGAACGATGGTTTAAATGAGGGCTGAACACGCTAAATCCAGTCATACCGCCGGGTCCCCACCCGTCACCGACAAGGAGGGGGGCGACGTCCATAAAAGACAGGTCAGAATCCGGTTGCAAAGTCGGGGAAGGGACCTCCGGTGATACCAGAGGCTCTTTGTCCCGGGACTTATGTTTCTTCTTCTTTTCAGGCTGAGATCGAGGAGGGCTGTGTGGCATAATGGAGCCAGCTGCAGCAAGATCAGGAACAGAAAGAGACCGGGCGACCTGGGGGCCGATAGACCGCGGCTCTCGCGGTCGCCGCGCTGCAGCAGTCCTCTGACCTGGAAGGTGCCGGGAAGGGGCATCCCGGGAGAAGCGCCCTTGACCGGCAGACGCCGAAGGAGTGGGACACTTCTCCGGCTGGGGAGGGGGAGCAGTGCCCAGAGGAGAGGGTGTGGGAGCCGCAGGGGAGGGGGGAAGGAGAGGGGTCCGGGATGGGGGTAAGGAAGGGGGAGGAAGGGATGAAGATGTAACCAAGGCGTAACTAGATGTCATGGACACAGGGTGCAATCGTGCATATTTCTTACGGGCCTCTGTGTAGCTTAAACGATCAAGGGACTTATACTCCTGTATCTTTTTTTCTTTCTTATAGACTGCGCAATCTGCTGAATGTGGAGAATGACTACCATGACAATTTACACATACAGGAGGGGGAACACAGGGACTCCCCTCATGGAGTGGACGTCCACAGTCCCACAGAGAGGGTCCTGGGAACAGCGAGAAGACATGTGGCCAAAACGCAAGCACTTAAAACACCGCATAGGAGGTGGGATGTACGGCTTCACATCACAGCGATATACCATAATCTTAACTTTCTCAGGAAGGGTATCCCCTTCAAAGACCAGGATAAAGGCATCAGTATCAATACGATTATCCTTAGGACCCTTCTGAACACGCCGAACAAAGTGAACACCCCGCCGTCCGAGATTGTCCCGAAGTTCCTCATCAGTTTGAAGGATGAGGTCTCTGTGAAAAATCACACCTTGTACCATATTTAGAGACTGGTGAGGGGTAATGGACACGGGAATTGTGCCAAGATGGGTACAGGCACGAAGGGCCGCAGATTGGGCAGCCGAAGCAGTTTTTATCAGTAACGAACCCGACCGCATCTTGCTCAGGGAGTCAACTTCGCCGAACTTGTCTTCAATGTGTTCCACAAACAATAAAGGTTTGACACTGGTGAAAGTATCTCCATCAGTCCTAGTGCAAACTAGATAACGGGGGAAAGGTTTTGCCCCTAGACGACGGGCCTGACCCTCCTCCCAGGGGGTAGCCACGGAAGGGTAGGCCGAAGGAGCAAGAGAAGCAGCTCTTGAGGAATCAGTACCACGCAGAGAGACGGCCGCAGAAGAGCGGCCAGAGTTTTGGACCCGTATGCGTTTCATCTGCATAGCGTCCGCCCTGATACCACCCACTCCGATCAGGGGCTCTCCTCACGGGCGCCACCCAGCCACAGCATGGGCCGTCTGGCACGGCGGCCATTGCCGGGAGTTCCGATGCTCCAGGATGACGAGCAACCACTCCAAGGCATGCATGAGGAGGTCACAGCTCAGGTATCAGAAGTGTGATCCCTGTGTGTTCAGGGGGCTCAACCAAAAGGGTACATAGCGACCCCACCACACGGGCTGGCTACCGTGCTGGCTATGCACCCTAGCATCAGACAACGACGTAAAAGAAAAGGTGGAATGTACTAGGAGGGCGCACGTCTGAGACACTAGGTAAGGTGCTCTTCCCCAAATGGCTCACACTACGGAAGAGAAATTTTGGAATGGAGGTCAAACCCCAGAGGGGGACCAAGGAATGCCAAAAGGAGGAGATGAGTACGCAGCAAAGCCGGAGTGTAAAACCAACAGAACCAGGAGGAAAGCGGGGCCAACATAAGCAAGGACACCAAGAGAGGGAGAGGAGAAGGCGAGGGAAAGGGGTATGGAGGGGAAAGGAGGGGAAGGGAAAGGAAATGCAGCCCGGGAGAGAAAGAAGGCTGCAATGGCTCGGGGCCCCGTGCTCGCCACGCACGTGTCCACAAAAGAGTTGTAGACCCCCTGGGGGGGGCGAGGGGTGGGGGGTAGAGGTAGAGCCGGCGAGGGGTGGGGGGGTGGGGGTAGAGCCGGCGAGGGGTGGGGGGGTGGGGGTAGAGCCGGCGAGGGGTGGGGGGTAGAGCCGGCGAGGGGTGGGGTGTAGAGCCGGCGAGGGGTGGGGGGTAGAGCCGGCGAGGGGTGGGGGGTAGAGCCGGGGGGGTGGGGGGTAGAGCCGGGGGGGTGGGGGGTGGGGGGTAGAGCCGGGGGGGTGGGGGTGGGGGGAGAGCCGGCGAGGGGTGGGGGTGAGAGCCGGCGAATGGTGGGGGTGAGAGCCGGCGAATGGTGGGGGGGAGAGCCGGCGAATGGTGGGGGGGAGAGCCGGCGAATGGTGGGGGGGAGAGCCGGCGAATGGTGGGGGGGAGAGCCGGCGAATGGTGGGGGGGAGAGCCGGCGAATGGTGGGGGGGAGAGCCGGCGAATGGTGGGGGGGAGAGCCGGCGAATGGTGGGGGGGAGAGCCGGCGAATGGTGGGGGGGAGAGCCGGCGAATGGTGGGGGGGAGAGCCGGCGAATGGTGGGGGGGAGAGCCGGCGAATGGTGGGGGGGAGAGCCGGCGAATGGTGGGGGGGAGAGCCGGCGAATGGTGGGGGGGAGAGCCGGCGAATGGTGGGGGGGAGAGCCGGCGAATGGTGGGGGGGGAGAGCCGGCGAATGGTGGGGGGGAGAGCCGGCGAATGGTGGGGGGAGAGCCGGCGAATGGTGGGGGGGAGAGCCGGCGAATGGTGGGGGGGAGAGCCAGCGAATGGTGGGGGGAGAGCCAGCGAATGGTGGGGGGAGAGCCAGCGAATGGTGGGGGGAGAGCCAGCGAATGGTGGGGGGAGAGCCAGCGAATGGTGGGGGGAGAGCCAGCGAATGGTGGGGGGAGAGCCAGCGAATGGTGGGGGGAGAGCCAGCGAATGGTGGGGGAGAGCCAGCGAATGGTGGGGGGAGAGCCAGCGAATGGTGGGGGGAGAGCCAGCGAATGGTGGGGGGAGAGCCAGCGAATGGTGGGGGGAGAGCCAGCGAATGGTGGGGGGAGAGCCAGCGAATGGTGGTGGGAGTGAGCGGGGGTGGGAACGAGCAGGGCGGGGGGTGAGCGAGCAGGGGGGGAGCGAGCGAGGGGGGGAGCGGGAGCGAGGGGGTGGGGGAGGGAGGGGGAGAGGGAGGGAGGGGGAGAGGGAGGGAGGGGGAGGGGGAGGGAGGGGGAGGGGGAGGGAGGGGGAGAGGGAGGGAGGGGGAGAGGGAGGGAGGGGGAGAGGGAGGGAGGGGGAGGGGGAGGGAGGGGGAGGGGGAGAGGGAGGGAGGGGGAGAGGGAGGGAGGGGGAGAGGGAGGGAGGGGGAGAGGGAGGGAGGGGGAGAGGGAGGGAGGGGGAGAGGGAGGGAGGGGGAGAGGGAGGGAGGGGGAGAGGGAGGGAGGGGGAGAGGGAGGGAGGGGGAGAGGGAGGGAGGGGGAGAGGGAGGGAGGGGGAGAGGGAGGGAGGGGGAGAGGGGGGAGGGGGAGAGGGGGGAGGGGGAGAGGGAGGGAGGGGGAGAGGGAGGGAGGGGGAGAGGGAGGGAGGGGGAGAGGGAGGGAGGGGGAGAGGGAGGGAGGGGGAGAGGGAGGGAGGGGGAGAGGGAGGGAGGGGGAGAGGGAGGGAGTGGGAGATTTATATATCGATGTTTTGGGTTTGGGAAAATATTGATAAATTATGTAACAACCACTCCATATAGATCTGGATTACTCCACTGCCTCTATTACATAGTTCACCTCGTATGCAGAAGGACAACTCTGGGCACATGCATAAGTCCAAATGTGTATAGAACAGGCAAAGTAATTAATGACGTAATAAGTACTCTTCCTATGTAGTGAAAAGTGTTTTGCATAGCATGACTGTTTATTTAAATGAATTATTGAATTGGGTGCAAAAAATTTCAACCTGACTGATCATTCATGTTGAAGCACGTTTGCTTCTGATACTGACTAAAACACCAGTCCTGGATTAAACTGGTTGTCACATTAATTAATGTTTGTTCACTACACAATTAAAGACATAGATGGTGAAACTTTAATAAATGTGACTATGTAGTGAAGTAATATTTTCTTAAGGGAAATCAAGGCAAGAATATTTTATGATAGTTTTATTTACAATAACAAAAAACATCTGCACAGGCTGTAAATCAACACTTTACAGAAAATTTTCTAACAAAGGTCCTCAGGGTAGGTTAGAACAGCTTAGGCTTTCAAACTATTAGGAACCAAACATGATGGCTTCTGCAGATGGGTCAATCTTATTACATGAATCATATCCACACAAAGTTCAGAGTGAAATATCACAACATGATCTCAATTTATTTCAAAAAGAATCTAGTTCTTATCAATAACGATCCCTAAAATGAGGGAAAAACAAAAGCAACGAAAAGAGTCACTGATAATCCTCTGTATGCCCTGTATGCAGCCAGCTATGGAGGGGGATGAGCAGTGACGATCATAGATTATGTCTTTACCCAATAGTTTATGTTTTTGTTTTTACAAAGAAGTTTAGTGTCATTACAATATAAAAGACATCAGTAATTGTTTCAATTTGTGGTTTTATTCTGGGTGATTTTAGTAATGTAGTTTTGTGCTGCCTGCAGGGCTACATTCATGTAATTTTTGTCTCGGGTTTAAATGATTATCCTAGAGTAACCAGTTTCATTACTTTAGTACATTCTTTGATACTATTATATGGCTCTACATTGTGGGAGATGGATAGGGACTAGATGCAGGTGCAGAGGAAACTGGCTGCTGTCTGCAAATAATTAGGATATGTATTGGCCCTGTTTGAAAAATCCTAGGTGACTGCTACCCTTGAGGTAAAGCACTATTGGGGAACCTTTGATGCCTCTAGAAACCTCAATGTCACTGCATGTTCCGAAGTGCATAACCAGATTAACCTTGGTCCTCCACTTGATAAGAAAGAACATGATAAACAGGGAAAATACATTTTCAGACCAAAGCTACTCTCTGCCCCATCCCTAGTATTATTATTTTAGATTTCAGTACCTCCTTTCAAATTCTCTGCATACATCATTATAAAAATGTAAACAATAACAAATAATTCTGACATTGATATATACCATCCATTTACAAACATAGCCACACTCCAAATTTGTTGTTACAGTTGCACAGGAGTGATCAACCAGCTCTTCAGTCAGAAGCATAGCCAGAACCAAACCGTGCTCAACAACATCCACATAAAAAAATATACTACTCACATTCCACTTCAACGGCTGTTTCACAGCCAGAGCCATCTGTAAATCCGCCCCCCCCCCCTTTTACTGTGCCTCTGCTTCCCAGAATTTCACTTGTGGAAATTGTTCCTTCAGTGTATTATGGTCACCTGCAATTCTGTTTTCCATCACATAATCGCCCCTATCTATCACTGCTGCTGTTCCTACCACATTTCCTAACCACAACCCCACCCCCCCTCCCCGCTCCCTCCACACTCCCTACTCCACCAGTTTCATACGCTTTTTTACACCTCAGTCTAGTCAAGACATAATCCAGTAGCCTCTCCTTACACTTTTTTCTCAGTAGTTTTCCGAAACAGAAAACACACAGCATAAGAGGGACTTCACAAAATCCGTAACTACTGTAGCCACATGTAAAATAAAGTAACAATGTAGCAAGACAAATGGAACAAGGGAAAGTTTGTGTGACTTCTTATTAACCATTGACAAGTGTGAAGTGCCTCGTGCAACATGCTTGCAAACCTTTTTAGTGGTTGGCTTTGCCTGATAAATATACGTGCAGACACAGAGACTACATAAAGAAAGGAATTACATTTGTTATTGCCAAATTCTACAACATACAGAAAAATTATTACAAATAACAATTTTTACTACAAAAAATAATAATAATTCCAATATTCTTAGTGCACTATTGTGACCATCATTCTTTTTTGTGACGCTTTAGCCAAATTTCTGTTTGTTCTCTTCTTTAATAGTGAGTGCCTTATATTATGAAAAGATACAAATATCAGCATCTACCTGCTACCACTGATGATAATTTCATCATGTATTACAAATCTGCAAATATCATCAGTGTGTCCTTTCAGAGAGAACAGGGCACGAGAAACATTTAAACCTTTCTTCGTTCGCTTGTATCCTTCTATCACATTTCCTCTGCTCAGCCACAGAACCCTGTCAGACAATGACAACCACGGCATGTACCTACAACAATAAGAGAAAAACTCATGATACTGTAAAGGTTTTAGTATTCAATTTAACTGACAGTGTCAGTTAACTGATAAAAATTCTCACAAGTGGAACACCTGAAAATAAACAAATAAAAATAAAAAGTATTCCAAGCTATTTCTACATGTGTGCTGATGGTCATGCTGCTGCTGAATGTCCTAAATCAGTTTAATCATTTATGAATGTCAAAAACTTCACAGTCGACATCAAGAACACTACTCTGATAGAGTGTCTAGACCAGTTAAATTATTAGAATGATAAAACTTTATATTCACTCTAATACCATACTAAATTGTTCTTCAGTTACAAAAAAAACTTTTACATTCACTCATTGGTGTTCATCTTCATGAGGTCTTGGTGTAATCAACACATATTTATAACAGATTTGAATGGAAACTGAAATGAAAACACTGATGCACAGTGTTTCCCTAAGAAGTAAATCTGTTAACTGTCAACTAATTCTATTGGGTGGCGACTGCTTTGGTATCTAGCAGCATTTCCGTGAACCTGCATGGCGATCAAGTATTGTGGAAGTTTACAACAATATTGATACAGTGCTACAAACATTTATACAATATTTAGGAAATCAAATGAGAAAAATAGCCCCAAGCATACCACAAAGACACTCATGCTTGCTGCACTGCATAGTTTCCACAATTAGAAACAGTGTACTCAATTTCATTATTACAATATGAGAAGATAACCAAGAAAATTACAAGACAGAGAAAAGTGGTCCCAGCAATGCCCAAACTTAAGCAGTGATACAGTTTCAGCTCCCAGACAAAACAACATCAATGAATACTTTCTTCTAAAAACAAATTTTGCGGTATGATAGTGCTTGCTTTGCTTTAAGTCTAAGACTGTAGACTTTTGATCATGAATAAAAAGTGCATTTATTCACGTTCCACATCATCCTTTTTTTTATTATTATTTTTTTAATCTGTTGGGAGTACTCATATTTATGAGCCCTCCATGGAGTGAAAATGCTGACAGTAAAGTTTTGATGGAATTCATTCCTTTGATATGTGGGAGGCACACACTAAGATCATGACTTTCCTTAAAAATTTGGAAATAATGCTACAAATAACAGAGCAGGTTGTTCCAGCTCAAATGCCAGCGTGTAGGCAGCTGGGGTCCAAGGGGAGAGGTGGGCAATGCAAACAGCTCACAAAATCTGTGGCAATACTATTACTGCATTTAAGCACGTAGTTTTCCCATTGCTTAAGGAGTCTGGAATATTACTTTGCAGAGTTTTAGTTACTGGCATGAAGCAATTACTTTAAAAATTGTCTCTTTAGATAGCTATATGTTTTTTGAAAAGTTACTGCAACATTTTTCAGTGGTTAGTGCCTGCAGAACTATTACTTTCAATTCATTACTGTAGATACAAAGGTGGTTTGATGAGTTCGGTGAAAGTGCAAGGAAAAAAAAAGTTCGTTTCGCAAAGAACTCTCCTTATTTCTCAATATAGTCTCCTTTGAGGGATATGCACTTGGTCCAGTGACCCTTGAACGTTCTCATCCCATCAGAAAAATAGGTTCTGTCACACTCTGCAAAATACTCATTGCCTGCAACTACCACTTCCTCATTTCGTCAAAATTTCTTCCCAGCAAGATAAAATTTCAAGTTGGGGAACAGGAAGAAGTTACTCTGGGGACTAAGTCCCGCAAACAGAGCAGATGTGGAACCAGTTCAAAGACCCATTGATGCACTTCTTCCAGTGTTATCACTCATTTGTACAATGGTGCATTATCCTGCTGAAAGAGCACTTTTTCGCGTGCCACCAGTTAACAAATAGTGCCCAATACGCAACCTAGCTAAAATGATCTCCTCGCAACAAGAGGGCCGAGAGGAGGTTGGTCAAGCCACTGGGAGAGGTTTAATTTCCCCGAGCGTGTTCCAGTGAAGAGAAGACCAGTGGTGATGCCAAAGTGACACCATCTCCCGACAGAGGGCAAAATGGAGATCATCAGAAGGAATGGAAGACCTAGCAGGCCAAGGTAAGAGGAATGTGGAGGAGGAAACAAATGAAGTGTAGTCCCCTCAGCAGAGGCCAGTTGCCATCCTTAAGACTCAGTGCTACAGGGCACAGAGGCTGGAGAGCGCCGTCTCTCAAAATCTACAGAGGCATCAGCATTCTCCCTGGGTCAGCCTGCAGATTCCAGGGCAGAAAAATGGTCGGTGGTGGGCCCAAACAAATTGAAGGCTGGTCGGGTGTGGGTATCACACGGTGTCACCATTGATGAGAATCTCCGAGTCAGGAAAGAGCAAGACCATTTGCCTTTGTTCATTTTCTTAGAGCCTTTACAGTTGACAAATTAAGACTCAGACATTTGTTGGTTGGAGGGACATAAAAAATCTTCATAGGAGCATTCCTTTCATCCTATCCAGGCTGCAGGTTGTGTAGCAGGCAATTTTGCTGCCAGGGGCGAAGACTTGGTGGCTTGTTGTGCAGCTGTAGGAGAAAGAGGTAGGGATGCTATCACGATATTGGATGTCACAACTGTAATACCGAATTGGAGGTCGCAAGTCTGCATGACCATGTCATTCGCAGAGTGAGGCATAGCAAGAACTGTATTACAAGTGCCAAATGGTAAAATACAGCCAACAACTTGCGAGCAATGGCGTAGGGTACCTTTTTCTTCAAACAGATCTCCTGAACGGCCCTCTCATTGAGGTACATGGGACACTCATGGGATGGGGTAGAATGGTCGTCTTTCCAATTGATACAGGAGGGAGAGGGAGATGAGTAATTGTCCTTGCGAGCATCTCCATCACAATTAGCACAATTGGCTGCATTTTGACAGGACATGCATGTGTGGTTACACCTATGACACTGGTAGGAACACATCAGGTTTGGAATGTATGGTTGGACCATGATGACTTCACAGCCTGCCTTAATCTTCAATTGAAGCACTACTCGATCATGTGTGATAAAAAGAGTGTGTGTAGATACTAAGGTTGCATCAACCTTTTTCATTACCCAATGGACCGCAGTAACACCCTGATCAAAGAGATAAGTTTGGATTTCTCTATCAATCAACCATTAAGGAGTCGAGTGTAAATAACACAATGCAAAGAATTCAGCGTACAGTGGGCCTCGACACGAACAGGATAGCAGTGGAGGAGCAAAGCTGTAAGCAGCTGTTGGATTTAAAACTCACAATTGGTCTCTAGAAGCAAAGTCCCATTATGTAAGCAAGAGCAGGATTTCACAGGGCCTGCAATTACAACACCTTTCTGAATAACAAACGGATTAACCGTAGCAAAAAACTGACCTCCTTTAGTAAATGATACCACAAGGAACTGAGAAGCTGCTGGGAGAGTCTCTGAATCTTTAGCCTCACTCAGTTTACATTTAGCAGATGTAGACTGAGATGATGATTGGCTCATTGCAAAGAAATCCCCATGACTGCCTGCGTCTCCAATGATGTGCTCCTTCTAACAGGGGGACCCTCTCAGAGGGGTCTCACCCACCTTATGTGATTGTCCATAACTCAGGTCACGCCTCCCAAACTCCAGACAGAGGGCCCAACTGGCAATTGGCAAGATAATAGCTCAGGCAATCACACCTCCCTGGGCCTGGCCTATACCAGGGGGTATGTGCGAATCCTAGCTGTTGACCAGGCACTGGGAATTACGCATCAAACACGTGGGTTGGCCTTCAGGAACGCACAGGTAGGAAGAAGAAACAAAGAGAAAACCTCAAATACCAAAGCGGAGGAAGAGAAAAAAAAAAAAAAAAAAAAAAAAAAGGAACAGATGAAATATTCTGATGCCGGGCTTTCAAAACTTCAGAATACACTCCCATCATCCCAGACATGTTCCCCCAGGGACGGGAAAAAGAACTGCAGGATGATAAGACATGCAGCACGGTACAGGAAGAGATGCTGCAAAGGCTATGGCCCCATGGTAGCCAAGCACAACTCACCAAAGAGTGGTCAGCCCTTGGGGCAAGGCAAGGCAGGGGAGGGAAGGGAGGGCACACATTGATATGTATGCCACAAGCACCACAAATTGGAGGGTCCTCTTGCTGGAGCAAGAAGCCATGCATCTGAGTATTGTGGCCTATGTGAAGGTGAGTATGGAGGACCTCATTCCATTTTCGTGGCTGAAAGGAGGTATGCCATAGCTGCAAAGTGGGCTTTACTAGATGCAGATTATTGTCTGTCACTTCCAACCAATCATCCTCCCATCGAAGCACAATTCTACAGATCAACAGTGAGGCAATAACATGCAAGGGTGGAACACTAAAATAACTGAGGATCATGACATGCCTCCTTAGCTGCTATATCTGCCCTTTATTCTCGACAATACACATGTGCCCTGGTACCCATCAGAAAGACACCTTCTCCAGCTGTTATAACCGGAGGAGGGCATTCTGGATGTTCTGGGCTACTTTGTCTGCTGGGTACAAGCATTGTAGAGAGTGAAGAGCACTCAGAGAATCCGAACAAATTTTGCATTCAAAGCACATCTCATCTGCTCCACTACCAGCAAGATCGCATATAATTCTGCGTCGAAGATAGCAAAGCCTCGAGGCAGTCGGACCTTGAGGACACAATCAGGGAAAACAAGAGCAACCAACTGAGTCCCCCTGTTTAGACCCACCTATGAGGATAGCTGCACAGTTGTGGTCATCAGTTAAAATGTCATAAAATAATGTATTAAAAACATATGCATGAGTGCAATCTCTCCTGTACTACACCAAATCTAAAATTACTCTGGGTCTCTGCAGGCCATGGTGGCAGGCTGTTAAAACCCTGGATTTGGGTTTGAATGTGCTCCGCACTGAGCGACATCAGCACACACTGCAGGTGGATCCCAAACAGCATTGTTGCCCATGAATAATTGGAGAAAAGGCCATCCAGAGGTGGAAGAGCAATTGTAGGGCATACAGGTGAAGTCGGAGCTGTGAGGATCTTATCTGCCCGACACACCATGAGCAGCTTCTGGCAGATGGTGAGTGGCGGTTCTCCAGCCTCAGCACAGAGACTGGGCATGGAGCTGGTCCTGTAAGCATAAGCGGCCAGCCTAATCCTCTCATGGCAAATAGCATCAACAATTTTCATGTGGTAAGGCCTCACTGACATGTATACTGTGCACACACAGTCTAGCTGTGAATGCATAAAACTCCCCAAGACCTGTGTCTAAGGCACTTTACGATATTCAGTGCCTTCTGTGTTCTGGCTTTCAGGTCTCTCAATTGTGATAACCATGACAATATGGCATCAAAAATATGGCCTAGAAATCTCGCTCAAACTTTGAAATGAAGAATGGTATCCCCCATATGCAAGTCAGGTAAGTTAAAAATACAACGAGAATGATTAAAATGAACACACTTATCTACAGAAACCTGAAAACCTGACTTAGCAGTTCACATCTCCACACTATAAGTTGCAACTGATGAGTAACTGCTGCAAAACTGAAGAAAGCACAGAAAACAACAAAATCATCCACAAATAAAGCACCTTGTACAGGACTCTTTACTGTAGACATGATAACTGTTTATGGTTATGGCTAAGAAGGGTAACACTTAAAAAATAAGTGCTCCGAGCAACACCATTCTCCTGCTCAAAACGAGCTGCCAGTGTGTCACCAACGCACGACCTAAAGAATCACTGAGACAGGACAGACTGTATGAAGATAGGGAAGTGGGAATGAAAGCCCAATTGATGGAGTTGCAAGAGAATACTGTGTCTCCAAGTAGTGTTGTACGTCTTACTGGTAAAGAATACATCAAGACAGACATGTTTACTTAGGAAAACTTGCTGAGTAGTCACCTCTAGTAAGGTCAGGTTGTCGACAGTGGACCGAAATCCCTGGAATCCACACCAAGTGGCTAAGAAGTCGCACAGTCGGTGAGACCCTTTCCTGGTTTGGTAAGAGGTATCATTGTCTCTCTCCACAAGCTGAGGAAGTGCCCTGTCTGCGATATCAAATTAAAACATTCACGGAAGATTTCCTTTGACACTGCTGGCAAATGTCTAAGCAAGCCGTACAGAATTTGGTTGTGAACGGGTGCAGAATTACGAGTTTCAGACAGTGCCAATTCCAGCTCCCACATCGAGAAAGAGTAGCTGGAAGACTCAGAATTTTGGGGTCTTAAGTCCAACTTACCCGTATCTGTAGTCTCACAGTAGTGGGAAAACGTTGGATCATGGTTGTCACTGGCAGTAATCGCTGCAAAATGCTCTGCCATCATTCGAGTGATGTCTCGAGTCATTGTTTGTAAATGGAACTTATCAGTTCACCAAGGTACAGGTTGCCTCCTAAGATGACCTGAAGACTCCCGATTGATAAATCAGCAGCATAATGGATCACTTGTGTGATGCAGCCCAATTTTCATGGACCCTGTCACAGTGTTCAAATACAGCCAGCTGGCTGAACAGTGTCCAGTTAGCCCTGATGACCATCCATTTCAGTGCCTTCCACTTAACCAATCCTCCATCCTACAGAGGTAAAAACAGGTAGCAGATGGTGATGATCTCATCCACGTGAACAGGGACAGCTTGTAGCTCAATAACCATGGAGAGAGCAGAGGAATGGTGTCTGTTATTGACAAACACAGGTTGTCCTTTCAGTGAATGATATAGCTCCATGTCACACAGGCATTAGTGTTTCTTTGTTTAAGCAGGGGGGGGGGGGGGCATGCCTGTACTAGGAGCTTCAATTTCTCCACATCTCATGAACCCATAAATGTTCCACTGTCGTATGGGAGCCATTTATCAAGGGGGTAACACTTTCACCCTGTCTTTCCATCCCATCTGGGACGTGAGACCATGGTGGGTGGAGGGTCAGTCCTGGGGCAAAATGAGTGCCCTAGGCCAGCATCAAGCTCCCTCAGCTCCAAAGACAAATCACGAGAAATGCAAAATCATCAGACTGCTTATTTCTGGTCTCCATCTGTGGCTGGGACTTTGATTTTTTGCCCTGGGTTGTCTTCAGAAACACAAATGTGGCACTAGTAGTGGCAGTGGTGTACGGTGGACCATATTGAATCTTTGGAGGAGCAGGGAGCCCCACAACATTAGCTACTAAAACCTTATCTGATGTTCTGGGAGGAAGTATACACTTCAAAGTAAATGCAGCAGCACAAGTGCACAGCCAAACGCAGGTACCAGTGCAAGTTTTCTGAACTGGCTTTTTAACAACCAAAGCAAAGCAGATAGGGAATGTGGGGGTGGGGGGGGGGGGGGTATGAACTTAAAAATCTTTGTGGTCTCATATGGGATCCGTCTTGTCATTTTGATCTGCTATATATTCCATTCTTCAAGAAAGACACATCAGTCCCTACTCCAGACAGGGTGAGCCCTAGAGCAATTCAAACACTCTTTTGTGGATAGCCTTACCACATTTGACACAAGTGGCTTCTCCCTTGAATCCAAGAGTGGTGTGCCCAAAGTGCTGGCATTTAATATGCTCTGGGAATTTCGTGCTATTAAAAGTGAGGATGAATGAGTTAGATCTGATCAGATTGCCTACCGCCCTTTTCATGATATTCTGCACATCTACAATGTTTTCTACAAGCCACTCAACTTTCAGGTCTTCTTTGGGATGTCTACCAGATCTCTGCAAGAGACAAAACCTTTACTGTAGTTTTTAAGGAGGTATGGAGCTCTGTCTCAATCGAATATTCTGCATGGCTTTTGGCCTTCTGCAGGTTTGTCACTTGTTGAGAACTTGAGGTTTCAACCAACAGTGTCCCATTCCACAACCACTTAGCATATTTTAATGTACCTGCAATCCCCTCTAAACCATTTGAATGTAAAAAGGTGTGACTTTTTCAAAGCTTCCCTCATTCCTTTTAACTAACAAAAACGCACTGAGTAGCAGCATGTATACTATTACAAAGACAATAGAATTCTGAACCATCCCTGAGTCTGGAGGACTGGCCACACGAGCCCTCTTATTTGATTGAGTGTTGGTACCTACCAGCAGCCCACCCATTCCATTGGGAAGTGGGAGAGAGAACTTTGAAGGAATCCACCTCTGTCGCACAACCACCTAGCGAAATTAAAAGTCCAGCTATACAGAGCCCCACATCCCTGAGTAAGTCTTATACAACTGAGGTGTGGCAGGTTCCCCAGTGATTGGCCTCTAATGACTGTTTCACCTAAACAGCCTTGCATCTCATCAGCATACAGCATACCTCAAGATTGAGAAGTTTTTTATAGAGGTTTTTTACCATACTCGCATTCGGGTGGTCAAGCCAAGAACTCCATTCCCTGTAACACACAACTACCCATCACTGCACCGCATAGTGTTCACCAGAGCTTACAGTGACAGAGGACTGGCAGTGCATATCAGTCCCCAGCTCAGGAACCCCGGGGTTGACATGCCTGAACACAGCAAATGCGTGCTGAGCCCCTGAGGACAAAATTATTTTTTAAATCCTTGGAATAATCAAGCTTAGCAACTATAAAGGCACAACAAACATGTCCCATTCTTTCATGGAAATTTAGCAGACTTCTTAAACCACCCTTCTTTATGATGGCACAGTCAGTTTGTCACAGACATTTCTTTTCTCTTTGTTACATACACTGAAGAGTTAGCTTTATGAGCTTTTTTGCTACAGAAGTGTTAATATTCTCTGATAATCCATGCAAATTATTGACAGCCTGAAAGCCGCCTCCCCCCCCCCCCCCCCCCCCCACACATGCTAGGATCCTCACCTGGATGCACAATAAAATAGGGCAACACAAAATTTGTGTAGGTAACGAATCACTCATCCAAAACAACAGAAGTGTAGCACATACTCAGATGCCCCACACTTGTGAAGTTTTAGTTACAGTACACATGTATCTCCCATGTGTATTGCTCATCTTGACACCAGCAATATTTTTATAGGAGTCATAACCTTTCTTAAGACACCGACATGACCAAGAAAGTAATACCTTCATACATACAATGTTGTCATATCACACAATGCTCGTTCCCCAGCAGGACTAACCATTCTCCAGTTCTGAGCATGTTATTTATTCAAGGGTTACGTATCAATATTAAACTAACTGGTAGAAATGTGGGCCTGATAATGACAACTGCGGCATGATTTATGAAAGTTCCATATATAGTATAAAATGCTGAAAACCAGGGCTGGATAAGCCCTCAAAGTTACTGCAACAGCAAAATTTACCTGGTCGTGCTTGCGAAATAACACACTTCCCTGTACCGTCCATTAGTCCAATTTTTGGAAATCTGGCATTTCTCCCACTCACGTAAAGTGCGAAATGATCTGAAATGAAACATCTTGT
Source organism: Schistocerca cancellata (assembly GCF_023864275.1). Classification (NCBI taxonomy): domain Eukaryota; kingdom Metazoa; phylum Arthropoda; class Insecta; order Orthoptera; family Acrididae; genus Schistocerca; species Schistocerca cancellata. Next base: position 580,785,910 of record NC_064630.1, on the reverse strand, counting down.
ATAAAATTTTGCACATGCAATAGGAATCTGTAAAATTTTCTGCATAAGTTTACTAGGCAGTTTACTATTCACACGTTGCAACTGTGTGTCACATGACTGATGTTGGTAATGCTTCATAATGTTAAGTTTGAGGCAGCATCCAATGGAAGGATGGTATGGGGTAACAGATGAGTAGCTCTTAACCAGACGACATTTATAGGCACTGACATTCTTGTTACTGACATTTACCATTCTTTTTCTTTATAATAGCCCCAACTCTAGGTAAGATTTACAATTCTATTTCCCATTAACAATCTCCATGTTTTTACCTGGAAATATATTGTGTTTGCTCCCCCTTCCCAACCTCTAGCAAAGTTTTACTTACCCACACTTGATGTTGATGGTGACAGTGATATTAGTTTCAGAGCACTCAACACCATGGTTATCAGACCCTTGCTTAATATCAATGCATAAATTTATTGAAACCAAGTCTTTCTTCATAAGTAATCTTTTCGGGACCACAGCACGCCCACCTACCACAGGTTTGAAAGACTGCCTGGCTAAGACAACACAGGCAACATTTCTTTATCCATATATTAAAATGAATAGTAAAATATCATGTGCACTCATGCCCTTTCCTCAAACTAATAGAACTATAATATAATTACAATGCAAAACATTAAATACAACTAAAATCAGCTGAAAAATTCACTAAGGCTTTTTTCTTGGTACATGTTACTGGATGATCATTAATTACATATGGTTGCCTTACACAGTCATCTAGTTTCGTTTGTGCCTTGAAAATGATTGTGTTCATCTACTGGAAATTTTCTACACATATAATTTAAAGAATACCACTCACCGATGCTCCACTGATGATCACACAAGCAGATAAAACGATGGAGACTGTGGGGATGACCGGAGCTTATATGTATGTTGCACTATAAGGAACCCACCACAAGGTTAAAGGCGATTCCCCAGTCTAAGCACAGATGCTCGGAAAACGGCTTATCCTGAAGACTCCTGTTGCCAATCTAATGCCTTCATGTTGAATGGGGTCTATGGACTTAAGATAGGATGATCTCGCAGAAGAACACAGCCACAACAGAACAACTCCTCTGTAAAATAACGCTATGGAGAAATTATCTGCAACTGAGGCACTTTCAACATGCTTAGAACCTTTAGAGTTTTTGCCTTGAAATGCTTCCAGTGTGGCAACAAGGTCAGTTTCTCATTGAAGTCCAGGAACTATACTGATTCCTCAAACTATGAATCTTATCCCACAGTTGCAGTTTTGGTTTATTAAAAACACATCATACACAAAACTAAAATTCACTCCTACCCACACTGCGATAATTTGAAGCCTGTAGATCAGTGAATAGTGGTGGACAGTGATAAATGTCCTCCTAAATACTGCGAAATGGCTATTATGCTCACTGTGGTTCTCAGCAACAGTTTGTAAGGCTTGACAACATGAAAGATATTTGCTGCCTCTCTCTGCTACTCTGGACAAGACAGCCTCATCCTCTCCACATTCCCTACTGCCCTCTTCCTCTGTGCAGTAGCTTCTGATGTGGAAGCACTATAGTTGCAGTTGTTGATCATCATCTCAAGACTAGAAGACAAGCAAAAGACTGAAAAAAATCACCCAGTAAATAGGGCTCCTGACTGTGGACACAATACTGATAATGACAATCATCCCTTGGGGACATTATTTCCTGGGTATGTCAGTCTGAGAAAACATTGCCAACTCCAAACTTAAAATAATGTCACGAAAGGAAATACTGCAATATAACTAGAGGATCTGACGTTTGCCTGCTTTATTTCTTCGTTGATAATCCTGAGTATCGACGCACTGCATTGTTGTACTGGTTGAAAAATGGGGACTGGAAGTTCAACACTGACAACTGTAAATGATGTAGTCGACTGTTACACAATTGCGTTTCACAATTATTTACTTTCACTGTTCACAAACCCCAATATTACACAATATATGGTCAGTTCACTATTGGTAAATGTTGATAAGCTTCATTAATAGGTTACAGGCAAACATCAGCGTACTGCTACAATAATTTGCTGTTGAAAGTCTATTAGCAAAACCTAATTACACAGTTTACAGTTCTTGCTGAATAAGGGTCGACAGAAGCGTCCGATCCCACGCGTCGGCTTTGACCCGTGACGTAAGGGTGTTGTCGTGTGTGACGTCATGACGGCATGGAGTTTGGTTTGAGTTGGCTGTCTCTAGCTCTGTTTTATCTTATTTTATTTACTTTTCTGATCTGTTCGTTCTATCTCGTGAGATTTTTTTTTTTTTTTTTAATTTAAAAACGCTTATTACTTATTTTAATTATCTGTTTCCTCCAATTTCTGTTTTAGTTTATTATATTTATCTTTCTGATCTCTTCGTTCTATCCCGTGAGATTTTTCTTTTTAAAAGACAAAAAACACTAATCAGCTACTGAAGCATCTTTATCTTCTATGGGTTGCAGGGATTACGACCCCTCTGCGTATTCATGCATGGCTGTCGTCACTTACACGTTGTAGCTACGCAAGGCGTCTAAATTTGTTTATATTTATTTTGCCCCCCCACCCAAAACACCCCATTTCCCGCGCTTGTCCCGTTAGTATCATTAGGCTTCTTGTGGAAAGTGTGTGTGTTTGTTTTTGTTTCCGCCATATTTGTGACGTCATGGGTCAAAGCAGACGGGCGGGATCGGACACTTCCGTATTTCCCAGAATAATAAGGTACGTGTACACTATTTCTCAAATAATTGGAACAGACATTGTCATTACTTGATCTAACACACGGCCTACCTGCGTTACACTTATTCCACTTTTAAGTTTATGCATTGTTGTTACTTTATCTGATACATAATTCCTGTCTGAAAATCAGCGGTGGACCGACTGTCTCGGGACCAAACCTCAGTCCTTTATATATCCTCACAATAATAGGCATTGAAACTATACACTGTTCATAATAGGCACTGAAACTATACACTGTTCATAATAGGCACTGAAACTATACACTGTTCAATATTTAAGTTACAGAAATTACAATTAAAACATAATTCATTCAATTAACTGAATACACTGAAAAATTCCTCTTTTTAAACAGTTACTTCTACCACAAATGTTAGGCTGAATTATTTGTTTAAATAATGAAATTAACAGATACAGCTACACAAACAATACTTTTGACAAACATGGTAATTATTTTGGAATTAATTAAGGGCTGGCTTTGCTAATATGTTTTCGAATAGAGCCAAATAAATACTTTATGATAGTATTTCGTCTTCCAAATTTTTTAATTAGTACAGAATTCTTATTTGTTTATAAGTCAACAATAGAATCAAAGTCACAAAACAGTTACTGATTTCACCCTATAACAAAAGTATTAGTTAGGAATGGTCAAAATAAATTACGAAATTAATTACTTGCACAAAACTAATAACAAAATTAAACCTGGTGCTATATTCCTTAAGACTAAGTACCAACCTTTCTCTTTTATGGAAATGTCGATCATACTCAAGCATGTTAATGGTAATTACGCAAAAATGAAAATAGGCCTAAAATGAATTTAAGGAGGCAGATGACAAAACAAGAGAGGAAGTAAAGAGATCTCAGGTTGCTTCGTCACAAGGGCAATCCCAGAAGTCCCATTTATAAACTTGTCAGATGATATTGTGTCTCCTTTTAATCATAGGCCTACCCAGTAACAAAAAATTTTCCTACCTCATGGTGCCTACATAATAAAAGCCTCTCCTATCACTCTCCAATAGCATTAGCTGGTCATGTGTAGAGTGGGATTGAAGGGACCAGACTACAAGGGCCATCGGTCCATGTGTAGAGTGATACCTAAGGTAACCATCCTGAAGGTGACAGTTTACTGGTTTCTAGAGACCATACTAAGTGGCTGTGTTCCCTACACAACTGGCAAGTGCTATACTGAGGAAGCTGATTGGTTCCGTGGTGATCTGTCCCATGTTTCCGGAGTGGGATTATGGTTGCTTCCCTACAAGAATCCAAGTATTATCCTTCAAGACAGATTCAGTCAAGAAACCTGATTAAGTAATTCTGTGACCCACTATTCAAATGTTGCAGCATGTTGCTGTCTTGAAAGCCTCAGATAACACATGCTCTAATTCCTAAGTACACAGGGGCTCTTGTACTCTTCAGCATTAGTTGTGCTCAAGTAAATGTGTCTTCTCCAGTGATTCCATTAGCAATGGGAAATTGGGGTTTTGACTGGCATTAGAAGTAATTTGTTATAAGTATTTTGTCATTATCTGCACAACACCTCTTGGGGTAGTAATCACACCGCCACAGTGGTCACTGCAGTGAACCTTCCTCTTTGATCCTTCTCATCAAATCCCATGTGTCTGCTGATGGTATCAAACAGTCTAAAAATTGCAATAATTCTTGCTGCTTTTTGCTCACTGATAAATCACAATACTTTGCCTGCGACTTGCAAAAGGCTGCAGGATTGTCAGCAAATGGATTGCGTTGCCACCCACCCATCCCTGATGGCTACGGCATTCCTTGCTCCACAACAGCAATGGCTGCTTGCCAGCTTTAACAGATGACTCCAGAAACATACACACTATTAGTCCTATGGATGACAGTAGTGATATTTCCTGGACACCGGATGGGCGTTTGTACGTTGCTTAACATCCGTTTGATGGCATGTTCTGATGTAACAGGCTGGTGGATTCAAATGGGAAAATGTTTGTTGGAGTACAAGTTCTCTGTCACTTCTCAAAGGACAGTTATCAGTTGTAGAAGAGGAATTTATTGGTCAATACTATGGATGATCCAACTGCAGCATTGATGTTATCATTTTCCCTATATTGTGCAGCCAGACAACATTCAACAGAAAGTACCTCCCCCCATGTATACCACTGGGACAAGTGTGTATGTTGAGCCCCAGTACAAATGTCGTGCATTGAAATATCCCAAGAGAAGAAATTAAGGGAATAAAGAAAGCACACAGTTATTCTTAATAGTGTGTAAGCCTGAATAGTCAAAGCTTGAAGATGATTGGTGGGGGTAACAGGTATTTCATGGTGTATATTGCAGACAAATGCTGCCACTCCACTCTTGCTCCTCTAAGCGCAATCACCAACTTAAATTTATTTATTCACTTGCCTTTTCCCCGTAGCTTCACTTGCATCATATGCATTCAACACTATAGGCAAACCTCTCCCAATCCCCACCTGTGTGTCCACCTCTTCTTCCCCCCCGCCTCTAAATGCACCGCATCTCCTTGTTGTCTGCCCGTTTCCTCCTCCACCCTTTCACTGTCCACGTAATCCTTCTCCTTTCTCAATATCCATCTCCTCTCTCACTCTCCCCCCTCTCTGCTCACTCGTGTCCATCCACATATATCCCCCTCCCCTCCAAGGCACACTGAACCTACCTGCACAACATGCACCATGTTGTTGTTGTTGTTGTGGTCTTCAGTCCTGAGACTGGTTTGATGCAGCTCTCCATGCTACTCTATCCTGTGCAAGCTGCTTCATCTCCCAGTACGTACTGCAGCTTACAGCCTTCTGAATCTGCTTAGTGTACTCATTTCTTGGTCTCCCTCTACGATTTTTACCCTCCACGCTGCCCTCCAGTACTAAATTGCTGATCCCATGATGCCTCAGAACATGTCCTACCAACCAATCCCTTCTTCTAGTCAAGTTGTGCCACAAACTCCTCTCCTCCCCAATTCTATTCAATACCTCCTCATTAGTTATGTGATCTACCCATCTAATCTTCAGCATTCTTCTGTAGCACCACAAGTTTCTATTCTCTTCTTGTCTAAAATATTTAGTTTCCATGTTTCACTTCCATACATGGCTACATTCCATACAAATACTTTCAGAAAGTAACACTTAAATCTATACTCGATGTTAACAAATTTCTCTTCTTCAGAAACGCTTTGCTTGACATTGCCAGTCTACATTTTATATCCTCTACTTCGACCATCATCAGTTATTTTGCTCCCTAAATAGCAAAACTCCTTTACTACTTTAAGTGTCTCATTTTCTAATCTAATGTGGGATACAACACACACACCTCTCTCCACAATGCAGTGTGGATTGTGGCATGCTGACAAATAGAAGAATATCATGTAACCCAATTTTTCATGTGATGTTCCTTTATAATGACCAAATGGACTACATAACCTTCAATAAAGTATGCTGGACCCCCCCCCCCTGAAATCTTGCTTGTGGTGCCAGAGTACACTATGTCTACGTTATAAAAAAACACCATAAAGTACACTGATAAAAGTGTGTTAGATAACAGACAATTCTCTAATAAGCACTTAGGTGCAAATTACGAACATATATCATATAGTAATGAACTAATAAAGTAGGCAACGGGTAGGTGTGTGTGTGTGTGTGTGTGTGTGTGTGTGTGTGTGTGTGTGTGTGTAAGAATGCACATGTGACATAGTTCTGAAAATATAAAAAATCTCATACATGGAGAGGATGTCTTTCAAGACTCTGACTTTTTGTCCCCCAAGGCAGAATTCCCCAATGGAATTGGTGGGGAAGGCTGCAAAAAATAAAAAAAAAACATGCTGAACAAACAGGAAAACCAGCAGTTCCAGCCAAGGTTTGCAGAACTGTCACTTTGTTGCAAGACAACCCTTATAACTGTCTTCCTCAGAAGCCATTCCACACAAATAGCCAAGTAGGCAAAACGCAACATGGCCACCTAGGCGAAATGCAACAATCAACAGTAATCAAACAATGAACCTACAACCTTTGTCATGTCCTAATCATAATGGGATAAAATAAAACGAACTGACATTAAGATGTTGGCATCACAGTATTCCACAAAAGATAAGTACTAGTCCAGCCCCTGGTCTGTAAAGTGCATGATCAAGATGGAAACCCAGCTACTTGCTGCCATCAATCAAGACTTTGACATTACAACCACGGATGGCAAATTGAATGTTGTGATGTACCAAAAATAACCCCTAACAACATTTAATTTCATTAAAAGTAACCTGCTATGTGGGGGTAAAACTGTTGTGTTCCATACATAAGCAATAATACCTGCTTGCTGATTTCGGAAAGAGATCTCTGAAAACTTATCCATTTACAGAGTCTTTATGATTGCATTTCACTATTTAAAGAGATCGTATGAAAAAAAAAAGGCAAACAGCTGAGAAGACCATTCTGAATCGTGAATCTTAATATTTATAAATTACGTTATCAGCTTGTGAGGCATTAAAGATATCACAGCTGATGAAAGATAGTAAACCCACACGCCCGGCAGACCTTGAAATACGAGAAAATGAAAATCAGCTGAGTAGCAGCAACATTAGCTCGTGCTCTTACACAATTTTTCTCTCACTCTCTACTAATTTTGTAAGATAATGGAATGTACAGGTCTTGGCTATAGAGCACACCAAGTGAAAACTAGTGCTGGAAATTTTCTACATGGATAACACTGTATCCGTACTTCTTACCTTTTACATATTTCATCATTTAGTTGATTGGTTGCGATTAACTTCCTACTTAATGTTTCCCATATACCAGTAACAATGTCATTGAATCGTTTACAGCACTGACTTAATCGGCCTAATGTTGCTCTGTCACAATACTGAAACAATATGTACAACACATCAGATGGAAGGTTATCCAGTCGCAGACGACTTTCGTCTTCGCTTTCTTGAAGCACGCTCTGCCCATTCATGCCTTCTGGGACTTCCGTAAGAGAGAGCAATATATGCACTAAAGAAATAATATTCCTGGACCCGTGCTGACATTTTATTTTCGATTACATTCCTTTCATTCTACATTTGAAAATAACACCGCTGCTATCCATTTACACCAAACATCGTCAGCGGCAAAGAAACGTATTTAGTTTCTGCGCAGTCAGTTGCTCCCAGAAAAAAAATTCATTTTGTATATGTTGGGTTATTACTGTAAAATCAGAAATAGTAATTCTTCGTTGACCTTGAAAGCACAAAAATAAAGCAGTCTGCATTAAGCTTCGCAGCTTTCTTTCGACATCACTGCATTTTGGTTAGGAATGCCAAACTCCATTGCGAAGTCCTATCCGACGACAATTCACCACTCATAATTTCCGATAGGCTAGTTTTTTCGGACATATCAACACATTTAGGATAATGTTTAATATCTACATTCTCCATCCGTTTTAAATTAGAACCAGGGGAATTACATTTTGCGCAGCAAACTGCAAAGATCTTAATCTTTTTCAGATAAGAGTTTAAAAATTATTTTTTTATGTTTAGAGTATAGCCTTCGGCGTATTACATAAAGCTGTCTGTTGTACGTCTGGTCAGTAATGCCCTGATTTGTTGTTTCATGTTGTATAAGGTCTATCTTGTCACCTTCTGTACCGCGATGTGGTAATTAGAGTGAACAGCCAGATTCACACTAGACGCAAAGGACCGACACGACACGTCACGTCACGTCACCAACACCGTCAAGAAGTCGGGATTTTACCAGTGGTTCTCAAACTAAGGGACTAAGGGGCACGACGCCCCCCCCCCCCCGCCGGTAGTGGGTGGGGGAGGGCGCGAGTGGTACACAGAAGGGTGAGGTATATTAAAATAAAACACATAGTAACAAACAATTTAGGTTTATCCTTTTCTTCGAACAACCAAGATGCAGTTGATTGGTATTCAATTTCGCCTGATGTCGGTGCTATGCCAGATGCGGTCGAAGACAATGAAACTGCGGTCGTATCTTTGGCATTGTTTCAAATGATCGGGACAAATGGGCAACATCGGCCGTCGGCGGCATCCCCCGGCAATAACTGACAAAAACTATTTGTTGAAAACGCGATTTTACAAGGTTGCGATACCGAAAACTCAAAAGAAAGCGTGTACTGCAAATATATTAGCTATAGCTTGCAAGCAATAGTAAACAACCGAAGATGAAATGGGCCCAAGCTTGGTTGAAAGAAGGAGTCGCTGGTGACATGTTAATTTAACTGAAAGCAGAATCACAGACCCACAAGATTTTGTATATTATTTTCAATGAGTTTTGTATTGTACGACACATTATTAGTGTTGATACGAGATAAAATAGAGAAGCAAAATACGTTACTGAGAGCGGCATTCTCATTCAACAAGAGATTAGCAGTAACTCAGATATGTCTGGCATTCTAAAGGTGAATTCATACTGGCTATCATGTCATGTCACACCCTATCCTGTCAAAGTATTCTGCAATGTATTTCATATGGCAGCATCTACAATGACCCCCACCTATCACAGCACCATCAAGGTTTCTCAGGAAGAAATTTTTGATGGTTGACGCCATCCATCCGTTGTTGAACACATTATTTCCTCCCAGTACATGGCCATGCACAGATTTCCATATTTCGTTTCTTGGTGGTTTTCGTGGTTGATATGAGTCATTTGTTGTTCGCTATTTTGTTCTGAATAGTTTCGTTTCACTATTTATTTTCTTAAAATTTGTAGTAAATGACGAAAGAATAATTGAAGCAGTGAGGTAGCAGCCTGAATTGTATGGCAAGAGTGTACTAAATTACTTGCTCTCTACTACATTTAGAAAGTGGATTTTTGTACATACCAGTAACTTATTTCATATTTTGCAATGAAATGGACTGCAGTATGGCTGGGACTTGCAAAGTAAAAAAAGAACTGTGGTGAAATTTCTTTTAATATTGTCAGGCATTTGTTGTGATGATAAAGAAATGGATTGAAACCTTCAGGCACTGCAAGTTGTTTGTTTGAGTATGCCAATTTAATGTTAGGTAGCGTTCTGGATTGTGCGTGAAACCGTTTTGCAATCATCAGTGATCAATATTTACGTGGTTTCACTAGTTAACTGAAGTACAAATGAGGCATCTGAACAAATAAAAGCCACATACAAGGTGTGAAGAAACTGTATAAATCTTGATGGGAAAGGTATTGAGAAAGATATGACAATTAGCACAAAAATTTGAAATGGGCTGGCAAGTAGCAAATAAACTTATTAACCTTAAACCAATTTTTCAAGGGGTGTGATGGCAGCTTATAACAATGCGTTACTTTTAGTAATTCTGGGTGCTATTGGACGTAAGAAATGCTAAATATAATGCTTCGACTTCCTAAAATATAAAATGCAGATTCCTTTTCCTCGATCTTCTTATGTAGTGTGTGAAATTCCCCTACGTAATGACATTTTTCGACCCACCACTCTTTTTTTGTGTTGTTTTGCACTTCTGTCTTCCTGATTTAATATTCAAACTATCCCTGCAAGCTGCAAACCATGTAATTTATTGATTATTCCTTGCTACTTGGTGTTATCTTGAAGCTGTGAGAAAGGAGGACAGGCGCTCCAAGGCGCGGAAGCACAGACGATGCTGAGGGCAGACGGAACTAGGAGAGATATTATTACATGAAGTAAACCATAAGGGGAGAGCCTTGCGAAAATGCACACGCCTCCAGATGCGGTCCCAGGGCGTTAGTTACTCTTCAAGGAATTAACATGTAACTTCATATGTCGTCTAGATGCTGTGGTAGGTTGCCACCGTAGAACTTTGTAACCAACAGGTATGTAGTAGCGTATAAAGCCAGCTTGATACCAGCCCTGAGAAGAGCAACGTCAGTAGGCTCACAAAGGTTAGAATGAGACTGAAAACGCCAAAGAACTGTTGATCTAGCAGTCCCTACTCGTGGGAGCCTGAGGGGCGTGACTAAATGACGTATAACAATAATGTTGCAAGTCTTATTTGGCAGAGCAGTTACGTTTAGCTTTCAGCTGAACAATGTTGACACCAAATACGGACTCAGTGCCACTGTATTAACATCCCTGTAGGAGCAGTAGAGGGGACCTAACTAAACTGTGATTGGCAGAAGCCTGCAAGGGATCTGCAGAATTGGCTGGGTGGCTTTAAGTGGGAAAAACAGTGCCCCAACGAGACTCTTTAAAAGCCCTAGATTTCGCGTTTTGGCGGAGTTCTCAGTCAGACGATCTGGGCGCTGAATCCGCGTCCGTCGACTCCATCCTCAGTCCTGCTCCAAGTGTGCTCTCTCACTTGGAGTGCCTCAGTGAACAGCGTCACATTCAGTATGTTTTGTTTTGCAACTAAGTTGTTGCCTTGAGATGCTGCTCGTGTTTGCTACTGTGGTTAGCATCCACACCTGGGACTCCTGCACTGGTTTCTGTTGTAACAATGTTATTCATGCTTTTTCTAACGCCGGAACTAGTCTGCAGTGTATTAGTTAGTCCTGTCTGAAATAAACAATTATTTCAAAACCCTGTTTGTTCCAGAGTCTCCACAATGAATTCCCTACCAAGCCTCACCACCTGCATTTCTAGTAAATGCTTGTACCAGTGTTGGCTCAGATAGACGAAAACAGTCAAATGCCTTCACTGTGAATTGTCCTTCTGCCTTCTGCTCTGTACTGCTCGGGAGTGCAGACTGACCAGTAATCCCTTTTCTCCCTCTCCCACCTATGTCAGGACACTACATAGGTACAATATTTTGGTGCCAGGTGTGGTGTTGTTTTCGGTGGAACTGATTTTTTAGATAGGTAGACACTTCGTTCCTGATCAGCCCAATGTCTTGACTGGACTGACGGCTTTGTGGCTCTGTTAGACGCAACATTGGCACTCCAGTGAAAGTAGACGGGCCGAGAAGAACAGAAGAAAGAAGAAGAGGCCGGACCTTGAAGCCGGACGCCGGAAGACGGGGCCAGGGCAGCCTGTCTTCACGACTACCGACTCCACGGACGTCGGGGGAGCGGCGGAGCGACAACGAGACGGGGCCTTGTGGTCCTGGGAGGACCGCCAGGCCAACGCACCCACGACTCCACGGCAGGGCAGCGCTGAGACACGTCCTTCAGGCGTCAGCAGGCGCCTCCAGCAGCGGCAACGGCTTCAGCGGTTGCGGGCTACGCAACACCACGCCGGGCCCGAGACAGGGCTGTGCTGGACAGGCGATAGCAACTCGGCTCCAAGGACAGCACGTCGGCACGCATCTGCACGTACCAGAACAGTGCAGCGCCAGTTCGCCTCTACTCAGCACGTCGCATCACAAACACAGTAAGTCATGACGACCCCTAACTCTGCCGTTACTAAGAGCGGACTGACTACAGTTAGTATTTCAATATGCTACGTGTTAAAGTTGCTCCCTCAGGCCTTTGAAGGCAATAAGTCAACATTAAATGGATTTATAAATAATGTAGACATAGCCTTTGAACTAGTACGTAAAGCAGAACGTCACATCATTTAAAATTTGTCGAAACAAGAATCCAGGGTCCTGCACAAAGCAAATTGTTCATACCCAAACTATCTTCCACATGGGTGAAAGTAAGAGCCATTATGTTAGAAAATTACGCATCCAACCGCACGTTAGATGTTTATGCCTGTAGCATGTTTTCGAATAGGCAGTCATAGGGAGAATCAATTGCAGACTGGGCTAGCAGAGTAGATTTACTTCAACATCGATTTCGTGAACCTGTGCACAGTGCCATGCCACCGTCACAACTAGCTGGATCTGTGGCGTTAGTAGCAAAATTAAGCAGATCAGTATTCATTCAGGGGATCTATGATGAGCATATACAGACAGTTGTGTGTGCAAGGGGCGAAAACATTACTCTGACTGAAGCGGTCGAGGTCACTTTGACGGAAGAGTCAGTAATTATGTCCACCAAGGAAAAAGGATTTAATGACAGAAGTCAGCAGGGCAAAATGGGGAAAGCTACTCTCAAGTGTTTTACCTGTGGTCGTGTAGGGCATACCTCAAAGGATTGCAGGAGTAATATCAGGTGCAAGACTTGTGGGAAATCAGGCCATTTAACGCGAGACTGCCGACTTGAGAAACGGATTCGCAAAGTCGAACCGGTGCAAGCGTGTCGAGAACCAGAGACGTCAAAAACAGTTAGATGTGAAAGGTGCAGTTTATTGGGACATCGAGGTCCCTGCTAGAAAACGAAATCAGTTGTGTGTTTTGCGTGTCACACGGTTAGAGAATGTACTGAGAACTCAGGGTCACCTGTGAAAAGTAAGAAGCAGGGAAATAACCGGAAAACATAAGATTACAGTCGCTTTATGCTGAACTTGGGAAGGTATTTAAAGTCGACTGTGAGAGTAAAAATGAGTTTGTACAATTGAGGTGCCCCCAGAGTACAGAAAGTCCGTTAAAATTGCTTCTAGATAATGGAGCTCAGATTACTTTATTTAATGTGAAGTATCTGCAAGACCAGGTCAGGTATAGACCTGAAGAAAATACAAAGATTAAAGGTATTACGAACCCAGCCATGCACACGTATGGGACAGCAGTCATAGATCTTGAAATAGATCGCGAGTTAAGACTGAAACATAAGCTTCATCTGGTAGGAGGCGAACTGGATATTCCCTATGCTGGTTTAATTGGAAGAGACTTCTTTACGAAGTATGGTGTAGTGATTGACTACGCAAAAGGAACATTGTGGATTAAGGACAGATACGTTAAACTGTGTACGGGGATGGAGACACCAAGCCCACGTACACAAGAGCTGAGGCTTAAGGGGCCGCCAGTGGAGTTTGAAACTGCAGAGAGAGTATGCAGTACACAGGATACCGGTAGACAGACGTGTCGCCGACAAGAGAAAGTCGCTACCGAGCCTAGGACAGGTAAGGTGGCAAAAATAGAGTTAGGTCCTCACGTGGCGTGGATTTTGAGGATAGATGTTGCAGATACTAGCCTAGAGGAAGGCATTGTGGAAAAGCAAGAATTGCTTGTTTAATTAGTGTGTTAAATACATGAGAGGAGGCGGTTTCTCTTGAGATGCCTCGGATTAAAGTGGAGGGAGTTCCACAGTTTAGCGCTAGTCCGCAGCAGACCATGCGTAACGTAGAAGTCTCGAGCAAGAAAAAGTCGAGAATCAGTTTACTGAAGAAGAATTTACGATTGGATCATTTCAATGATGTAGAAAAACAGACCATAATAGAGGTGTGTTCTACGTATAATGATATTTTCCACCTACCCGGAGACAAGTTGACATATACAGAAACACTTTGACATGGTTAGTTGGTGTGGTCTTCAGTCCTGAGACTGGTTTGATGCAGCTCTCCATGCTACTCTATCCTGTGCAAGCTTCTTCATCTCCCAGTACTTACTGCTACCTACATCCGTCTGAATCTGCTTAATGTATTCATCTCTTGCTCTCCCTCTACGATTTTTACCCTCCACACTGCCCTCCAATGCTAAATTTGTGATCCCTTGATGCCTCAGAATATGTCCTACCAACCGGTCCCTTCTTCTTGTCAAGTTGTGCCACAAACACCTCTTCTCCCCAATTCTATTCAATACCTCCTTATTAGTTATGTGATCTACCCATCTAATCTTCAGCATTCTTCTGTAGCACCACATTTCGAAAGCTTCTATTCTCTTCTTGTCCAAACTATTTATCGTCCATGTTTCACTTCCATACATGGCTACACTCTATACAAATACTTTCAGAAACGACTTCCTGACACTTAAATCTATACTCGATGTTAACAAATTTCTCTTCTTCAGAAACGCTTTCCTTGCCATTGCCAGTCTACATTTTATATCCTCTCTACTTCGACCATCATCAGTTATTTTGCCCCCAAATAGCAAAACTCCTTTACTACTTTAAGTGTTTCATTTCCCAATCTAATTCCCTCAGCATCACCCGACTTAATTCGACTACATTCCATTATCCTCGTTTTGCTTATGTTGATGTTCATCTTATATCCTCCTTTCAAGACACTGTCCATTCCGTTCAACTGCTCTTCCAAGTCCTTTGCTGTCTCTGACAGAATTACAATGTCATCGGCGAACCTCAAAGTTTTTAATTCTTCTCCATGGATTTTAACTCCTACTTCGAATTTTTCTTTTGTTTCCTTTACTGCTTGCTCAATGTACAAATTGAATAACATTGTGGAGAGGCTAGAACCCTGTCTCACTCCCTTCACAACTACTGCTTCCCTTTCATGCCCCTCAACTCTTGAAACTGCCATCTGCTTTCTGTACAAATTGTAAATAGCCTTTCGCTCCCTGTATTTTACCCCTACCACCCTAAGAATTTGAAAGAGAGTATTCCAGTTAACATTGTCAAAAGCTTTCTCTAAGTCTACAAATGCTAGAAACATAGGTTTGCCTTTCCTTATCTTTCTTCTAAGATAAGTCGTAAGGTCAGTATTGCCTCACGTGTTCCAATATTTCTGCAGAATCCAAACTGATCTTCGCCGAGGTCGGCTTCTACTAGTTTTTCCATTCGTCTGTAAAGAATTCGCGTTAGTATTTTGCAGCTGTGACTTATTAAACTGATAGTTCGGTAATTTTCACATCTGTCAACACCAGCTTTCTTTGGGATTGGAATTATTATATTCTTCTTGAAGTCGGAGGGAGCTTCGCCTGTCTCATACAACTTGCTCACCAGACGGTAGAGTTTTGTCAGGACTGGTTCCCCCAAGGCCGTCAGTAGCTCTAATGGAATGTTGTCTACTCCCGGGGCCTTGTTTCGACTTAGGTCTTTCAGTGCTCTGTCAAACTCTTCACTCAGTATCGTATCTCCCATTTCATCTTCATCTATATCCTCTTCCATTTCCATAATATTGTCCTCAAGTACATCGCCCTTGTATAGACCGTCTATATACTCCTTCCACCTTTCTTCTTCCCCTTCTTTGCATAGAACTTGGTTTCCATCTGAGCTCTTGATATCCATACAAGTGCTTCTCTTTTCTCCTGTAGGCAGTATCTATCTTACCCCTAGTGAGATAAGCCTCTACATCCTTGCATTTGCCCTCTAGCTATCCCTGCTTAGCCATTTTGCACTTCCTGTCGATCTCATTTTTGAGACGTTTATATTCGTTTTTGCCTGCTTCATGTAGTGCGTTTTTATATTTTCTCCTTTCATCAGTTAAATTCAGTATCTCTTCTGTTACCCAGGGATTTCTATTAGCCCTCGTCTTTTCACCTACTCGATCCTCTGATGCCTTCACTACTTCATCCCTCAGAGCTTGCGACCGAACCGCCGAATCTTTCCATCAGTAAATGGGGTATGTTCTCAACTGACTCGGTTGTTTTAACCCCCTCCACTGACGGAATGATCCGCTTCCTAATTCCGTATGTATAAAACCAATACGGACTTGTAGCTGTCACGCCTTTGCGCTTACTGCTACGTATTTTAACTGTAAATAGCTCAGTCCTAATGGTAAGAGGTAGTAGTGGATTCACGTTGTTAATATTTGAATACAGCACAGCTGCCACAAGCTCAGCTCACTTTTCCTCCACTCCTACCCTCGCCATTGCATCACATTAACTAGGTGCTACGAGGACCTTGATAAATTCACTTGCGTATACAATTTTGACCGTTACTCGCCAGTATTTACCTAATGATTAGTACACTCCTAACCGGACTATTTCCCTAAGAGCTGTGATGATTGAATGGGTTCGATCCACGGCCTACAGTGCCCTACAGTTCACACGGTAACACTGCCTACCTGACCCACTTAACTTGGTAGTGAGCTTATGTATCCAATCACCACTGCTAGCAGCAGTGGATAATCCTATCAGCACGACGAGAGCAGCAGACTTACTGTCGAATCCTCCTGAAAATACTTATAACTACGGACGCCAGCTCTGAAGGAGCAAAAGAATAAATCAATTTTTGGCTCGTTTCAAAGTGAAATGACTTGAGTTGAATTTAAACTTAATTCTGAATATTACTATTTCTGATCATTCTAGATGATTCTACAAAGCAAATACTCTCTCAATTTCTGTGAGTTGGCTTGGTAATTACTACCAAGACAGTTTATGCAACTTGGGTTAACAAAATTCTATCCTTCAACTTATTTAATGATTTTGGATATTACTCTTTGGACAATTGATACAGAATTAGTTAAGTGACTTTACTTGAAAGGTTACTCAGAAAAATTTAAGTAACTATAAATAGGCGACTCATTCTGGTGTGACCATTGCTCTTTTCAACATTCTTATACGCTAAAGTATTCTACAACCAAAAGAATTGTAAATGAAAGAGGCGATGGTGGCCTCAGTCTGATTTCACTATACTATGTTTGAGGTTACTACACTTTACAATGAACAACATGCGTCGTAATTTTACTCATTACTATATTCTGTCCTCTGCACTTGCATAAAAGAAAACTGGTATTCTCCTTTTACATGTATACAAAGTTCGACTTAACAATTGAAAACAGTCTTGCCTTGGGTAGACGTGTCGGTGCTGGTGGTGAGATGCATGTGGCTAACGCAGCTCTTCACGCCTCATGCCCTTAATGGCGGCTGGAACTACGAGCTGTAGCACCCGTATAAGCTACTGCGCGTCCGCCATAAAATCTGGGCGCAGGAACTCTTACAATCAGCCCCAGTGGCATAGAGGCGGCTTCAACAACCATTCATCGCGTTTCACTCCAAAAACGGCGACGATATTCGCCTCTTCTCTGTTGCACAATCACTTTTGCGTGAGCACAGTTACGCAAGTCCGATCATGTCAACACTCCCCAGGCCATTCCATTGTTCAGTCCCTGTGTCTCCAGCTACCCCTAGCTACACTCGTTTCACCAAGAGTGGGGGCGTTCCCCTACCATCTTTTTACCGAAATCATTTAGTATTTAAGAATATTTATATTTATTACCCTGGAGTTCATACCAGTTATAATGATTTACTACTAGCGCTTTACAACATTAAATTATACAGTAATAACTTATAATTACCAAGAAAAAGAATACATTTGACTCCGAGAGATTAGTGCATTGTCTGACAGGTGGCGCTAATTCCCAGTTTCGCCAATAGATGGCATCAGGGTGCACTCCCTGGCAGTCTCACACAAGCGCGCCGGTTTCCGACGCGCGGGCTCCAAATTACTGTCAGCCCACCATCATTTCAGTTCCGTTACACATGCCCCACTTCTTATTGAAGTATCTTACAGTGATAATTCAATAAGAAGTCTCTCCTATAATGAATCTGAAATGTTCGTTAAGCTTTTTACCAATGGTTTTCCCTTTCTTACTGACACACCTCGATACTTATATTACATATTTAAAATGAAACACCAATTCTTTCTCTCTTTCCTGCTAAACATTACATAAATGATTTACATATATTCTTTCCAATTTTCTTACTTCTAAACACAGTACACTTTAAACATCTTTTTTTTTTTTTTACAAAGTTTTAAATACACTTCTTTTATCTCAGGCAAGTAAAACACACGTTGTGCGCCTATTACTTTGTAGCCCGTCCTTTTCACTTTACCTCCTCACTTTTCTACCTCTTCCACAACACTTATTTACACCTCTATTAAGGCTTTCTTAGAAGCTCAGTCTTTCTGAGTCTGTTTAGTCTCTACTTAAACTAGAAGTTTCATTAGAATACTGCAATATATTTTAGTGAGCATTTACCTTTCACATAGAACAAAAGAAACAAAACTATTTACATATTGGTTTACTTTAATATTTATTTATATATTTATTTTCAATCTGGTGGAATTCGTGGTTCATACCTTTTGAGATCCACTATGTTTCTTACTCCCAGGCGTTTGCCTGTTAATGGGTACTCTAAATAATAAGCATTCACATTGGGTATGGACACTATTTTAAATGGTCCATTATACATATATTTAAATTTGCTGATCTCGTTATTAATTTCACTTGACTTTTCATGTGTTCTTACAAAAACGAGATCACCTATTTTGAATTTAGGATTCCTTACTTTTTCGTCGTGACGACAAACTCTCCCATCTTCTTGTTTTCTCATCTTGTCTTTTACTAAGTTCTTTTTACTATCATAATCTAATTCAACTCTATCTGGAAATTCTAGTAGGTCTTCTACTAGACTTTTACTTCTTGTCTTTTTCAGGATTTCTTCTGGAGTAAATCCAGTGCTCTCGTTTGTTAATGAATTCATGATTTCTTCGAATTTACTCACATACATTCCCCACTTCTTGTGGTTACTATGGCAGTATGTCCTAAATAACCGACCTATCTCACGCATATATCTTTCTGCCGGATTGCTTGATGGGTGATAAGCTGAGATATGTACCACTTCTACCTGTTTCTCAGTTATCCCATCCTTCCACATTTTTGAGCAAAACTGAACACCATTATCTGATAGTATTCTCTTTGGCTGCCCTACTTTCACAAAATAATAACACACCATTTTATCATACACAGCTCTGGCAGTAGCTTTTCTCAAGGGATATAGCTTTATATACTTTGAGAAAAGTTCAACTGCTACAAATATGTACACAAAACCCCCCATGGTTTTCGGTAATGGTCCAAAGATATCTACTGCTACTATTTCTAATACTTCATCAGGTTTTATTGATTGCATGGGCCCTTGATTAGTTGCATTTGTTCCTTTCGCCTTTTGGCATAGATCACAAGATCGTATCCTCTATGCTACCTTCGTGCCATGTTGTTAAAGGTAATGCATTCATCTAACTTATCGGTACACTTCCGTGCACCAAATGGCCATATGCCAAGTGAACATAATCTATCAGCACTTCAGTGTGTTGTTCCGGCCAACATACTCTCCACTTCCCTGGATTATTTAATCTTTGAAGATACAGTACACCTTTATGTATTTTATATGAAGCCCTTATGTTAGTTGCGTCCGGATTGTCAAACTTGACCTTTACCGACTTGAGTGCATCATCATCACTTTGATATCTTCGCATATTCCGACATATTTCCCTAATTTTTCTCTTCCTTCCACTTTTTTGAAGTAATTCACCTCAAAAACATCTTCCCTATTCTTTACACTTTCTAGTGCCTCACAACATCCTTCCGGTAATCTCGACAAAGCATCCGGTACTGCATGTTCTTTCCCTTTAACATACTTGATCTCTATATCAAATTGTTGTAAAAACAGCGCCCATCTGGTCAACCTGTTATGTAACAATCTGCAGTCCTTCAAAAATATTAAAGCTTTGTGGTCTGTATGGACCACAGTGTTATGTCCCCATAAGAAAAGTTGAAATTTCCTAAAACCCCATACTATAGCTAAAGCCTCCTTCTCTGAAACTGTATAGTTTCTTTCATACTTAGACATGGTTCTACTCGCAAATGCTATTTGTCTATGAGTTTTTTTCCCATCTATCATTACCTCCTGAAATATGGATACTCCCAATCCATAATCTGAACTATCTGTTGCCATGTGGAATGGTTCACACAGGTCAGGGTGCCATAACTTTATGTTTTTAGCCAAATTGTCTTTTAGCCGGTTGAATGCTGTTTCACATTCCTCAGTCCATATATATAAACTGTTCTTCTTAAGTAGGTTGTTCAGATGTGGGCTATTGAACACCTGATCATCCACATACTTACGATAAAAGGAACAAAGTCCTATAAACGACTTTAGTTGTTTTTTATTCTTGGGAGCCGGACAATTTCTTATTGCTTTGACTTTATTGGGAACCTTTTCAATTCCCTCTGGTGTTACTATGTGACCTAAAAACTTTATTTCTTTTTTCACAAACTCGCATTTTTTCAGGTTCCAAATTACTGTCAGCCCACCATCATTTCAGTTCCGTTACAAGCTACCCATTCTTCTTCTACTGCATTTCTTTCCCCCATTCCTGTCAATTGTTCCCTTATGCTCTCCCCGAAACTCTGTACAACCTCTGGTTCTTTCAGTTTATCCAGGTCCCATCTCCTCAAATTCCCACCTTTTTGCAGTTTCTTCAGTTTTAATTTACAGTTCATAACCAATAGATTGTGGTCAGAGTCCACATCTGCCCCTGGAAATGTCTTACAATTTAAAACCTGGTTCCTAAATCTCTGTCTTACCATTATATAATCTATCTGATACCTTCTAGTATCTCCAGGATTCTTCCGTGTATACAACCTTCTTTTATGATTCTTGAACCAAGTGTTAACTGTGATTAAGTTATGTTCTATGCAAAATTCTACCAGACGGCTTCCTCTTTCATTTCTTACCCCCAATTCATATTCACCTACTATGTTTCCTCCTCTCCCTTTTCCGACTCTTGAATTCCAGTCACCCATGACTATTAAATTTTCGTTCCCCTTCACTACCTGAACAATTTCTTTCATCTCATCATACATTTCATCAATTTCTTCGTCATCTGCAGAGCTAGTTGGCATATGAACCTGTACTACTGTAGTAGGCGTGGGCTTCGTGTCTATCTTGGCCACAATAATGCGTTCACTATGCTGTTTGTAGCTGTCCAGCTCAACGCAAGTCTGCTCTCTGACTTTGTAATGGTACTTGAAGTACATAACCATTATGGTACCTCACCTGAACCTCTCGATACCAGTAATATTCTACTGTATTTCTGTTAACTACTTAACATATTTCTGAGACAACATTCAGATTTAAGTTCACTTTTGATACTTCGATATGTTTATATTGCAATGACATTATTCTTTCTTTTGTCACTATGATCTTTGACGTACTTGTAACTCTGATTTTTGGGCGCATAAGTGATTGTTAGTTCGTTGTTAACTTGTTAGAGTGTCGGACCTTGAGAAAGTCAAGTCGTGGACGTCATGTTGGAAAGCGAATATTGTCGTCAGCTTATAAAATGTGAACTTTAACAGTGACTGTGAGGAAGATGTTTTCAAGTATGTTTTGTATTGTGAAGTGATCTTTAGTGTGTCGCATGATATTGCAATAAAAGCAATTAAAAGGAAGTGTAACTTAATTTCGGAGTGCTGATTATTTTTTTACATCACCATTGTCCAGCAAAAGTATAATCTCCAAGAATGGTTTGCGAAGCGCATCTACAAAACTTTTGAATATAGCAGAATAAAACCTAGGCCTCTTTGCATCTGAGCTTGGAATCATAACCACCTAGATTTTCAATGGTTGAGCCACGATTTTACGACGAGACCAGCGTGGGAAACACAAAAAGATGAATGCCTAGTTTTTTCATTATTACATGAAATGACTATTAACTGTGCTCTAATGACACCTGCCACATAATATGACTGTTGTTGCCCGAAAATGCAGTATTTAGCAGCGCGAGCAACACCACAATCGTTATCAAATGCTGACCTTTGTTGTGGTAGGGTTGTTAGAACTTGGGAGTGCCTCAGTGAAC
The DNA here is from genome assembly GCF_023864275.1 of Schistocerca cancellata. NCBI lineage: Eukaryota > Metazoa > Arthropoda > Insecta > Orthoptera > Acrididae > Schistocerca > Schistocerca cancellata. The sequence goes on along the minus strand of NC_064630.1, from coordinate 580,763,915 downwards.
AGTGTCACATTCAGTATGTTTTGTTTTGCAACTAAGTTGTTGCCTTAAGATGCTGCTAGTGTTTGCTACCGTGGATAGCATCCACTCCTGGGACTTCTACACTGATTTCTGTTGTAACAGTTTTATTCATGTTTTTTCTATCCCTAGAACTAGCCTCCAGTGTATTAGTTAGTCTGGTCTGAAATAAACAACTATTTCAAAACCCTGTTTGTTCAAGAGTCTCCACAACGAATTCCCTATCAAGTCTCACCATCTACATTTCTAGGAAATGCCTGTACCCGTGTTGGCTCAGATAGACGAAAACAATCAAATGCCTTCACTGTGAACTGTCCTTCTGCCTTCTGCTCTGTGCCGCTCGGGAGCGCAGACTGACCAGTAACCCCTTTTCTCCCTCTCTCACCTATGTCGGGACACGACAACCATTTGAGTCCAATAAGCGTCATTTTAGTACAATTGTGCAGTCCAGCTTCCACATATACGTAATTTGCATGTAAAAACAGTGGAATACCATGTTGCGAAGACCGCAGAAGCCCTGGAAAAAAAAAACAGTTGAGGACAACGATGCGAGTTGAGCTCACGTAACTTGAATTGATGTGACGTCCTGTGACGTAACAGACAGCGTGAATACATCTTGACACGATGGTGCCATGCAGTGAAAGTGCAGTGACAGTCAGTCTGAATTGGTCTTTACAATTCAAGTTTAGTTCGTAATATCATCATGCACAATTAGTAAAATTATGTGGAATCCTGTGAAGCAACTACACTGAAGAGCCAAAGAAACTGGTACACCTGCCTAATGTCGTGTAGGGGACCCGCGAGCACTCAGGAGTGTCACATCACAACATGGCATGGGCTTGACTAATGACTGAGGTAGTGCTAGAGGGAATTGACACCATTAATCCTGCAGGGCTGTCCATAAATCCGTAAGAGTACGAGGGGGTGGAGATCTCTTCTGAACAAAACGTTTCAAGGCATCCAAGATATGCTTAGTAATGTTCATGTCTGGGGAGTTTGGTGGCCAGCGGAAGTGTATAAGCTCATAAGAGTGTTTCTAGAGCCACTCTGTTGCAATTCTGAACGTGTGGGGTGTCGCATTGTCCTGCTGGAACTGCCCAAATTGGTCGGAATGCACAATGGACATGAATGGATGCAGGTGATCAGGATGCTATGTACGTGTCACCTGTCAGAGTCGTATCTAGATGTATCGGGGGTCCCATATCAATCCAACTGCTCATGCCCCACACCATTACAGAAACTCTACCAGCTTGAACAGTCCCCTGCTGACATGCAGAGTCCATGGGTTCATGAGGTTGTCTCCATACCTGTACATGTCCATTCGCTCAATACAATTTGAAACGAGACTCGTCCAACTAGAAATCATTTCTCTAGTCATCAACAGTCCAATGTCGATGTTGACGGGCCCAGGCAAGGCATAAACTTTGTGTCGTGCAGTCATCAGGAGCACATGAGTGGGCTTTTGGCCCCAAATGCCCATATCGATGATGTTTTGTTGAATGGTTAGCAGGCTGACACTTGTTTATGGCCCAGCATTGAAATCTGCAGCAATTTACAGAAGGGTTGCACTTCTACCACGCTGAATGGTTGTCTTCAGTTGCCTTTGGTCCCGTTCTTGCAGGATCTTTTTCTGGCTGCAGCAGTGTCGGAGATTTGATGTTTTATCGGATTCCTGATATTCACGGTATACTCCTGAAACGGTCGCACGGGAAAATCCCCATTTCACTCACTCACTTAAATTTTGATAATCTGCCATTGCAGTGGCATTAACTAACCTAACAACTGCGCTAGACACTTGTTGTCTTATACAGGCGTTGCCAACTGCAACACTGTGTTCTTCCTGTTTACATATCTCTGTTTTTGAATACACTTGCCAATATCAGTTTCTTTGGGGCTTCGGTGTATATTTACCTGGCAAGGACCTGTTCAAGAAACTAACATCAAACATTATTTTTACACTTTGTGATAATTTGGTGAAACTGACATGCATTTCCCAGACCTCTTACTCGTCACTGCAGGTACATGACGTATTTTTCGAAATGGGATCGTTTATCAAAACTAGTATGTAACACAACTATCTATACTATATTTTCATATTAATGACCTAAGCAAGGTCGTAGAGAATCCTCCGTTAACCATCCTAAAGTGGCATATACAATGATTACCCTTGCACTGGCCCATTAAAATTCTTTTATGTTAAAAGATTCCTTAAAAATTTAATCTGAGGCATGATATACACTACAGCGAACTGGAAAAATAAACAGTGTACACTAACACTGAGCGGCTGGTACCTGTAGCTCTGTCAACATCTGAATGGAGAATATTGTCAAACAGTTAATATTTTACCTCACATCGCCAGTGCGTATTGACAATACTGACAATATTTTGAGGTCTATCAGTACTGCTTATCAATATTTGTAGCATTGACAATATGTCAATATGTGGCCTCTGATGGACAATATGTTGACAGTTTTACAATATTATTGAACAGGTGAGTGCCCCTTTAACTATCGCGAGCAACTGCACTGTGAAAGCACCCTTAACTATCATGTGCGGTATGTGACTATGCAACTAACTAAGTAACTAAGTGCAAACTTTAGCTTGTGTGTCTCAACGCCTCCTTGCAGTCTTTCAGACTTTGTGAATAAGACTTGTCACGATACGTTGATTTCTTTTCTTACGTTTGTCAACTGTTTCTTAAAGCTGTGTTATAAATCCTTTTTAATATCTGTAATTGAATGACCTTTTATGCACATGGCCAGAGAAGCCAAACTTCATGTATATATCAGTAACTGCGATAAAAATCAACAAAATGTTGTCTCAGAATTTTGTAAGTTGTTCATCACTTGTTAATATACTCTCTCTCTTGTCTTCTTCTCCAGCTGGCCTACTCTCTCCTGCTTTGGCCGTTGCTTGTGTAAGCATTTGTGATTATTAAATAATAAGTATTGCATTAACTGGGATCGGTGTATGTATATTTATTGCCAGACTAATTACCACCATTATCACAGCTGACAGACCAGATTTCAGGTTCCTGTAAGTACTTGTAACGTTTCCCGGAGTAACGGCTAACCGAAGAAAAAGGTGTAAAAAAATAAAAACACCTACGGCCGACCATATGATTTTATTTTATTTTGTCGCTACCAGTTTCAACGCTTCTTTGCGTCACCTTCAGGTTGTTTTGATGTGATACAGGTTGATATGATCCCCCATGCATAACTGCCAACTGAGTTGGAAGTTGATGGTTGGAGTGCTGACACATTACCTGAATATCCAGTAATGCTGGCAATTGATTGGTTATGCATGGAAATCATATCAACCTGTACTGCATCAAAACAGCCTGAAGATGATGCAATGAAGCGTTGAAACTGGTAGCGACAAAATAAACTAAAATCATATGGATGGCTGTAGGTGTTTTTATTTTTTGTCACAATAGTAAATGGCTGTCGTCCCAGAGACCCCCTGCTGAAAGGATGGACATACAAAAAAAAAGTGGTTCAAATGGCTCTAAGCACTAAGGGACTTAACATTGGAGGTCATCAGTCCCCTAGACTTAGAACTACTTCAACCTAACTAACCTAAGGACATCACACACATTCAAGACCAAGGCAGGATTCGAACCTTCAACCACACTTCTGTGTTGCTGATTGTGCAGTCCATCCACTAAATGTTGATGATTAGTACATATATATCTTAAGAAGTGTTGCAGGATGGAGAAATTACTGCCTCTTCTTATGACTGCAGGCAAAAGTCGTGCTTATGAACTAATCTTAGAATATTTTAGCGTAAGAAATAAAAATATTCTTGCAGCTATGATGATTTTTATATATACATATTTTTTTCTCGCATTTTTTTTACACATATAGCATTTACTACACACATTGTTGACACATGAGTAAAAATTACATGTCCTATTTATGTGAGATATTAAACGTAAATACTCTCAAGTGAGACTGAAACAACAGTAGGTAAAAAATTGAATATTCTCCAGACATTGCTCTTCTGTTACAAAGATGATTGTAAAAGCCTGTCTTTGCCGTCTTCTGCAGCAATGTACAAATGTCTTATTACTAATGAGGAAATAAAACATTCACACAAATCAGTAATGAGAAAAAATAAAAAGGTATGGTATTGGGAGATAGTTGTTTAGGTATTACACGCTGTAATAATTAATATTCACAGAGTCACAATTGAAGAATTGTGAGCGTATTATTCTGGCAACAGAGCGCTAGTCTAGATACTCTTATTCCCAAACACAAATAATTTTCTTTGTCAACGTAATTCTTCTTATCAGTGGATGAGGGAGAGTTTTACAGGTCTGTGCAAGGACTTGATTTATTTATGCTGCATATGTTGTAATCATTTTGTTCTTTTCTGTTACATGCAATAATGAATGAAATCAGTGAGACAGTAATTAAATATACTCAGAAATTGAGACCTGTTGAGGAAGAGAGGGTAACGTATACTGAACTCTGTTAAAAGCAAGAAAATCCAGAAAGAAAATAATTCGAAATAAAAAATCGGATTTATTATCGTAATGATTGTTGGTGTATACAGTATCAGGTAAAGCGAACAGAATCACTCAATACTTTTAAATACATTAGATCCGCTTCAGTACAAATAAATTTCCTGGGCAGTGAGACATGTCTTCTGCATTTAGTATGACATTTTTAGAATTTTTTGAAATTAAAATTAATGTCCGTAGAAATTCTGCAAGATGGCGGATAGTCATAGTTAAGCATGTGTCACTGATTAGTGTAATTTGCATTTGTTACCAAAGATACATTTTGCCGTGTGCATTAATGAGCAACAAGCATTACCTTTGTAACATTTTCATTCACCTTTATTATGTAAAATCAATAATGTTTCAGAAAGTTACTAGCCCTTGTTATGGTGTTAACTCGCCTTCAGTTGCTGAAAATAGCACAGACTAATACTGTAAACAAGAATATTCAGGCGGTTAACATGTTCACCAATGTAAACATAACTGCCTGCTCTGCTGTTTTGAGTAGCGTTATGCCTCCAGCTTAGAAAGTGTAAAAACCTCTGGACAAATATTTTACTGTTTCAGGAAGGCCCTTAATGGTTTCCTGAAAATCTTATATTTCAGTATTTCTCTGATCCAAAAAAGATGTGACATGTATACAGATGTGACATGTATACAGAATGTGACATGTATACAGAATGTATACAGAAAAGATGTGACATGTATACAGACATGTATACAGAAGATTCTCTTGCACTGATTTTGCAAAAATTAAGGAGGATGTCCACTGACTTTTCAACAAAACAACAAGCATCTGTAAATCAAAAACAAGAAACAATGAACAGTAACCTATCCACTATAAATTAAAGAATAAACGACATAGGCCACGGGAGATTAGCCAAGCGGTCTAAGGCGCTGCTGTTATGGACAGTGCGGCTGGTTCCAGCGGAGGTTTGAGTCCTCCCTTGGGCATGGATGTTTATTGTTTGCCCTTAGGATAATTTAGGTTAAGTAGTGCGTAAGCTTAGGGACTGATGACCTTAGCAGTTAAGTCCTGTAAGATTTCACACACATTTGATAAACTACATAGATAATAAGCAAGATACTATGTCTAATGATTTTTCTATTTTGAAACAACAAGTGGAGCAAGTTAGTGAACAAGCTAAGAATCAAACTGAAAAGTTGGAAGTAGAAGTGTCTAACCACAGAAAAGATGTATTAAGATTCGATTTGGATCACATAATTCCTGAACTATCAGATTTTCAGGAAACCATTAAGGGTCTTCCAGAAAAGGTAAAAGATTTGTGACAAAGATTTGTGACAAAGTTTCTACACTTTTCAAGTAGAGCAAAATAATCTGAAGCTTACAGTGAAACAAGTAATGTTGTGGGTATAAAATCTGTCTGCTGAGCCTGAAAGCTAAATAGAGGAGTTTCTAAAGGAAAAGGCTAATCAAATTACTCAAAAAGAGCTAAGGAAAGCAATTGATCATAGTGTTACTGAGGTATATTCTGAACAGAGCACTACATTGCACGCTGTCAAAGGGAACTTGATCATAAGCCAATTGTTGACTCAAGATATGCCCAAATGGTAATGAGAGGTTCAGATTAAATTAGCTGGTCAAATTGATCATGTGGGAAAGGATTTAACTGCTGTAAAAGAGCAAATTGGTTATCACACATCACCAAGTAGATGGCGCTAGTGGCTGCTATGACAGTCTGATATCGCAAAACAATGCATGCATTGATGATGTATGCATAGGTAGACAACTGCCAGAAGATACCAGTAGCAGTTTAGTGTAAGGATCCACCCTTGCTTCTGTCTTGTTGGAGAAAAGTCTCCTCAAACATAGGCAATTTCAGGTGCTCATACCGGAGAAGAAAACTGTACATCCTGATTCTTTTTTTCATTAAGTCTTAGAAATGCATTGCCTAAAACGTGGTCTGACCCACAAAAGATTCACTTCATCGCAGCCTTTATCCAGGGTGAGGCTGTTCAATGGGCTACAGTGAATGTGGAATCCTGCCACTTGTATGAACAGTTCGGAAATACATTTTTGGAAAAGTATTAGTCAAAATGCATCCAAGAAAAATTGAGAAAGGAATATATAGTCCTTGACAACGTAACCTAAGAAAGTATTCTGAGAAATATTTGAACAGGACTCATTTCAGGGATGAACCTGTATCACATAAATGTGTGTTATGTATTCTGGAGGCAAGTTGCTGATTCATACTAGAGAAAAGCTAGTGCAGGTACCTGAATCCAATTTGGAATAGTTTTTATATGTACTAGCTATACTAGGCTCCATTGGTTTAATAAATGAAGGTGAAAGGACAGGTAATAATGGAATGGAATGTATCAAGCAACGCTGCCATATCAGCAGTACGGCAGCAGTCATGACTGACACTCAAGTCAGATTTGTTGCCCAGCCACTGGAGCCTCAGATACTGTTGGGTATGTAAGTATTGACTCTGCAGATCATTAGAGAAGGAGGAGAACAGATAACAAATTCCATTCAAGTAATCAAATCAATGGAATATGTCCCCGGCATAATCACAGTAACCATAATTGGTGGTATACAGTGCTCAAAACACATCACTGTTCAGTAGAACACAAAACAATTCAAACAACCAGTGGCATTCAAGTCAACAGAATCAGCTAACCTTTACTGAAAATGGTAACACTTACCCACGACAAAATCCTGAAGTGAACTGTGCTGTTGACACTCCTTAGCAGAATCAAAATACCACAGTGAATATTGTGGAAGTTACTAATGAGACTCATCCTACAGAGGCTAGTTCAACAAACCAGTGTTGGCCACGTTTAACCCTCCGATGTTGGCCATAGGATGGAATGGGGGTGAAACTGGTTTATGCAGTCACTTGTTAAGGTATAATAAAGATAAAGATTTGAAAGATGAACTAATGGATAATTTTCACATGTGTACTGAAGGTTCAAGGGAAATAATGCAAGCTCGTATCAAAGCTACTATAGAAACTATTCCAACTGTTATCTTGATTAACACTGGAACAATGATTAATATTTGATGAAATAAATAACATTCGAATTCTATCAACTTACCTAGTTCAAAACTGCAGGATCGTCGATGCAGTGGGTAGTAAGTTAGTCACAGAATACATCCTTTTAGTATTGGAAGAGTTGATAGAGAGGTGTCTTTATGGTACAGGTTTCTTAAGAGAGAGATTTGTCAAAATTGATGTAGAGTTGGGTAAATGCTATCTTCCTGTTGATGAAGATGTCGCTGTGGATCAAATAAAAATTCCTAAGTGTCATATAACTATTGTCAAAACACTTGATTGTGGCTTGTCAAATGGGACAGTTACTAGCTGAAGATTCGTTTCACCAAAGTAATTCAAGTTGTGATGATAAAAAATTAGTTCAGGCTAGAGTCTTAGAGTCTACTGATATTACCCTCCAACTGAAGGAGCAATTGAAAGATTTACTGTCAAATCACATTTGCGTGTTTTATAAGCAGCCAGACGTTATTAATACTTATGAATACAGCATGTAAGTGAAACCTCATGAATCTCCTTGTAAAAACACCTATCGAGTTCCGTGGTCTAAGAGAGAGGCTGTGATACTAGAAATACAATGCATGATAGAATTGGGGGTCATCGAGCCTTCGTTCCTCCCTTACTGCAGCCTGCTTGTTGCAGTGGCTAAGTCCAATGTAAAGTACGCCTCGTTTTCGTCGCAAGGGAAATAAATCACATGACAATGCCAGTATGAACATGACCTAAAAACATGGAGGAGCAACTACAGATATGCGACCTTTGTGCTGGCAGATTTTGCTCTCGTAAGAATTGAGGAAGTATACTGCATCTATCTGTACTGAAAGATCTTACTAACAACATGTGTTCCACTTTGGATTGAACTTTAGTTCAGGAGTCTTTATAGTCACATTTGACACAGTGCTTGGGCTAGAATTATTGGACAAAATAATTGTGTATTTGGCTGACATCTTAATTATCACTCCTAACTGGCAAGAACACATTGAATTGTTAGAAAAACGTAACAGAAATTTTTATCTGGTTGAGTTATTACAAATTTGTTAAAATCCAAGTTTGTATGAAGCAAGATCAAATTCCTAGGTGATGTAATTTCATTTGAAGATATAACTCTTGGTACTGAGAAAATGAGTGCTACTCTTTCCGTTTCCAAGGAACAAACAACAACTGAAAGCCTTTTCAAGGTTTTATTCACTTTTAGGTGATTTGTACCACTTCAGTTGTTGAATAGCAATGCCTTATTAAAGAAGAATAGTCTGCAGTACTGGACAGTGCATTGCCAGAAGGACTTTGAACCTATAAAGCATGCATTTGTTCACTCCAACGTATTGTATCATGCCTTATTTTCCAAGTTAGGGTCATGCCTCTTTCACCTTACACCCAATAAAGGAAAAAAATGAAATAACTACAACCAGCTTCACCAACAGAGCCTTACTCGAGCGTGAAAGGGGATATTCTGCAACTAAAGTAGAGATCTTGGATATTATCTGGGATTTTAAAAAATGTAATTAATATTTGTCTGGGAGACATTTTAAGGTTTACTGTGATCATTGAGCCTTGAGCTTCTTACCGTCATGTAAATTGCTACAGAGTCGTCCTGCCCATCAGATGATGTTTCTTCAGTCACATGATTTTGAGACTGTTTACATAAAAAGAAGTGACAATAAAATTCAAAATTATGCAAATGAAAGATTCAAAGTGTAAGCAGTATTTTCTAGACATGGGTAAGAACATGAAGGAGTTACGAAGTAACGACCCAAGGTGGAGGAAACTGAAGCTTCTTCTTTAGCAATGGAATATTCCCAGGGTACAATAACCTTATCCATTACATGAAGGTGTTTTGCTCTACAGGAGAGATGTCCTGTGTGATAAATAGTGCATGTGTGTTCCCTTCTGACTATAAAAACGCTCTTTTGTATAGCATACTCATTATATATGGGGCACTGTGCGCAAAAAAGTGCTGCAGGAAATTGAACCTATTTTGCTATTTCCCAAACAAGTGCTGATACACAGAACAAATTCTAAATGGTTGTCCACTCTGCTAAAAGGCAAAATCTTCCAACTTGTGTAGTAAAAATGCTATGTGGCTAGGGCCTCCTGTCGGGTAGGGTGTTCGCCTATTGCAATAAGGGAATTGCATGCGCTATTATCTACAATATCTCTAGGAAGAATGCAGGTATACTCTGTAGGCGAGAAAGTGATGCTGAAAAGCGACTATAAATCTCCCACTGTATACCTTCACTGATACTAAGAAAGGATAAGAAATGACAGCTACTATATACTGGATTATTCTTTTGATAGTCCAAATTTCCCATGACTTATTGGTCGACCCAACTACAAGTAGAATTAATGGACTGTATCCTCGTTATGACTTGAAAAAGTATTTCCAGTAGCTGAATACATATATTGACAGCACAAATAAAGTAATTTGAGCATAGGTTTTAGTAATGCAACTGTGTTAATTACAGTCAGTATAATTTGTTGGTCAGTTAATATTGTTAAGAAATAGGGACATAAATTACCAAGACCCATGAAATTTTCGTTTTGGTAGAGGAAATGCATTGGCTGCAAGTACTTAAAAATGTATATCTAAACCATATGCGAACGTTACTGGTGTAGCAACAGGAGGTAGGACATAGACGATTAGGTCCCATTTGAGTGTCACCGCTTGTTGGCGTTAGTCAGCCAGTCAGGCGGCAGTAACCGACCAAGACAGACCTGGCAACAGGCAAGTAACCGCATTTGTCATTTACGAGTTCCTAACCAGAAGCTAATTTTATTATATCATCTGTGTGCTTTAATAGTTCAGTTTCTAGAGTTTCTTTTTGAGGCTGCAGTGTGTGGGCACCACTGTTGTGGGCCGCCCGTGGGGATACAACGGACGTCCAGCACGTCAGAGTACTCTAATCGGTCCTCACCAGTGGCCAGCCCAGCCCAGTTACTGCTCGCACTGAGGCTGACCCTCACCTGTGGTCGAGAGGGAGGCCGCCCTGGGGCGATACAGGCGGCGAAAGACTTCCCAGCAGCCGTACGTAAGCCCTCTCCGGTTTGCCGGCCGATGTGGCCTAGCGGTTCTAGACGCTTCAGTCCGGAACCGCGCTGCTGCTACGGTCGCAGGTTCGAATCCTGCCTTGGGCATGGATGTGTGTGGTGTCCTTAGGTTAGTTGGGTTTATGTAGCTCTAAGTCTAGGGGACTGATGACCTCAGATGTTAAGTCGCGTAGTGCTGAGAGCCATTTGAACCATTTTTTTTAGCCTCCCCGGTTTGTCTGACAAACAGGTTCCATGTGCTGTCTGTGGCTGACACTGTCGCTGATCCAGATTCTATCACCTGTCCTGTTTCAGAGGAAACCACTCAGCCTGCAAGATCCGGCAATTGAAAAGGGTGGGATTATTGGTAGTTGGGAGCTCCAACGTTAGGCGCGTTATGGGGCCCCTTAGGGACTTGGCTGAGAATAAGGATAAGAAATCCAATGTGCTCTCCGTGTGCATATGGAGTGGAGTCATGCCAGATGCGGAAAGGATCATCCAGGATGCCATGAAGAGCACAGGGTGCAGCCAACTGCAGGTGGTGGCTCACATCGGTGCCAATGATGCGTGTCACTTTGGATCAGAAGAGATTCTCTCTGGTTTCGAGAGACTAACAGAAGCGGTAAAGGCTGCCAGTCTTGCTTGTAAGATGAAAGCAGAGCTGACCATTTGCAGCATAGGTGACATGACCAATTGCAGACCTATAGTACAGAGCCGAGTGGAGGGTCTGGATCAGAGGCTAAGACGGTTCTGAGACCGTGTAGGCAGCAAATTCCTCGACTTGCGACAAATGGTGATTGGGTCTCGGGCTCCGCTGAATAGGTCAGGTGTCCACTATACACGGGTAGCAGGGGCTGTGTGGCGTGGACTGGGCGGTTTTTTAGGTTAGAGGGTCTCGGGAAGACACAAGAAGGGCTTCAGTCACAAAGGGTGCAGACTGAACACAGGAATGCAGGAACTATTGGTACAACAGTTGTAAATTGTCGTAGTTGCGCTGGAAAAGTACCAGAACTCCAAGCGCTAATAGAAACCACTGATGCTCAAATCGTTATAGGCACTGAAAGCTGGCTAAAGCCGGATATAAGCTCAGCCGAAATTTTTGCGAAGAACCTAACGGTGTTCCGAGAGGATAGGCTAAACACGGTTGGCGGTGGCGTGTTTGTTGCTGTCAGAAATTGAAGCAGATACTTCCTGTGAGTTAGTATGGCCAGAGGTCATTGTTGGCAACCGGAATAAAATAATAATTGGATTCTTTTACCGACCTCCCAATTCAGATGATACAGTTGCTGAAAGGTTCAAAGAAAACTTGAGTTTGATTTCAAATACGTACCCGACTCATATGATAATAGTTGGTGGTGACTTTAATTTACCCTCGATATGTTGGCGAAAATACATGTTTAATTCCGGAGGTACACATAAAATATCATCCGAAATTGTGCTAAACGCATTCTCTGAAAATTATTTCGAGCAGTTAGTTGAGGAGCCCACGCGAATAGTAAACGGTTGTGAAAACACACTTGACATCTTATCAACAAATAATTTTGAGTTAATAACAAGCATCAAAACCGATTCAGGGATTAGTGAACACAGGGCTATCGTAGCAAGATTGAATATTGTAATACCCAAATCCTCGAAAAATAAGCGAAAAATATACCTATTCAAAAAAGCAGATAAAAATTCACTTGACACCATCCTGAGAGACAATCTCCACTCATTCCAAATTAATAATATAAGTGTAGACCAGATGTGGCTTAAATTCAAAGAAATAGCATCGGCAGCAGTTGAGAGATTTATACCAAAAATTCACTTGACGCCATCCTGAGAGACAATCTCTACTCATTCCAAATTAATAATATAAGTGTAGACCAGATGCGGCTTAAATTCAAAGAAATAGTATCGGCAGCAGATGAGAGATTTATATCAAATAAATTAACAAACGACGGAGCTGATCCTCCTTGGTACACAAAAAGGGTTAGAACACTGTTGCAGAAACAACGAAACAAACATGCCAAATTTAAACAGACGCAAAAGCCCCAAGATTGGCGATCTCTTACAGAAGCTCGAAATTTAGCGCGGACTTCAATGCGAGATGCCTATGACAGTTTCCACAAAGAAACTTTGTCTCGAAACCTGGCAGAAAATGCAACGAGATTCTGGTCGTATGTGAAGTATGTTAAGCGGCAAGGAACAATCAATGCCTTCTCTGCACGACAGCAATGGAGATACTATCGAAGACAGTGCTGCCAAAGCAGAGTTACTAAACACAGCCTTCCGAAATGCCTTCACAAAAGAAGACGAAGTAATTATTCCAGAATTCGAATCGAGAACAGCTGACAACATGAGTTACGTAAAAGTAAATATCTTCGGAGTAGTGAAGCAACTTAAATCACATAAGCAAGTCTTCCAGTCCAGACTGTATACCAATTAGGTGCCTTTCGGAGTATGCTGATGCATTAGCTACATACTTAGCAATCATATACAACTGTTCGCTCGACGAAAGATCCGTACCCAAAGACTGGAAAGTTGCACAAGTCACACCAACATTCAAGAAAGGTAGTGGGAGTAATCCACTAAATTACAGGTCCATATTGTTAAAGTCGATATGCAGCAGGATTTTAGAACATATATTGTGTTCGAGCATAATGAATTACGTCGAAGAAAACTGTCTATTGACACACAGTCAACATGGGTTTAGAAAACATCGTTCTTGTGAAACACAACTAGCTCTTTATTCACATGAAGTGCTGAGTGCTATTGACAAGGGATTTCAGATCGATTCCATATTTATGGATTTCTGGAAGGTTTTTGACACTGTACCACACAAGCGGCTCGTAGTGAAATTGCGTGCTTATGGAATATCGTCTCAGTTATGTGATTAGATCTGTGATTTCCTGTCAGAGAAGTCACAGTTCGTAGTAATTGACGGAAAGCCATCGAGTAAAACAGAAGTGATTTCTGGCGTTCCCCGAGATAGCGTTATAGGCCATTTGCTGTTCCATATCTGTATAAACGATTTGGGAGACAATCTGAGCAGCTGTCTTCGGTTGTTTGCAGATGATTCTGTCGTTTATCGATTAATAAAATCATCATAAGATCAAAACAAACTGCAAAACGATTTAGAAGAAATATTCGAATGGTGCAAAAAGTGGCAGTTGACCCTGAATAACGAAAAATGTGAAGTCATTCACATGAGTGCTAAAAGGAACTCGTTAAACTTCGGTTACATGATAAATCAGTATAATCTAAAAGCCGTAAATTCAACTAAATACCTAGGTATTACAATTACGAAGAACTTAAATTGGAAGGAACACATAGAAAATGTTGTGGGGAAGGCTAACCAAAGACTACGTTTTATTGGCAGGACACTTAGAAAATGTAACAAACCTACTAAGGAGACTGCCTACACTACGCTTGTCAGTCCTCTTTTAGAATACTGCTACGTGGTGAGGAATCCTTACCAGATAGGACTGACGCAGTACATCGAAAAAGTACAAAAAAAAAGGCAGCACGTTTTGTATTATCGCGAAATATGGGAGAGAGTGTCACAGAAATGATACAGGATTTGGGATGGACTTCATTAAAAGAAAGGAGTTTTTCGTTGCGACGGAATTTCTCACGAAATTCCAATCACCAACTTTCTCCTCCGAATGCGAAAATATTTTGTTGAGACCGACTTACATAGGGAGGAATGATCACCAAGATAAAATAATCAGAACTCGTACAGAGAGATATAGGTGTTCATTCTTTCCGCGCGCTATACGAGATTGGAATAATAGAGAATCGTGAAGGTGGTTCGATGAACCATCTGCCAGGCACTTAAATGTGATTTGCAGGTATCCATGTAGATGTAGATGTAGATAGAAGTGGAAACATGCACTTACGTGTGGGGTCCTGCCCTATTTTCTCGTGTAGGTTGCCTAAAGGATGCTGCGTTCTCTGAATGCTATACAACAGTTCAAACAAATAACATTAATCGTTTTATTTCAATAAAGCAGATGGACAATACTTAACTTTGTGATTTGTGATTTACAAGGGTGTCGCAAGCGATGGGCGACATCCAAACAAGAATGTTCTTCACTATAGACAATGTAAAAACAAGCAATGGTTATGGATCACTAAAAAAAAATGTTCATTTGATTGCATATATTCGTTTCGTGGATAAGTTTGATGTTCAAGAGGAACTGCTTTTACTTGAGGCAATACTGAAAACAGTCTTTTTTTACTGAAATCAATACCTTTTTTAGATCAAAATGGGATATCATGGAATAGCTGCATTGGAGTATACATAGTTGGAGCTCGCTCAGTATCTGGAATTCATGCTGGACTGCAAGTGTAAGTTGAGGCTCTGGCTCCTAATGCAGTATAGACTCACTGCACAACACCTTAAGAGCTCTGGTCACTAAAGAACTTAGCCCACACCTTCATGAAGTGCTGCAAACAGTTATAAAAATGGCTCTGTGCACTATAGGACTTAACTTCTGAGGTCATCAGTCCCCTAGAACTTAGAAGTATTTAAACCTAACTAACCTAAGGACAACACACACATGCATGCCCGAGGCAGGATTCAAACCTGCAGACCGTAGCGGTCGCGCGGTTCCAGACTGTAGCACCTAGAACCGCTCGGCCACCCCAGCCGGCGCAAACAGTTATAGAAACAGTTAATATTATTAAGGCAACATCTATAAATTCAAGACTTTTTAAAGTGCTATGTGAGAAGATTGGTACTGATCACACTCAACTGTTCTTTATTTTTAGGAATCTCAATGGCTTTTTAGGGATAACATACTAAAAAGTATGTTTGATCTAAAAAATGAGGTACTCTGTTTCTTAGAGGAGAGAAGTCTATCTTTGGCAGATTGTTTCAGCAATGAATGATTTCTATTGAAAATGGCTTAACTCACTGACATTTTTGAATAATTAAATATTCAGAACACTTAATTTCAAGGTATTTGGGCAACTTTACAACCTTGGAATGAAAAAGTGAAGGCGTTCATAAAGAAATTAGAGTTGGCAAAACTGGCTGGAAAGTGGAATGCTAGATACGTTTCCTACTCTAGTATCACTGTCAGAGGACATAGATAATCCGATATTTCCAATGAAGATAAAAGACTGCTTTCATCATAAACTTGCAACACAAATAGTTCACTTTAAAAAGTGCTCAACCGATGATTTTATTAACTTTAATGGAATTAAAATCAATTAAAATGCTCCTGGATCATCATGTCTAAACATAAAAGAGCAAGAACAACTTATTTATATCACTTGCGATGATTCACTAAAAAGTAAATTTAATGACATGTGTTGTAGAGTTTTGGATGCATATATTAGCAAGGAATTCCCAATGCTGAGCCAAAATGCAATGAAGATCCTTATTGCTTTTGCAACAACATACAAGTGCAAGCCTGGATTTTCAGCTTTGGCAACTATGAAGTCAAACTGCTATTCACAGCTAAATGTAAGCAAAGAGCGTCAAGTGGCTGTTTTTGCTATTGCACCAAATCAACATAAACTTTCTTCTCAAAAGCAAGCTCATTTGTCAGAGTGAACTTTGTAATTTAAATTTTTAATGTACTTGAAATCTTTGTTTGCAGAACTGTAAACATTGTTCATTTCATAGTTTCTGAATAAATGAATGTATGATGAAGAAAGACAACTTGTTCTCTATTTTGGTTACAATAATTCATGTAGTTTTGGTTTCTGTTGCATAAACTCGTTTTAAACTGAATTTGGTAAAACAGCAAATAAGGCAAAGAAAATACGAAAAACGACTTTTTTATTAATAAAATAGACCTGGGGGGGGGGGGAGGCAATACTATTTTTCCTCTTCAAGAGCGCCCATAGGAAAGACGTTTGAGAAACACTTGCACATACACATTGGACAACACGTCACATTGGATTAATTCATTTAAGTCCAGTATCGAACAGTGCAAGTGAAGTTATGAGATACCATCCATGATACAAGAAGTTGGAGTTTAGTATCGGAATCGAGGAACTAAAAACGACAATTTTATTAATGGCCAATAACTTAACGTTATTGATCAGTTTTGTGTGATAAAATGCTAAGAAATGAAACAACATTTCAAAACATCGATGTTTAATTGTTAACGAAAAAATATACATATAAACACATCAAACAATATTTATTAGGGAATAAATAGAACCTGTTTATCTATCTGTTACGTTTTTTCTTATGTAACTGGTAATGTCATAAGGCCAATTCACATTGACTGTCACTCTGACTCTGCGCAGAACAAATGGTGAATTTTAGGTTATGGGTTACTGCCCTTGATTCATAATATCAATGTATACTATCTGAACTGAGGAACATAAGCCCAGTTCACAATGGCAATCAAATCACATCACTGCCACATCAGGGTGTATTCACACTGTTCATCACATTACGTAACATCAATTCACTTCACCCAGTACCAAACAGTGAAAGCAACATTATGGGCCAGATGTATGGTCAAATGATAAATCAAGGAATAGCTAACTGACTAACTGAGGAATAGCCTAACCATAGTATAATAAAGAGTGTGCAGTGTATGACGCCATTTTGTTAACCTGTTAGTTAATCCTGGAATAGCTTTCCCATTCAGTTTTTTCCTGGGGAAATAGAACTCGCAGACTTTTTTGGGTGTGAAATTTACGATATTCTGTCGAGGGAATTTCATTTGTGAACGTGATTGAGATGCATTTTAAATTTTGAAATTATGGTCTTGAGAACACAAGGACTGTTGAATACTGCCATAGGCGTCAAGAACTATATGGAAAACTGGAAATGATGTTGTCACATCTAATGAAAACATTAATAAGAAACACTTTACCAAGCTTCAACAAATGTGTACATGGAAACAACATACCTCTCTTATATTCAGTTAAACAAAAATTCGCTCATTGCCCAGCAACAGATATGTGTTTTCAGAAAAACAAGGGAAAAAGGAACGCCAGATTTTAAATTCCCAAACTCTCTATGCAGATCAAGGAGATAGTGGAGGTAGACGTATGATGATCTTAAAAATAAGAAAGGAAATATTGTGTCTACCAGAGGCAACAGAGGATGCAAACTTGTCATGTTTGGTACATAGATCGTTAACGTCGTATAACATAGTATGTGCTATAATAAAGCTCTGATGAGTTTCAAAGTAAGTTAATGTGCCAGTGAAAGAAGTTATGTGATACAAGCTAAAAACAGAAAAATGCGATTATGTGATACATAGAGGCCAGCGTAAAAAAGAGCTGGGATCGTTCTGCGATGTATTAAGATACCACATAGACATAGCCTGTTCTAAAGTCTACAGACCAGTTAGGAGTAAACAAAACAAAAAATGGCACATCATAGAAATTAACAAGTAAGAGCTGATCTGACTGAGTACAATGAAAATTAGCAGAATGACAAATTACATGAGAGTCATGAGGCTCACAGGTGCAAGAAGAAAGCATACACTAGGATGATCAGAGAAGCACAGGCTAGTCACCAAAAGCTTGGAATACAACTTGTTCTAACATCTCTAAAACAGGCTAGAACTGTATAAAAGAGAACAGAAAAGAGTTAAATGTCTTAAAAGATACAAATATAGTATTGACAAGGGAGGGGAAGGAAGTGGTAGATCCGTAACAAGTGTGTAATATTTTCAATTTGCACTATACAGCTATAGAGGAGAAACATCTAAAACAAATATATCAGTGCCAAAGATCATGGGAAGTCCCAAATACGTGGCTGAGACTTTGTACCTACTCCATACAGATGAATAGGGTAGCGTCAAAAATAAATAGAGCTCTGAAAAATAAAAATACGAGAGGGTTCGAATGGTCCATCACCAAAGATGGTAGAACAACGTGCTGAATATCTTGCAAAACCTCTAACATTCCTTATAAATTTAGTAATGAACGAAGGATGATTCCCAGAGTGTTTAAAAAGGAGTAAGGTAATGCCAGTATTTAAAGGAGGTATATAGAAGATCCAGGAAAGTATAGACCCATAACAATCATATCTGTTCTGCCTAAAAGAATAGAAGCTGTGGTTAAAGATACAATTATAAATTTGACAGAGAAGGAAATTATACTAAATGATGAATAACGTGGGTTTAGAAAAGTGAGATCCACTAAGACTGCAGAGGCATGCTTCACTGAGGCCATGGACCACCAAGGGAAAGTAGCTAGAGTAACTTAGGACCTTTGGATTGCATCTCTCATAAAAAGATTTTGGAAAATCTGGACTACCAAACCACAAGAGGAAAACTTACGGATATTATAAAAACCTTTGCTGAAAACAGATAACAGCGTGCTGAAATAAAAAATAAATCTGGAAATACAGAGAAGAATGTTTACTCTGATTCTCTGCAGATAAAATATGGAACAGCTCAGGTTTCAGTACAACAACCTCTGCTCCTCATCATGTACATAAATGATATGCCCACTGCAAGAAGTGAAAAAGTGATTGTGTACACTCAACAGCAAAAAGTTGTTGTCAAAGGGACTTCCGATACAAATATTTCTGTAGCATATTGGTTAGAACAGCGGCATGATAATCCGAATGTACAGATTTCAAGCCTGCATGTTCCCGTTCGTACAAAGTCACTATTTTCCAAATGACCCACTCCCTCTGACCAACGCCAGGCCCAGGTCTGGTTTTTCTGCTGTTATTACCAAATGGTCCCATTTGCCCACCTTTTTGTCCATGGTTGACCCAAATTATGCAACTGATTGTGAGAATAAGAAAACAGTTGGCCTTACTTGATATTGGCATCGTTGTAATTCCAGTATTTATGTAACAAAGGTCGCGAGATATGTGGTGTCGTATATGTCAGAGGAAATATCCATCCACGAAAGCAATTTTTGGAAAGCTATTCCTAAAAGACAGAACTGGACATGAACTCATTATCAGATCAGTGTAAGAAACGTTACAAATTCGTAGAACTTAGTTATAGTTCAGAAGCACTGATGATATTTTGTCAGTAAATTAACGAGAGATTACTTTGACCAACAGTGAACGAGTAAGAATGTAATAAGTGATTTTGTGACTACAAACAGCCATTAATGCTCTCATACCTGGGCAGTATTATAAAATTAGTAACGCAAAGGTATTGAATCACCTACTTGTCGGAAAACATTAAGTGTATTATACTAAGTCTACTTGGAAAAGGCCGGGTGATATGGAAAGGTTTCGGTTAGATTACTACATGGTCAGACCGAGATTCCGAAATCAGATACTGGATTGTAACGTGTACCCACGAGCAGATCTAGACTCAGATCACAATATATTAGTGATGAAGAGTAGGCTGAAGTTTAAGACATTAGTCAGGAAGAATCAATACGCAAAGAAGTGGGATACAGAAGTACTGTACAAAGGAATGACGAGATACGCTTGAAGTTCTCTAAGGCTACAGATATAGCAATAAGGAATAGCTCAGTAGGCAGTACAGTTAAAGAGGAATGGCCATCTCTAAAAAGGGACATCACATAAGATGAAAAGAAAAACATAGGTACAAGGAAGGTAACTGCAAAGAGCCGGCTAGTGTGGCCAAGCGACCGCTATGGTCGCAGGTTCGAATCCTGCCTCAGGCATGGACGTGTGTGATGTCCTTAGGTTAGTTAGGTTTAAGTAGTTCTAAGTCTAGGGGACTGATGACCTCAGATGTTAAGTCCCATAGTACTCAGAGCCACTTGAACCATTTTAACTGCAAAGAAACCATAGGTAACAGAAGAACTACTTCATTTGATCGATGAAAGGAAGAAGTACAAAAATGTTCCTGTAAACTCAGGAATACAGAAATACAAGTCGTTGAGGAGTGAAACAAATAAGAAGTGCAAGGAAGCTAAGATGAAATGGCTGCATGAAAAATTTGAAGAAATCGAAACAGGAATGATTGTGGGGAGTACTGACAGCATACAGGAAATTTAAAACAACCTTCGGTGACATTAAAAGCAAGGGTGGTAACATTAAGAGTACAATGGGAGTTCCACTGCTAAATGCAGAAGAGAGAGTCGATAGATAGAAAGAATACATTGAATATTTGTATGATGTGATAGAAGATGAAACAGGAGTCGATTTAGAAGAGATAGGGGAACCAGTATTAGAATCAGAATTTATAAGAGCTTTGAAGAACTTAAGAACAAATAAGAGAGAAGGGATGGATAACATTCCATCAGAATTTCTAAAATCATTGAGGGAAGTGGCAACAAAACGAGTATTCACGTTGGTGTGTAGAATGTATGAATCTGGCGACATACAATCTGACTTTCAGAAAAATATCATCCACACAGTTCCAAAGACTGCAAGAGCTGACAAGTGTGACATCGCACAATCAGCTTATCAATTCATGCATCCAAGTTGCTAACAAGAATAATATGTAGAAGAAAGGAAAAAAAAATTGAGGATGTGGTAGTTGACGATCAGTTTGGCTTTAGAAAAGGCAAAGGCACCCGAGCGGCAATTCTGACGTTGCGGTTGATAAAGGAAGCAAGACTAAAGAAAATCAAGACACGTTCATAAGACATGGAAAAAGCCTTCGACAGTGTAAAATGGTTCAAGATGTTCTAAATTCTGAGAAAAATAGGGGTAAGGTATAGGGAGAGATGAGTAGTATACCCTATTGTTACGCAGAAGAAGGTGTAATTAGATGAATGACGAACACTCACTTCACTTAACGAAGGTTTATTCAGCACTTGCACATACAAGAGCCCGGAGCGAACTACCACCAGCCACAACACATGCAGTATATATATACAGCTACAGAACATTCCAGTACAATGAGTCTTGACATTTGTGGATACTTCTAGAATGTACTCGAACCGAATATAGAAATTAAAATCGTACACTCCACGTGAGTTTTGAACTCACGACCCAGCATGAAACAGTGGAGTATCAGAACCACTACACCACAGTGCTACTCAGCTGCTGCTGCGGCAGTGCTCTGTCCTTAAGTGAACAGCGCCTCGGTGTTACGTTGTCCTAGTCTGGGAACGAGTCATCGGTCGTGCATACTCCAACTCCTGATGACTGATTCTCGCTCTGGCGGTGATCTTCTTAGAACTTCTTTTGCCGCTACGCTCTTCGTCACCTTTCCGCTTGTTGCCTGTCGTGGGAGCTTCGAATTCACCCTGTGTTGCAGGATCCTTATAGAGCTTCATTCGAAGGACATGGAACGTATCTCTGATCTTTCGCCTTCTTGTATCAGGGTCGAAATCTTCAACTTCATAAGTAACATCAGAGCACTGTCTTACAACCTTATAAGGTCCAAAGTAGCGCCTGAGGAGCTTCTCAGAGAGACCAACCTTCCGAACAGGAGTGAAGATCCAGACGAGATCACCAGGCTGGTAGACGACAGGACGGTGGCTCGCGTCATAGCTTCGGCGATCGTTTTCTTGAGCCTGCAGCGTGCGGAGTCGAGCTAATTGCCGAGCTTCCTCAGCTCTGGTTAACACTTGGCCGATGTAGTCCTCGTCCACGTCATCAGGATGTAACGGAAACACATTGTCCATCGTCGTAGTCGCCTCACGCCCATGCATCAGGAAAAATGGCGTAAATCCTGTGGTGTCTTGTTTGGTGGTGTTGTAGGCAAACGTCACGAAAGGTAGCACCTCATCCCAGTTGCTCTGCTCGACATTGATGAACATTGATAGCATGTCAGACAAGGACTTATTAAGGCGTTCAGTAAGCCTGTTAGTTTGTGGATGATAGGAAGTCGTCATTTGATGAGTAATATTGCACCGACGGTTTAGCTCTGTCACAAGATTCGATTGAAAAACTTTCTCTCGATCTGTAATTAACTACCTTGGGGCACTGTGTTTTAATACAATGTCTTCCACGATGAATATGGCCACCTCGGATGCTTCGGCTGTTTTCACGGCTTTTGTAATGGCATAGAGTGTCAGATAATGAGTGCAAACAATAATCGATCTATTGCCGCTAGTAGACGTTGGAAATCGTCCGAGGAGGTCAATCCCAACATGCTGGAAAGGCTTTCCGGCTGGTGGAATTGTTATGAGTCGGCCTAGTGGTTTCTGAGGAACTGCCTTTCTCCTCTCTCGACAGTGCGACACATAGTGACGGACACTCCTAAATAAACCTGGTCAGAAAAATTTCTTCCGAAACGGATCAAAGTTTTCCTTACAAATTAATCCATTAACTACCTTAAATTGTCCTTTCACATCCTCTGACCGATTTAAGGCAAGCATAATATGAGATGTCTTGGCGTCCTTCTGCTCAGCAGAGAGGTCCTGGAGTGCAGTGGGACAGTCACCATCTTCATCAAAGTCTTGAGAGTCTTACACAGGGTTTCTTGAGAGATAGTCGGCATCTTGGTGTTTTTGTGGTGTCACCGCCAGACACCACACTTACTAGGTGGTAGCCTTTAAATCGACCGCGGTCCGTTAGTATACGTCGGACCCGCGTGTCGCCACTATCAGTGATTGGAGACCGAGCGCCGCCACACGGCAGGTCTAGAGACACTTCCTAGCACTCGCCCCAGTTGTACAGCCGACTTTGCTAGCGATGGTTCACTGACAAAATACGCTCTCATTTGCCGAGACGATAGTTAGCATAGCCTTCAGCTACGTCATTTGCTACGACCTAGCAAGGCGCCATTACCAGTTACTATTGATGCTGTAAAACATGTACCGTCAAGAGCGATGTTCACCATTTATGTATTAAAGTTAAGTATTCCACAACTACGTCCTTATTTGCTAGTCTAATTTCCTTGTCCTGTTCCAGACCTCACGCCAGCCTGCGTGAGCTACAACTCGTGCATTTCGGCCTCCTTTAGTAAAACGGTGTTGGCTCTCCTGCCAACCACAACAGTTTTCTTCCACTCTTTTGTGCACTATGGTAATGTCATACTCTTGAAGACGTAGTGCCCACCTGGCAAGTCGCCCTTTTGGATTCCCAAGACCTGTCAACCAACAAAGGGAATGATGGTCTGTAACAACTGTGAATGGCCTTCCATAGAGATACTGTCGAAATTTGCACATGGCTCAGATCACAGCAAGACATTCTCTTTCTGCAATTGAGTAGTTTCTCTCGGTTTTTGTATGTGTCCTAGAAGCATAGGCTATATCCTTCTCTTTTCCATCCGAAATTTGCACCAGAACAGCACCGATCCCGTACCCGTTGGCATGTGTGTGTAGTTCTGTAGGTGCTCTCTCATCACACAGACCAAGTACAGGGTCAGTCATCAGAGCTTTTTGCAGCACATTGAAAGAATCTTGTTGAGCACCACCCCAGGTAAATTTAGCATCGGCTTTTAACAACTCTTGGAGTGGCCTGGCTTTGATATAAAAGTCTTTCATAAAACGACGGTAATAACAATATAATCCGAGGAAGCTTCTAACATCTCTAATACTTTTAGGAATAGGAAATTCCGTTATAGGTCTCACCTTTTCTGAGTCTGGTCGCACACCTTCGTTTGACACAAGGTGTTCAAGTATTCTGATTTCTTTTGCTCCAAAGAGACACTTTCTTGGATTAAGTTTCAGTCCACCTTGTTGGAGACACTTAAGAACGGACCTCAGACTTTTTATGTCTTCATCAACTGTCTCTGAGAACACTATAATGTCATCTAAATAATAAAGACACATTGTCCACTTCAGGTAACTTAGAAGATTATCCATCATCCATTCAAAAGTTGCTGGTGCATTACACAAACCAAATGTCATTACCTTAAACTCATACAGGCTCTCAGGGGCGATGAATGCAGTTTTCTCACGATCAGCCTCATCTACTTCGATTTGCCAGTATCCTGAGTACATGTCCACGGTTGAGAAGAACTTAGCCCCCTTCAGACAATCTAGTGCAGGGCTTCCTAACGTGTGGTCCGCGGACCCCTTAGCGGTCCGCCGGCTCTTTCTAGGGGGTCCGTGGCCACCTTTCACCATATCTTGTAAAATAATGAGTAAAATTATTGAATAGAAATGTGAAAATCAAATTCATCACTATTTTTTTCGTGTGAAAAACATGTGTACTTATACTTCAAATCGTATTCCCAAGCAGCCTTTGCGGTTCCTAAGTGAGAACACATACACAGTTTAGTGCTGGAGAATGCGGCTTCTCTGATCGACTGTTTCGCAACAGTACGGGGGTCGTTTGTGCGCCGGCTCACGGCGCTAGATGCACTGAAACCTTTTACGCATCCGTGGAGCGAGCTTTGTCGACCAATCACAGCGCTCGCTGGCACATATGCGGCCCAGGCATCAATAAATGTTACACTTGTTTTGTCAGTGCACTACCTATTTCATAAGTCGATTTTTGACCAGTTTATTACTTCTAACATGGATCGGTGGCTGAAGTCAGGATTATTGAAGAACAATCACAAGAAGCTCCACAGCTGGATTTATTATGTGAAAACGCTGCAAGTACTCCACTGGTTGCAATATCCTGTGGAAGTGAAATAACCAAGAAGCGTAAGTACAACGAAAGCTATTTAGAAATGGGCTTTATGGAGACAAAGGAGCGTAAAGCTCAGTGTGTAATTTGTGCGCGAGTCCTTCCGAGCAGTTCAATGGTTACAGTTAAATATCACCGTCATTTTGTAGGTACTCACCCGAACTTCCAGGCTAAAGGCATCGATTTTTTTTTTCAAAAGGAATAGTGCTGAACTAGCTGCTTCTCAGCATTGCCTGAAAACTCATGCAAAAACAATTAATGAAAATTCATCAAAAGCTTCTTTCTTGGTTAGTTATCGAGTGGCAAAAACAGGCAAATCTCAAACCATTGCAGAAAATCTCATAAAGCCGTTGTTGTTATTGTTGTTGTGATCTTCAGTCCTGAGACTGGTTTGATGCAGCTCTCCATGCTACTCTACCCTGTGCAAGCTTCTTCATCTCCCAGTACCTACTGCAGCCTACATCCTTCTGAATCTGCTTAGTGTATTCATCTCTTGGTCTCCCTCTACGATTTTTACCCTCCACGCTGCCCTCCGGTACTAAATTGGTGATCCCTTGATGCCTCAGAACATGTCCTACCAACCAATCCCTTCTTCTAGTCAAGTTGTGCCACAAACTCCTCTCCTCCCCAATTCTATTCAATACCTCCTCATTAGTTATGTGATCTATCCCTCTAATCTTCAGCATAAAGCTGTGTGTTAATAATATTGTTTCTTGCAAGTTAGACGAAAAGACAGTAAAGCTTGTATCTTCTGTGACATTATCAAACAATACTGTCAAGAGACTCATTGTTTACATGTCAAATGAGGGGGAAAACACTCTTGTTTCATGCATCCAACACAATTCATTTTCTTTGCAGATAGATGAATCCACTGATGTTGCAGGATTAGCGGTTTTATTGGCTTTTGTCCGTTATGAATATTCTGGATGTTTTGAGGAGGACCTCTTATTGTGCAGACCACTACCTGCCAACACAACAGTTGCTGAAATATGCCGTCTATTGGATGGTTTTTTAAGAACTAATGAAGTTTCATGGTCTAATTGCATAGATGTGTGCACAGATGGTGCAAAAGCTACGACGGGTCCTACAGTCGGAGCAATAACGAAAATAAAAGAAAACGCCAAGAACTGCAGCAGTAGTCATTGTGCTCTCCACAGATACGCTTTAGCTACGAAACAAATGCCTGTTTCGTTCAAGAAAGTTTTAGACGAATCCTCAAATCATTAACTACATAAAATCAAGGCTGCTCAAGTCAAGACTTTTCACAATACTGTGTGAAGATATGAGAAGCTTTCATTGTTCCCTGCTTCTCCACACAAGTGAGGTGGCTCTCACATGGGAATGCACTCTCTCGGTTGTACAAATTAAGATTGGAAGTCTTAGCTATCCTTTTGGAGCATAACACCAAATTAGCAGACCTTATTAATGACGAAAATTGGCAGTGTATACTTGCCTATTTGTCAAATATTTTCTCCAAAAAAACGAAATGAATATTTCACTCCAAGAGCAAAGTGAAACAAAGGTCACTGCTATCGACAAAGTTCGAGCATTCAAGAGGAAAATCAATTGTTGGGCAGAGAGTGTCGAGTAGGGGAAGGTCGAGTGTTTTCCTCGTCTCAAGGAGTTTTTGAAAAACAAAACATTAGCGCTTGGGAAGAATTTGTTTCATCAAATCCTGGAACATCTCCGAAGCTTGATGTGATTGTTGGAGCATTATTTCCCAACAGCTGAAGATGATAAGCTGCAGAAATAAGAATGTGTTGTCAACCCATTCACTGTATCCAAAAAGCTGAACATTCTATCATCAGATCAATATGAGTTGTTGATAGAAATTGCCACAGACCCTACCTTGAAATCAAGTTTTGATATTGACAGTTACTCACACTTTTGGATCCGTTTGGATAACAAGAAATATTACCCCCTTGTTGAAAAGACAAAACGTGTACTTCTTCCATTTGCCACAACATACATGTTTGAATCTGGATTCTCAATCTATGCTGCCAACAAAACTAAGTACCGAAGCTATCTAGATGTGGAACCAGACATCTGTCACCAATTGTCAAGAATTGAACCCAACTTTTCAAAACTGTGTCAGCAGAAGCACCCTTAACCATCACATTAGGTATTCTATTAATATTCCTATAAACTCATCTATAGTAAAGAAGAAAGAATTTTTCTACGTAAATGCTCAGTGAACGTACCTGAACTATAACTCTGTAGGAATTTTGTTTCTGTCTTCTGTCATTTACAAAATAATTATTAATTGAATTCTGTTGGCATTGATACTTTTAATACGAAACTTAAAATGGTCTCTAAAGCTAATTTCTTTTCTTTATAATATATTCTGTCCTCTCCGTTAAAAATATGGCCTGCCTATACTTCAATTACAATTACTTGCTATTACTCTGACACTATATTGTGGCAACTGGCTGCGAGCGTAAACAAATGAGGACTTTTCACTTGCCACGTTGTAAAAGGTAAACGTCCTCTGCCAGAATTGTTTCCTCTGAGAAAAAAAGTCTTACATTCTGTGAAATGCTTTGTCTTCTTATATAGAAATAAGAGAGTCTGTTTGTTTGTTTTCCTAATTTGTTTACAGTCGAGACTGACTGCCATGATATAGTGTCCAAGCAGTAGTTGAAGTTGTCAGCTGTGACTAAACTGTTGCCACGCCGCCTGCCAGTTGCCAGCTACCAACTGACAGTACACTGTTGCAACACCGCCTGCTAATTGCCGGCTATGGACTGACAGCTGCCATTCAGTAGACACACAAAGACATAAAAATAACTAGACTTTCCGAGCTGTTTACATGGGCACGAAAATCGATTGTGGAACTGGGAAACGGCTTTATAAAAGCAGATTTCCAGAATCGATTTTGAAGTGTTTACCTAACCAACCAAAAGCGGAACTGGGACATCGGCTTACGAAATCCGGTATTGGAAACGAATGTAAATTGGGTGAATGTATCCCCACACATTGCACAACAGGTGTCACAATAGTCCTTTAAAGGCAATTCCTTGGCCTCTTTTATTTCGTGATGTGTTTGTATCCCGAATCATGGGTCTGCCTCTTTTCTTCACAGCCGCGCGGAATGGCCGCGTAGTCTAATTGCGCCATGTTGTCGTGGATTGCGCGGTTGCTCCCGCCGGAGGTTCGAGTTCTCCCTCGGGCATGTGTGTGTGTGTGTGTGTGTGTGTGTGTTATCCTTAGCGGAAGTTAAACTTAGGTTAATAGTGTGTAAGACTACGGACTGACGACCTCAGCAGTTAAGTCCCATAGACTTTACATACATTTGAACATTTTTCTTCGGATTTCGCGAAAAGCCACACACACACACACACACACACACACACACACACACACACACACACGACTGTTACAAAATAATGCAAATATGCATGCTCCTTACATAACAGTAACCAAACAGTGGAAGTGAACAGGCCACAAGCAGCAGCTTATCAACAGTGAATAGTTTGGACGTGGCGCTGATTGCTCTTGGAGGAAGGCAACTCCAACATGTGAAATGTCAATTAGCAAGTAATTTTAATCACGCTATAGTGTGTTGAATAGAGGGAGTAAATCCACTAGTAAAGGTCTTGATACAGTGAGAATTCAAATTGGATCGTTAATTTTAAGTTGTTTTCATTCATCTCTAAACCAAAGACTATTGATACATCGGGGGGGGGGGGGGGGAGTCAGTGGGAACATGGCACTTACATTAAGAAGCTTTCAGTTCCCGTGGGTTTCGCTCTGAAATTTGAAGTTATTGTCCTCTTGACTGACTAATGGTCCGCCACGGATTTTCGACTGAAGAAGGGGTCTGCCAGCTGAAAGGGTTGGGAAGCCCTGATTCTAGTGTATCGTCAGTTCGCGGAAGGAGGTAACGTCCTTTTTAGTTATCTTATTAAACTTCCTGTAATCAACACAAAAGCGCCAACTGCTATCCTTCTTCCTGACGAGAACCACTAGTGACGACCATGGGCTCTGCGAAGGCTGAATGATGTCATTCTTCATCATTTTCTCTGCCTCGTCGCGAATTATTCAATTGTTCCATTGCTGACACATGGTATTCTTTCTGGCTTATTGGTTGATGGTCTCCAGTGCTAATCCGGTGCTTCACTGTCGATTTGTCTAATTTGCTCTTCACCTGCGGATTGAAGCATTCAGAGAACTCTTGAAGAATGGCAAGTAGCTTCTTCTGTTGTTCCTTAGGGATATCTGGTGATAGTCGAGCTAGAAGATCTTGTCTCGTAGCGGTAGCGCTAATTTCGCCCACAGACTCGGCATGGGAGGTTTCTATGACGCAAAGCTGTTCTTCAATTAACGGCTCAGCGTTTGCTATGCACATGCGTCTTGGAAGGATCTGCAGTTCTCGCGACAGTTAACTATCCACAGTTCACCAAATCCGTTCTAAAACAACATGACAGAGACTGGGATGACCAAGTTATTCTTCAGTGGTGTGCTTCACTTGCATTCCACTACAAGATCCATGGGTTGATGCATGGCATGACATGTGACAGTTACCCTTCTAGTGCTGACTGCAGGAATGATCACTTCATCCAGCACACATAGTCTCCACACACTCGGATGCGCATCTTCCTGTCCACAGTATCTCATCTCGTCTAGCATAATCTTCGAGCGACCACAATCGATAATTGCCTGAGAAGCTTTCAAAAAGTCCCATCCGAGAATGACGTCATAACTACACTCTTGTAAGACGATGAGTTCTAAGGGCTGTGTATGGCCACTTATACCCACACGAATGGTACATCTTCCTGTAGGTTTTACATATTTCCCATTAGCCACCTTCAGCAGAGATGTTTTACTGTCGACGAATACGATTTTCTGCAGATGGCAACGGTACTTCTCCGAAATGACTGGATATTATGCTCCAGAGTCCACAAGAGCTTGGGCTGGTCGGCCATCCGTGAGGATATCGACGTAGTTTCCTATCATTTTTGTAGCGATCGATGACGGAGGATTTTTCTTGTCAGCGGCCTCACCTCCAAGGAAGGTCGCACCGTTTAGTTTTCTAGCTTGCGGCGGCTAGGTGATCGGCTGGAGCTTCTAAACGGCGATGGAGACTTTGATCGGCGTGTTGGGGAGCGTTCTCTCCAGCGGCTAGCTTATGGCGCTGGTGACCTACGTCGTCCTGCACCCTCATCTTCTTGTTCATCTTCGTCATCCCGGAGTTGGTGTCGGCTAATGTCGGTCTGCTGTCTTCTGGCGCGGCATCAAATATCCGCCGCCTTTCTCGACAATAGCGCACCACATGTCCCGGTCGTCCGCAGTGGAAACATACTGGGTCTTCCAGACGTCAGTCTTCCTTGGTGCCCGAACAAGTTCCTCATGCGGCATTGTAGGAACGTAACTCCGCCTGGGTCTCGACTTTTTCACCGTTTTAGAGGGAAATGAAGGACGAGAGATTGGGTTTAATGTCTGTTACTTCCTCCCTTATGACCTCCTGAAGTGTGTCGGTTTTTTGCTCGCCGTGCAATCCAAGTGCCTTCTAAACTTCCTCTCTCACTATCTTACGAAGAACACTTGTGAAATCAGTTTCTTCCTCTGTCATAGAGATCGATTCGACGTTTGGAAGCCGTTCAAACTTGTTGCGTGTAATTCTTTTTTGATGCATTGTCTTGATATACTGGCACCATTTTATTAAGTCGTCTGCTGTCGAAACCTCCTTCAGGAGTAGGGTTTGATACATGTCCTCAGCAACCTTATCTTCCTCCTTCATTCTAGGATCAATTATTTTACACAGCTCCAAGACGTCTTGAATGTAGGATGCTGTAGTTTCTCCTGGATGCTGTGCCCTGCACTGTAATTTATCTTCAGCCTTGCACTTCTGTCGTTGTGTGTCGCCGAAATACTTGCGCAGTTCCGGCTGGAATACTTCCCAGCTTGTGAACTTCTCCTCGTTGTTCTCATACCATTGCTTGGCAGTGCCCTCCAAGTAGAAAAATACGTTAGCCAAACACACGGTGTCATCCCATTTGTTAAAGTTGGCTATACGCTCATATACCTTCAGCCACTTGTTTGGATCTTGGCCATTGTCACCAGGGAACCCGGAAGGATGCCTCATTTGGTAGCAGACAGTAGCTGTCATCGTAACGTCTTCTTCTTCTTCTTCTGCTGTCTCCGATAGATTGCGATCTGTTGAATATGGCTCGAACTCGGGTTTCTCGCCACGTAAGCGGCGGCACTGTCGTGGCATGATGGGAGCCACTGTGTCGTCGATAATGTGCGCTATCGCAAGTTCCGATACCCGGCGCCTCCACCAGAAGGCGTAATTAGACCGGAAGGTGTAATTATATGAATGACGAACACTAACTTTACTTAACGAACGTTTATTCAGCACTTGCACATACAAGAGTGCGGAGCTAACTGCCTCCGGCCAGAACACATACAGTATATACACAGCTACGGAACATTACAGTACAAAGATTCTTAACATTTGTGGATACTTCTAGAATGTACTCGAACCGAATATAGAATTAAAATTGTACATTCCAGATCTCACGACCCTCCACGCAACAGTTTAGTATCATAACCAGTACACCACGGTGCTACTCAGCTTTTCTGTAACAATATATACAGGAACTAAGAAGGAATAATAAGAGGAGACGACCAAGAACGAAGTGCTTGGATTAAAATGGGTGTAAGTTAGGGATGTAGTATTTCCTCCCTATTGCTCAAACTGTGCATCGAAAAAGCAATGATGAAAATAAAAGAAAGGTTCAGGAGTGGAATTAAAATACAATGTGAAAGGTATCAATGGTACGATTCACTGATGACATTACTATCCTGACTGAAAGTGAAGAAGAATACATGATCTGCTGAATGGAATGGACAATCTAATGAGTACAGAATATGGACTGAGAGTGAATCAAAGAAAGACGAAAGTAATGAGAAGTAGCAGAAATGAGAACAGCGAGAAACTTAACATCAGGATTGATTGTCACGAAGTAGATGAACCTAGGCAGTAAAATAACTAATGACGGATGGAGCAAGGAGGACATGAAAAACAGACTAACAATGGCAGAAAGGGCTTTCCTGGCGGAGAGAAGTCTACTAATATCAAACAGGCCTTAAATTGAGGAAAAAATTTCTGAGAATATACGTTTGAAGTACAGCATTGTATGGTAGTGGAACATGGACTGTGGGAAAACTGGAACAGAAGAGAATCGAAGCATTTGAGATGTGGTACTACAGACGAATGTTGAAAATTAGGTGGACTGATAGGGTAAGGAATGGGGAAATTCTACACAGAATCAAATAGGAAAGGAGTGTGTGGAAAACACTGATAAGGAGAAAGGACAGGATGATAGGACATCTGTTAAGACATCAGGGAATGACTTCCATGGTACTAGAGGGAACTGTAGAGGGCAAAAACTGCAGAGATTGGAATACATCGAGCAAATAATTGAGGACGTAGGTTGCAAGCCCTACTCTGAGATGAAGAGGTTGGCACAGGAGAGGAATTCGTGATGGGCCATATCAAACCAGTCAGAAGACTGATGAGCCCCCCTCCCCAAAAAGAAACTAATTCTTTTACGAACTTCTAGAAATAAATTATGCTCACAATTTAAAGCTTCACATAGGAGTATGAACTCAGACGTCTGCATTTCGAGTAATGAGGTAAATGCAATTAATGGGTTTTTAGTTCAGTATACTTCGTTAAATACAAACCAGACAATGTGGTAAAAGGATAAATACTGTAAAAAACGCGATTCGCAAAAAAAAAATCGTTTCAAGGTTCTAGGTGAGGTTTATAATACACTCCTGGAAATTGAAATAAGAACACCGTGAATTCATTGTCCCAGGAAGGGGAAACTTTATTGACACATTCCTGGGGTCAGATACATCACATGATCACACTGACAGAACCACAGGCACATAGACACAGGCAACAGGGCATGCACAATGTCGGCATTAGTACAGTGTATATCCACCTTTCGCAGCAATGCAGGCTGCTATTCTCCCATGGAGACGATCGTAGAGATACTGGATGTAGTCCTGTGGAACGGCTTGCCATGCCATTTCCACCTGGCGCCTCAGTTGGACCAGCGTTCGTGCTGGACGTGCAGACCGCGTGAGACGACGCTTCATCCAGTCCCAAACATGCTCAATGGGGGACAGATCCGGAGATCTTGCTGGCCAGGGTAGTTGACTTACACCTTCTAGAGCACGTTGGGTGGCACGGGATACATGCGGACGTGCATTGTCCTGTTGGAATAGCAAGTTCCCTTGCCGGTCTAGGAATGGTAGAACGATGGGTTCGATGACGGTTTGGATGTACCGTGCACTATTCAGTGTCCCCTCGACGATCACCAGTGGTGTACGGCCAGTGTAGGAGATCGCTCCCCACACCATGATGCCGGGTGTTGGCCCTGTGTGCCTCGGTCGTATGCAGTCCTGATTGTGGCGCTCACCTGCACGGCGCCAAACACGCATACGACCATCATTGGCACCAAGGCAGAAGCGACTCTCATCGCTGAAGACGACACGTCTCCATTCGTCCCTCCATTCACGCCTGTCGCGACACCACTGGAGGCGGGCTGCACGATGTTGGGGCGTGAGCGGAAGACGGCCTAACGGTGTGCGGGACCGTAGCCCAGCTTCATGGAGACGGTTGCGAATGGTCCTCGCCGATACCCCAGGAGCAACAGTGTCCCTAATTTGCTGGGAAGTGGCGGTGCGGTCCCCTACGGCACTGCGTAGGATCCTACGGTCTTGGCGTGCATCCGTGCGTCGCTGCGGTCCGGTCCCAGGTCGACGGGCACGTGCACCTTCCGCCGACCACTGGCGACAACATCGATGTACTGTGGAGACCTCACGCCCCACGTGTTGAGCAATTCGGCGGTACGTCCACCCGGCCTCCCGCATGCCCACTATACGCCCTCGCTCAAAGTCCGTCAACTGCACATACGGTTCACGTCCACGCTGTCGCGGCATGCTACCAGTGTTAAAGACTGCGATGGAGCTCCGTATGCCACGGCAAACTGGCTGACACTGACGGCGGCGGTGCACAAATGCTGCGCAGCTAGCGCCATTCGACGGCCAACACCGCGGTTCCTGGTGTGTCCGCTGTGCCGTGCGTGTGATCATTGCTTGTACAGCACTCTCGCAGTGTCCGGAGCAAGTATGGTGGGTCTGACACACCGGTGTCAATGTGTTCTTTTTTCCATTTCCAGGAGTGTATTATTCAGGTTTTCGTCCTACAAGGATTATGTCACGCACGCAGATTCTGAACACAGTAAATGTGTGTGGATATGCCTGCGGTTATTTACAAACAAATTGATAACAATCTAATCACCCCTAATAGGAAAACGAGAAGGAGAAAACGAGGAAGAAGATGCGTTGGGGTTGCTTGGGGGAAGAGATTAAACATCGAGGTCATCGGTCTCATCGGATTAGGGAAGGACAGGGAAGGAAGTCGGCCGTATCCTTTCGAAGGAACCATCCCGACTTTTGCCTTGAGCAATTTAGGGAAATCACGGAAAACCTAAATCAGGATGGTCGGACGCAGGATTGAACCGTCGTCCTCCGTAATGCGAGTCCACTGTGAGGAAGAAGATGGCGACATGAGCTGCAATCATGTGGTGGACCATCATGTGAACAATAGTACAGGACACAGAACTGTGAAATAGGTCTGGAGAGGCCTTTGAACAATAGTGGGACACTAATTAGTAGTAACAGGAATAACAAATAAACATAAACAAACAAACCAACACACCAGTGGATGGGCTGGATTAAACACGAATCACTGATCTCCAGTAACTTCAAAGCGCCTGTGTGCTGATTGTGGATGGATGACTTTGAAGGAGCTATTGTCAAACGAATTTATGACACATGTCAGATATAGCATATTGCTCTGCTGGTAATTCATCACTCTTGTCATGCTAAAGATTCGAAGATTTTTAAAGCTGCACAAGATGCAGCAAACACTTGTAGTATGCACATAAAGTGACTTACTATCCATGCATGTCACCTGTCTGACACATTTGTCAGTTTTTAGGTATGCTGCATCCATACAACAGTGATTAAGTGGCAGTAACATTTATTGTAAAGGGTTATCCAATTTCACCTCAAGGATGTGTATTGATAACTGTTGATTATATACCACCATGTGTGATGGTTGGAGCCTTGGAATACCAAGGGCCTATTCATAGAATTGAGATCTGGACTCAGTAAATGCATGGTATTCAGAACGAACCAACAACAGCTTGACATATAATACACATATTTTTACTGTAGCTATCTCCAGTACACATGATTCTTTTATTTAATAATTCTACATTAGAGACATATGTATTACAGATATTCATGTACTTGGCATTGGCGTTCAACAATTAGGTCAAACTGCCAATCAGTTTTTTTATCATCATTTTATTACTCACTAATTACGCATAAAGAAAACGCAAACCTTGTATGAAGATCACAGTGTTTTGAACAAAGTCGAATCTGCCCCCTCTCTCTCGCTGCCTTAGATCCACTGGCAGCCAGAAGTCTTCCAAATAAACTTTTTCTCTTTATTAAGGGATTTATGTTTCAAAGAAACTGGCCTGCAATAGACGCTTATACTGACATTTAATAACTGTACAGTACAGCTATCAATTATTTTTATCAAATACAACATGTTTCTTAAAAGCTAGTTTACAAATGTGTATTCAGGGCCTCACATAAACATACATAGACGAATACAAACTCAAGACAAAATCGTCCACACCACAGGTGGGATTTGAAATGACGACCTCCAGAAAAAGCGTCATACTGTAGGTCCCCACTCGGCCTCCTCAGTCTAGAGACTCATAGGATCGTGGACAGACTTAAAGGGGCAAGATGTTTAGCTTAGGTCTTCCTTCAGATTGTCGGCACTGCCACACCCTTTAACGGAAATATGTTTACTTCTACCACGGACATCATATTAAAATTGCAAGCAGAAATCACATTGCCGCAGTCAGTTCCTATGGCTCACTGGAAAAATTCAGTTCCAAACAGACTTCTCGCTCTAATTGAAAAAGAAAGGTTTTCAATTAGAGGTGCTGGCAGCAGGTGTGGCGTGTCACCTATTACTGCAAAGAGATGGTTGAGGTTCTATCAGCAGAGTTTCTGGTCGAGGCAACAAGAGACTGAGCATACACCAGGTCGAAAAAAAGCTTGGGTGAAGACCCTGCAGCTTCCCCTCCTAAAAGTGAAGCAATTGGAGTGAGAGAGCAGCTTCCTCGCTTCCAGAGACACAGTTCACTGAAGGCAGAAGGAAACTTGATTCCACGCACTAAGACCTGCTGTGGAACTGGAGCCCAGAGAGGAAAATGTTTTATACCAGCTGGCATTCACGGAGTTCCAATTGAAATGCGGCATTGGAAACGTGATATTCACTCATGAGATATGTTTTCCACGTGTAACGACTGCGCAAGAGTGTTTTACAGATCGCGAGGGACAAGACATTGTGAAGAACTTGTAGCAACAAAGTGAGAAGTTGGCGGCTGTTGCTTTCCTATTGGGGTTGGATTTCTGCGAGAGGAGCAGGAGTACTTCACAGAATTAAGGGAATTCTTGATATTGGGTAGTACACTCATACAGTCAAGAATTAAATATACTGCCTTCAGTGTGAAGGAGAATTCAGGTTACAGAAAGATCATTCTCCTGTGAATAAGGTGACACCTGTTCAGTATCAGCTGCCAAAAATGGACATTAACATCATGGACTGGCCGCCACAGGCTGCAGACATAAATCTAATGGAGGACAAATGGGTGAGACAGCTTGAACATTGTTATATATTTGGTCACGAAACCAACTGGCTCCACCTTATGCCCTTTGGGACTGTATTCTTGCAGCCTGGGACGAAGTAGCCTCCTCTGGCAATGACGTCTGCTGTCTCATAGATTCTATGACAGAATGTTGGACCACTGACAACATTCTGTGATTCAGTATCACATGACATAATTATTAAAAAATTAGAATTTTGTACTATCGCAGACAAACCACTTAATTTAATTAAATCATACCTAAATAACAGGCAACAGTCAGTGTATGTTAACAATGAAAGGTCAGATTTAATGAAAATTAAGAGAGGAATTCCACAGGGCTCCGTTCTTGGACCCTTCCTCTTTATTATCTATGTTAATGACTTCTCAAACCATATAGCCTGCAAAAATGTTTTATATGCTGATGATATGACCATGATCTCCACAGGTGAGAGTATGCAAAAGGTGGTAAACAAAAATAATGAACTTCTTGAAAAACGTAAGGTGTGGTGTATTGCTAACGAGTTATGTATAAACAACACAAGAACAGAGGAAATTTATTTTAATCTGAAGGTACGGAAAGCAGAGACTCACAGTGTCAAACTGCTTGGACTAAAAATAAACCAAAGGCTCTCATGGGATGAACATATAAGCTATCTGACAGGCAAACCTGCATGTGTAATATTCCTGCCGTATAAACTAAGAAATTCTGTCAGTAAAAGTTTATTGATGCTTTGCTACTATGCATTCTTTCAGTCACAGCTACAATATGGGATTCTGTTATGGGGTAATTCACCAGGCACAAATTGTGTATTCAAATGGCAAAAAAAAAAAAAAATAGATGTTTACAACAATTGGGTCCAAGAGAAAGCTGTAAGTAGCACTTCAGTATATTAAACATAATGGCACTCTCAAGCCTCTATATGAATAACTGCTTAATATATGTAAAAGAAAATATACAACGATTTACACAGAGAAAGAATTTACATTTGCACAGCACCCGAAACAATTGCATGCTTGATACACCGTATTCAAAGCTGTCACTGACACACAACAGTCACAGACATCTAAGTCTAAAGTTAAATAATTAACTACCACAGTCTGTCAAAGCCCTCACCCACTTTAAATTTAAGGAGGTATTAGACACATGGCTCAAAAACAAAACTAATTACTCAATTGAAGAATATCTTGGAAGTAATTTGAAAGGAATGTAAAAAAAGTGAAATAACGTAACTATCATTAACTAAATGTGTAAAACCATATAATTAATTCTTGAATGTAAACTATGTAATGATTATTGCTGAAATTGTCTGATTAGTAAGAAGTTTATGTTTTATATGTATTTATGTATATATAAAATGATGATGTGAGTAAAATGTACAAATTACTAACTACTAAAAAGATGTATTGTGTATGTATGCATAATGTATAATGTAAAAATTAGTAACAACTATACTTATATGAAACATGTAAAATGTATTTTGACAAAGCCAATTGCATGGTAAACATGCTGAACGGCTAATAAATAAACATTTGAAACATATTTACCTGTTCTGTTGTCCAATTTTTGTCAGTGAGAATCCATGGAAGTTCCTCGGCCACAGAAAAGTTCGAAACTGAGATATTTGAACATGGTTAAGTTTTCCATTTTAAGTCTCTTTTAAATAATAAATATTACATTTCTGTTTTGTTTCCCTTCTGTCTACATACTTGAAACGTAATAAATCAAGAGGAGCTACACTCCTGGAAATGGAAAAAAGAACACATTGACACCGGTGTGTCAGACCCACCATACTTGCTCCGGACACTGCGAGAGTGCTGTACAAGCAATGATCACACGCACGGCACAGAGGACACACCAGGAACCGCGGTGTTGGCCGTCGAATGGCGCTAGCTGCGCAGCATTTGTGCACCGCCGCCGTCAGTGTCAGCCAGTTTGCCGTGGCATACGGAGCTCCATCGCAGTCTTTAACACTGGTAGCATGCCGCGACAGCGTGGACGTGAACCGTATGTGCAGTTGACGGACTTTGAGCGAGGGCGTATAGTGGGCATGCGGGAGGCCGGGTGGACGTACCGCCGAATTGCTCAACACGTGGGGCGTGAGGTCTCCACAGTACATCGATGTTGTCGCCAGTGGTCGGCGGAAGATGCACGTGCCCGTCGACCTGGGACCGGACCGCAGCGACGCACGGATGCACGCCAAGACCGTAGGATCCTACGCAGTGCCGTAGGGGACCGCACCGCCACTTCCCAGCAAATTAGGGACACTGTTGCTCCTGGGGTATCGGCGAGGACCATTCGCAACCGTCTCCATGAAGCTGGGCTACGGTCCCGCACACCGTTAGGCCGTCTTCCGCTCACGCCCCAACATCGTGCAGCCCGCCTCCAGTGGTGTCGCGACAGGCGTGAATGGAGGGACGAATGGAGACGTGTCGTCTTCAGCGATGAGAGTCGCTTCTGCCTTGGTGCCAATGATGGTCATATGTGTGTTTGGCGCCGTGCAGGTGAGCGCCACAATCAGGACTGCATACGACCGAGGCACACAGGGCCAACATCCGGCATCATGGTGTGGGGAGCGATCTCCTACACTGGCCGTACACCACTGGTGATCGTCGAGGGGACACTGAATAGTGCACGGTACATCCAAACCGTCATCGAACCCATCGTTCTACCATTCCTAGACCGGCAAGGGAACTTGCTGTTCCAACAGGACAATGCACGTCCGCATGTATCCCGTGCCACCCAACGTGCTCTAGAAGGTGTAAGTCAACTACCCTGGCCAGCAAGATCTCCGGATCTGTCCCCCATTGAGCATGTTTGGGACTGGATGAAGCGTCGTCTCACGCGGTCTGCACGTCCAGCACGAACGTTGGTCCAACTGAGGCGCTAGGTGGAAATGGCATGGCAAGCCGTTCCACAGGACTACATCCAGCATCTCTGCGATTGTCTCCATGGGAGAATAGCAGCCTGCATTGCTGCGAAAGGTGGATATACACTGTACTAGTGCCGACATTGTGCATGCTCTGTTGCCTGTGTCTATGTGCCTGTGGTTCTGTCAGTGTGATCATGTGATGTATCTGACCCCAGGAATGTGTCAATAAAGTTTCCCCTTCCTGGGACAATGAATTCACGGTGTTCTTATTTCAATTTCCAGGAGTGTATTTTAAGGCTATTTTTGGTTATTTCAAAATCATTTCTTTCGTCCACTCTATTGCTACCCCTTGCATCCTCTCAAAAATATGTCAAATTTTTTTCCTAATATTTTTTCACCTTTCATTTCTCCTCCCACCTCTCTTTCTTCCTTATATTGGTCTTTCTCCTACACTATTGTCTCACTTGTCTATCACTCCATTTTCCTAAAATTAATAAACAATTAAAGCATCTATTGTAACTACACTATCTGTTGTAATGTTCCCCTCTATCTAACTCCTTCTTTACTTTCCTTATCCGCCATTCCTCTCTAAACCTATGAAACCACTTCCTTGTAAATCACATTTTTCATTCATTACTCATTTGTCATTTTGAAAACATCCTTGTCTTATCTTTTTTTCTCTTCAATAAGATAAAAGTAACTATTACAAACTTTTCTGTAAGATTTACTTTCCTTGCTTATCAATCTTTTATTTTGCACTTCTACTCTCCTCCCCATTCCACACACACACAGACACAAACACACACACACACACCCACATACACACGCGCGCGAGCGCGCGCGCGCGCGCGCACACACACACACACACACACACACAGAGAGAGAGAGAGAGAGAGAGGTAGGTCTTATCCAGAGAGTTGCAGGACGCAGTGACTATGTAATGATAGAAGCGTAGCTACATTCCTGGTACGGAAAGACTGAAAGAACTATGTTATGTCTCTGTTCCTGGGCATGGATGTACACCTGCAGTTTCCGACTTCTGAGGTCATACTGTGATTCAGTGCACAGATTCAAGAGTTTATGGCATTAGCTCCCAGTAGTGATGGCTGCCAAACAATCTTTAGCCACAGCGCTGATTAGCGGCAATTCGTACATCTTAAAACATCTGTTTAGGCTAAATCCTCTGATAGATGTAGTTGAAATGCTTAACGGTAGATAAACGAAATAGTTTGATTTCACCCCATAAAATGTTCTGCTTATTCTAAACTAGTCTTTCTTGGAGGCTATTGTAAAGACAGTCAGGTGTAACCACCTTGCTGGGGTTAATGTTGTCAAAAGAAAATTATTCGAAATGAAGATCTTTACAAAATGTTAATTTTGTAAACTGTTGAAGTCAGCGGTCCCTAAGCATACACACTACTTAATCTAACTGAAACTAACTTACACTCTGGACAACACACACAACCATGCCTGAGGTAGGACTTGAACCTCCGACGGGGGGAGCCGCACGGATCATGACAAGGCCTCCCCTACGCGTGGCTACCCCGCAGCTGTTTGAGGCAGATGTACCGCAGAAGAATGATAGTAAAACTGAAACTATTGTATTCAATCTGAATGCTCCCAGTCATGATAACAAAACAGTGAAATTATTAGGATTTCATATACAGGGTGGTCCAAAAGATGGAGGCCATCTTGTAAGCCGCCATCTTGGATTCAACTCCAAAATTTCAAATGGGAATGTGGTCATGTGACATATCAAACAAATAGAGAATTTCACCAGAAAAACAATGCCGTTGTTATTTTAAACATTCATTTTATTCATTCTCGGGTTATAACCAGTTACATGTGACAGCGGTGGGACGCTCGGCAGCATGTGTGTTACGTGCAGAAGAGACATTGGACCAATGTTACACAGTCCCAAGAGATCACCAACATTAATAGGAATAGCTCGATATGTTGTCCATTATGTTGGATTGTTAATGCTATCCTCCAAACCCAGTCCTGATGAACTTTGACCAACACATCTGGCTAAATTTGACCACACTCATCAACAATGCGCTGCTTTAGATGATGCAGATCCCGAATTTTCACAGAATAAACCAGTGCTTTGACATGACCCTAAAGACAAAAATACAAATGAGTCATATCTGGTGAACATGGTGGCTACTCCACAGCACCCCTACGACCAATCCACTTTTGAGGGAATTGCACATCCAGCTATGCTTGCACATTGTGCCCATAATGTGGTGGGGTTCCATCATGTCCCATCCTCCGTTAACAACGAGGGAAACACTTCATCATCCAATAACCTCAGATAACCGTTGGCTGTTAATGTACCATCAATAAAAAAAGGTCCAACGACTTTGGTACCCCACACACCACACCAGACCATCACTTTTTGTGAGTCGACCGTTTTGGAAGTATCAATCAAGTGCGGATTTGTGTCGGACCAGTATCTGTGATTCTGCTTGTTCACTTCACAATTGATAAAGAAATTGGCTTCATCACTGAACAGCACCTGATAGGGGAAACGTGGGTTTATCCGCAGCTACCGTGTCACCCATTGTGTGAACTGTACCCGACAGTCTGGGTCATCCTCGTTCAGGTGTTGGAGCAGCTGAATTTTGTACGGGTGTCATTTGTGCTGCGATAAAATTCGCAGTATGGAGGTACAGCTAACCCCACATTCTTGTGACAGGCAACAAGTGCTGCGTTGCGGACTCTTGCTAAATGATGCCAACACGCTTACTGTTGTTACTTCATCAGTGGCGGATTTTGGTCTTCCAGCCTTAGGTTTATCTGAGACAGTACCTGTTGCTCGGAATTTGGCCAAAAGCTTGGCAACTGCGCTGTGAGTGATGGGCTGTCTGGTTGGGTGACGACTGTTGAAATCCTCAGCAACGACCCGTGTGCTTCTTTCTCCTGATATCAAGATGATTTCAACGCATTCTTCATGTGTTAAGGACATTTTGTAACCTGTAAATAAGGAAACAATGATTAAAACCTTAGCATGAGTAAATGATACGTAACAGTTATCACAAGTAATATATCAGGCAAGGGATAGTCAGTTTGCACCGTTTCAGACTCCATTTTATGACTTCTCAGTACGTAATACTCATGCTGTCGAGCGTCCCACTGCTGCCGCAAGTAATTGGCTATAACCCGAGAATGAATAAAGCTATGTTTGAAATAACAACGGCCTTGTTTTTCTGGTGAAATTCTCTATGTGTTTGATATGCCACATGACCACATTCCCATTTGAAATTTTGGAGTTGAATCCATGATGCGGCTTTCAAGATGGCCGCCATTTTGGTGGCATAGCCTATAAGTTTTCCCCTTCTCGTTCCAAGTGTGTAGGGACTCTGTTTCCTTGTTTGCTACTCCATTTGGATTTTACGAGGGTGTTTCAAGACTTTGGGACCACCCTGTAGATGAAAAGCTCAGCTGGGCTACCCACACAGGAAAGATATGTGGCAAATTGGCATGTACCATATATCTGCTGTACAATCTGAGGAGCAGTGTCAGTAAAGAGCTTCTGATATATGTATATTTTGCATTCTTCCATTCGCACCTGAGTTATGGAATACTATTATTGGGCACTTCTGTAGGCTCAAAAGTAGTGTTTAAATGGCAAAAGAAAGCCGTAAGCTGCATGGTAGAACTTAGCCCATATGAATCATGTCGAGATTATTTTAAGAAACTAAATATAATGACAGTACCTGGCCTGTATATCTACAGCTACCTTGTCTTCATTAAAGAGAATCTGAGTAAATTTGACTTACGAGAACAGTTCATGACCATAACATAAGAAGTGGA
Source organism: Schistocerca cancellata (assembly GCF_023864275.1). NCBI lineage: Eukaryota > Metazoa > Arthropoda > Insecta > Orthoptera > Acrididae > Schistocerca > Schistocerca cancellata. The sequence continues at coordinate 580,720,530 of NC_064630.1, read as the reverse complement.
CATACAATTAATATGCCATATGCTAGGCTTGCAAAGACACATAACAGCTACAAATATCTTGGTCCTGTCTACTTCAACAAATTACCTGAAAATGCCTACACATTGCCAGTAAATAGATTTAAAACCAGTCTTTTGAGGTGGATCAAAAGTAAAGTAATTTACTCTGCTCAAGAGTTCATTGAGTATGTGACAAATGACCCATTTTACTTATGAGAATGAACTATAAATGAACTGCGAACTATACGTATGCCACACTGAGCAACTATTTTATTACTGTTTCATGTACTTATTGCCAATTATCTGTTTCATTATTTGTCATTCACTGAACTACACTCCTGGAAATTGAAATAAGAACACCGTGAATTCATTGTCCCAGGAAGGGGAAACTTTATTGTCACATTCCTGGGGTCAGATACATCACATGATCACACTGACAGAACCACAGGCACATAGACACAGGCAACAGAGCATGCACAATGTCGGCACTAGTACAGTGTATATCCACCTTTCGCAGCAACGCAGGCTGCTATTCCCCCATGGAGACGATCGTAGAGATGCTGGATGTAGTCCTGTGGAACGGCTTGCCATGCCATTTCCACCTGGCGCCTCAGTTGGACCAGCGTTCGTGCTGGACGTGCAGACCGCGTGAGACGACGCTTCATCCAGTCCCAAACATGCTCAATGGGGGACAGATCCGGAGATCTTGCTGGCCAGGGTAGTTGACTTACACCTTCTAGAGCACGTTGGGTGGCATGGGATACATGCGGACGTGCATTGTCCTGTTGGAACAGCAAGTTCCCTTGCCGGTCTAGGAATGGTAGAACGATGGGTTCGATGACGGTTTGGATGTACCGTGCACTATTCAGTGTCCCCTCGACGATCACCAGTGGTGTACGGCCAGTGTAGGAGATCGCTCCCCACACCATGATGCCGGGTGTTGGCCCTGTGTGCCTCGGTCGTATGCAGTCCTGATTGTGGCGCTCACCTGCACGGCGCCAAACACGCATACGACCATCATTGGCACCAAGGCAGAAGCGACTCTCATCGCTGAAGACGACACGTCTCCATTCGTCCCTCCATTCACGCCTGTCGCGACACCACTGGAGGCGGGCTGCACGATGTTGGGGCGTGAGCGGAAGACGGCCTAACGGTGTGCGGGACCGTAGCCCAGCTTCATGGAGACGGTTGCGAATGGTCCTCGCCGATACCCCAGGAGCAACAGTGTCCCTAATTTGCTGGGAAGTGGCGGTGCGGTCCCCTACGGCACTGCGTAGGATCCTACGGTCTTGGCGTGCATCCGTGCGTCGCTGCGGTCCGGTCCCAGGTCGACGGGCACGTGCACCTTCCGCCGACCACTGGCGACAACATCGATGTACTGTGGAGACCTCACGCCCCACGTGTTGAGCAATTCGGCGGTACGTTCACCCGGCCTCCCGCATGCCCACTATACGCCCTCGCTCAAAGTCCGTCAACTGCACATACGGTTCACGTCCACGCTGTCGCGGCATGCTACCAGTGTTAAAGACTGCGATGGAGCTCCGTATGCCACGGCAAACTGGCTGACACTGATGGCGGCGGTGCACAAATGCTGCGCAGCTAGCGCCATTCGACGGCCAACACCGCGGTTCCTGGTGTGTCCGCTGTGCCGTGCGTGTGATCATTGCTTGTACAGCCCTCTCGCAGTGTCCGGAGCAAGTATGGTGGGTCTGACACACCGGTGTCAATGTGTTCTTTTTTCCATTTCCAGGAGTGTATATCGTTCATTTACCTTGTAATTGACCTATTAGGAAACTTCTTGTTGTTATTGACATTTGCACAAATATGTATTGTATCCATCTTGGATTTTACATTGTAGTTAATAACATTTGTCATGTCGAAGTTTATATTATTATTATTATTGTTATTATTATTATGTAAACACTGGCGACACAAATTGCATGTAAATATGCTCAATGGTGGAATAAAACATATGTATTTGTATACTGAGACAATAATTTGCAAGCACAGAGCACACAGTTTCTACAATTATGTCCTTTCGATAAACAAGTCATGACAACCTCTTCCTTGGATTCACATTCGGGAGGACAACAATTCAAACCTCCATATGGCCATCCTGATTTAGGCTTTCTGTTATTTCCCTAAATCGCTTCAGGTAAAAGCCGGGATGTTCCTTTGAAAGGGCATGGTCGACTTCCTTCCCCAATCCTTTCCTAATCTCATGAGACTGATGACCTTGCTCTTTAGTCCCCTCACCCAAATTAACCAACCAATTAACAATATCTCTTCGTTGCTATTATTTGCATATACTTGTATATCAAATTTTAAGAAAATTACACCTAATTTGTTTGAGATAAAAAAGATGTTGCTCTTTTCTCGTGCTGTGAGTCTCAGACACTCAGAGACAGATTTACAAACAGACGCCAACTCATTTTTATATATAGTTATGATTAACTGCACTTACCTTTAACTCTTTTTAGATACTTGTATGTTGAAAAAAAAAGTACAAAACCTAGCTATTGAACACATGATCGATATTCCACAGGAAATAATAGTACAACTAAAATCATCAGCAGAACCACTCAATACAACTGACGAATGACAAACGATCTGGTATCAAGTGACAACATGATCGCAAGTCCAGTGCAGGTGCCCAACTCTAGCAGTCGACAGAGATGAACAGAGGTCTTACTTGTTCCCGTTTCGTACTCAATAGCGGCTGCTTTTGTTTTTAGGTAGGTAGAAGAATTTGTTTACTTTCGTCAAAGTAAGTAAGGACTTATTCATTAACTGTTCTGTTTGCTCTGAAAACAATTCATCGTTTTAATTTTCCTCTTTTTCATTTTTCATCCTCATTTGCTCAGTTTTCTCGCTGGTTGATTTGAAATTAATATTTTCCACCCTTTGTCGCCTCTAAAATTTTACCACCGTAGCCACGGTCTTCTCTGGTATTGACTAATGGTAGAAATGGCCTTGCCTATAGGATGACCCAAAAAAAGACAGCTGGGTCAGATTAAGGAAGATTTGAAGACGAGAAGAAAAGACTGGGAAATCAGGAAAAGAAATAAATCAAGATAGACCAAAATAGAGCCAAACTCTTCATAAACACCCTATCCGACTCGCTGGAGGGATACAGAGATGAAGATAATGATTACGATTATATTTTATTCTTCTCTTTATTAATTAGGTACATTTTAGATGTTTCAAGTTCATCAAATTTCCAACCACATCTAATGAAAACTAACCTGCCATGAGAATCTAACAAACTAGAAATCCTGCCAAGGTCCATAGAAATATAAGGTTGGACACTAAGCGCTCCGTGCTGCTATTGGCTGACCGGTGCCCAAGGGAAATACGGGCCTCGCAAAGAACTTGTAACATTACACAAGTCGGCTTGTCCACCACACTTCGCGAACGCTGAGCTGCCTGCAGTGCACAAGGGAAATCAACATGTAATTGAAAAGGTACGCATTAAAGGTCTTAGCTTTGTGATATGCTGTCGAGAGCTTGCATGCATTTAAACGCACAGTCAACAGTTCTTAAACCCGTCTGAAATAATTACTCGCTGTCCGCCGCAGTCGCTGTTGGCACTGCAGTGTCGCGTGCTATGATCTACAGTACACATCATGGCCTGGGTTTCTCATAGGCTGACACACTGACGTTATTAAGGAACGACGTCTGCCGCGGGAACAGTGCTATAAGTGGTGGGCCGCGCATTTCTGCCATGTATTTGTGATATGTTTTAAAACGCCAGGGTAGCCGAGAGCGCTAACGCGCTGCTTCCTGGGCTCGGGTAGGCGCGCCGGCCCCTAACGACGAGGGCCGGTGTGCCGGCTAGCCTGGATGTGGTTTTTAGGCGGTTTTCCACATCTCACTAGGTGAATACCAGGTTGGTACCCACGTTCTGCCTCAGTTACACGACTCGCAGACATCTGAACACACTCACACTATTCCATTACTTACACTCGACGCAGACAGTAGGGGTACACTAATTCCGTTCTGGGGGGTATGGGGTGGCGGCAGGAAGGGCATCCGGCTACCCCTTTCCACTAATCTTGCCAAATCCGTTCCCAACAATGCCGACCCTGCGTCAGCGCGGGACATGGCACCAGTGAAAGAAAGAAAGAAAGATTTGTGATACTTTTTAGTTCCCCTGAAATAATGAAAAGTAAAATGCTGTTGTGGAAGTGCCAGAATGTTACTATGCTACTGCTACAGTCTGTAAATTGACTAGCTTTTAAACAGACAGAGATGATTTAAAAAAATAAAAAAAAATTATAGCATTTATCGAATCGAAAAAAAAATTCTTCATCGTCAGACATCGTTTCGTTGATGTCAACTGACTTCGAAGGTCGAGGGTTTATATTACGTGCTCGCAATTGTATGCACATAGTTTTTCAGATCAGCATATCTATTCTGTAATGACACTATGGAATCCTGAAACTGGTTCTATCTCAATCATTACCAACAACTTCATTTGTAAGTGTACATTTATCAGCAGTCTACACCCATAGTGAAAGCTTTTCTAATCTCTCATCCTTCTTCTTCTAAGGATGTTACGTTCTGTTGCACATGGCGTGGTAACAACGGCGCTGCTACAATAAGGTAAACTACACGGTGGAAATTAAGCTCGTTTCGGGAGTAAATTTACCAACCCTTAACGCTAGGCTCTAATATATTCAGTTTCTTTGAAATGACGAGAGCATATTCTGGAATTTGCAACATTCGCAGGTTCTTTTATATAGAATTTCGACAGCCAAACCTTCTGCACACCTGCGTCGCGAGGGAAAGCACGTGTGTAGGTTCTTTAACTGGCCTACACAAATAAATGAATATTCGCGCCGTCCTCGTGCGGCAAAGATATCATAGGAAGGTCTAACCATGTCAGTGAGCTAACTGAATTGTGAAGGCTAAACTGTCAATTATTGTGTGTACCTTTTTTTTTTTCACCGATCTCGGTGTCTGCAAGTCTTTTGAGCTGGTGCGATGAAGACATATGTAATTCCCCCCTCCCAGTAATGTTTTAATTAATAGATATAATACATGAAGTCACAAGTTTTCATTATCTTATAGATCTACGTCCTAATATACACCTCCCGATGCGACAGGACTTGCATTTTTAAATGGACCTTTTCAGAGACGAAGTTAACACAAAGAGGGAATAGCCGCCGCAGCCATGCCGATATTGTTATACATCGTTGGGGAGATAAGGTAAATGCCAAGTGCCACACCAAAACTAAAAGGAATTAACATTGAAGAAACTCACGATCCACTGCGTGCGCGACTGTGCTTAGTATAGTTCGAACAGAATGCCGTGGCCGGTAGATGTAGGCAGGGCACGCGTGGCGAGAGTGGGTAGTTGTGGAAATTACGGCAGGCGTTGTAGGGGAAATGGCAAGCACTAGAGGGGAAGTGCCGTACTACACTGACGCCTACGCTCACATTTTTTGTAAATATTAAATGAGGCCCTTAGGAATTCACACACATATTACGTAAGATGCACCAAACGCAAAATGATAGCTGCCTCTATTTTCCACTGCAAACTTTTCCGAATTTTGCACAGTGTCTTACTTCCACATAAATATCACAGCTATGACCTTTAACGAAATACTGCGCACAACACGAACATAACATATAAAGGTATAAGGAAAGCGAAAAAGAATTTTTTTTACATAATAGTTGCTGTAAAATCATTTGAGAGAGACTGAAGGGTGTGCGCCTCGATTCTGTCATAGCTGACCACCCGAAAAGTGGAACACACCTTGTCGGCCTCCTCTTCGAACAAACAAATGAACTCACCCAGCGCTTTGAACGAAAACTGGTCACTATGCATTGGCCACTGGACCCAGCGTCTACTCTAGCGTCTCTGCCAATAATGATCGTAGTACCTTTCCTAATCCAGTTCCCAAATCGAAGCATTCTCGTAAAATACGTACACATTTGGACAGAAAATTAATTTTACGGAGAGACAAGTGTACATACAATTGAGTTACGCCGAGAATGTAATTGGATACCTGCCAGCAAGGCACCACTGAATAGGTTTCATAGTGGTATCTTCACTATTACAAACAGAAAATTTCATTTTCGAAAGTATTCATTTATATTGCCATTTTGTAAAATTATAAAAAATGAGTACAAAAGATAGGCACATTGTTGCCAGTCCATTGCTGGATAGCCAGGTACAAGATGTTACCGACATGGACGTGGCAATAAATGAAACAGAAACTGAAAATGTCGGTCGCAGTGACGACGACCAATTACATTTTTCAATTAACATGGACGCAGTTGACGGTAACATTATTATTCGAAATTATATGATGGTGACAGCAAATGAGACAGGGTCACAATTTTTCCCAAGGAGTATTTTTTCTCCTGGTGAAAACGTGAAACGTCCCCTTAGAACAATTATACAAGACTATGCTTAAACTGACACACAATATTTTTAGCGCAACGCAATCTGACTATCAAAGATCCCTGCAAAAGAATGGCCCTGAGTAACATTAAACTATACCTTTCAGAAATCACTTACCTCACAAAAATCTTCATTACTCGAACTACTGCAATACAGCGAGCGCCACTACTGCCAGCTAAATAACAGATTCAAACTACGGAAGGCACTAACAACTGATAGGGATAGTTAGCAATTGAAAGATGTTAACAGAGAACAAACAATGTATTTACCTTAACAGTCATAATATATATAGCAGTTCATGACAAATTACAAAACTCCGCCATCTCTCTCCTCACATCCACCACTGCTGGCGGCTCACCACCAACTGCGCAACGCTACGCGCTGTTCACATCCAGCTGCCGCTGCCCAACACTACAATGGCAGACAACAATGCAAACTAGCCACAGACTGCACACAGCACAGCCAGTGATTTTCATATAGAGCGCTACATAACGTTGCCAATAAGAAAACATAAACAGCCTACTTACATAAAGAAAACATAAACAGCCTACTTACAAACGTAACGCGTGACACCACGGACTCATTAAATCATTCTTTGCCTTCCGCTTACGCCTAATGCAAACGTGATTGTACAGTGTGCATCATGCGCACCGGAAATGCGGAACATGATGCATATGTTACCACAGTTATTTAAACAAAGCTTCAATGATTTCAAAAAAAGTTTGAGGAAGAGCAGAAACAAACACACAAACAAAGTAATGATGAAAAATTTAATGATTTTTAAAAACAACAAAACGAAATATTTTATGATTTTACAAAAAATCAGATAGATACTCAAAAGGAATTACTTGAACAGCAAAAGCAAAATCCTGATGCTTTAAAAACCGGCATTAACACAACAGTTCAATGACTTGGCAAAGGATTTGTGTGGTGAGCTTTCGAATGAATTATCGGATAAACTTGTAAGTAGAAAGATCTGAAACCACAATTGCTCACTGATTTGTCACACGACATAAATAATTTAAGCCAAAAAGTGTCATCTGTAGGAGAGACACGAGAACAGCGCAGGGAAAAGGTGAAGGAGGCATCTGAGGTTCAGACAAAAATGCAGCAGAAGCAGTCACAATTGTACTAGAGTATAAATACACTCAAAGGTACCGTTGATCGGTTGCAGACAGCGTACAAAGGTCTATCTGACCAGGTGAACGACCTTTCGTTACAACTACAGTATGTAGTGTAAGTTTAAATACTCAGTGCATGAGCAAGGAGCAATAAAGAAAGATAAAGACATCAAGGAAATAAAGGACAGAGCCGAGGCTGCTACGCTAGACCAAGGCAGTACCCTGGCGCAGAAGGTAATCCAGGAACACAAGGGTTATGTAGATGTGACCGAGGAAGCGATGAAGGTACAGAAGGCAGAACTGTGTTCAAATGTGTGTGAAATCTTATGAGACTTAACTGCCAAGGTCATCAGTCCCTAAGCTTACACACTACTTAACTTAAAGTATCATAAGGACGAACACACACACCCATGCCCGAGGGAGGACTCGAACCTCCGCCGGGACCAGCCGCACAGAAGACAGAACTAAGAGCTGAGGTAACTAGTGTCCAAAATTAAAGCAACCAACAGCTATTTCTCCTCCCTGTGTCTAATTCACGGCATAATCATACCAATTGTCAACAGATGTCTGTACAATCATGTTCTGCACAGAAGATGGCGTTACAGCCAATGGACACCACTGATGAAGTCAGGGCACCTACCAAATGGGGTAGTGTTTGCTGTGTAGTCCCACATCCACCATCGCCGTGTACACAGTCACATATGGTACAGTATGGACATGAGAGACGCCTATAGCCGGCCAGTGTGGCTGAGCGGTTCTAGGCGCTTCAGTCTGGAATCGCGCGACCGCTACGGTCGCAGGCTCGAATCCTGCCTTGGGCATGGATGTGTGTGATGTCCTTAGGTTAGTTAGGTTTAAGTAGTTCTAAGTTCGAGGGGACTGATGACCTCAGATGTTAAGTGCTCAGAGCCATTTGAACCAAAGACACCTATAATACTTTCTGTGATGGAGGACCATAGGAAGAATGGAGGCTGAAGAGTCGGAAACTGATGTGGCCCCATGGCTTAACGTGGATCGTTCTGTTGTTTCTCGAATTTGACGACAGTTTATAGAAACTGTAACTGTATCCCAAAAACCAGGGCAGGGCCGACCATGTGTGACTTCAGAAAGAGAGGGACGTTATTTGGCCATAAGGGCACTACGGTACCACCTTAGTATTGCACAGAAACTGGCATCCGACCTCGCAGCGTCCACTGAACATGTTGTATCGAGGCAATCAGTGAACAGTAGGCTTTGACAGAATGGTCTTTATTGTTGGAGACATGCTGTATGTGTACTTCTGATGCGTCTTCACAGGAGGGAATGTCTAGAGTGGAATCGTCAACATGCCACCTGATAGTCGAACAGTAGGCCAATGTTCTTTTCCCAGATGAGTCCTGATTTGGCCTGGGGAGTGATTCTCTATGGATTCGCATCTGGAGGGAATGTGGAAGACGAGTTTGGGACCCAAACATTGTGGAAAGTGAACTGATATCGAGGAGGAAACCTAATGGTATGGGCAAGGATAATGTTGAACACTCGAAACACTCTTCATGAAATTGTACAGGTGAATCAGCAAGGATTAACTGCTATCAGATATTGTGACGAGATCTTGGGATGTCATGAGGAGTTGTTGCGAGGTAATGTGCACCCAGACTTCATAATGATGGACGATAATGCACGAGCTCATAAGGCACAGGAGGTTGATGTTTTCTTGGAAACGGAAGATAGTGCACACATGGTGTGGCCTGCTCACTCTCCCGATTTGAATCCTATAGAGTATGTCTGGGATGCATTAGGAAGACGGGGTGCTTCATTTCAGCATCCACCAACCACTCTCCAAGACCTGCGTGCAGCTCTGCAAGAAGAATGAGGGTTAGTGCCTCAAAAAGAGATTGATGACGTCATTCGGGGCATGCTCTGCTGTTGTTCAAGCCTGTATTGCTGCCAGAGGTGGTCGTACTGTACTGAGCACATTGATCAGTTGTCAGAATGTGTGTGCAAATCTATTAAGTTGGTAAAAAGGAAGAACATTTCTGTCTGCCGCTATGCATGTTGCAGTTGTTTACATCCTGTATTCTTTACATTGTTTCTACTTTCATATCACCTGAATGAGATTTTCATTCTGCAGCGGAGTGTGCTCTGATATGAAACTTCCTGGCAGATTAAAACTGTGTGCCCGACCGATACTCGAACTCGGGACCTTTGCCTTTCGCGGGCAAGTGCTCTACCATCTGAGCTACTAAAGCACGACTCACGCCCGCTCTCACAGCTTTACTTCTGCCAGTATCTCGTCCCCCTACCTTCCAAACTTTACAGAAGCTCTCCTGCGAAACTTGCAGAACTAGCACTCCTGAAAGAAAGGATACTGTAGAGACATGGCTTAGCCACAGCCTGAGGGATGTTTCCAGAATGAGATTTTCACTCTGCAGCGGAGTGTGCGCTGATATGAAACTTCCTGGCAGATTAAAACTGTGTGCCCAACCGAGACTCGAACTCGGGACCTTTGCCTTTCGCGGGCAAGTGCTCTACCATATCAGCGCACACTCGAAATACTGGCAGAAGTAAAGCTGTGAGACCGGGCGCGAGTCGTGCTTCGGTAGCTCAGATGGTAGAGCACTTGCCCGTGAAAGGCAAATGTCCCGAGTTCGAGTCTCGGTCGGTCACAATTTTAATCTGGCAGGAAGTTTCTTTCATATCACCTGTTTATATTGTTTTGTGGCAAAATAAGCGCAACCTTGAAACACTTCCATTTGTTGCTTTTATTTTGGACACCAGAGTCGAAAGCAGTGGAGCAAAAATCGCAGACTGAGATCTTTAGCAACTTTGAAAAGGAAAGGGAACATTCAACCACAAGCTATCAGGTGTCAACAGACAGGATTGATAATCCGAACATCTATCTGCACGTGAACCCTAACCTGTCGGTTGAAATAGATCACAACTATAACATGCAGCAGGCATTGCCGACTTCCGTCCCTGTTGCACAGAGGTGTTCGGAACGCATTCTGACACATCAAAACAATGCCACGCCGGCAACGGACAACTTTGCATGCCTTTCTGCTTTGCTCGTGGGATGAAGGCTTGTTACGACACTGGCAGTTTCCGATTTTTTCTTCTAAAGGTTAGCAAACAAACCCAGTCTTGTTCATAAGAGCCTTCCGGAACATTTAACCACGGAATTAGACTGAAGCAAAAAAGATATGCTTTGTGGTAGATTATACACTGGGTGATGTTTTGCTGGGAGCCACCAACTTGGCGGAAAAATATCGCACCTACGAACAGTTTAAAAGGGCATTCCTAGAGAAGTTCTGGTCCATCACATTACAAGAGAGATTGAGGCACGAAGTGTTTAACATTGCGCCATTCAGCAGTAAACGCAGAGGGCTCAGAAGATACCTCGAGAAGTATCTAAATAAAACCCTTTACTGGACAAATCCGATATCACACGTAGACGTCCTAAAAATGTTGAAAGGCCGACTGCTGGCTAACATAAGTGAGAAATTAATCGCCACTTCTGTGCACGATATAGAATATTTCCTCTCTGTTCTCGATTTCATTGATCTTATCTACGCCGGCCGCGGTGGTCTTGCGGTTCTAGGCGCTGCAGCCCGGAACCGCGGGACTGCTACGGTCGCAGGTTCAAATCCTGCCTCGGGCATGGATGTGTGTGATGTCCTTAGGTTAGTTAGGTTTAAGTAGTTCTAAGTTCTAGGGGACTGATGACCTAAGATGTTAAAGTCCCATAGTGCTCAGAGCCATTTGAACCATTTTTTGATCTTGTCTACAAAAAGAGACCGCAAAACCACAAAGAGACAGCGCGCAGGCAGACCCCACTAACAACTAACAGAAAACGCGGTGGGAATCGCAATAACAACCAACGCGGTTGGCAGCCCTAGTCCCCTCGCAGCAATACCAACAAGAACCAGTTTGGTAAGGTTCAAATGGCTCTGAGCACTATAGGACTCAACTTCTCAGGTCATTAGTCCCAGTTTGGTAAGGGAAAGGAACAAAAATGCAAGCGAGGATATAAATATAGCCAAGGACGAATTTCAATCGGTCAGGATTTAATGGCCAGAGAGGTTATAATCAGCAAATGTACAATGCGCCGCCGACCCGGGCCAATGACCCGAACGGCCAGTGGCGAGGGCAGAACGCAACCGAGCGACAAAATAATCCGCCGCCGCCTGACTATAATCAGTACAATCTAAATTATGTTTCGAATAGCAGCCAGGGACAACGAAATTCCGAATCGAGAGCCGCACAAGATACTAACTGGCGAAACCAGACGAATAATGTACAAATAGTTGAGATCATCCCACGGAGGAGGTCAGTGCTCAGGGTAATTCGGAAAACTCGAACCGGTCTCGATAGACCCTCCCCCCTTCGATGACCAACAGTAGGGGAGGCATGGAACTTGTTAAAAGCTATTTTCTTAGCTACGACAACTGTGGTGATATCAAAGATGGCCTGTGTTGGGAAGATATCACCAACTGGATAAATGAAAATGAAGACACGGTATAGGCAGTAGTCAATGCACAAATACTTGGTCTAAGGGTACCCATAGTCCTGGACACTGGGAGTTACCATGAACATAATTTCACAGGGTCTGTTCGACCAGTTACAAAAGCGAGGGCACATACCGACGCTTCCAGTCCAAAATTGTAAAATACAAACAGCTGTATGAGGTAAGTCTACAGGCAGAAAATTGCAGACATGGATTCCTATTAAAATTGATAGTTTTTCCCTACAATGAATTTTTCTTGTGGTTGAAAGGCTACTAGTAAACTGCCTTATCGGCATGGACACTTTTAGGAAGTACCAAGCATAAATTGGCATTGGTGAGCGGAACTGTTCTTTCATTGTGAACAACTCACAATATTCAGTAACCTAGTCGAGTGAAACACCAGAGAAAGTAAACCAAAACACACTGCTGACGTTCGAATACAATTCTTCCATCCTACTGTCATGTTTGTAAACACACAGGGAATTGAGTAATCACAGGAAGAGGAAATAGGCCCTGAGATTGTGCACCCCAAGGTAAGTGTGTCAGTGTGTCTTACACAAGAACAAAATGAAGAACTGCAGGAGCTTTTAATATGTTATGCACATGATTTGAAAGACGCCCTGTCATAATCAATGGATACAAATACAAAATGGAGGTATACCCACATGAAACTTTCTGCTTTCCGTCTTACCCCATTCCATGGGCCAAGATGGAGGCTGTGAGGAAAGAGATCAATAGAATGCTAAAATGGGAAATGATACAGCCATCTTTTTCTCCATACTGTAGCCTCAATTTGGTCGTTAGCAAATTAGACAGTTGTGTCCACCTTGTGCTCGATGCACGAGGAATAAATAAAATTATTGCGCCTGTCAGGACGCTGCCTGACAACCCGGATGGACAACTTCTCAAATTCCATAACGTGAAGTACCTCATCGTAATAGATCTCTGAGCCTCTTACTGACAAATTCCACTACATGAAGATAGCCTTAAGTACCCTGCCTTTGTATGTGGGGGCAAAAGCTAAGAGTTCTGTGTTCTCCCTTTCGGTTTAAGGGACAGTGCGGGCGTATTTATTTCTGCTCTAGATCGAGTCTTAGGATCTGAACTGTTAAGTAGAGTCACTGTGTATGTTGATGTTTACTGATTGCTACCCCCACTTGGTCAAAACACTTACAGTTCTTCTCTCAAGTATTGTATAGGTTTTCAGAATATGGAGTCACAGGCAACCTAAGTTGTTGAGTAAGGACAATGGGACACAAAATATCACCTCAAGGCATACTTCCAGACCCTAAGAAAACTGGTACTATCTGACACTGTCCTGTACCTCAAAATAAGAAACAGTTGAGGGGATCTTGGATTAGTTTCTTAGTATAGTTTTCATTATCTTACCGAGCTACATCCTCATATACACCTCCCCATGCGACGAGGGCTTGCATTTTTAAGGGATCTTTTCGGAGACGAAGTCAACGCGAAGAGAGAATAGCCGCCGCAGCCACGCCGGCATTATACTACATCGTTGGGGAGACAAGATAAATACCAAGTCGCACACCAAAATTAAAAGGAATTTACATTGAGTAAATGTTCCAGAACTGTCACAACGGTCTTATCTCTCTCTCTCTCTCTTCCTCTCTGTAACTAACCGAAAACGATGACACACCCTCCAACACACAAATATAGACATCAAGTTTACCGCCCCGACGTCACGCGCACTGTAACAGAAATGTTTTTGCTTCTGCGCCCCCTTTTTCCTGCAAACAGGCCAATGAAATAAGCCAGATCTAACAGGAAAAGAAAACTACATTGGCAACACTGCAGATCAATATCGACCCCAACTAGTGATGGGCTAAACTGCGATTTTCCGATATCAGTGATTTCTGTGAATGTTACTTTTGAGTATCTGTTATTCTTAACTGTGATTTGTCGCAGTTAAGAGTCGCAGTTAAGGAACATAGGTCGTGTATCCCTCCGCCACTGCTATTTCTGCGATTTCTGCTACTTCTGCGATTTTTGTGACTTCTGCTACTTCTGCGATTTCTGCTACTTCTGCGATTTCTGTGACTTCTGCTACTTCTGCGATTTCTGTGACTTCTGCTACTTCTGCGATTTCTGTGATTCCTGCGATTTCTGCGACTTACCACCGTATGAGAAAGTTACATCTGTCAACACAGAAAATTGCATCTCAACAAACCTGTCTTTGGCAAGTATGTTTTACGTTTTTTCTTCCGTTGGCTTTAATTTTGTATTAAAGAAACAACTGTGAAAATATTAATAGTGTAATTAATATGTAAGTAGCCGTACAGTACCGTAATAGTTCGTATTTAGAAAATGAATTGTAACATATTGTTATATTCACAGGTACCTGAACTACATTTCAGTCACTCAGTAAAGTGATAACTCAAAATATCATTGTCAACAGATCTGAAGAAATTGCCACTGCGTCTTTAGACCGTTTTCGTCAGACGAGAGGTTAGTTTCTAAGCGTTTCGATGGACTTAATTACTTCAGTGTGATCGTTCTTGCAAATGTGATATTCATTATAGCAAATATTAGCAATCTACTCTGTCAATTATATTGCTAGTAATTAATGACAGCAAAAATTGTTTAATAATCCTTGTGTTTTTGCAGACACAGTTCTGACTCTGATTACTGGTTGCTGTACGTATCTATCCACATCAAGGCTTTTTTTGAGAGAGACTCGTGAAGATTCATGACAGTTCTTAGAGGATTTGCAGTTTAAAAGTGAAATAATTGTGAAATAAGTGTGTGAATGATTAAACTGTGTTTTATTGAAGTTGTTGTGCGATTTTAAAGGAATAATAAATGTCAAATACAGTGAGTGAAAAATAAAAATCTCATTTTCCACATGTTTAAGCCGCCCTATACCCATAATTTTCCGCCACTTACTTGTTGGTAAACACTTGTTGGAGAGTGACATGCCGCCCCCCCCCCCCTTTTCTCCACAATCTTGGTGTGACACTGACCTGTAACTTATCCCGAAGTCTACAATATGCATTTTGAGGCTGTTGATATGAAAGTGGGAAGTACAGATCTTCCAGTTAAATCAGGAATAGCTTAAGTGCATTACTTGAAAGTAACACAGGAAAAGCTTACTTATGTAGGTGGTAGTAGTGTCGGCAAAAAGTTCTTGTGTGTGAAGTTGCCATGTAGAACACCAGGTGTAAAACTTTTCTCCCGAGTCTTGAACTGTGTCGGAACAAAAGTGAGGCATTCATATGACTGTTTTCATTTCTCTACACTTATACAGATGTCTGAGTTCTGCTGTGTTAACACTGCAAAGTCCTGCAGGCATGTGGAGTATTAACCAAAACTGTCATATTGGAAGCAGAATCAAACACATTTGTTACGTTACTTGATATTTTCAGGAGAAAAAGGCAATGTTGTTTCTTATTAATATAATACATTCAGAGTCACAGCAGTATTTGACCAACCATAACTGTTGTTGAATGTGCATGTCGTCATATAATATGAAGGGCTTATTTCAATAGTGGTACAAGTCCATTACCTCCACTTTTCTGTCTATAATGCGTCTGAAATTAGTGATCCAAACAAACATAAATAAAGGTTCATCTCTAGCAAGAAGCCATATGCTTGAATATTTCTGGTATCTCAAATGCAGATTTGTCAGCGCTCATTTAACTTTACGACTCTGTATCTCAAAATGAACAAAAATGGACTTTTACCACTATTGAAATAAGCCCTTCATATGCACACACAGCACGTCGATCTCGTGAGGCACAAGGCTCTCATAACGAAGTACGTACGTCGGTCAACAGATGACACTAGGAAAAGTATGTTAACTGCGCTTTTTAGTTGCTACTTGCGACTCTTACTTGCGATTTATCACAGAAATCGCAGTTTGACTCGGTAGCGAATAGCGTGGTATGAACTTTGCTCAACAGATGGCAGTGCTAACTGCGCTTTTTAGTTGCTACTTGCGACTCTTAGTTGCGACTTGTCACGGAAATCGCAGTTAGACTTGATACCGCATAGCAGAGATGGACGTAGTACGAACTTTGGCCAAAAGATGGCACTGTTAACCGCGCTTTCTAGTTGCTACTTGCGACTCTTAGTTGCGACTTGTCACGGAAATCGCAGAAAGCAGTGCTAAATTCGAGCAATAGATGGCTCACGTCTTTGAATATGAAATACTACTTGCGACTGCTAACTGTGACTGAAATCGCAGTTAGATTCTGTAAAGTTGCTACTGTGATATCTGTGACTTCTCAGTCACTGTGATTTCTAACAGATACGCGATTTTCTGCCCACCACTAACCCCAACAATGATTCGCACGAACAACACGGTTATGCCCAGATACTTATGTGCCATGCGGCAAATTCTCGGACACTCTCAATCCTGTATTTGTTTTACACGGCTGGGACGCAGCATGTGTTGTAATTTAGCATATTTGTACCCAGGAAATAATACGCGTTAAAGTGAACAAAGATTCAAGTCCTATACAAAGCCAAGTTGTAGCTTTTACGAAAATATTAGCTTGTGTTATGCTGTTACTAATTTTGTGCCACTTCAGTATTCATAAAACTATTAGCTGTAGTTGTATGTGATTAACACAACAAATTATTACGATTTAGTCCTACCCTAACTGTAGTGACTAAGACCTAAAGAAAAATATCCGGTGCTCTGTGGCTTTAAACCTTTTCATTCCTCTAATAATATTTATGAATAGGCACTTTGCTCTTATAGGACAGTGTGAACGTGACTTTCTCAAATCTTTTTCGTTTTCTTTCATATTTAGAATTATTTTTCATTAATAAATTTATTTTTGTATTGTAAGTAAACTTAATTACCGGTACGCAATTTCAGCATAAAAGTTACATTTAAATTATGTAACGAAGTTGTCGCCAAATAGGGCTCACAGTGTTTTTCATTTACACGCGGTGTTGTCCATTTTTTTATCAAGAAAATTCTTAAGTTGTCATCTTCAACTAAACAGAGATATTTAACGGAACAACCCTCAGACTGACAGACAAAATGGACAAATGTGCAAACTGGTAAGGAAAGGGAGGGAGTCAGCGTGAGGGATGTCAGTGTTGTTTCTTTGTCGGAGTTTGTGACGCAATCCGCATGAATAATGTTTCTGCCAGCTTCTGGCGATACCGTGATTGTCGCAACCGCTACACAATACTGAAAAAGTTGCAGACATGTAGAATTTTAGTTGATTTGGCAATGGTGTGGGAGTTGGCACAGTTGTGAGCCTGGAGCGTACTCAATACCTCACTCAGTTTGTGTGTGGAGCAGGAAAGGGAATGGCTAGTAGTGGTACAATGTACCCCGTGGAGGTCGGGGCAACTACTGTTTAAGCCCTTGTCTGGGTACCCACTCTACTAGTAAATATTCCTTCATGTTGTAGCTGGGACCTTTGTTGTTCATGTTGTATATCAATGACCTTGCAGACAATATTAATAGTAAAATCAGGATTTTTGCAGATGATGTAGCTATCTGCCATGAAGTACTATCTGAAAGAAGCTGCATAAATATTGAGTCTGATCTTGATAAGATTTCAAAGTGGTGCAGAGATTGGTAACTTGCTTTAAATGTTCAGAAATGTAAAATTTTGCACTTCACAAAACGAAAAAAACATGGAATCCTGTGACTATATCAGTGAGTCATTGTTGGAATTGGCCAACTCATACAAATACCTTGTTGTAACACATGAATGGGCACAGGTTTGTTTAATCCATGGAAGAGTGTCAAAGAGATACTGAAAGAACTGCTCTGGAAGACTCTTGAATATAGATGTGAACTATACCGAGAAAGTCTCTTAGGAAAGTTTGAGAAACCGGCTTTAAATTATTACTCTAGGGATATATTACAACCCCCATGTATCACTTGCATAGGGATTGTGAGGATAAGATTAGAATAATTACTGCATGCACAGAGGCATTCTAACAATTATTCTCCCCATGCTCCATATGTGAATGGAACAGGAAGAAACTGTAATAGCTGGTACAATGGACTGTACCCCCTACCATGCACCCAACTCCACAGTGGTTTGTAGAGTAAGATGTAGATGTAGATTTGTTCAAACCTAAATTGAATTGATATGCACAGAGGTTTTCAGAGTATAGATGTCGGTGCAGATTTGTTCAACCCTAAATTGAATTGATATGCCTGTCTGTGAGATGGAGCAAGATGTGTGCATAATTTGCAAAAATTTTATTTTTGGGTTTGAGTGGTGGGGTGGACAGAGGTGGCATGACTGCCCTCCCTGACCACTTTTTGGGTGCCCTTATTGCAAACTTTTTTTGTGGCAGTAATCTTAAGACTAGACCATAAAACCGGATTACTGTCAAGCCTGCCATCTAGTGAAAACATACAAGAGGCACTGCAAAACGGATCTCTAATAGCTTTAGTACCTTTTTGCTGTGGATAGGTCTTATAATAATAGTAGGGAACTGAATAACTGTATTGACCATAGCCTCGTTTATGTGGCTGAGGATGGCATTGGCTGCATTTCTGACAGTGCTTCTCAAATTACAGTGGGAATTGCATCACACTTTGAGCAGTATTAATGGGCATGCTGTGTAATATGTTAATACAGAACTTAAAAAATCTTTCACAGTAGATGGATGTATACATGTGAGTGTGATTGGTGCATCATTCCTTATGTGGTTGCATCATGCATGGCAGGGTTTTCATCTGAAAGCTTCCGGTGGATATAGTTACGCCAGAGGCAGCTACCGGCGAAGCAGAATATCTGCATTTACACCCATACTCGGGAAACCACTGTGGAGTGCACGACAGAGAACACTTCCCAGTGTACCACATATTGAGATTTCTTCCACTTGTGAACGATGCATGGGTGGGGGGGGGGGGGGAATAAGCACTTAAATGATTCTTTTCATGCTGTAATTGGACTAATCTTATTTTCATGGTCCCCTTTGGAGTGATACTTAGGAGTGTGTAATGTATTACTTAGCACTGGCTCTTGAAGGCTTTCCATGGGATGGTTCACATCTTATCATCAAGGGCCTGACAGTTCAGATTTCCCACATTCCCATGATGCTCACTTGTGAGCTAAATAGACCTGTTTCTGTTGTGTTGTCCTTCTTTGTATAATTTCATTTCATTTTTTATTGGCCCTTTTAATCATTAGTCATACAAGGTATACAATGTGATATTGGAAAAGTCATTGCCATATACAATACACATTTTTGAATCATACAAAAATATTTACATTGATTTAGGTTTAACATTATCACAACTGAAAATTCAGCTTTCATACATGATATTTAGCACAAGTAATTCAATCAGTTTTTTAACTTTTGATTAACATTCCATTCACTCTTTTTTTTTTTTTAATATTTGGCAATAAATTTTTATCTTTGAAGATATTCATCTGTACTATAGCAACACTTTTGCAATAAATATTTATGGACAGCAGTTTTAAATTTGGAAGTTTCTTTTATTGTTTTAATGTTGTTAGGTAGCCTTTTGTATAGTCTGTTTCCTGTTTGCAGTGGTCCATTCTGTTTTAGTGTTGTGTAGATTAGATTAGATTAGATTTACTTTCATTCTAATTGATCCGCAGTGAGGAGGTCCTCCAGGATGTGGAACATGTCAGAAAAACAACAATACACAACAAATATTTACAACTAAAACAAGTAAGCCAATGTACCATTCCACAGGTCCCAAGTGGAATGATTGTCATTTTTTAATGAACACTAAGAGTCATTTTACAAATACTAATGCACTGAATTTAAAATAAAAAAGTTTTTTATTTATTTATAAGGTAATAAACATATAATACAACTACTGTAATACTTATTTACAATGAACACATTACTGCGCTGAAATGGTGCAGAAGTTAGATTGTACTTACACACACACACACACACACACACACACACACACACACACAAATTTTCAATGAACACATTACTGCACTGAAATTGTGCAGAAGTTATGTTGTACTTATTTACAAATCAGTTGGTTTTACTAAGAAATTCATCAATGGAGTAGAAGGAGTTGGCCACCAATAAATCCTTTAGGCTTCTCTTAAACTCAATTTCATTGGTTGTTAAGCTTTTTATGGCTGCTGGCAAGTTATTGAAAATGTGTGTTCCTGAATAATGCACACCTTTTTGTACAAGACTAAGTGACTTTAAATCCTTGTGAAGATTATTCTTATTTCTGGTATTGATTCCATGAATTGAGCTGTTGGTTTGAAAAACTGATATATTTTAATGACAAATTTCATTAAGGAATAAATATATTGGGAAGCAGTAGTTAGTATCCCTAGTTCCCTAAACAGGCTTCTGCAGGATGTTCTTGAGTTCACACCACATATAACTCTTACTGCACGTTTTTGTGCCCGGAAAACTTTAGCTTGGCTTGATGAATTACCCCAAAAAATAATCCCATATGACATTATGGAATGAAAGTAAGCATAGTATGCCAACTTTTTATTTTTATATCCCCTATGTCTGACAAAATTCGCATTGCAAACAGAGATTTGTTAAGACGCTTCAGCAGTTCTGTGGTGTGCTCCTTCCAGTTGAATTTATTATCAAGCTGTAATCCCAAGAATTTAACACTGTCCACTTCTTCTATCTTCTTGTCATCATATGTTAGACATATACTCTTGGGACACCCCTTACAAGTTCTGAACTGCATGTAGTGTGTTTTTTCAAAGTTTAGTGACAAAGAATTGGCTAGGAACCAGTGATTAATGTCCACAAATATTTTATTGGCTGATCTTTCTAAGACTACACTTGATTTGCTATCTATTGCATTGCTATTTATTGTATCATCGGCAAACAAAACAAACTTGGCATCTGGTAATGTTACTGATGAAAGGTAATTGATATACACAAGAAAAAGTAAGGGCCCCAAAATGGAACCTTGTGGGACCCCACATGTAATTAGTTCCCAGTTGGATGATGCCTGATAGCTTGATACATGTCTCTTTCCTAATAACACCCTTTGTTTCCTGCCATAGATATAGGATTTGAACCATTTTGCAGCATTTCCCGTTACACTATAATATTCTAGTTTACTTAAAAGGATATTGTGATTTACACAGTCAAATGCCTTTGACAGATCACAAAATATACCAGTTGCCTGCAATTTTTTGTCTAATGAATTAAGCACATTTTCACTGTAAGTGTAGATAGCCTTCTCAATATCAGAACCTTTTAGAAATCCAAACTGGGACTTTGACAGTATGTTATTTGAGATAAGATGGTTATAAAGACGACTGTACATTACTTTTTCGAAAATTTTTGAGAATGCTGGCAACAGTGAAATTGGACGGAAATTTGATGCTATTTCTTTATCTCCCTTCTTAAACAGTGGCTTAACTTCAGCATATTTCAGCCACTCAGGAAATATTCCACTGATAAACGACTGGTTACACAGATAGCTTAATATGTTACTTAGCTCAGAATCACATTCTTTAATTAACTTTGTTGATATTTCATCATACCCACTAGATGTTTTTGATTTTAAAGATTTTATGATGGACATTATTTCTGTTGGGGTAGTGAGGGTCAAATTCATATTATGGAAGTTACTTGAAATGTCTGGTCTAAGGTAATCCATAGCAGCATCTACCGAACCTGACAACCCCATCTTTTCAGTAACAGTTATAAAATGTTTGTTAAAAAGTTCTGCAACACTATACACATATGTCACCAATGTATCATTTACTCTTAATGCTATTTGTTCCTCTTCATGTCTGGTTCTACCGGTCTCCTCTTTCACTATATCCCATATTGTCTTTATTTTGTTATCTGATATGACTATCTTTTCCTTGTAATATATTTGCTTTGACATGCGTATTACGGTCTTTAATATTTTGCAGTATTTCTTATAATGTGCTATAGCATCAACATTGGAAATGTTTCAGATTGACAGATACAGTTTTCTTTTTGTTTTACAAGATACCCCTATTCCTCGAGTAATCCATGGCTTCTTTGTAGACTTTGCTCTAACCTTGGTAAGTTTTGGGGGAAAGCAGTGTTCGAATAAGGTAAGCACTTTATTAGCAAAAATGTTATATTTTTCATTCATGCCATGAGCACTGTAAACATCAGTCCAGTGAATGTCTCTGAGGAGTGTCCTAGAATAATCAATTTTTGGCTTACTGATTACCCTCTTGAGCTCAGATTTAACAGATTTTATATCCTGTACATTTAACAGAAGGAACTGCATGTCATGGTCTGAGAGGCCATTGACTATTGGTTTTGTAATATAATTTTGTAATATAATTTTGTAGGCATGTTGAACACGTATATCCTGTTTCTCCTTGTGTCATATAGATAGATACTCTGGTAAGTTGATACAAGATTGTTGTTGTTTTCTAAGATTTTCCTAACAAATTTATTACTTGTTGTAAAATACATAGACATGGTAGTGGAAGGATGTGAGGTTTCTTAAATAAGGGATTGCATGAGCTTCTTGAGGCAGCATTTTCTATGTCTCTTACAATTCGTTTTTGGCGTATAAAAAGACTTTTGGTAGCATATGTGTTTCCCCAAAAGATTATGCCATACTGCAGTAAGGATTCTATCATGGTGAGGCATACATTTTTTAGTGTCTCTTTTGATGTACAACCAGAAAGAATTTTGATAGTGTAACAAATGCTATTCAGTTTATTTGTAATGTATTTTACATGTTGGACCCATCTTAGATCTTTTTGGATCCATATTCCGTGAAATTTTGTACAGCTTACATTTTCAAGGGTTCTTGTAAACAACTTCATGTCTGATGTTAGTGAACATTTATTTTTCACTGTGTGTCAGCACATTGTAACTGTTTTTTCTGTCTTTATTATTAAATTGTTTCCAGAAAAGCAGTCTGTGATATGGGCAGTACACTTTTAAATCTCATGCAACAATTCTTCTCTGGTCCTTTCTTTTATTATCACATTTGTGTCATTTGTGACTTTTATGTAATTATGGTGTGGACTGGTTGGTTCCAGGTCATTTACAAAGAGTAGAAACAGAATTGGCCCTAAAACAGACCATTGTGGTACACTTTACTTAATGCTCTACTTTTCTGAGAAGGCTTTATTTTATTCCCTGTGTGGATAGCAAGCTCAACTAATTGCTCTCTATTTTGAAGACATTATTTTATCCATTCCTAGGCCGGGTCCATAATACCTACAGATTCAAGTATCTTAAGCAAGATGGTGTGATTAATGACATCGAATGCTTTAGAGAGGTCTAGAAATATGCCTGAGATATGCTCTTTGCTGTACATTGCATTTAAAGCTTTATGTAGGAATGCAAAAATAGCAGTCTCAGTAGATTTAGATTTTTGGAATCTGTATTGTATATTTGGGAAGTAATTATTTTTTTCTATGAAATTTATTAGTTGATTATAATAGATTTTTTAATTATTTTGGAACAACCAGATAGTAATGAAATAGCCGTATAGTTTGATAGCTCTGTTTTTATCTGTTTCTTGAACAGGGACTTTTACTACCTTCAATTTTTCTGGGAACACCCCTTCCGATACAGAACGGTTACAGATGTTGACAAGTGGCCTGGCTATGAGGTTAGCACATGTCTTCAAGACATAGTCAGGAATATTGTCAGGACCAGCAGACAATTTGGGCTTCAGTTCTTTGATTGTAACAAATATTTTGTTGTCATTGGTGGGAGATACAAAAATAGATTTATTATTCATAGCACATTTGGGCTGATTTCTAGGACACTGTAAATTTTGAACCATCTGTGTAAAGTAGGAATTAGATTTATTTGCAGTTTTTCTAGGTTCAGTTATCACCATTTGGCAGTTAACCTTACAATATTTCATATGGCTTTCATCTTATTGGTGGAATTTTTATGCACATGCCATCTGCCATTATTTTTACTTGTTTAATAGGTATCAAATTCTGATGATGTGAGTTGTTTGAATAACATGTGTGCTAATCTTTTTTTTGTTTGAGGATACCAGAATCTCAGAAGTGATCCATTTATTTTTTGTTTTCCTTGTGTATATTTTCCTATTTGTTGGAGGGAAGCACAATTCAAAATAGTAGGAAAAATTACTGATAAATTTATTAAATTTTCCATCTGTGTGTTTGCAAATATAAATCTCTCTCAGTTTTCTTTGCTCAAGTAATGGAGAAAGTGGTCCCCTGTTAATCCTGTTTGGTATGAGTTCCACAAAGATTAGCAATATTCTAGGATGGCTTGCAGAAGTATTTTGTAAGCAACCTCCTTTGCAGAGTGACTGTATTTCCCCAGTATCTTATCAGCGAATTGAAGTTTATCACCTGCTTTATGTACATCTGAGCCTATGTGATCATTCCATCTCATATCCCTATAAATTGTTACACTAAGATATTTGTAGGTGTTATTAATGAAAAGGGTGAACCTCTCATATCCGTCCAGAAGGTGGAAGGATAGATGTAATGTCAGGTGAGTTGTGCATGTCAGCAAATCATGTGGAAGGTCAGTGAAATTGAACGGATTCATCTTGATGGATTTGAATAGGTACTGTACTACGTAGAAACAGCTGGATGAAAGTGAGAGTAGCTTTAGGTTGTTGAATATTTTGCTGAACAACTTTTTGGGTACTGTAACACAGTAATGGATCAGGAAACAAACAGCCTTGTGGTATTCACAGTCTATGGGCCACCAGCAGAAGTGTCTGTGAGAGAGACAGTTTAAGTATGGTTATATATGGTTTTCTGACTGGTAGTGGTGACTGAAGATACCTGAAGTTCTTGATATCCAGACTTAGGCTGTTTGTTGCAGTAAAATTCCATGCAGGGTTGAGTGAGGTGATGGAATAGCTGCTGACAGTTTGTTTTTGTATGTTGCAATCTTCCATGATTTATATGTGAGACTGATGGTCAGTGGTTTGCCTGACCACGAAACTCGTTAACAATAAAATCTGCTGATGAGTTTCAAACAGATCATAGGAGAAAGGTGTTGTGTCATAATATCATGAGTAATTACTCTATCACTGTGTTAAGAGAGAGGTAGCAGAAGGAAAGTTGCAAGGAGATCCATAAAGTAGACAGTATAGATAGAAATTCTGATGTTTCCTTTACCTGTCTTTGCAGCACTTTAAGTCTTGTTTTCCTTGGAACAAGTAAGGGTGAAATTGAACAGAAGCAAGAATAAGGGATAGATAACTCTTGGAAATATAGTATCTTATATTAGGAAGAGAGAGCTAACCTAATTCAGAACAAGCCATAGCCAAAGACTGAAACTCGTTACCAACAATATTATTAGGGTAACAAAGCACATGCACTGTGCTAAAAATAATAAATAAAATAGTCGAGGAACAAGGCAAGGACAGATTTAAGAAAAAAGAAAGAAAAGAATAATGACTTGAATGAGACTTAGTGTCCAGAGACACGTTGAAATCATTGGCTGCCAGAGTCAATGATTACTTCCTCAAAGTGGAACCGAGCAATGCAACCATTAATAGACAACCAGATACTAATTCAGTGACTGTTCTTCTGTAGAACAACAATGTGAGTTTAGAATTCTTCAGAGGACCGAGGATAGTGATTCTGAGTATTGTAATCTTTTGCTGATTTGATAAAACTAGTCTTGTGCTGTCTTTGTGGTCAGTCATTGAGTCAGGGCATATTTCTGATTGACTTAAATGTGCTGTAGTAACACTTATCTATGGTACTGGAGATAGGCATACTATCGCTAATTGTGGGCTCAATTCAATCCTTCCAGTATATTCATGGGTTTTTGAAAGGTTGGAATGTGATAAAATGCCAATTCATTTATCCAAGCAGAACTTGTTTGCTGCCTTTCTTGGATTTTGTAGGAGACTCTTCAGAGGATGTGGAGTATGGGAGCTCACAGATGAAGTCCTGGTGAAGACAAAAGGAATTACCCTATTAGTAAGTCTTGTGACCTTTAATGTCCTTTTGTGATGCTAGCAAGCCATTCTTATCTGTTTGAAATGGTATAATATGCGTGATGAAGATCATGCATGTCATGGATTATATTTGGCAGTCTGGATTGCTGTGGCATTGATGGCATCCCTCTTGCTTGGATGGTGTCATTCATAACAGAGGTCAGAGGGCCACATTGATACTGTATCACAGGCTTGAAGATGGTCTCCAAGTGGGGGACATATATGGGATTGCACAGGGATCAGTGTAGGGCCTACTTTTGTTTTTTTAGGTGATTGTCCGGTGACTTTGAAGGGTTCTTAAAAACTGTCATAGCATTATTGGTCAGGAGTCCAAGTTTCACATACCAGACAGAGCTCAACTCAGATGCTTGCTGAATGTGCCTACAACTGGTTCATGCCTGGCAGTTTGAGTCTTAACCTCATAGGGACTCATATTATGCAATTTTAAACAGACAAGAATGGCATGTTAGTGTTGGAAGCAGACTTAGCAGTCATACACTGGCTGAAGCACTGTATGTGGGATTCCTTGAGGCCATGGCTGGACAGCAAGTTAAAATGAGTCGAGACAGAAATAGGTGGAATGGGAAGCTCAGTTAACCCATTTGCAGGCCATGGAGGATATACTTCCCACTAAATGTATTTCTTTACAGCATTTAACATTTTAACTGCTCTGGACATGTTAATGTGCGCGCCTGAGTAACTGTCCCTGTGTGCTCTGAACGTGTTTACATGTGCCACCAATCATCCTACCTGGTACTCTGAATGTGTCTATGGATAGACATGTTCAGAGTACCAGGTAGAAGGACTGGTGGTGCGTGTAAACACATTCAGAGCAGACAGGGACAGGTACAAAGGTGTGTGCGTTAACACGTCCAGAGCAGTTAAAGGGTTAAGGGAATATGTGTTACCACTTGTGTGTGCTCCTGACACCTGGTGGCAGTCCGCTGCATCAGTTTTAGTTTCTGCTTGTTTATTAAATATGGCCTTCAGGACTGTGGGAAGTATATATCCCAAACAATGGTGTTTTAATGGTTATTAGGAAGTATGGTTACCAAAGTGGTTTCTGTGGTCCTTGGGAAGCATGCTTACCAACAACTTAGGGGTATCCCAAAGCTTTTGGGAATATGTCTTACCACCACTGTCTACACCTGACATTCTGTGGTAGTACACTGCACCAGATGTGTGAAAACTGCTACAACAATTAATTTCTGTTTGTCACCACACCACTACTGTGTCGGAACACATTGCTTTATTTCTGTAATATACATTATTGTGACTTGTATCAGCTCATATCTTTATTGTCTGACAAAATTTCGAGGAATGTTTCCGCATTTATGGCAAGTAAATGTTAATATTGATAACAATTATTTTTTAAATAAAATAAAAGAAAATTTAAAATAAAAGCAGAAAATACTGTTAACTTTTTATGTATAATGGCAACATTTAACAGCTCATTTAAGTTTTAATATCTCACAAAAGTGCTGTGGTGATATATGTACCACCATAGTTTTTGGTCCTAAATCAGAAAAATAAAATTATCAAAAAATAAATGTAGTCAGTCAATCGCAATTCTAATAGGACGGGAAAGAAATTATCTTCGCTGAGTAGCTACAAAAAATGTGCACTTGAAAGGGTTAAGCATGTTTTGCACTTAGAGGGTCTGTTGATCTGAAGATGTGAGTGTCTGCTTATTACACATATTTTCACTCCTTATTGTGATGTGAAACCGTCTTCTGGAGAGATGCACTGACAGCATTTAAGATTTTTTTTTTAGCAGAGGTGGGTCATAGGAATGTTGTGTTAGCTGAGTAGCAGTAAGTCTTGTGGGTGCCCTTTTAAGAATTTTGGGATTCTTGCTCTCACCCCTCATTAAATTGGCCCCTTAATGGTTTTCATTGCTAACAAAAAAGCCAGTTTCAGCTTCACTATGATGTACACAATCTCAATGAAAAACAGGAATTGTCACATAGACTTTGCCTCCTTGTCTACATATCAGAATGGTGTTATATTCTCTGGTGCGAAGGTGTTCATTGAGTTCCCATTAACATAAAGCAAGAAACCGGGAATTATGAAGAGTTCCAAAGAGAAGTAGAAACATACCTTGTCAACTCCTCTTCCTATAAATTATCTGAACATTTAGACTGGAGACTTTTAAAGTTCTCTTAGCTACATAGAAACAGTAGTAGTCATTATAAAGGTGAATGTCAAGTAGTGATGTAATGCAAACAGGACTCTGTTTTCAGATATAGATAAATATTTTCTTTGAAAAACAACAGTGTAAAAAAGTAAATATTAAGTTACCAATGGAAGATAAACAACACCTACCATATTTAATATAACTGAAGAAACTGTTTTGAGGATTGCACCTGTCTTTGTGATTTACCTGGTTATATTTCACTGGAATAATTAAGAATAATGTTAACTTGCACACTTAATAGTTTAATCTTATTGTGATGGTAAATCTTTTATGAGTTCATACAGACTAAGTCTTTGATAGCAAATTACTTAATTTAAGTCAGTTGTCAGTTTGGATCATAATGATCTTTGTAGGATTCACCTATCTCCTTAAACTTAATAAATGAGGCAAATGAAATTTTTAGCCACAGCAAGATATACAACCATGTTAATGCTATAATGAACACTCATGGCACCTGATGTAGGGCTGCCATTAGTCTTTGTCTCTGAATGTGTTAATGACATGACCAGGGACTTTTTTGTGCTGCATAATTTTAAATTACATAGATGTAACGTCTATAAATAGAACTGACTGAGTGTTAGCATTAATGGTAAATCATTTACAAAGAAAAGAAAAAGATTGAAACTAGAGCCTTGAGGGACATTGTGCATTCTAAATGTTAATTTGCTGTGTATGAACAGATAATCACTGCTTACTTTCTGTTACATAGGTATGATGTAAGACACTGTAGTGCACTACCCAAATCCCATGTTGTTTTTCTGACATTTTCTACATCCTGGAGGACCTCCTCACTACGGATCAATTGGAATGAAAGTAAATCTAATCTAATCTGTGGTTTGTTGGTGTGTGTGGGTGTTTTGAGAGAGCAGGTCTGATTTTTATAAATGCCATAAAAATTGTGCTCCTTAAAAATTAATGGTGATTATTATGGTCTTGTGTGACAGAAATACTTGAAGGTGAAACACTGTTGTTGTAGTCTCTTTATACCTTGAAAAACTTCCTTTGCAGTTCTTTGGGAAGGAGGACGTTTCTTCTAGCATCTTAGTGCTCTTTATCATGTGAGCTCTCTTCTCCTTACATTTTTATTATTTTTAGGATGAGATTATGTGAATGTGTGGTGATTCCTGTGCATGTTTACATAGCTGGTTTCAACAAAATCCAGTTATCTAATATCTGAAGATAAAACTATGTTTTTGAATAACCACTTTTCCCCATTTCTACAAGAATGTGGTACTACGTTGAGTCTTGACAATACATCATTGAGATCAGTCACTGACACCAAAGTTCTAGGAATAGGGTTACAAAATATGTAAATGGGACTGCCATGTGAGAACTATTGAATCAAAGCTTTTAAAAATTTGCTATACTTCACCTTTACTAAACTAGAGTGCAAGGAAATCAGAATGGACCAAGCGTATTACATGTACTTCTGTTCACTACTTCTAATGTGCATTAATATGCAACAAAATAAACACATTCATACCCACAGCATGAGAAGCACCTGTAATATCCACATGACTCAGTCTTCACAATATTATGAAAAGCTGTCAGGCAAAATCAAACAATGGAAAATCCTGGATGGAATGTAACAGATAGGCACAACAAAAAGACTGTCAGAAAGTGAGCTTTCTACTAACAAGGCCTTCCTCAGAATTAGAAAACATGCACACACACATTCTTGCAAACAACTCACTCACACATGATCATTGTCTGTGGTGGTTGAAGCTGGTCTGGACAACTGTGTGTGTTGCATTTGTGTGAATGTGTGTGTGTGTGTGTGTGTGTGTGTGTGTGTGACTGTGCATGCATGTATTCTGATTCAGAAGAAGGCCTTTTGGCTGAAGGTTTACATATTTAGCATTATTTTTGTTGTGCTTGTCTGTGACCAGCATCTCCACTATGTGATAAGTAACAATATATACTTTCCTTAATATTGTCATTATTACATCCTGGATTTTCCATTGTGTGATTCAGTTCTGAACAGCATTGTATCATAGCAATCTATCCCTTTCATAATATTGTCATTTATTTTTCCAAAAACAGACTTGCTCTTTATCCTGCATGCTAACAAAGTATTTAATGGGTCAAAATCAACCAATTAATGATGATGAAGGTGCAGATAAGGGATTTAGGTCCTAAGAATCATGGAAATTCAATCCACCACAACCCCCTACAAGTAATAGAATGGTATGCCATAAATAAAACTTAATTTGTTCTATTCATGTTTGTCTCACTGTACTCTGATCTGGCCTTGTAACATTAACCAAAACGGCCTTGCTTTGCTGGTACTGTGAATGGCTAAAAGCAAGGGGAAATTACAGCCGTAATTTTTCCTGTGGGCATGCAGCTTTACTGCATGGTTAAATAATGATGGCATCCTCTAGGGTAAAATATTCCGGAAGTAAAATAGTCCCCCATTGAGACCTCTTGGCAGAGACTACTCAGGAGGATGCCATTATCAGGAGAAAGAAAACTGGTTCTACAGATTAGAGAATGGAATGTCAGATCCCTCAATTGGGCAGGCAGGTTAGAAAATTTGAAAAGGGAAATGGATAGTTTAAAGCTAGATATAGTTGGAGTTAGTGAAGTTCGGTGGCGGGAGGAACAAGACTTCTGGTCACATGAATACAGGGTTATAAATACAAAATCAAATAGGGGTAATGTAGGAGTAGGTTTAATAATGAATAGCTGTGCCGTCTGAGGCACCTCACCAATGTTGGCGCAACTGCCCCTGTTGGAGGTTCAAACCCTCCCTCGGGCATGGGTGTGTGTTGTCCTTAGCATAAGTTAGTTTAAGTTAGATTAATTAGTGTGAAAGCCTAGGGACTGATGACCTCAGCAGGTTGGTCCTATAGGAACTTACCACAAATTTTCGAAGTTTAATAATGAATAAAAAATAGGAGCATGAGTAAGCTAATATAAACAGCTTAGTGAACACATTATTATAGCAAAGATAGACTCGAAGCCCATGCCTGCCACAATAGTACAAGTTTATATGCCAACTAGTTCCATAGATGACAAAGAGACTGAAGAAGTGAATGATGAGATAAAAGAATTATTCAGATAGTGAAGGAAGATGAAAATTTAATAGTCATGGGGGACTGGAATTCGATAATAGGAAAAGGAAGAGATGGAAAAGTAGTAGGTGAATATTGAATGGGGGTTAGGAATGAATGAGGAAACCCCCTGGTAGAATTTTGCGCAGAGCGCAACTTAATCATGGCAAACAATTGGTTTAAGAATCATGAAAGAAGGTTGTGTATGTGGAAGAGGCCTGTAGACACTAAAAGGGCAAACTAGAGTTTGAGAGAGAGTGTTGGGGAACGATTGACAAGAACGGAGGTAAGAAATACAGTAGAAGAAGAATGGGTAGCTTTGAGAGATGAAATAGTGAAGGCAGCAGAGGATCAAATACATAAAAAGACAAGGCCTAGTAGAAATCCTTGGGTAAGAGAAGAGATATTGAATTCAATTGATGACAGGAGAAAATATAAAAATGCAGTAAATGAAGCAGGCAAAAAGGAATACAAACATCTCAAAACTGAGATCGACAATAAGTGCAAAATGGCTAAGCAGGAATGGCTAGAGGACAAGTTTAAGAATGTAGAGTTATAAATCACTAGGGATAAGATAGATATTGCCTACAGGAAAATTAAAGAGACCTTTGGAGAAAAGAGAACCACTTGCATGAATATAAAGAGCTCAGATGGAAAACCAGTTCTAAGCATAGAAGCAAAAGCAGAAAGGTGGATGGAGTATATAGAGGGTCTATGCAAGGGCAATGTACTTGAGGACAATATTATGGAAACGGAAGAGGAAGTAGATGAATTTGAAATGGGAGATATGATGCTGTGAGAAGAGTTTGTCAGAGCACTGAAAGACCTAAGTCGAAACAAGGCCCTGGGAGTAGACAACATTCTATTAGAACTACTTAAAGCTTTTGGCTATGTTGACTGGAATACTCTCTTTCAAATTCTGAAGGTGGCAAGGGTCAAATATAGGGAGTGAAAGGCTATTTACAATTTGTACAGAAACCAGATGGCAGTTATAAGAGTTGAGAGGCATGAATGGGAAGCATTGGTTGAGAAGGGAGTGAGACAGGGTTGTAGCCTATCTCTGATGTTATTCAATCTGTATATTGAGCAAGTAGTAAAGGAAACAAAAGAAAATTTTTGAGTAGGAATTAAAATCCATGGAGAAGAAATAAAAACTTTAAGGTTTGCTGGAAATGTTGTAATTCTGTTAGAGACAGCAAAGGACCTGGAAGAGCAGTTAACAGAATGGATGGTGTCTTGAAAGGAGGATATAAGATGAACATCAACAAATGCAAAACGAGGATAATGGAATATAGTCAAATGAAATGAGGTGATGCTGAGGGAATTAGATCACGAAATGAGATACTTAAAATAGTAAATGAGTTTTGCTATTTGGGGAGCAAAATAACTGATGATGATCAAAG
Organism: Schistocerca cancellata; assembly: GCF_023864275.1. NCBI lineage: Eukaryota > Metazoa > Arthropoda > Insecta > Orthoptera > Acrididae > Schistocerca > Schistocerca cancellata. Next base: position 580,687,982 of record NC_064630.1, on the reverse strand, counting down.
CAGAGAGGATATAAAATGCAGACTGGCAATGGCAAGGAAAGCATTTCTGAAGAAGAGAAATTTGTTAACATCAACTATAGATTTAAGTGTCAGGAAGTCTTTTCTGAAAGTATCTGTATAGAGTGTAGCCATGTATGGAAGTGAAAAATGGATGATAAATAAGAATGCTGAAGATTAGATTGGTAGATCACATAACTAATGAGGATGTATTGACTAGAATTTGGGAGAAGAGGAACTTGTGGCACAGCTTGACTAGAAGAAGGGATCGGTTGGTAGGACAAGTTCTGAGGCAACAAGGGATCATCAATTTAGTATTGGAGGGAAGCCTGGAGGGTAAAAATCGCAGAGGGAGACATAAATACACTTAACAGATTCAGAAGGATGTAGGTTGCAGTAGTTGCTCAGAGATGAAGAAGCTTGCACAGGATAGAGTAGCATGAGGAGCTGCATCAAATCGGTCTCTGGACTGAAGACCACAATGACAACTTTACAATCAAGATTTCTCTACTAAGTATATCACATTTTCTGAGCACTCTAAGCTTGTCAAGATAGTGTTTACAAGGGGAAATACTGTTGTTCAGCCAATGTAACCATAACCTGTAAGAGCCGTCATGACAGAACTTGTGGACTATCTAACAACTGAAAGAAAATCTCCCCTAATTGGAGGTCTAAATGCCAGGTGTGCTAATTTTGGTGACAGCAAAGGATCTTTCAGAAAATCTTAAGAAATTCTGCTGCTGCACAAAGACGGTGAACAGATCAGAAACATCCATCCAGCCTTTTGCGGGTTGATTTGATGTGGAAACAAGCCTTTTGCATGTTGATTTGATGTGAAAACAAGAAATCATTAACAATGTCATTTATGCATAAAAATAGCACTGCCACAAAACCTGACAAAGGCTAATGTAGAATGAGGTTTATTCATCTCATAACGTACAGTTAGAAATCAAAGATTTATGTACTGGAGACACGTCAAACTACTTTTTATTTTTTTATTTTTTTGAAAAAGGTCATAATAATTAAAACTTTTAAGCAGGCATTTCTGGATTTTTGGACATGAACAATTTAATAAGAACATATATAACACTTACAGTCATTTTGCAGCTTCCAGTAAAATTCATACAATATATTAACAATTTATTACACAATACATAATCTTAATGTTTCTTTTCTGTTCAAAGTGATAAACTGTCCTGCATGAACTCTTCACATTTTTCCACTAGTGTATTAAATAACAATCTTTTTAGTGTGCTGAACTCCATATTTAACAGATTTGTGTTATTTAATTTATTGTAAATTTTTAATCCCGTGTACAATGGAGTTTGAATGTAAAGTTTTAAATCATAAGAGGGAAGTCTGAAACTGTGTCTGTGACAAGTACTATAATTGTGGTTGAAATGAAAATTGTCAAGTGAGTTTTGGTTTCTATATATGAAAATAAATAAAAATTTTGTAGATGTACAGAGAAGGAATTGTTGGTGTTTTAAATTTTTTAAATAATGGGTGACATGATGTTTTGACCAAACATGTTTCTCATGATTCTCTTTTGAAGTGTAAGTAATTTTCAGCTCTTCATAGAGTTTCCCCAGAAAATCATTCTGTATTGAATTATAGTTTAAAAGTGGCTGTGGTAGACTGTCTTCCTGGTGTCCATAAAGGTGGAACCAGATAAAACATTCGTTGCATAAGCTAGGCTCTTTAGTTTGTTAAGAAGTCTGCATGGCCTTCCAATTTAAATTTTTGACAAGATTTAGAGATAGAAATTTTACATAACTTAGTTCAGTCATTTCCTGATCATCATGCACTATTTTTAAGTGAGATGCTGATGATGTTTTTGCACTGAACTGCACTAATTATGTTTTTGTGACATTGAGCTTTAATCCATTTTTCTGAAAGCATAATTCTAAGTTTCCCATTATATTTTCCACAGTATCATGAATTTGTTCTAAATTGTCATTTTCAATTAAAACCAAGGTGTCACTTGCGAATAAAATGGAGTGAACATCAATGCTTAATGGTAAAGCATTTAAGTACAGCAGAAAAAGATAAGGCCCTAAAATTGAGCCCTGTGGGACACCTGTACAAGTCTTTTTCCAGTCCGATAATGATTTTTTCCCCTGTTTTCTTTCTTACAAATAAAATTTGAACCACTGTAATGCCCTGTCCATGATCCCATATCTCTCTGACTTGTGGTGCAGTAGTAAGTGATTGAATGAGTCAAAAGCTTTGGTCAGTAAAATACCTGTGAACTTTCTACTCTTGTCTAAAGCAGAGCTTATCTTTTCAGTGAATTTCCTGATAGCATTTATTATATTTTTGCCCTTTTGAAATTCAAACTGATTTTTAACTATAATATTGTTTTCTATAAGAGAGTTTTCAAGATGTTTTGCAACAATCCTTTATGTCACCTTAGAAAAACTGGCAGCATGGAAATAGGGCAGTAATTTCCCATATCATCTGGCAAGCCTTTCTTGAACAATGGTCATATTTCAGCATATTTTAACACATCTGGGAAATATACTTTCTCAAATAACGGATTAATTATTTTAGCCAATGGATGAGAAACGATGCTATAAAAAGCCTTGACTACAGTGGCTGGAATTTATTTATTTATTTATTTATTTATTTATTCTTTTCCCATGGACTCCAGTTGAAAATTCAGCTGAGAGTATTGGGTGTGTCATACAATAGCCTATTAACCTCAAACTTGATTTCATTATAGATAAATGAAACAAATAATTAAACAGAAATAGTCCATAATCATACAAAGGTTTTACATGTTTCACATTATATGTACACACAAATCCAAACAACATACAGAAATGATAATTTTTAAAGGTACATTCAGTAATGATATATTTCAACACCATCTTAGTATTCACTCAAACTGTATATAAATTTCTCTGTGAGATATAGTTTCAAATGATTTTTGAAACATTTTAGATCTGTTTCTTTTTTAATGATTTTGGGGAGTTTATTAAAAAACCTTTTGCCTGCTTCTTCTGGGGCAGTCATAGACAGTTTTAGATTTCTGTTTATCATGTAGTAATTTTCATTTCCTCTTGTACCGTGTTTGTGTACATCTTTATTTAGGAGGTGTTTATCACTTGACCTTACCGCCATTATGCTTTAGTATATGTACAGTGAATATACTGTCATAATATTATACTGTACAAAAGCTTGCCTACAGGTCTGTCTTGGTGGTATTTTTGCAATGCATCTCACTGCCCTTTTCTGAATTGTGAATATTCTTTTTAGGTAGCCAGCTTGTGCATTTCCCCATATATGAACTGAATAAGACAAATGTGGGAAGACAAGCCCATAATACATTGATCTGAGGACTTTATCATCCACAGTCTTAGCTGTTTTATGCATGATGAAGATCTGTTTGTTTATCTTTTTACACAGTGCATCTATGTGCTCCCCCCATGCCAAATGTTTGTCTATTATAGTTCCTAGAAAATTTGTGCTGGTTACTTCTTTAATAGTCTTTCCATTTATATTAACATTTATATTATAATATTCACTATGCTTGGTCTGAAATACTACATTCATTGATTTAGACTGATTCATAAACAGGTTGTTTTGTGTTAAATATTTATTTGCATTTTCAATAGTCAGGAGTGCTTCCTTCTCAAGCTCCTCCTTTGTGTCAGCTGTGCAAATGATTGTTGTGTCATCAGCATACATTATAAGTTTCTGATTTATATAGCTAGGGAAGTCATTTACGTAGAGTATAAATAGTATTGGCCCAACCACAGACCCTTGCGGCACACCGTGTTTAACTGTTTGTAATTCTGATCTGTAGTTTGTTATATTTCCCCCACTAGTATGTCTGATTTCTGTGCATTGTTTCCTATTTGTAATGTATGATTTAAGTATGTCATAGCATTTTCGTCTAATTCCATACTGATATAATTTCATCATTAATTTTGAGTGGTTCACACAATCAAAGGCCTTAGATAGGTCCATAAAAATCCCTCAAGTCTTTTGTTGCCTGTCAAGTAAATTAAGAATGTGGTCAATTATATCTGTTGATGCTGTTTTTGTTGACTTCCCTTCTCTGAAACCATGTTGTGATGAATGCAGTGTACTGTACTTTGTTATAAAACTTACAATTCTATTCTTTATTATCATTTCATAGATTTTAGCAAATGTTGAGATCAATGATATTGGTCTGTAATTTCCTAATCCATCCCTGTTCCCTTTCTTAAATATTGGCTTCACTTTACTTACTTTCAGTGAATCTGGAAATATACCTTCTCCTATCGCAGCATTCAGCATGTGTGTCAATGGTTTTAATATACATTCCCTGCATTCCTTTATGAGATGTGATGTGACACCATCCAAGCCAGATGAATGTTTAATTTTAAGTTGTTTTATTACATTTGACACTACTGCATCTGTTGTAGGTATGAAAACCATAGTATGATTTGTATGTGGGGAGTTTAACAATTTACTTACTGCATTTGTTTTATTTTGACTTATTAATTCGTCTGCTACGGTAATATAATATCTGTTAAAAGTATTGGCTACTTCGAGAGGGTTTGCGTTACTTTTCCCACTCATCAGTGGGCAGATGTCCTCTGCCCGATTTGTTACTTTTCCTCTCTCTTCATTAATGAACGACCATAAACCTTTTGAGTAGTTCTTTCCCTTATCTATAGACATCCTGCTGAATGATGCTTTAGTTTCTCTGATAAAACTACAGTACTCTTTCTTTTTTATTTTATACAGTGTGTTGTAGGCCTTAGTATTTTTTTGTTTGGAGAGGTCATAATACACCCTCAGATTATTTCTGGCATGGATTACTTCTCCAGTCACCCAGCTTTTCTTTTTTTGTTGCTGTTTGACAAGCCTTTTACTAACAGGACATGTAACATCATAATAATAATTGAATAAAGAATAAAACTGGTTCCATTTGGTTTTTGCATCTTTAGCTGCATATATTGTTTCCCAGTTTTCTGCCTCTAACATCTTCTTTAGCAGATTTATGTTATGTGGGTAGTTCTGTCTTCTCATCTCCCATATCTTCTGCACTGAATCACTAGTCTTTATATTTATGTCTATCGTGATTGCAAAATGGTCTGCTAATGTGGAGTTTATTACCTGTGTGTCACAATAGCATGTAGGAATATTTGTTATTACATGATCAATAATAGTTTCACTGTGCTTTGTTACTCTGGTTGGTTTATCTATTTTTATTTTTAGATTGTATATGCACAATAAGTCCAGTAGGGTCTTAGTATTGTCTGTATTTTTACTCACGTCTATGTTAAGATCTCCTATAATGATCAAATAAGGTGTTGGATTATATCTTCCAGCTGTTCAAAGAAGGTTTTAAGTATACCATTTGGTGATCAATACAAACCTAATACACAACATAAATTCCCAGCAATTTTAGTTTCCAGTGCTGTAGCTTCAAAGCTCAATTCTATAGCATATTTTGTTATATTTATGGCTTTAGTTGATTTATAGTTAGAAAAAATGGCAACCCCACCACCTTTATAGGAAGTTCTGCAAAAACTGGCCACTTTCACATAATTCACCCCCACCCAACTGATTTCTTGTTTTTTAAAGACACTGTAGCATCTTCTACATCTTTTGGGATAACTCTGTTGAATGTTTTAAGGCTTGCATTTAATTTTATATTTACAAAGTTAACTTTAAGTTTGCTCCAGTTAACTAAATTAACTCTGCATTTCTCAGAAACACATAGCACATTTCAGAACCCAACAGTCAAAAAGCCAGAATAAATAAGCTGTAAAAACACGAACAGAAATGGAATTTGTCAAATGCCTAAGTCAAACAATAGATAAGAACTTAAATTGGAATATGCATATTGAGTGCCTATTAGGCAAATTATGCAACTTTGCATTTGTAATGCATTTACAATGCATCCCATGCCACTGACATAACACACAGAAAATTGCATACATCAGCTGTTTCCATCAGTAATCAAGTACAGCACTGTTTTCTAAGGAAGTTCTAGTAATATATCATATGTACTGAAGCTCCAGAAACAAGTCATCAGAAACATGGGTCTCCATATCCAAGGGAATCATATTGTCCATTAGCTATAAACTGGAAACTTTTAACTGTTTATCCCTATTAATGTATGAGGTATTCATCTTTTTACACAGAAAATCATAATTTTTCATGGAATATTGTTTTGATAATTCATATACTAAACATAAGTTTATGCTTCCTGTTCATTGATTAGCACTATATGCTCAGACTCTCCAGTGTATGGGAATGAAGATTTTCAAGAGGCTAAAAGATAAAAATATTCTGAACATGAAACTAGGTCTGCTGGAAAAGAAACTACATTGATCTTTTGATACAGAATTGGTACCAATCAACAGGAGAGCTCATGAAGGATGAGCCGATAATTTAAACAGGATGTCTGACAATTAGCATTATTTTGCAAATATGACATTACTCTAAGAAAAAATATTAAGTTTAGAATACTGCCTGTATCATCAACTATAATTTTATATAAGTGAATTGTATTATTAATTTTTGATGTGTCTCTTGTACCCAAATCTGATGATTAGTTAGTATATGTTATGGGATGAATAAATAACTATTCACACAATAGAAATTTCAACAAGTGACATCCTTCAATTGATTAGTGCAAAAAAAGAAAAAAAAAAAAAACAAGCAGAGTTACTGGTGCTCAGATATATGTTGAAGAAGCAGAAACTGATAAAAATTAAAACAATCTAAAACTTTCGTATAACTGGCAGCATAATCAGTGACCAATTAATAACACTGCAGCCACATATTATTCAGGAATCTGAGTCTTTTCCTGATTCAAATCTAGTCTTACTCTTTCATCTCACCTACTCCTTTAAACTTTTAATATTCCACAGAATTATTCATTTAGCAATAACTTCTGCTAGCCTAAAGATGACCATCATATTTGTGCGATATAATAACAGTTATAATTACAATACAGTTTGAGTCCTATTGAACTCTTTCCTTCTAATAAGCTTTAACACTACTCTGTGAATATGACTTCTCCAGTTAATTCAATAAATTAGTTATATTGGTAGATCTGTACACAGAATTATAAACAGTCAACATTTCTGCCTTGGTTTTTTTTCAAGGCTCCCATCAATTCAGCTGGCAGTGGTGTTTAACCACATCATGGCTCCTGATGCCCCATTTTAACAGAGCCATGGTGCTGGATCCACACTACTACACTGTATCTCAGAAAAGACTCTGGAACTCATAGAATAACAATATGCAAATGTCATGAACTAAGATCCAAATGCATGTCTACTCATTTGTACAAAAAGTTGACGTTATGGATTTGTGACCTTGCAAGACAACTTCACAACCTGCTGAGGTCTTTTTAAGCTTCTTGCAATTCTTACACTGACTTCTCAGTACATTTAATCATCAGTGGTTGAGTTGTTAATAACAAAAATTAGTTTCAACTGAACTGTGATTTTCTCTGTCACAGTATTAAGCACAAAAGTAAATTTCTTGTAAACTTTACCTTCTTGTCTAGGATTTGAAGTGGTGTTATGTAATCTGGTGGAGAGATATTCGACCAGCTCCCATCTGACATAAAGTAAGAAAATGGTGATCATGTCAATTCAAAATAAGAAAAAACCTCATTAGCCATTTCTTAAAATTATTTGATTATTTCAATTCAATTATTGAAAATCACTGTTAGTTACATTGCAAACTGAATTGTTCATTTGTGAGGCTATGGAATTTGACTGATCTAAATTGGGAAATTTTCTCATAAACATTAGAGGTGCAAAATTTTCAATCCCATGCCATCTGTAAATTAGCAAACATGTTGACAAGTTATGGAAAATCTAGGATGGTATAATGCAATATTATGGAAAGGATACATTACTACTCACCATATAGCAGAGATGTTGAGTCGCGGACAGGCGCAATGGGAAGAGTACTAAACACGTAATTTATCAGCCAGAATGCCTTCCTCTATTTAAATAGACAACACACACACACACACACACACACACACACACACACACACACACACACACACACACACACACACACACACACACACATACATGCAAACACAGTTTACACTCACATGACCAATGTCTCTGGCTGCCAGCCAGACTGTGAGCAATTGCACATGAAGGGAGAATCTGCACTATGTGCTGAGTAGCAAACTATTCTTTTTGTAACTTATTCCATGTCTACAAGTAATTTTGTTATAATTTTAATGATAATTAAATGGGACAGGAGCAGTCCAAAGAAAAAAAACTGTTATTTATTGGTAGATAATAAACTATATATGTTTAAATATTTGTTTTGTGTTTTTGTTATTTGTTTGAGATACATCTTGGGCAGAGTCCAGCAGATGCACTTTGAAAGCAGAAATTCCTATGTCACAGCACCATGCAAGGTGCCAAGGAAAACCTCAAAGTACTACATCATGATATACATAAATGAAGATGCAAAATGGGACATAAAAGTTGAGATTAGTATGAGCTTAGCTGTTGTTCAGACCAGACACTTGTACTCTTACACATAAAATAAATTCATATTCTTCTTTATCATTATGCCCAGTTAAAGCATGTGTTTGAACTTGTTTGCTTGTCTGACAGCTTCTTTTCTTCTTCTCTTCACAAAATCCTTTCATGGGTTCACTATGTTAGTTATTATTCCTCTGTCCACTAATTTCCACCAGTGGTTTTTTTTAAGCTTTCTCTATGAACATGTGATTTGCAGCTAGGGTTCCAAAGACTTTGTATTTTGTGCTGGTACCTTCTATGGCATTCATTTCTCATCAGTCCTGCTCAACTTCTTCTAACCTAGTATTTTTTTCTTACCTTTTTTAAATTTGTTATATTAAGTAATTTTTCTTTAATCTTGTGTTAGCCATTCTGTAGACTTAATTATAGAACTTCAAGTGTCTTCTACATATTGAACAGTGAACTTGTCTTGTGCTGTGTAGAAGTCTATAGTTTTCCTTTTTAATTTCAGAAATTTTTGAATGATATCCTAGAAATAAACTTTCTGAGGCATATAGTGCTTCAGGCAAGACTTGTATGTTGGTGTTTTGCATTACAGCTCATTTATTGCAGTGATTCCTTGTTATTGTGTATGCTGTATGGAGTCTGCTGGCCTTTTCTAAATTGGCCTTACTGTCTAGTCCAAATGGTACTACAATTTCTCCAAGATATTTAAAAGAAGACATATGTGAAATTGTCCCTTAGTTCATTTTGAGGTGGGGCCTTGAAATTTTTGTATAAATTTTCCATCAAATGTGTCTTCTCATATGATATATGGAGGCTTGCCTTTGATGCCATTTCATATAACTTCTTTATGGCGAACTTGTATTCCTCACTAGTATTAGCAAAGATAGCTAGATTGTCAGCAAAAGCTAGCATGCTTTAATTCTCTGTCCCGAGATTCCAGTGTTTATACCTTTGATTTCTTTCCCCATTCTCTGATGACTTTGTCTAACACAGTGTTTAACAAAAGTGGGGAGAGACCATCTCCTTGTTAAACTGCTGCATGTACTTCAAAAGAATCAGACATTTCATGCAGAAACTTCACTTGAGATGCTATGTCTGTGATTGTCTGGCAGATTAGTTTGCTAGTCTTCCCATCTACCCTGAGCTCTTCTAAAGTGTCCAAAAGGATTTGCCTGTCAACAGAGTCATAAGCCTTCATGAAATCCAGAAAGGTGCCATAATGCTGGAACTTTGACATATCCTTAATATTGTCTTTAAACAATAAATCTGCTCAACCCATGATTTGCCTTTCCTAAAGCCTTTTTGATGTTCACCCATCAAATGATCTCTTTGCTGTTCAACTCTGTTTAAGAGAGATTTCAATAGAACTTGTATACAATTGGCAGAAGAGATAGGCCTCTGTATTTGGAGGTCTGCTCCATTGTCTATTTTATGCAATGGATGTATTATAACTTTCTTCCAGCCCTTTGGAAACGTTTCAGTTTTCCATATTTCTGCTAAAAGTGCATTAACTCTTCTTTTGATATTATTTTCTCCTATTTTTAACATTTCTGGAGTTATGCCATCCTCTCCTGGCACTATGTTATTTTTAAGTGATTGAATTATCTCTCTTATTTCTTGACTTGTTGGGGGTTTAGAGTCTGGGTTTGACACAGATTTTTCAAAATTCAATCTTTTATTTTGAAAATAAGCAGCAAGTGTCATGCAGTTTCCTTTACTGTTTATCTCTCATTTTCCATTAACTTGACAAAAACACAATTTGGTGCTTTGTACCCAGATATGTCCGCATGGAAGTCTTGTAGAATTTGAGGTGTTGTTTCTCTGGAAATCCTAGTCTATTTCTATGAGCCTGCTTTTGCTGTAGGCATGTTTTTAGTGTAAATTGTTTTTGAGATCGAGTTTTGAATCTTCAGGAAGGACTCCCATCTTTGAAGTATTTGATGCTCATTGCATTGGTTCCAAGCTTTTATTCACACATCAATGTCTTCATACCATGTCATGTTCCATCACCTGCATTTAAATTTCCTGTGTGGCTGATGTAATTTCATAGTTGATGTTTGTAACGTGTTATGATTGTCTGATCACTCTTGAGATCTTTCACAGGTGAAAGCCTTGACATTTTTCTCCAGGCAGCCTGTATCAGCTCTAGGAAATCAGTTCCTATTCATCAATATTCAGAAATGGAAGAAAGTATTTTATCAACAAAAGAAAGAAGAATAAGAAATCATTACTGATGTACACTTTAGCACTGAAAATGTTGAATAATGATGCTATAGTAATCAGAGAAAGATTAACAAGAAGTGCAATTTTGATGTATGTCACATTGTTGTTGACTTTGGAAATGCAGAAGGGAGAAGAGACTTATTTAAAAACAAATACTTGTTATCTTAGTTTCAAATCCTATCCTGGAAATATTTTGCCTTTCACGTTACAAAGCTGCAAGTCAAGTGGTTATGTATTGTAAACAGACCTCTGTTGATTTAATTGAAAAATATAATGTCATGAAGCAAATATTAAGCCTTCACACCTACAGAAGAAGAACAATAGTTAATTAATATAAATGAGGAAGTATAAGCTTTTCTCAAACTTGTGGCTTTCTATCTTATTCACATGGCTGCTCATAGCTGATCTAATCACAAATAGCATTAAGCAATATAGTGATAGTCAGTGCATGTACAGTTTACATTTCTGTGATCTGCCTATTCCTTGTTGATCTATAACTTCAGTTGTTCTACATTCTTGAAGAAATTTATGAAACATGATGAATGACTGAATTAATGAATGAATGAACAGTTAAATGACAGTGTTTCCACCTGAGAAAATCATTGTGTTCTTACAAGAATACTTCCACTTTGACCCATTGTCTATGGGGAAATGTGGTTATCAGTAATATGGATGCAGATATGAATTATTAGTCTTCAGGCACTAAATATGAATACTAGTACAATAAATAATGTTTAGCCTGGTCATCGCGCATATGTAAAGACTAGTGAGTAAGCGTGGAGGATATTTTTCTCAGCCTTGTATTTCAAAGGAAAGAAAAATGCTTTCTTAAAAAAAGAAAGAAAGATCATTCTTACAAAGTTACTATCTGAGAGCATAAACTAATGTGTGCACAGTGATCATGATTTATTTCTATATTTTGTTTTAGTAGATAAAATGGTTTAAATTTGAAAAAGATATTTTATTTCAGTTACAGATTTTACAGGACATACCCTGCATACTTTGTTGTAGTAGATAAAATGGTTTAAATTTGAAAAAGATATTTTATTTCACTTACAGATTTTACAGGACATACCCTGCATACTGGATAAAATCATTATAATATCTTAACAGGAAAGAAAAATGCAAGGCAGTTAGAATATAGAGTTTTTACTGTAACATGCCTCCTGAAATAGGGTAGTGTTTTAGAAATTCTATGGAATACCTGTTACCACTGTGAATCATTTGATAATCTATGAGTGGATGTTTCATCACAGCTACCTCTACTACACTAGCTTCTTGCAGAATTTTATGGCCATGCACAAACTTCATTGTGATGAATCATATTTTACTGCAGAGTTATAGCTCTCTTATCTTATCTATCTCCAACAACCATAATCAAACAAGAAGGTGTGCCACCTGAGTTCTGTAGTCATACATAGGACATGTTGCATTCAGCAGAAATTTGAACATAGTAAACATGATTGAGTTACAACAAAGTGATGTGTCAGATATTTCTGATTAAGGGATACTTGCATTCTGACACTTGTCAGCTTTCTGAGATAACATGAACATTTGTATCATGTTAGTGCATCAGATTTATGGATAAAGAAGAGAGTGTGTGCCAAGTTACTGAGTTTTTGTGGCTGCATGATATTTGTTGATTACATTTCCAAATAGAATGAAAATGCTTTATAGTGATGATTTCGGCTTTGTTATAAACTGGCTATTTATTTCCTCAGTTATCATGAATAACTGTTCATGCAGTATGAATTACAGTTTTGAAACAGGCTTTGGATATGTTCCATTCAGCCCTTTAAAATTAAACTTCAATGAAAGCAAAAAAAATTTTCTACCTCATGTATTTGAAAATAACAAAATTCTGTTGGTTTTAGATGCATCAGAAAATATGTATTCTCAAGTAAGTAAAATAGTTCCACTGAAAGTGATAGCATAAACTTAATGTTTCAATTTTATGCCAAGACAGTTAGATCAAAAAGCTACATATGCTTCTACACAGGGGGAAAAAACAAAAAAAAAAAAAATTATACATAAACTGACATTAAAATACTTGTTTGAAATAATTTCATGTCAGCTCTGTGGAAGACTGTGATTAATTCAATGTAGCAATTTACGAAACTTCAGATGAAAATTCCTGCTGGGACAGAATATGGATAATTGGTTGGAAAGACTACAAAGGACATGTAATTTAGGGGAAAATAAGACCACAAGCTATGAGTTAGTCTGAAAATCACACATCCCATACCATATTGTGACTTAACTAACTGTCAAGTTTCCATTTTTGTCCACCTTCCTTTTTTGCTTATAGATGCAGATTAAGTAAACTTGGTTACCAAAATATCTTATATTTAGTAACTGATATATGTACTGCAAAATGTGATGACCTTCCTAAGCACCATGAAAATCAAATAGAAATAGAAAAATTCATGTTATTAGTATAAACATCAGTATTTTGAATAAAAGATGTATTAGAATAAAAATTAAACAATAATTGATTCAAATATTTCTGAAAAGATAGAGAAATTTTAGTTTTCATTAATAGTACACTAATTTCCAGAATAGAATTTACAAACTGAAGCATGCTCTTCATCATTGGATTCATTCTATCCCCGAAGACTTGATGATTGGATTAGCACAATTCAAGTAAGTTCCTAGATTTCAAAATTATTTTATAGATTTTTATTTCCCTGTGTACAGTTATTCAAGGCACATCTTACAGCCCCACTTTAAGTTGAGCTTTTCTGGAAAGATATAGAAAGGGTGCTCAGTGATGCAAAATTAATTGTACATCTCTTGTTAACTACAGTGGTCAGACTTGTTTCAGCCTGCTAATAATGACAGCTCTATGTTTAGGAGGTCAATTTTGTTACATTACAAACATTTAAACTGCTTTATATCTGGATACATGACTGTCTACATTTGCTCAGAAAAATGTTGATGTCAGCTTTTTTTGATTTATCATCAAATGCAAATTAATTTTAATGATGTTTAGTTGTTAACATATCATAGATACTCATTCATTAATAGCTACTTTATATGCCATTAAACACAAAGTTATCATGTTTTCTTAAATCAGCATCCTAAAGATTTTTTTTTCTCCATAGTCAGAGTTACACACAAAAGTGTGTGTGTGCGCGTGTGTGTGTGTGTGTGTGTGTGTGAGTGTGTGTGTGTGTGTGTGTGTGTGTGTGTGTGAGAGACAGAGAGAGAGAGCAAAATCTAATTCTGTTGAAACTTTCTTGTCATTTATTTTCCATACAAAACTTTCTGCACTGGAAAAAATGGTTACTTTAGTGCAATATTTCCTTTATTTCTGTTTTTGTAATATGTATCAGTGTAATACCATCATAGTATAATACTGTTGCTGTGGGATAAGGTATAATGTAGTTGAATTCTCATTTATAGGTTACATGTTTGAAATGGAGTTCTCCTTAGATTTTGAATAAAAATTATAACTATGATGTCTGAAGACATCCAATCAAAGGATTCACCCTCATACTGCTAACAATCTTGTCATTACAAGGCAGAGGAGCAAATAGAGATTCATGAAATCTTTTGGCCCTTGGGATGAGAAACTGTCTCCAAAATTCCAAAGGTGAAAGAATCAGCAATGACCAGTGGGTTGTGGATGTAGAAGGTAGTGGAAGCCATTGCATTAAAGAAAGAAAATCCGGTCTCTAAGGTACTCAGATGATGACCACTCACTTTAGCAAAAAATTCTGTGTGTAAATTATCATGCCATTTAAATCTATTAGTGAGGGCTGCCAAGGAGGGGGTTACCAGGAGGAGGATCAATAAGGATAATTTCCTATGAACTGGAATGTGAAATGTTGGAAGTGTGAATTTTTTAATGAAACTAAAGAATCTGTAGTGGAGAAAGAATGTGTTAAAGTTAGACATAGTAGAGATTAGAAAAACAAAATGGATTATAGGTTAATAAGACAGCATCAGTGATCAGTGGAAAAGGTGTTGGCATCATCATGTGTAGGCAGAAAAGTAACAGCCTGAATTACAGTGTAGTGACTATTACTCTAAAGATTGGTGGGGGGATCTGAACACTAACAGTTTCACATGATCATGTCATAAGCTGATGAGGAAAATGTGGAGAAACTATATGAGGAAATAGAGGAATTGACAGAATATGTGAAGGCAGTGAAAATTTAATAGTTCTCAGTGAATGAAATGCTATGGTAGGTGAGAAAACAGAAGGCATAATTACTATAGAATGTGAACTGAGCAAGTGAAATGAAAGGCAAAGTGACATCTAAACATCCTTGTCCAAAACACTGTAGAATAAGGTATAACTGGAAAAGAGCAAGGAATACAGAAAGACATCAACTGGATTACCTCATCAATCAGACACAGATTTAGAAATGGAATACTTTATTGCCAAACATAGCCAGCTACAGTTTAGATCCTGACGATAATATCGTAGTGATGAACAGTAGAGACAAATTCACAAAAAAAGTCTACATAATTGTATACTTTACTGCAAAAATACATTCCCAATTTTCATGAAGAACTATTTATTAATCTCCTAGTTACAACATTAGTACTGAACTGTCAAAAGAACTCAACCAACAAACTTATTTTTTGTCATGAATATTGTCTCTCCATGAACATGCAAAACTACTGTCCAATATTCTGCTACTCTGATGTGTCACCAGTCTTGTCAGCTAGGATACTGTTAAACCCCCCCCCCCTCTCCCTCCCTCCTCCCCCCCCCATCCCATCCAAATCCTACTATGCTGAACTTTATTTATCTAGCATGTGACTAGTATCACATCACAAAATAAAAACTTTTTTCATTAACAATACATCCACACATATCCAACACACAGAAAAATTCATGATTGTAAGTTAATTAAATTTACAAAGTATAGAAGATCACAGACATATATCCAGCTGCTGAATATATTCAATTTCTGACTTTGTTACCATCAACAACGCCTCCTGACTGACAGGAAATGATTGTTTTGGGCATGCACTTGTGATACGATGAATGGTTTGTGATTCTGTATGACAATTAGAAGTAAGCAATGTGGTTGAGCCCCATTTGTACATTACATCAGCACATCTTCCACTATTTGTCCTCATTCTATTGAGTGTAGACCAGATCCTGCAGTGCTCGGCATTCCTGGTGGCCTGGATGAGATACAGGGCATCTTGAGCTGTTCTGGGATTACACTGTTGTGCCTCATTTCTGGCCATTGGTCTGTTATTGTTACTCTGCTGCCCATGAAAAATTTAGGTTGATGATGGGAGTGAAGTGTGTTTTTATTGAGTGCAGGAATGTCCTCATTTACACAGAGGCAAGGAATATCAGCTGTTTTTGTAAACTCCCACTTGAGAGCAGATTCTTGCCACAAGATGGAAGAGCTATATGGCTGAGAATAGGATACAAGAAAATTGGAGTGTTGAGCTGCATGTCAGTCAGTGTGATGTACATGCTGTCAATTCAGAATGCAGCACTATATTCTGCCACAGGGTACATCAGTCCAAGTGCAGAAGTTTTTAGCATTGGAACTAATGGATTCCATGCTGTACCACAAAAATTCTGCAAGGTGCTACTTTTTGTCTTCATCTTATCAGCAGTTCTCAGCAAATGCTCCCCTTTTATGATGTGAATTTTTATTATTTTTTGACTTCGACATTTCGAAATTTTTCTGTGGTATTCTAGTTGTTAGGAAATTGGTTTAGTATAAGGAAAAACCAGTTTGAATAATATTATGTGAATTTTATTTTATTTTATTTTATTTTATTTTATTTTATTTTCAAAAAGTGACTTGAGAGTCCTGTCAGCTCAGAATGGTACAGACAGTAACAAACATTACTTCATGAAACATGGTACTCATAAAAACAGTTCTTTCTTTCGTTGAACACAAAAATACTTCACAATGAGCACATTTAGAATGAGGCCTTGATTCTATATTACGAATATCACAGTTTTCACATCTACCATATCTACCATGATTTGCAACAAAATTTGGCCAATGAACTCCGAGATCTCGGGTTCGAATTTCGTTTTAAGGTGAAAAACCTTTCTTCCTTCTTTTATTCAGTAAAGAGCTGGGAGATTTTTCTTGCTTTGGTCTTCCTCTTTTCTTCAAAACTATTTTACCTTTTGTCAGAAGTCCCTGAGTTACTATACGCTTGAACTGAAGGAAAGATATCCATCCATTGAAATCTGAATATATAACATACAAATTCACAAGTGTTATATTGCTGACAGGCAGTGCCACCATTTTTTAGCTTTACAATCCCTGTCATAAATGGACTGGAGCATATCTGCTTTATCTACTCCACCCACATGTGAATTATAATCTCTAACCACTTCTGAGGCCATCACATCAATTTTTGTACCATCTTTTTGTTTCCGTTTTATGTTAACTATTTCAGTTCCATGAAAATTAGGTAAAAAATATACACTCATATTGTCTTTCCATTTGAAAAGTGTAATTCCTTCTTCCGAAGTTTGACTGTCAAATTCACCTCTTAACAGCTCTTGATCACTCTTTTGTTTTGGTAGGCCAAGTCTATTGGGATGCACAGTTCCATGCACATATACACCGTGAGCTTTTACATATTCAAAAAGATCCACAGAAGAGAAGTAATTGTTTGTCACAACTACATAATTATTGTAGTGAAAGCAGAATGTCAGTTTCTGCACTGCATTTCCGCCAAGTCCAAACTTTCTTTTGCTACTATCAGATGTTTTACCATGGTAGGCATGTAACCTGACATATCTGCATGACACCAAAGGTTATACCCTCGTTTCTCTGGCTTCATCAGATTGTATTGTTTTAGGGAAGATCATCCTTTGAATCAAACAATACTCTCGTCAATACTCTGAATCTGATCTGGAAGTAAGTAGTTTCTGAAAGTTTTCGTTCAATGTTGTAATTAGCGGATGTATTTTATACAGTTTGTCTGCATTGTTCTTAAGTACAGAAAGATTATCATTCAGGTCTGTCACGGACAAAATTTATTTGTATTTCTCTCTTGTCATTGTTTGTATGACAAGTGGCACATTCAGATCACTATCACAACACCAATAATGACAGTTTTTGTGGCAAATGATGATAACTGCAGAAGAATTCAAGGTCAAGAAATCAGTAAAGCTCTTCTTCAGTTATAGGCTGAATGTGTTTCCCCTTTTGCACAATATATAGATTACTTTGAAAAATAATATTTTCAATCATTTTGCTTGACAAAACAGTCGAAAAGGTATTTGTTGCAGAATTGTTTTGAGAAAAGCACTGCTCGATCACCCCCTTTTGGGGCATAAATTTAGGAAAATCTGTTACACAGTTTTGTCTTCTAAATTTTTGATGAACTTTTAGATTGTGATTCACAATTTCAGCATTTCTTTCATTTTCAGCAGAGGCAGAGTCTGTTTTGTCTTTGTGACTAGCAGCTTGCTTTTTGTTATTTCCCTCTTGTTGTGCTTATACATTGTAGCTTTCTTGTTCATCGTCCTTCAGGTCATTTTCAAAATAACTACTGCCTTCAAAATGAATTTCTTCAGCTTCTTGAGAACAAGTGGAAATATTTTCTTGTTGTCTGATGGATGGTGTGGCATAATTGTTTGTTCTTTGCACTTGTAGATTGTTGAGTTCAATTTTATCTAAAACTTGTTCTCTATCTGAATCACTAATTTCCTCATCAGGCTTATCGATGTCAGATGGAAAATTCTTCAGGAGTAACTCCAGTATCTCATCATCTTTCAACTTTCTCGCCATAGCCTGTCATGCAAAAACCTGTATATATAGGCCTGATGGGACTTGCAAGTACCAAATTAACTTTACAAATTTATTCTTAGCATGTATAATATATTCCACTTGTTTTCCACTTATAGCCAATTATTAGCATAAATTGACTTACTGAGAAGCAGGGAAAAAATATGAAGATCATATTCTCACAGGAAATGCATGGAATAAAAACTGAATGATTGCTCTGCAACTGCACACAACCAAATACTGTGAGGACTGTGTGCACTGAAATTCAAATTGCTTTGGCATCACAGATAACACATCCATGAAAGAACTGTGATGCATTGACAAAGTACCAAAGGAAGAATAAGTGGTGCGCTACATTTTTGCAGCAATTAAAATGATGAAGAATGTTTTACACTCATTTTTATAAAGTGGGGCTTTGAAGTCCATCAGATCATAAAGGGTTAAAACTGAGTGCCCTATCAGGAGTGATCTCTAGTTAATGTGGACTTCTTTTAAAGCTCAGTAGCTTTTCTTTAGAATATACCTTTATTTTCTTGTTTGGGAGCTTGTTGTTAAGATGGAAATTGTGAGTTCTGTTTTGGCAGTACTTAGCTGTAACCTCCAGTTACAGAAGTATTTGCCAACTGTTTGTTGACCTTCAGTCCAGACAGACTCAGTAATGACTAGACCTTTGTAGCTCACAGCAAGAGCCCCATCACTAGCATACCCAAATGTCCTTGATGTTGTCTTAAGTATATCTGCCTTATACAGGGAAAACAAAGGAGGGACTAACATTGATCCTTGTGGAAGACCATTTTTAAGTTTCGTTAGAGGGCTCATTTTATTACCCATTAAAAATTGAAAGCTTCCATTGCTTAACAAACCATTGATGAGGTTTCCAATTATAAGACATGATATGACTGAGAATTTGGAATATTACCACTTGATTTCATACAGTATTACAAGTGACTGTTAGAGCTGTGCACACAGTTGAGATATCTTGTTTGTTTGAAAGTCATTCTTCAGTGAAAGTTTGTACTGAGAGAACCTGGTTGGTGCAGTTGTGGTTCAGGCAGAATCCTGCCTGTTCAGCAGACAGGTTTTGGAAAATTTTATGGCTGAATCTGTTGTACTGAATTCTATCCAAAAGTTTATATACTGTGTTAACTAAAGCAATGGGTCAGTAGCTTTAAAGTTTGTCATTTGGTGTACTTGGTTTTCTGATATATGTGATTTTTGCTGTTTTCAAATTATGGGTTATGTTTAGGAGAATATCATTAAAGAACGTTGCTACCCAATTTTTTTACCCAATTAAAAATTCTGAATGGACACCATCAAAATCATCATCATCACCATTTCTTTGTGAGCTGTCATTACGTCCTCGCTTCTGAATGGTCTAGAGCAGTCTGAGTCAGATTTACAAGCTAGTTTGAGAGCTTTCAATTCCTCTTTGACCTTAATTGTATGTGACAAAATCTGAGAAGTTGTAGAGGTGGACGCAATGTTTGTCACTTTCTTGGCAGTAACAGCTTCCTTCATGCAGTCTGGTGGTTTAACATCTCCAAATCTTTTTCAACAAAGGCCAGACTTTTCTACTTGAGGTAGGCATCAACCGTTTCGGTCCACTGCACAAGCGAACTACGTCGATACTGTGTAAAAGTTTGTGAGCTGTTTCACCATCCTTGTTGTCACGAAACCTTTTGTATAGAAATACTGAAATGAGATAACAGAAGGAGAAGGAAGAATAGGGTTTAACATCCTATGAGTAATGACATTATTAAAGATGGAGAATGAGAAGACTTTTTTCCCTTAGAAATGTCTCTCACTGTGCTGGCCAAATGATAAAACTATTGGCTTATTTTGCATATTTTCAGTGCCTGTTGTCTTATGCCTGAAGGAATATGGTTGAGTCAAATTAAATGAAATCATGATATTTTTGTTCTGATGAGTGGTTCAAATGATGTCTACAAAAATCAGATGAATAAAGTGTCCCATGAACTAAAATTATGTGGAAGAAGATGAATATATGACTGTAGTTTTTGTTAACATACCCCATCATTATACCCTTATGAATGAATCATATGTAAATCAAGAAGTTAAAAGCTCAAACACTTATCCCTTTTAAGTCTGGAAATGATTAAAAATGTTAGTTTTGTGTATTGAAATACCACTGGAAGATTTTGCACACACCATGGACTTCATCTCATTGACCTTGGAAAGAATTATTTAGGCAGTGCAATTACAGCTCAAGTGCAAGGAAAATTAAGCAAGCCAAGATCACTACAGTGTGATTCAGATTGTACAGGTGTTTTTTATCCCAATAAGCTATTAAGCTAACAGGTAGTATCCATAGTCATATATCCACAATGCAGGACTGGCGACAAAAATATTATAAAAACAGTGAACACTCCAGATCTCGTTGGAACTTAAATGAGTACTAACAAAGCCCTCTGTATTTTCTATCAGAACATTCAATCAGTAAGAAATAAAGTCTTGGGAAACCAGTTGTACTGTCTTAATGAACATAAAAATTAATGTGTAATATGCCTTATAGAATTCTGACTTGAAGTTGATGAAATAAGAGCAATCCATCTTACAAACTATAATATTTATCTATTTCGTCCTTTAATGATATGTAGTATAATATACAACATGATATTGGGCTTAAGCCTAGTCATTACAGTAGACAGTTTTTCAGGGTTACCTATTGTCCTGTGTGTTATACATTACAGAAGTTACAGCTCTATACATTTATTACATTTCAAGTAGTCATTTAGTGAATAACAGCAATGGTACTGTTGATATTCTCTAACAGATCTTTCAAAAGTAATAATATTTAGTATACATTTTACATCATTTGTCAGCTTTTGGAATAATTTTATTCTCAAGTAGCATGTACCTATCTGATGCTGGGAGTAAATGCACATTACCTTTTAATCTGGTGTTGTGATTATGTAAGTCACAATTTTTTCTAATACTGTTATCATTTCTGATTACATTTCTTTTAATATACATTAGCATTTTAAGAATAAACATATAAACATGCAAGTTAGTGGTAGCACTTTCAGTGTTTTAAATATTGGTTCACATAACTGTCTAGTTCTGCTCCCTGTAATAATCGTAATGGCTAGAATATTTTAGGTGTGCATTAAAATAGGCAGACAGTACAGCCTGTTCGTTTATGCATCATTCTAGAGACAGGCTCATACTATTGCAGAAAGTCAAAAAGAGATGGTGGTTGCTTGATATTAGTCAGAGAAGGTTCCCAGTTCTGCAAACTCACAAAAACTAGCATCCTAAATGTTAAGAAACATTTCAAGCACCATTCTAGCTTTCTTGCATGATGCCTAATGCGGTGAATCAAATCTCACACTACTCTCTATAATTACTTTTTATTCTCGCTCAGAAATATTAAAACTGTCAGTTAATAACAAAGAGTGATTAACAGGAACTTTTTCTTATGATAATTTCCACACAGCTGCCCCCCCCCCCCCCCCCCCCACTGTTGTTTTTGCTTCACTTTCAGTTGACAATATCTTATTGATACTGTGAGTTTGTGTGAGGAAAGCCCCAGTGGTTGCCATTTGTGTTGCACCAACTGATGGAGTGTGGCTCCAATTGCCTATTGACTTGTATGTACCACCATTGCAGTACCTCATAAACTGGATGGGATAAAATAGCTGCTTTTTCTAAACTGGCTTTAATCAGGTCAAAAGGCTGTTGCATCTCTATTATCCATGGCAGCGGCTGTCATCCTGAGGTATCTTTCCCTGCCTACATTGCTATCAGAGGCGCTTGCATTTTGGCTGCTCCAAGTAGAAGTCAATGGCAGAAGTTTACCAAGAAGCCTTCTTAGCTGATGATAATTCATTGGGCAAGGTACATCCTTTATGACACTGATCTTGTCTTTCATAGGATGACTGCCAACCGCAGACACTGCATGGCCCAGAAGCGTAAATTGTGTCTTTTGCAGATTACACTTTGCCTTATTGATAACAATGCCATACTTGCTGATCTGTTCAAATATCTTCTTAAGGTGTCCATCATGTACCATTGGACTACCAGAGGGTACCAAAATATCATCAATATAAGCAAAACAGCAGTCTAACCCCCATAGGATGAAATGCTGCCATGTCTGTGTAGCATTTTTTAGCCTGAATAGCAATCATAAGTATTCGAATAACCCAAATGAAGTCTTTGGCACATCTTCTTCTGCAATGGGTATTTGCTTATAAGCTTTTTTGTAATCTATTATGCTGAATATTGTAGTCCCTGCTACCACATTGGTAATATCTCTAATATTTGGCACTGGATACTGATCTAGAATTGTGTGTGCATTCAGCTTGCAATAATCTCCACATGGCCTCCAGGTGCCATACCTTTTCGTGACGAGATGGAGCGGTGATGCCCACAGGATGTCTGACCTGCGCACAACCCCTACATGCAATATATTCTCAAATTCCATCTTTGCCACAGCAAAACGGCTGGGTGATAACCTTCTCAGCTACAGTGATATCAGTTGGCCTGACACAGTCTTAGTGTGATGAACTGTGATACGCACCACACTTTCATCTCGACTCTCACTACTGTGGTCCTCTTCCAGTATCTACAAATTTTGACTAGGGGCCATTGTGCTCAAAGCTATCCATCCTATAATAAACTATCATGATCTCTCTGTCCATATTAATTTGTACTCCATTGTGATCTATCTCAGGCCACTGGTTGCTAATGAAATCCACACCTAAGATGGGTTCCGTTACGTCTGTTTCCACCAGCATTTTTCACTAAACCTGAGATCCATTTCTGTCTCGCTCCCTCCATAAATTGGTATGAACAAATTATTGGCCGCCATCAGGTGGGCAAGAGTGGTTGGCATTGCACTCTTTATGCTGAGGGGTGAGCAACATGTTAACATCTGAGCCAGTATTGACCAAAAAGCAATGGCCCATCCTACAGTCTCTCACATGCAAATTATGTGATCATGTTAGTAAGTTGGATTGATTACTCACCCACCAGGTGACCACAATGTCTGCAACTCTCTTGTTGTGACATTTACATTTTCTCCTGCGACCTGGCCACTGACTCTATTACGGTAGGTAGACGGCCATGTATGTCTTGCGGCTCATTGACCAAAACATTGGTGATACTAATGGACTTGCCCTTGTTGCTCCCATTAAAAGGGTTTACCTGTGTTGTTAGTGTCGTGTTTGGATGTAATCATCTTATTTCACCTTTATCTCCTGTTGCAGTGCATCTACATGCTCTTTCAGATGGTTAAATTGCTTAGTGATATCTAAGTGTTTTCATGCCTGACATGGCTGCTAGGTCCAGTGCTCCACACACCCTGCCTGCTACTGCTATTGACAAAGTTACATCTGTTCCTTCATATGTGAATACAGCCACTTTTATCATTACAGGAAGTTTCAGTGTCCATACCTGCCACAACATTGTATCTGACAACTTGTATTCCCTTACAATTCCTCGTCAGTGGTACATGAATTCCAATGATTTTCCGTCTACCTTGTGTTCACCATGTATGACTTGCTGTAAACATTGTTCCACTGGCTTGCACAGCTGACTGATCAGCATTGTCGTTAGGTGTCAATATTGTTGATCTCAGTATTATGTCTGATGCTATAGTTGCTGCTCTAGCATCGAGACTGTTGGCTGACAGTCATGCAAATTTCATTTGCTTGTTGGTCACACTGTTCTGCACAAGCACTAGATCTAGCATGACAAACTATAATTGAGGTTTATCTGGAAAGAAATGTGAGACTTGTACCTTCATCCGTAGCCTGACCATTACTGTGTCATTGAAGCCTGTGTTTGTCACATTCCATTTTCTCCCATTAATCATGAAAGTGACTTCTATTATTTTGCATTTTTAGTTCTAGTTGGTCAGGGACTGTATTTGCACTGTACTTTCAGTGCTCTGTCAAACTCCTCACGCAGTATCATATCTCCAATTTCATCTTCATCCACATCCTCTTCCATTTCCATAATATTGTCCTCAGGTACATCACCCTTGTATAGACCCTCTATATACTCCTTCCACCTTTCTGCTTTCCCTTCTTTGCTTAGAACTGGATTTCCATCTGAGCTCTTGATATTCATACCAGTGGTTCTCTTTTCTCGAAAGCTCTCTTTAATTTTCCTATAGGCAGTATCTCTCTTGCCCCTTGCGAGATAAGCCTCTACAGCCTACATTAGTCCTCTAGCCATCCCTGCTTAGCCAATTTGCACTTCCTGTCGATCTCATTTTTGAGGCCTTTATATTCCTTTTTGCCTGCTTCATTTACTGCATTTTTATATTTTCTCCTTTCATCAATTAAATTCAATATTTCTTCTGTTACACAAGGATTTCTACTAGCCCTTGTCTTTTTACCTACTTGATCCTCTGCTGCCTTCACTACTTCATCCCTCAAAGCTACCCATTCTTCTTCTACTGTATTTCTTTCCCCCATTCTTGTCAATTGTTCCCTTACGCTCTCCCTGAAAGAAGGTAACAGAAATTATCACACCCCAATGTAATATAATCAATAGCTCAGTAAGCAGAAGTATTAAAGGCCTCTAAGGTAATCCCAATATTCAAAAAGTTAGACAGTCATGATGTAAACAATTATCGTCCTGCCTCTATACTCTCAGCTATAATGGAGAAAGTCATATACATTGGGATAACAGCATTTCTAGATAAAATGAAATCATTGACCAAACACCAATCTGGATTTTGGAAAACCAGGATTGTAATGCTCTTCAGTTTCAATGACCAAATTCTTGAAAGCCTTCAGTCAAAAGGAATTCCCACCTGGACTTCTCATTGATCCTAGTAAGGATTTTGATGTTTTTAATCATTCGCTGTTGACTCAGAAGCTAAAATCATATTGCATCAGAGGTTGCAGCAAATAACTGGTATAGATTTTATCCCACCAACCACAAACTCTTATGTATAAAAGTTTATCCTGACAGATCCCCGATAAGCTGTGGAGTCACGCAAGTCTTGATCTGGGCCCTCTCCTCTTCCTATTCTTTAGCAGTCATCTTCCTCTAAGTCTCCCTAATACTTCTCCGGTGTTGTTTGCAGATGATGCAAACTTGCTCTTCCAGTTGAACTCAGCTCTGCAACTGAAGCTCAAAATTAATGACACTTTCAGAAGGGCTAGGTATGGGCTGTCCGAACAACTTAATTTTTTGTCTCATGATATCCACCCAGGCTGGTACATAAAATATAACTCTTGCACACCACGTAAAAATACTTTATTTAAAACAACACAGAAAGAAAATATCGTGTTAGGAAAAAAACTTAAGAGCAGCTTTACATGTGAGTAGCACTATGTCTTTCGAAGAATCATCCGTAACTATCTAACTACTGAAATCGCAGAAGGTTGCACTCTGAAGTAAGAGAATAAACAGAAAGTGTCAGTGTTGATACACTGTGCCCCCAGCAGCTGGCCTGTAAACACTTCAACACCCACACCATAAACAAACACACACAGTGCAAATGCAGCAGATGACAATCTTGATCAGTACATCATCCCTCTCAAGGGTGGAGTGTTGTCCAAAAAATATGCAGGGAAATGTACACGTTGTTCAGATCTTGTTTGTTATGGAACTGGATTTGCATTGGGTGATGCTGATGTTTACAGATAGACTGGTTCCATGGTGCATCGGTTGGCAGTACATTTTTGGAACACACATGCTGATTTGATTTGGTTGATGGAAACTGTCAAGAGTGTGTCATTTACCATAAGTCCAGTGTTAATGCTCCTCCTTGTAAGACATGGTGTGGACCTCTGTAAGGTGGCTGAAGTAAGAGCTTAACACCATCTGTATGTAGTATCATATGCATGCTTGTTTTCAAGTTGCGATGCTCGTATGTGGGTGTTGTACTGTGTCTCAAAATGACTTTGTGGGAGTGAATAGATGCTATATGTTCTCTCAACTGCTGAATGAAGTCGGGCTGGTCTTGATCAGACGGCTGCAGAGAATTCACATTGTTTGGATACCAAGTAGGATCAGCAGTGGAGCTGTCATCCAGTTAGTTTCATGACCCATTAGTGCTGCTTCTGGGGCACGGTACCAATGTTTGATCATGGAATTGCCTGCCAGGTGATAACTTGTAGCTTTGTCATGAACAGTGCCACAGAATTTGGTAAGTTTGGTGAATATATTCAAATTGGCAGCTGCAAATTGGCAACTGTGGTCTGTTGTGACATGTAATGGGCAACCAAAATGAGATATCCAACTTGACACAAAAGCAAAGGCTAGAGTTCCCACTGAAATGCTGGCACTGCTACCTGCCAGTAAGTGAAGAGATCAGCCATTGTTAGAACATAATGCTGACCATTTGAATGAGGTATTGGGCCTACAATGTTGAAATGTACATATGTAAATCATGAAGTTGTATCAGAAAAGTCTCCCGCTGGTGCATGCATGTGGCAGGACTGTTTGCATTGTTGACATGGGATACACACTACCCACAAGTTCATTCACAACATCTTTTTCCATTCAAGCCCGAACAGATCATTTTGAGACCAGGCGAATGATGCCTGGCTGACAAAAGTTATGCAAGTTGTTGAAAGTGCATTGGTGGAATGTAGTTGGTAATGTAGCTGACAAGGCTTCCCATTTAAGATATTGCAGTATAACTCAACTTCTGCACCAAAAACTTCAATTAATTGTAACTCTAAGCATCACTGAGGGGGTTTATGGAGCTTCTATTCTGTATGTTATGCCTTGGAAAGTTGTCTGTAAAATCAATTGTGCTTGACACACTGCTGACATGAGAAAGACATTCAGCTACCGCATTGTCAATGCCTGAAATATACTTGATATTTGAGCTGCTTGATAAATTACAAATGTATGCGTTGATGTGATGATCAGTTGTTGTTGTTTTGCTGAAAGGCTTAGGTGACTGGCTTACGAACTCTCTGGCTTCTAATTGTGGGCAAAACTACTTGATTGCCTCAACAAATGCAAGACATTCTCAATTTCACATGCTCCTATTATGCTGTGATGGTGACAGCATATGCAAACAGAAAGTAAGAGGCTGCCGTGTGCTATTGTGTAATCATTGCAATGCTGCACCAGTAGCAGTCTGACTTGCATCTACCACTAACACAAGAGGTGCATCCAGTTCAGGATGTGGCTGAAGTGTGCCTTTGGAACACTCCATTTTGGCACTTTGAATCATTGAATTCAAAGAAGGTTGCATCATCAAGTCAAAATAAATAGAAATTGTGAATGCTGAAACACAGTTCTTCTGGTGGCTGAGACATGAACACTTCAACAGCCATGATAATAACAAACACACACAACACAAATGAAGTGGACAACAATCTTGACCACTACTACACAACTGAAAGACTTCTCTCATGGCTCTACTTCAATAAACATAAACAAGACAGCTCATATGCTTCTGCCTGTTATCTACCCCTCCCTTCCTCATTGCTACTGTCCACTATGGTAAAGTCTTTTTGGAAGATTCCAAAGTAGTAAAATTTACAATAAACTTTTTACCTATCATTTCTCGCACAGTTGGTTCCAGTTCTTCATCTCCAGGGGTCTGATTCTTGATGCTGAAATTCTCACATTTTAGCTTCTCATGGTTCAAATTAATCTAATTTTGAAAAATGTTGTTGCAGAATTTTTATTTTTATGATAATTTATTGTCTCACATTTTACTATATCACACTGCCTTTTGAATTTTCACATCATCAAAGGCAAAATGACATTGTTTGTCCAAAATACAACAGTACATTTCATCACATGGAGGCATGCTTACTACTCCCTCACTCTGCAGTAATAACAGTATTCCAAAGGGTTTACAATTTTTCTTCACAAATGAATTTCTTTTAGTTTAGATTATTATTTTATAAATGAATCCAAATATTTCATAATTTCAAATGTTTCTATTAAAAAAAAAAAAAAAATAATTAAGTGTACATTCTGATCTAGTACATCTCGATTGTAACAATGAAAATAAATTAATTCCTTTTCATGAGTTTTAGCATGAAACATCACAAACTGTGATAAAATTATATGAATTTTTACAGAAAAACAGCTGACACAGTATTGACCTGTCCAAAATTCGAAAAATATTACTGGTATCAACTACTACTGTTGAGGAAAAGTAATGCTAGAGGAGGATGTCCCTTTACAAACCTATCTCAAAATCATCCTGTCTACATGGAGCCTTTGCAGATTAAAGGCAGAGAAGTTGAACTAGCACTGGAAATAAAGTTTTTGGGAGAATGGATTGACAGTTCACTCCGGTGGGACTATCATAGAACAAAACTGCTAAACAAGCTTGGCATTCTGTGCTACACGTTCTCAGGCAGTCATGTGATATAAAAATAACAATTACTGTTTATCATTGGTTTGTGCACTCAAGAATAAAGGCATACATTCATCTGGTGAGTCAAAAATTAAGCAGGAGTCCCAATGGGATGAGAAACGTGGGCAACCTACTTTTCAGCAAATACTGCTATCAATTAGGAAAAAAAAGCAGTACCTTTAGGAAGAAAGTTCTGGATTTGTTAATGAAATGTACTTTTTAATCTGTCGATGAGTACCTGAAGGCATACTTGCATTAACTATTGACCTTGTCCTCTCTTGCACAAAATGTAAATCTTAAGAAAAACAAGTCCTAAAACATATTGTGTACACTGTGCTTGTTATTACTTTATATGCTTGCCTTCCATTTTAGGCAAAATTTCTGTTTGTCATTGTTTCATATAGCTATAAGAAATAATATGCTTGCACTCACATGTAACATGATCTATTAAGGTATTACCATGTATCTTCTGTGTTTTAGTATATTACAATAGATGCTGAGTCTATTTTCATTTCTGTATTGTAGCCAGTGTTGTATTTGAAACCACATTTGTATTGAATTTTCATGTATATTTTAGTCTATTTAGCTGCTTCAGATAAATGTTAGGTTATTGCTTCATTACTTAAAATCTTCAGCTGTTTGCAAATATAATATGTGAAAAATGTATTTAATATTTTTTCATCAGTCCCTTACCTTTGTGGTCACACAGTACAAGATTTCTGGGTTTCAAATAAACAAAAAGAAGTATTTTCTGAGTAGTGAATCTAAAGTAAATAAAGTATTTATTCAGAAAAAGTAACATGTAAGGATATTGTGTGAAACAGGTAACCATACATCTTGTAGAAGTCTTTTTAAGGAGTCTGGAATTCTTACACATACATCCCAATAGATTAATCCTGAAAAACCTGAATTGGCAGATATAGGAAGATGGATACCAACTATCTCATGAAAGCCTTCTTATGAAGTTTCAAGAACCAATATTAAGTGAAGAATCTAGGAATAAACTACAAGCTGTATGTATTATTCCTGTAATGGAATGCAGGGACAAGATTAGACCAATTATTGTAGGGGCTCGTGCCCCCCCCCCCACCCCCCCCTCCACCCCCCACCCCTCCACCCACCCACACACACCGTGGCATTTAGGTAGGCAGTCATTCTTCCTGCTCTTCATATATGAATGCAGATGTTTTGTGAGGGATCTTTTGATAAGATTCTGCTACAGTAGTCATTGAAGGATTGATGAATAGCCCTTTTGACAGTCTAACTTGTTTCATCTAACATCTCTCTATCTATGTTCCTATGCTTTGATTTGCACCCTTTGAGCAGTAATCACAGTTTCTAAAGTTTCTGTACAGAGACATCATACTATGCAGAATCACAAACAGCTGCTGTATACTATGCAGAATCACAAACAGTTCTACTGCATATATATCAGTCCAGTGCTTGGCCAACTGTTCTTCTAAACCTGAATCACATTTTCTCTAAATGCTCCTGTCAAGAGCTAAATAGTTCAAGTTCATCACTGAATATGTCACTACTGCCTCTTTATCTATTTTGATAAACATGTAAATTTTTCTTGTTATTTTAGATATCCACCACAAATAGGATTCTGAACTAGCTGTTTTCAGAGAAGGCATTTAGTATCGTTTTGCCAATTACAAAGCCATAACTCTTCTAATTAATTGTTGGATTGCCCAAGCTGACTCATATGCAGCTTGAATTTTTATCTCGGTGGATTTGAGTTTCTTGTCTACTGAGACAAGTATGTGACCTCTATTTCCCATTAGCCAATCCTTATAACATATGCATTGATTTACCCCCAAAAGTTTCACTGCTATCAAATTTGGCAAAGTGGAGCATATCAAGCTAAAATTCCGTAGTATTTAATAATATGTAGCATGCAAGAAAGTGTAGATCTAATTAATTAACATAATTGTTTTGTTCTCCTTGGGAATATAAGGCTTCCAGAACTTAGTCTTTACATTAAAAATTCAGAGATTAATATACGAGTAAATAGTAAATTTCATTTTGTCAAAAATGTAATGTTTTGTTATGTCTGCAGTGATTTTGCCCATCCACTGATTAATGTATCTTCTGTCAGTGAAAGATTAAAGGCAAAATTTCTGGATGCAATTCCCATCATAGCTGAAGGAGGGTGCTGCATTGGCTGTGCAGTGAAATGTGCTGTTCAGGTATTAATGTCCTTACTTCTACAGTAAATGACTAAGTTTTCATGTGGGTGTCATCAAAGTGCTATTTATTTCATACCAATAAGGTCTTATTTGAATCATAATGCTGTGAGAAGCTGAAACTTCTCACATAAAAACTTTGTGTCAGGCCTAATTGCAGTTATTATAATTTTATTGATCTATTTACTTTTATTTGGTCCTACTTTATTACATTTGTACAGTGGTGCCTATAATGTAGGACAGTTCAACTTACCTGAAGTCTTAAAATATAAAGCATCAAGTTGGCAAATGTGATAATAATGTTTGGTACATTTTCTCTTGATTTAGATTTAAGTCTTAAAGTTATCTACATAATCTTTTAACTCTGGTGACTAAAGAAAATGCCTGCAAAAATATATGATGCATACAATATATTTGGCAGAATACAAGATATACATACAGGTAATAAAAACATTCCTCATTATTTACACATAAAATACTCCATACTGTAAATTTCTTTCCATTAAGTAATCCTTGCAAAATCTGTGGAATGTCTTTGTTCTTATACTGTACTGTAGACTCACAGGAAGACACTTTACAAATTGCACACCTGAGCACTGAGGGCCTTTTCAACAGCTCTCAGTCTGTGTGGTATATTTCTCAGCTGGCCTTTATTTCTTGTATCATATGAATGAATGTCTGCATTTTTTCTAGTAATCTATTGGCATTGATTAGTGAATTTCTTCTTCTCCACATGGAAGCATTAGTATTTGTAGATTATGGAAGGAATTTCTCCATGAGTCAGTTTAGTTTTTATTTAGGACCATTTTAATGCATCTGCCTACAAAAAGTGGGACACCACAAATGTCAATAATTATCGGCCAGTATCCTTGTTTACAGCATTTTCAAAAATCTTTGTGAAAGTAATGTACTCAAGACTGGTTAGCCATCTCAACAGTAATGGGATACTTAGTAAATCACAGTTCGGATTTCAAAAATGCTGTTCCACTGAGCAGCAATGTACAGTTTCACTGTCCACATAATAGAGTCTTTAAATAGTAGGATGTCACCAGTAGGGATTTTCTGTGACTTGTCAAAAGCATTTGGTTGTGTGAACCATGACATTGTGTTACAGAAATTACAATTCTATGGTATAAATGCAATAGTATATGAGAGGTTTAAGTCATACCTACAGAACAGGAAGTAAAAAGTTTCCCTATATGGGTCAAGTGATTTCAATAAGTTTGCCACTTCATCTGCTGGGGTGAAATTACATTAGGTGTTCCACAGGGTTCAATCATGTGGCTTCTTCTGTTCTTGATATATGTGAACGACCTCCCTTCCTATCTGAAACAGGAAGCTGAACAGACACTGTTTGCTAATGATACAAGCATCATTATTAATCCAGTAAAAGAAACTCCAATTGAAAATGAAACAAATAAGGTCTTTGGAAAAGTCATTAATTGATTTTCTGCAAATGGACTTGCTCTAAACTTTGAAAAAACACAGTACATCCAATTTTCTGCTGCAAAAAGTACAGTTCCTTCAATAAATATAACACATCAACAGAAGTCAGTAGACAGGGTAGAGCATACTAAGTTTTTGAGTGTACATATAGATGAGAATCTTAATTGGAAAATTCATATTTTGGGTCTTCTAAAGTGGCTAGGTTCAGCAACTTTTGTAATCAGAATAATTGCCAATTTTGAGATTACAGAAATTAGTAAGCTAACCAGAAAACACACTATCATTACTGCTGAGAACAAAAGAATAATAAAAGAGTAAAAGAGTCTGTAGTGATGGACGAGTGTGAATGACAAGTGGATGATGCTGTAGAAGATGGTCTCTGTTTGAAGCATGGAATTATTACTATGACAGAACTTTTTTCCCTGTTATTCTTTGATTTATCTTAGTTGTTTGGTTAAGTGAATACAGTATGAAATGATTACTTTTCTGTTTCTTTCATTTGCTAATGTCATTGACTAAAGTGTGAATCTGTTGAAGCAAGGTAAAAAATTTGTAATAGATAACATACCTTTTTTTCTCTGTGAGGCAATGGCAGAACAAGACATGCAAGAGGCAGGAGCCAATGTATGCTCTACACCTTCAGCATCACCGCATCAAACCACTATGGAGGTGATTCAAGCAGACACTCGATGACTACAAATAGGAGACATTAATTCATATCACAACTGTTCATGGAAGTAACAAATATCTACAACTGCAACCATCTATGTGCAATCAGTTACCATCTAGCAAGTAATGGAATAGTGGAAAGGTTTCACTGGATGTTAAAGATAGTGCGTATGTGCCACAAGACAACAACTGAAGGGTTGCCTCTTGTATTAATAGGCTTGCATACAGTAGTGAAGGAAGATATACTGAGTTCACCACAATACCCTCAGCTGCGCAATAGCTGACCATAGAATTTGTTAGGCAGCTCAGCAAGTTCTTAAGACAGTTACAAGCAGTACCACACATCGGGATTTTTCTTCATAAGGACTTGCAAAGCATGCCCTTCATGTGACCCTATGATAACATAGTGCAACTGTCACTATAGCCAGCTTACAAGGGTCCTTATAAAATGTTGACAGAAGTAAACAATACTTTTATGTTAGACATAAGTGGGAAGCAAGAGACGGTAACAGTTGAATGGTTGAAGCTGTGATACCAGTACATGGAGTGAACTGTAGAATGTGAACAGGCAGACATACCTATCAACAATAATTAATCGACAGTATCAAGTGGAAGAGATAGTCACTCAGTTGAAGAAACCTCAGAACAGAAGGAAGACATTCTGGCACAGCAACAGCAGGCTTTTGTCACTAGGGCTAGCTGTCGTATCAAGCACAAAATTGCCCACACACCTGGGGCAGCAGATTCCAATAGAAAGAGGGGAGGGGCTGGTGTAGTGACAGACATGTGTAAATAACAAGTAGATGATGCAGCAGGAGATGATCACTGGTTGCAGAATGGAATTATTTTTATGGAGGAACTTTTGTCCTTGCTATCCTTTGATTTATTTGTTTGTTGGTTGGTTATGTGAATAAAGTATGAAAAGATTACTTACCTGTTTCTTTTGTTCACCAATATTATTCATGCTAAAAGCCAGATTGTTTGCGAGTTTCATATTAGACTTTCTGAATTATGAAAAAATCTTGTTAGCTTTTGGAGAAAGGAATATATGAGGAATCAATGTCAGCCTTTATACTAAATGAACAGAGTGTGCTTTTGGAAATCCGTATTACATTATTTCTTTTCATTTCAGATGTTAGGAGCTGATGAAAAAGGTAGTACTGTTATTCTTATTACTGATGGAAGGAACACTGTACCAGGAGAAGATGTGAAAGATGTTTTAAGTCTAGTTTCCAATACAAAGATTAAGATTAACACTATATCACTGGGGTAAGTAACAATATATGTGCCTGAATAAACCAAAATGTCTCTTCATAACTGTGATATTGAATTTTTATTAATTTAGTATTCAGAAACACGAGTTTGTGACAGATGAATGTTGAAGAAAGAATAATTAGCAAGTTCATTGACTACTTGCAGATTTTGCAACAGTTAGATATTAGTCCTTCATATTACTACTGATGAGATGGGCAACGGCACAAAGTAGGGGACTGCCTATAGGGGCGATGTACAGCGGGGACTTCGTGTGCCCCAGGACCGCTACGGTAGCTGAGAAGGCTCTATGGGAACCCTGAAACGTGACGGCTAACGGGGCTCTGGTGAAGCTGCGATAGGCCTAGCAAGCCAGTAGTGGATAAATCAACTGCTTTTAAAAAGGGAACATGCCTCGGATCACGGAACGGATCTAAAGGAAACCGACCAAGCAATGGAAAAGGATTACGAGATGGTTTACGACTGGGCACCTTAAACGTAAGGACTCTAACTGGGAAGTTAGAAGAAATTGTAGAAATGATGGAAAGGAGGAAATTGGACATCTTGGGACTTGCTGAGACTAGGTGGAGAGGAGTTGGTGAAAAACCACTAAGTAAAGGATGTAAACTGTACTGGATAGGGAATGAGAGGGGAAGAAATGGAGTGGCAATAGTGGTCAGAGAGGGTCTGCAGGAGGAGGTGGAAGGTATCAATGATCGAATGATAAAAGCCAGAGTACGAGTGAAAGGAAAAAGCATTGAAATCATCCAAGCATATGCCCCACAGGTGGGGTGTACAAAAAAGGAGAAGGAGGAATTTGAAGATGACATGCAAAAGCAGCTAAATGGAGGTAATCAGATTATAATAGGGGACCTCAATGCACATGTTGGCACAGACAGGAAAGGATTCGAGGAGATAATGGGACCAGAGGGCTGGGGGAACCGAAATAGAGAAGGAAAATTGTTGCTGGAATTCTGCAAGAGGAATGGGCTGACGATCGCAAATTCCTGGTACAAGAAGAGAAGTAGTCACAAAATAACTTGGTACAGTGGGGACTGGTCCCAAACTTCAGTAGTAGACTATGTACTAGTGGATAGGCAGATGATGAGCAGCCTCACAGATGTTAAGGTCGTTCCATCTGAGGCCTTAGACAGTGACCATCGGCTGTTGGTAGCCACCCTGAGAGAGAAAAAAGATAGGAGGGCAACATATATACAGGAGAAAAGGTTGAAGACATGGATGCTGAAAGAGGATGAACGGAGGACCCAGTACCAGACACTGATCAGGAAGAAGCTGCCAAAGGAAGATCAGAGAACAGTGGAAGAAGAATGGGGAGATTTTAAGAGGGCCCTAGTTGAGGCAGCTGAGATTGTGTGCGGAAGAACTAGCACAAAGAGGAGAAGTAAGGAAACCCCATGGTGGAACAACATATGTAAAGAGGCAGTACTTCGAAAGAACAAAGCCTTCAGAGAATGGTTCCAGACCCGAACAGAGGAAGCTAGGGTAAAATATAAGGAAAGCAAGAAAGCGGCACAGACCATAGTAAGGGCGGAGAAGAAGAAGTGGATGGAAAAATGGACAAGAATGTTAGAAGAGGACAGTGAAGGGAACAAAAAAGTACTTTACACCATGGTAAGAAATAAGAGGAAGGACAGAAGCGAGTGCCTGAGGATCATGGATAATAATGGAAGAGTTGTGGAGGAAATGCATGAGCTCAAAAAGATTTGGAAGGAGTACTTTGAAGATCTGTTGAATGCCGCCAAGCGGGTAACTAACAGCGATGGAGAGCGATGATCTAACTTGGAATGAAGTGGAAGAAGCCATAAAGAGGATGAAAGGGGGCAAGGCACCAGGTTGGGACGAAGTAACAGTGGATATGATACGAGCAGCAGGAGAAGTAGGAACCCAGTGGCTATACAGAGTGCTGAGGGTGGTGTGGAAGGAGAACAGAATTCCTGAGGATTGGAAGAAAGGAATTATAGTCCCGATCTTCAAGAAAGGGGATAAAAGGAGATGTGAGAACTACAGAGGAATCACCCTGCTATGCCACTGTGGAAAAATCTATGAAAAGATCCTGGAGAAGAGAATAAGAAGCAGTATTGAAAGTAGACTGCAAGAGGAGCAGTATGGTTTCAGACCGGGAAGATCAACAACGGACCTCATATTTGCGGTAAGGCAACTGCAGGAAAGGCACTATGAGTACGGGAAGGACTTAATCATGGCCTTTTTAGATATTGAGAAGGCGTATGACAGTATCTGTAGGGACAAGCTCTGGGATGTGCTGAACGCAAAAGGGATAGATGAAGAGATAACACGAAAAGTCAGAAAAATGTATGAGGGAAGTGAGAGTTGTGTGAAAGTGGGGAGGGAATGTACTGCATGGTTCAAGCTGGAAAATGGGCTGCGACAGGGAAGTGCACTTTCGCCTTTGTTGTTTATTATTGTTATGGATGAAATCCTACAGCAAGTGTCAGATGCAATTGGAGATCATAAAATGAAAGCAGTGCTTTTTGCCGATGACCTGATGTTATGGGGAAATTGCGAGAAGGAGGTGCAAGAGCAGTTAGATGCATGGGAGGCAACGGCAGCACAATATGGAATGCATTTCTCTGCAAAGAAAAGTAAAATAATTGTCACAACAAGGAAGACGAATAGGCCAAATGTGGATATAACTTGTGGAGGGGAAAAACTACAAGTGGTAGAGAACTTCAAGTACCTGGGAAGCGTGATTGAAAGTAAGGGGGGAAACGCAATGGAAATAAATGAAAGGTGCAGAAAAGCAGGGCAGTTCTACAAATGCATTAGGGGGCTTATTTGGAGCAAGGAGGTCCCACAGAAATCCAAGGGAATTATATACCGAACCTACTTTGTCCCCATATTGGCATACGGAAGTGAGACATGGGTAATGCACAAAAGCGACAAAAGTAGAATACAGGCTAGCGAAATGAAGTTCCAGAGGAGCAGGTTGGGCGTAACAAGACGAGACAGATTGCGAAATGAGTATGTGAGGGAAAGACTAAAGGAGGAACCAGTACAGGACAGGATAGAAAAATCAAGACTGCAGTGGTATGGACACATGAAGAGAATGGATGAGGGAAGAATTCCTAAGAGGATGTTTGATCTGCAACTGGAGGGGAAGAGGCCCAGAGGAAGACCAAGAGATAGATGGGTGAAGGGAGTGAAGGAATGTGTGACGAGAAGAGGAGAGAACTGGACGAAGGTGGAAGAGGGGGAATTGTGGAAAGACAGAACACGATGGAGAGGCTTGTGTTCCCGACAGACCCAGCCAGTGGCTGGAAACTGTCCAAGATGATGATGATGATTACTACTTATTTATTTAATTATTCTTACCGTTTGTGTCAGAAAATAAGTACCTTATTGTCAGCTTATAAAGAAAACATTGTATCTGAGAAGAGTTATGCATGGTTTTCTCACTTAAAATGGTTGCCTAGTAATATATGTGGTTTCTTTTTCTCCTCACTGGTGCACAGAACATAGGGCTCTACCACTCACTGGCTAACATCAAAAGATCAGTTTACTGTGTTTGCATTTATAATTATTTATCATTGTGTTGTCTTGAAGGATAGGATGCTAGCTTACTTTGCATACTTTGTCTCTGTTGTCATAAGGAATAATTTTCTGGGGCACCTGCTGCCTGTCAGTCACTCTCCCTACTGCTCCACTCCTACTTTGTGCCTTGACTCTCCCTACCTGACACAACCCCTCAGTCTAGTCGAGCAGTGCACACATGTCTGAAGGTTATCAAAGTTCACAGTCTTATGTGTCTTTCCGCAACTCTGTGCTTCTGTTTTACTCATACTACTGCACTTCTTAAATTATTTAAATTAAATTAAATATTTATTCAACAGTCTTTGAGTTGTTACATTTGATCACAATGATGTTTACTTCTTAATGTTATTTCTTGCTAACATCAGACTCAGTTTCATTTGAAATGGGATTTACACAATAATAGTATAAAAATCTAAGTTTATTTGCCTTCACTTCCAGGTTTCACATAGTGTTCCTCTATTCTATTCCAGATGTCAACATGCTCCCATGAGTCACATGGCTATGAATTTGGAATTCAAATTGAAAGGAAAAATAGAAATATACTTGATTATCAAATATACTTGATTAGCGACCCTTCTACAAATTATCTAGGTTTAAAGATTGATGATTCTTGTGAGCTGCATGATGAGCAGCAATTTTTAATTGTAAGCAGGCCTGTGTTCTAAAAATGAAGACACCTGTTATTCTATGGTAAATATAAATGTGGTCAGGTAAATATTTAGGTAGCAGCAGAAGACAGATGGATGTATTCAATACCACAAATTCCTGAATGCTATTTTCTGCAATAGCAACTCTTGTCCGTCAAGAGTTGGAGCACTATTCTCAGCTTCATCTGAGGAATCTGTCCCAGCTACTTCTGTCCTATGCTTGCACAGGATTACCTATAGGCAAGAAAGATCCTACCACTCTGATCCAACCTCTTTGTAAACCCATCTTAGCTCCCCAGCCATGCCTTGCTGATTTATTCTGCTCTCCACATCCAAAAAATTTCCTCCATCCTCCACAAAACACACTACTTCTAACACCCATCCTGTAACATTGTTGTCAACCTTATTTCCAAAACTCTGGCCCCTGCAGAAGTCTCAGTACTTTGTATAGGCCTCACAGAAGTAAGACTAAGAATGTTGCTAGCTTTTGGGCAAATCATTCTTCAGAGCTGTAGAGTTGTTATTGTTGTTGTGGTCTTCAGTCCTGAGACTGGTTTGATGCAGCTCTCCATACTACTCTATCCTGTGCAAGCTGCTTCATCTCCCAGTACGTACTGCAGCCTACATCCTTCTGAATCTGCTTAGTGTATTCATATCTTGGTCTCCCTCTATGATTTTTACCCTCCACATTGCCCTCCAATACTAAATTGGTGTAGAGTATACATACACAAACATATGTACATAAACCTGTAGAGCTACATTGTCTCAGCTGACTGCATTGTACTTGCACTGCAGCTGTATTGGAGTGAGAAGGCTGTGTCAGTTGGTGTGGGTGAGGGAAGAAAGGAGGCAGAGATCAGAAGGGAGGATTGGGGAAAGTGACTGGTAGTTGGGAGGGGGTGGGGGGGGGGGAGGCTTCAACGACACAGCATAGAAAAATTACACTGATGGCCTTATTCTGGCTGCAGGCTGTATGAGCTTTGCACAGCATGTAGTGCCACCGAGGAGTGAAATGGAAAGGGAAGTTAGAACAAAGGAAAGAGGATTCTGTGGAGCAGGAAATGTGAGTGTAGGATGAGTAAAGTTAGGATCATGGGGCCAGGGGTGTAGACAGATGGGGGGTAAGCACTAGCAAAGACTGAGATCAGGAAATAGCAAGAGTGAAGAATGTGTGCTCTGGAGATATTAGCCTATATAGTTATAGGTATAAAGTACAATATCTCGCAAAAAAAGTGAAACACCCAGGACCTGGTCACTGGCAATATATATTCGTACATATACATGCCATTCAGGGCTATGAAATAGTTTAGACTTGCAATGTTCAGTGATAGCTATAAAGGCCACCAGAGTGCAACAGTGTTCTTCACAATTAGCGTTATTTATGTGGTCTGGTAGGGTATATATGGGGCACGGGCGGTGTCAGACATTGAGTGATCACTAGGAAGGATAAGAAGCTGCTGCGTACTCTTGTGAGACTGTGGGATCAGCACCTGGCAGCATTTAAAAGGGGCTTTACTGTGTGTCTCCATTTGGCTGGCTGGTTGGATTGTGCAGTATCCAGATTTGTAGAGCATTTGGATGGGACAGTGACCTGATGTTAGACTGCATGGGAATTTGAAGGAGGCTTACTGATTGCAAGGTTCAAGTCAACCACATCTGACCACCACAAGGGAGGGTGGATGTACTGTGCCCTAAGCACATTGTAACTCCTTCACATCTGTACCTGCAACCCAGGAACTAGTAATGGACTCCCTCTAACATTCTGTGTCATTCTGCATCATTGGTCAGAGACTAACAGCAGGTGGACTAGGGAATTACTGTCTCAAGCATAGGCTACCATTAACACCACAACAGAAAACGTCCTCATTTGGAATGGTGCTGTGTCAGGGCTGCATGGACTGATGATGAATGTCATCATATTGTGATCAGAAATGAATCCCAGTTGTCTACTACCCCTAATGACCATCATTGTCAGCAAGTATGGTGGTGATCTGAGAGGAGGTCTCATTCCTCCAATGTTCTGGAGAGGCACAGGGGTGTTACTCCATGCATCAGTATCTGAGGAGCCAATGGGTAAGGCCTCAGTAATGACTGGTAGTGACTGAGGGAAGTTTGATGGCACAATGGTCTGTCATAGACATCCTGCATCCTGTGTGTTACCTCTCATGTAACAGTATTGTGGTGCCATTTTTTCAACAGACAGTTTTTGCCTACACATGGCATGTGGCTCTGTCAACTGTTTACATGATACTGAGAAAGTTCTTGTGCCCAGGAAGGTCCTCAGGTCTGTCCCTGATAGAATTTGTGGGTCTGGCTAAGACTTTGATTCTGATGATTTCAGTGCCAGTACCCAGGATATCAAGAACCAGTTACAACAGTTCAACAGTTATGGACCATCTTCTCTCAGGAGAGGATACAACAGCTTTATTACACCCTTCCCAACCAAATCAGTGCATGCATTAAGACCAGAGGGGGAGGGGGGGGAGGCACAACATCAAAATATCCCTACTACTCAAGTAACCTATGATGGACATTAATGCTGTAAAATACATGCTGTTGGCTAAGTATGACAACAAAATCACTGATTATAAGAAATCGTATGAATTTCACTCATTTCACCTCTGAAGGACACCTTGCAAGCAAAAGTTATATAATCAGTTATGACTGCTGTGCTATGCTCAATTTTGTGTGATTCACTTTTGTACAGTCTGTTCTTTAAATGTAGTACTCTCGCACTCTACTCTGTTGTGTGTTCAGAGACAACTTCTTTATTGTATGGGTTCACAAGAAGCTGGACTTGTTAGTTTTCTGTGTAACATAGTTCCTTCCCTTTAATTAGATTTATGTGGTATCCTCCAGATCCCTTGCAGTATTTCTTGCTGTTGAATTGAGAATTTGGTGAAAATTTACATACTTCTTTTCATTTTTATCCACCAGTCAACATTGGTATTATTATTTTGGTATTTGTATGCTTTGCATATTAAACGTTTCACTCTATGAAAACAGATTTTTAGTAGTACAGAATACTTCTCTAGGTACAGCACCAATTTGAATTTTCCATTACTTGAAGTTACCTAGTTGTTTTGATGTATAATGTAACTCATGGTTTCCATTTAATCTGTAAAACCTGAATTACATTTCACTATAATATGAGCAATATCTTTCTCTTTTTCTGTTGTAGGATTCTGGAGTAAATTCTGTTATTATGTTTTTTCAGTTGTAAGAATGACTACCTTAGTTCTTACCCTACTGCTCAGAATCTATCACGTCTACTAAAATCCCCTTCCACCATCTGCCAATACCTGACATGTTTCTCAAAAATAAGATTCATATCCATATGAACAGTCTCATTCTGAAATTTGATAGCTGCACTTGATTTTATATCTCTTTATTGTTCTTGCTACAATCTGGTTGGTTACTCTACACATGCTTGTTTAATTCAGAAAAGCATGTAATATCATCAGCATGAATTCCTTAGAAAAAATTATCTTAGTTTTCATGCTGTATTATGTTTAAATTATAACTGAAGCCTTTGACAACATTCTCCACTGCCGCCTTTAGGAGCTGACTGTTGTAGTTGACTGTCAGCCATATTATGTCATGGTGATATCTTGCAATGGCCAAGGATTTACACAGGCTACTAGATATTATGTCAATGTCTGTGGTGGAAAGATGCTAGTAGTGCCACCAACCTTGCTGGAAAGTAAACAACTCAGTGTATTGCTTTGTAGCATCTTGGCATCAATCACCTGCTTCAGTGCATCATTAAGAGCATAGTAACTGTTTTGCTTCAAGATGTTGAAAACTTGATCCACATTGCTTTCTTAATGACAATATTATGGTAACAAATGAATGGAGCAAGGTTTGTGTCTCATCTAACATGAATATATGCTTGTTTGTGACGTGCTTAGAAACTGCTGATATTTTCCAGCTCACTGTATTTCATGTGGCATCAGTGATTATTTGGGTGCACTGACACATCATCATATAAAATACTTAAAAAACTAGATACAAAAATACATTTTGGCCATGTTTAGTGGCGTTCATAAGGGTGTAGATCAGGGGTTCCCAAACATTTGCTTCTGGTACTTTGATGGAATATCTTGTTTATTTTGAAGGTTAATAAAATTTTAAAAAATGAGGAAAACTTGTTTTTGTGGAGCACTTATTCACTTTCCATAAAACATCAATGTTTTATGGAGCACAGTTTGGGAAACCCTGGAGTAGACTGATGTAGCTGACAAGGGGGAGGGGGAACATTTCTTTATATATTCTTAAGTAAATCTATGTCCTGAGGCTGCTGTTGTATGACCAAAGATGGCTGTTAATTTAATATTCTGGTTTTTCAAGTAATTTATATTATGATTTGATAATGCATCCAAAAGATTTGAATGCCATATTATTTACCTTCTTGAGTGATCAGAAAATAGATTGGAAGACTTATCTTACCAGAACCTTGCCTATTTTATTACAGCTTTGTTTGCTTCCAAAGAGACTGATGGCACTGCTAACATTCCTTTATTACTTACTTTGATATCATCTCAGATAACTTGTAAAATACTACCAAAATATCAATTTTGACAGTCAGCTTATGACAATGGCCATGGAGAAAGTCATTATAAGCTTGCCATTGGAACCTAATATTACAAGAAACCTAAGGGAATTTAGTCAAAAATTGCTATGAAAAATTTTTTTTCCATATAACATGAAATTCTTATGTTAATCTTTATTCAAAGTTTTTAAAATAGTAAACACAATATTGACTCATGAAGTACATCAACCAGTAAACACTGGAGATGGAGAGGAAAGTAATGGACAACTGTGTGATATATACATATAAAATGGGTATCACATCAGCATTTATTAATTTTTTATACATCACACTGTATGGACTGTCAAATGTTTGTTTCTTCTACTTGTCAGCGATGCAGCAGATGATCTGGAGCACTTAGCTTGGACAACAGGAGGAAGAACTTATTCTGTGCAAGATCAGCAGGGGCTACTGATGCTAACTGGTGCACTTTTTGATTCATTAAATGGTGTTCTCGGGAAAAATTTACAAATTGCAAATGTAAGTGCATATTATAAATTTTTTTTTAATATTATAATTGTGGTTTAGGGCTTTCTGTGTCATAATTATGTTATTATAGTTTTTCAGTAATCAAAATTGACATTAAAATTTTATCCGGATCCAAAAGAATTTTAAATCAGAAATCATTTTATCAATACTACTGACATTATGATAAAACCAGTAAATAAAAAGCAAAATAGAAATGGCATCCATGGGCCAAAGATTCTCCCAATTGAATTTATAAAGCAGTAGTGGACCAATGTCAATATAGAGATGGCTGTACCTTATTTGTGATTCGTGAAACCAAAAAATTATTTTTATTGGTTGCAGAGGAAAGAAGTTTGTTCACAAGAAAATTACACATATGAAATGAAATGAATAAAATCTAGTTACAGAATAGCATTCATAGGTAGAGACTGATGACAACCTTTCAGAAGCAGTTGAAAAATAAATAATTGAAGATATAAATGTTTCATAAAACATGTTACAGAAGACTTAGTGCAATATGTGTCAAAATATATTTCTCAAAGAAATTGTAAAATGAAATAAATAAAAAAATAAGAAGTTATACAGACTGTAGCAAGTGTAGAGGGGAGGGTGATGAAGAGATGGAAACTCATGGAAAGCAAATGAAAGAGAAGTAGTGGAGAACAGAATAAGATGTGTTGGATTGAAAAGACAGGACTCAGAAGAAATAAAAGATCCTACCAACAGAAGAGATTAATAATTTTTAGTCTGTATAGATTATGAGAATTATGTATTATAGCTTTTCTATTACATGATTCATATTCCAAAGATTAATACAATACAAGAAACGCAATACATGATTCCAATCACCTGCATAGACATAAATATTATTGATATCTCCTTTCAGTGGAACTGTAAATACAGCTCAGAACTATATATTCCCAAAACAGTAGTCCAGCTGGGTCCAAGTAATTTATGTACTGGATAAGTTGCTAATATTCTTTCCAGTGTCTCATATAAATTTTTTAGAGATGTAAACAACTGCCATTAGGATACTCTTAACTTTTCACATTTTTTTGTTTTGTCTTGGGAGCTTTCATAACTTTGGTGAGCAAAACCATTCCATTCATCTTTCTTGTAA
The DNA here is from genome assembly GCF_023864275.1 of Schistocerca cancellata. NCBI lineage: Eukaryota > Metazoa > Arthropoda > Insecta > Orthoptera > Acrididae > Schistocerca > Schistocerca cancellata. Next base: position 580,643,280 of record NC_064630.1, on the reverse strand, counting down.
TATGTAACATAAACGATGAACACAATATGGAAACAATGATCTAATTTCTTCTCTTACAAGCACCTATTAAGATAGGTTATAAAAATTTTCTTTATTGTAAAGACAGCTATCCACTTATCTGGTAACTGGCTGAATATAAACAGAGGTGAAGAATGAAAATAAATTAGAAACCAAATCTTGAACAGCCTGCTCCTCTCCTAGAGATGGAAAATGAAAAGTAAAATAATTCACATGATGGTGCACCAGAGTACTGCATGGATAATGGAAACTCCACTTTTACACAAAGCATACATCTGCTATGAAACCAATACAAGAAGGAATTTTAATATACTATAATTTTGGTGAAAAGTCAATATCTGTTTTTCAGAAAAAACTTAAGAATTATTTCTTGTCAGTAGACAGTAATCAGTTTGTGTTTATTATAAGCCTATTTTTGTTTTTACTGTGTAATGTGAAAATTTAATTCTTTGCAGGTATTTGAGGCAGAAATCTCTAATAAGGACAAAAAAATTCACAATGATTTTGTTATTGACTCTGCTTTACCTGTAGCGACATTGAGTATTTACTATGGACCAGAGCAGGGCCTTGATGAACTGGTACTGAATTCTTCTGAGTCATACATGATGACCAAGGACTTTGAAGAATGGGATAAAAGCAATAGATATTTGGCACAAACTCTTCAAGAGGTACTACTTCATATTTTATACTCTTCTGACAGATGTTAGGTTTGTTGCTCTTTGTGACAAAAATTGCAAGTACGAGAGGTAGTCCTGATGGAAAAAGAGCACATAAATAATTTGGTACATTATATACATATGCTAAAAGCAAACATTTAACATACAAACATTTGTTAAACTAAGTAAAATCCTGAATCCTGGACAGAGCTGTTGGAGATAGCGGTCATATGTGCACAAGGTGTGCTTGCTTGTGTGAATTTGTACGTGTTTTCTTTCCTCAAGAAGGTTCTGGGCAAAATCTAAACAAGTAACTGTCTTTTTGTTGTGTTTGTCTGCAACTCAACATGTCATCTCTACTATGATTAGTTATTGATCCTTTTCATAACATTATGGTGTTTCTACGTGGACTTTCCACCATTTAAGTAAAATCTTGAAACTTCCTGGCAGATTAGAGCTGCATGTTGGACTGGGACTTGAACCCAGGGCCTTTGCATTTCATGGGTATGTGCTATACCAACCCAGCTACCCAAGCATGACTCACAACCATTCCTCAGAGCTTTATTTCTGCCAATACCTCTCCTACTTTCCAAAAACTACAATCTTACTTCTTTACCTCAAAACTACCTTCTGCTCAGCTGACTATTGGCAGCCATGAAGGAAAACATCTCCACTCTAAGCTATCCAGGTAACACAGAGGGCATATATATATATGGACATATATAATATGGCAAGAGATTCAATTTGCTTATTCCATTATTTGTATTCCACCCTAGATATTTCAGTTCTTCAAAAATATGGATGAATGCACAGACCTACACTTTGGAGCAATGCACTTAACAACATGATAGCTTACAATATAGTTCTACAAACAGAGAGTAGATTTGCATCCTTAGACCATTTCTTTGTGATCTTATCACGTAAAAAACTTACAGAGCTACATTTACTGACCTTGCATCTGAGTAGCTGTCTAAAAAGTACAGTACCTCTGATCTTCTCAGGCTAAGGAAAGAACTTTATTAATTTCCAGACTAGACTAGGCTGGCAATTTCTTCTATCAGTTACTAAGTTAATTTAAAAACCTATACTTAGAAATAGCTCTGCTTAATGTTTGTAAGTTGGCATCAGTAATTATAGCTGTTTCATGTACAAAACCATCTATATAAAGATTATTATTGTCTCACATCTGATTAGATCATTCTAGACTAGATGTGTTGGAAAAGATAGAAACATATCATATCAGAGTAAAAAATGTGGTTCAGGCTTGGGACTACTGCCCATAGAAAACGCATCCTCCCTTCAGTTTGTGAGGATCCAATGTCTTCCCATGTCAATATGTTTGTTATTCTTTGTGACATTTGTTGTAAATTTACCAATTAACTGCATCACAGATTATGAACTATGTTACTGCAGCTACCACTGTTTTAGCTGAGTTCAGGTTTCAAAGTAACTGTTGCCCACTGACAGTGTGTTCTAATATAGTGATTGTTGTTGCTTTGGGCAAGCACTTTGTATGGCTCAGCAGTTGCAGTACAGAGTTGGCTAGAGCAGACTTCATCAGCAGACTTCATCATCAGCATCTCCTATCCTAATGGATGCAGGATCACATGTGAAAGCATTCATATCAGCCATGTTGTAACTTTTGAATAGCCTTTTATGGAGGCAACACCACCAACCAACAATCCATATGAATGAATAGCCACGACCAAATTGTTACCAAGAGCAGAGTCAGCCACCAAGTGGTAGAACATGCTGCTTGGAACAACTTGCTCAGCATCACTGGTTGGATATTCCCCCCTCAATACTAGGTTCTCTGAACTACATTGATCAGAGTTGTCTATAACACATCCTTTGATCATGCAATTGATTTGACTTCCCTCTCCTGTAAAACTAACTCATTCCAAAAGCATAAGAGATCACAATTATGATCTGTGGAATATTCAAGTAATTACATTGGACTCCACTAGCCATTAGCCTCTGTTTCACATCCATCTCCACCTCTGTCCCCATGCCTCCTACTACAGCCTGTCAATCTATGCTCACATTTTTCTCTCTGCAGTTTTCCCTCACATACCACTCATCCACCACATTGTGTGTCACTTTAATCTTCCCATACCAGCACCAGCATGAGTTTACCAGTGTTACACTCCTATTCCATTCTTTTGCTACCTCTTTCTCTTAGCTCTTAGCCACACCACCTTTGCCTTCCTAACCTTCCTTAACCTTACTTGACACAACACTACACCCAATAGAACTGCAGTACCAAGATAGTGTGATGGGTGGGAACAGTGTAGTCATGCATGAATATGTGTTTATGTGCACGTGAATTTTGTATTAGTCTGCACTGGAGAAGAACATTGTCCAAAAGCTCAGCAGTGTGTGTCAACATTGTTTATGTTTTAGTCAGCCACTCAACACCTCAACTATATGGTGAGTGGTTTGCTTTACACTTTCAGTTATTTTTATTCCACCCAAGATTTTCCCAGTATCATGTTCTCTGCTTAAATGTCTCAGTTGTTAATATGCACCATCTAGAGGAGATTGTGAGTCACTGCCAGGCACAATAAGCAGACTGCTATAATATTAAGCTTTCAGCCAAGAAACCTTCTTCCAAAACAGAAAACACACACACACTCAGACATGTGCACAACTTACTCACAAATGACCACTGTCTACATTAATGTCATACTCTACAAGCCACCTAATAGTGTGTGGTGGAGGGTACTTCTGGTACCATAACTGATCCCACCTTCTCTATTCCACGTGCAAAAGGTGCATGGGAAGAACGATTGTCTGTAAGCCTCTATGTAAGCTCTAATTTCTGGAATCCAACTGCTGTTACCAGACTGAAACTGTGCCTCACTGGAGCAGCAATAAGGAAGTTTAGGGCAAGAAGGGGGATGGATAGCAGAGTAGGGGTGGTGAAAGGTGCATGCTGTCTGTGTCAGCATGCAGGGATGTGATGGGAAGAAGGTAGGGCTGCTACCCGCATTTGGGAGGGAAAGGGGGGGGGGGGATTGAAAAGGGGTGTGGAAAAGCAGAGAGTAAACAAGGGAAAAATGTGGGTGTGTTGGTGGAATAGAAGGCTGTGTAGTGTTAGAGTGGCAGCAGGGAAGAGGATAGAAAGGTGGAGGACTGGGACAAGCAAAGATTGAGGCCAAGGTGATTACAGGACTGTAATGTATATTGCAGGAAGAGTTCCCACCTGCACTATTCAGAAAAGCTGGTGTTGGCAGGATCTAGATCATATAACATGTCCTGTGAAGCAGCCATTGAAATGAAGCACATCATACTGGGCAGCATTTTCAGCATCTGGATGGTCCAGCTGTCTCTTCATCACAATTTGTCAGTGGCCATTCATGTGGACAGACACCTTATTACTTAACGTACCCACATAGAGAGCTTTTATGGGGTGGGAGATGCCTTTGACTGGTATAGTTGGTGGGAGGATGTATGCGACAGATCTTGCATCTAGGTCTATTGCAGGGATTATGATCCATGAGGCAAGGGGTTGGGAGCAGGAGTAGATTAGGGATGGACAAGGATATAGCATAGGTTTGGTAGGTGGCAGAATACCACTGTGGGGGGAGTGGGAAGGATAATAGGTAGGATGTTTCTCATTTCAGGTTGTGACTAGAGATAGTTGAAACCATGGCAGGGAATGTGATTCAGGTTGTTCTAATCATGGGTGGGTCTGAATCATGTGAGGAGAGCTCTTTTGTAGCCAGCCAGTGGGATTTCAGGAGGTGGTGGTTGACTGGAGAGATAAGACATGAGATATCTGTTTCTGCACAAGACTGGGAGGGTAATTTAGATCTGTGAAGGCCTCAGTGAGGCCTTTGGTATATTTGGAGAGGGACTGCTTGTCACTACACATGCAATGGCTAGGCTTTATAGAAGGGATTTCTTGGTATAGTAGAGATATCAGCTGTGAAAGTAGCCTTTCTGGATGTGGCAACATCAAGGAAGGTGGCTCATTGGGTGGAGGAGGGGCAGGTGAAGTAAATGGAGGAGAAGGTGTTGAGGCTCTGGAGGAATGTGGATAAGGTGTCCCCAGCCTCAGCCCAGATCACAAATCTGAACCAGGTGAGGCATTTGAGATTTTAGGTGGTTGTGAAGTGATAGGGGCAGGAGAGATGCCAACTCATGGGAGGTGTTCTGGGATGAGCCTAAGGATTTGAGACAGGACTGGAATGGGGTCACTGTAGCAAGGTTTGTAGGTGGGCTGATCTGACTGCTGGTGGAGTCCCTCCACCAGGTAATCTCTCTGGTTCAAAATCACAGTGGTGGAGCCTTTATCAGTAGGTAAGCTTATATGGTCAGGATCAGTTTTTAGTTGATGGATTGCTGTTCTTTCTGAAAATTTTAGGCTATTTTCCATTTTGAGAGATTAATTATGGTGTGACAAGTTTGAAGATTAAGAAACTCTGGAATGTTAACAGGGGATGATTTCAGTGTGGCAAGAACTGATTCGGGAGGACGATGGTTCAATCCCATCTCCGGCCATCCTGATTTAGGTTTTCCGTTATTTCCCTAAATCGCTTCAGGCAAATGCCAGGATGGTTCCTTTGAAAGGGCACGCCTGATTTCCTTCCCCATCCTTCCCTCACCCGAGCTTGTGCTCCGTCTCTAATGACCTCGTTGTCGACGGGACGTTAAACACTAATCACCACCACCACCAAGAACTGATTATAGTTGTAGAGAGAAGTGAACTGAGGCAGGCAGGGTTCAATATTGATTTTGGGTTGATTCTAATTGTTAGGGTTGGTGGTGAAAAAGTGTTTCCACTGTAGTGACCAGGAGACTGAGAGAAGGTGTTGTACACACTGCTCTAGTTCCTGGAGGTCTAGAGTTTCAGCATGAGAGATGGGATACAGGAATTTGGGATTGCAGAGCAAGAGAATCTTAAAGATGGAGAGGAGGTAATGGAAGGAGGTTTGGGCCTGGTTTACATGGTTCTGAGGGGCTAGGTTGGTGAGGACTATGAAGTGATGGAATTTGAACAGATATAGGTCATTGAGGAAGGAGGGGTTGCAGTCAGAGATGGGTAATCTGATGGTCAGGCCATTTGGGGGGGGGGGGGGGTGTTTCATGAACTAGGGAACAATACAGGAATGGTATGTTGAACTGGGTTCTGCCTAGCAATAGTGTGAAACTTTTCTGTATTGGCAAAGATGAAAGGAGCAAGACCCATGTGAAACATAAAAAACATGTAAAACAACATGGGGAAAACTCACAAAAAGGATGGACCAGATGAAATATGGTGGAAAAGATGAAACCTGAGGAAGTAGGGCTGATAGTGAAAGGTGAAACAAACTAAAACTGACATGTAAACACAATGAGATCAAAGATAAAAATAAATAAAAAGACAGTAATAGTGGTTCAAATGATTCAAATGGCTCTGAGCACTGTGGGACTTAACATCTGAGGTCATCAGTCGCCTAGAACTTAGAACTACTTAAACCTAACTAACCTAAGGACCTGCCCAAGGCAGGATTCGAATCTGTGACCGTAGTGGTCGTGTGGGTCGTGTGATTCCAGACTCAAGCGCCTAGAACCGCTCGGCCACACCGGCCGGCCAGTAATAGTGGTATACAGGTCAGTGGGTGGATAACATTCCATCCTGGACCTTCCATTGTTCATTTTTTAATGTGCTATAATTATAAAAATTTAAGAGAGACTAAATGCATTATATCATTCCTTGCTAACTGCTTTAATGATGACACAAGGCAATATGAAATGTGGTATCATCAATGCCTACACCATGGCACCTGCCACCAAGCAACTGCAGGTCACATATCACACAACCCAAGACCAGCAGCATCTGGGTCATGTGCAGTGCCATCTAGCCAGACAGCACAGGGATGGCTCCTGTAAAAAGCTGACTCTGAAGTATTGCAGCAATACCTGGCTGGTTTGCCTTCAAGAAGTAGCTGCACCTTGCACTGCTCCAATCATGCTGTGCCACGTCACTACAATCTCATTGACAGTGGGCATATTCCTATGCTGCCAGGGATTCATAATAGCATACAGCACAGGCTTCATAAGAGCATACAGCACCACGTTTCAGACAGTCTCATCCTTGATTATGCTATTGTTGTTACCAAGACGCCACAACTCTTGGGTCACTCTCTACTGGACTTTGACTCTGTTCGGAACTGGAGTATTCAGTAATTTCTTCTGCTGAGCTTACTGATCAGTATCATCCATGGACTTTGTTAACCACTGTCCCAGTGACAGCATAAGTCTCATCACTGAAGTTTTAAATCTTCATTGGTAGAGGAATAATTTGTGTTGATTACTCGCATTTTCTGTTATTATTCTACTTCAATTCATGGATACAACATGAACCTGCAGTGGTAGGCCATGTGGCAATGGGCTCATTATTGCCTGCCATTATACAAGGTGTCCCATTTATCTTGACCATCTACATCTACATCACCCGAAATTACTGTTTGTCCAGATGCAAATTACAAAATGTTTCAAGCAAATGTTCTTTAGCCATCAGGGGGACATCAATCAGCATGATTGCCTTTGTTGTAGCTTTGTTTTTTTTTACAAAGATATGAACAGCAGTATGACTTTTTTAAATGGCGCCCTGTATTTTTTATTCAGTAATTTATTTCCTCTCCTAAAGACCTATTCAAAAATGTATCAGAGTGTACCATTCACTGAAATACAACATTATTAATTACATAACACAACACTGACATGGACGCTCCCAGCACTTAGTGCAGGAACTCGGGATAATGGAACACATCCACGTGCTGACGTAGACAGAGGAAAAATGTAAACATAAATAGAATGCACACCCGTCATTCTGTCAACCATTGTCAGTTGAAGAGTTGTGTGAGTAGAATGTACACCAATGAAGAGATGATAGAAATGCTACTCATCTATGGGGAATGTAAGTTAGCGCAGGTAAATACAAGGAACATGCGTTATTGGTCCATCCACGATGGCTTAGACAGATGGAACATTAGTGTCAATGGAGAGTTAATGTCTGTTGTGGGATGTTTGGCCCTTATTTCATCAATGGTAGTCTAATCGGCACAGCATATGTCAACTTCCTCAGATGAATTCTTCCTCCTCTTCTGGATGGAGTGCCGCCAAGAACCAGAATGCGTATGTGGTACCAACACGATGGATGTCCAGCACATAATGCCTTGTGTACACATCATGTTCTGAACCAGATGGATTGGTCGAGGAGGAATAGTTACTTGGCCTGCCAGGTCTTCTGATTTAAATCCTCTGGACTTTTTTCTTTGGGGATGCAATAAAGAAGTTGTCTATTGCAATATTACAGCAACTCCAGAAGACATGCAGGAATGTATCATGCTTTCTTGTAAATTCTCTTCAGCAGGCAGCACTGGAAGCAGTAAATAATTTTTTCATTCAATGAGTGCATCAGTGTCCAGGGTCACCACTTTGAGCACCTATTTATGTTCTACTCCTGGGCAATGGTACAGGAGAGTAAAAGTAAATTTTGTGTTATGTTTTTACTTGGTTTTCATTTGTTTTCTGACAACTCCAGCAAGTTGACGAGTTTGTGATCCTGAGCTCAAAGTCAATGTTGAGTTATGTAATTAATAACATTGTGTTTCATTGAATGGTACACTGTGATACATTTTTGAATAGTTCCTTAGGAGATGAAATGAATTAATGAAAAATACAGGGTGCCATTTAAAAAAGTCATACTGCTGTTCATATCTTTGTAAAAAACAAAGGTACAATGAAGGCAGTCATGCTGATTGACGTCCCCCTGACAGCTAAAGAGCATTTGCTTGAAACATTTTGTAATTTGCATCTGGACAAACAGTTATTTAGTGTGGTCAAGATAAATGTGGCACCCTTTTTACACACCTTGTTTCTATACAGAAATGGCTCACAAGTACAACCAGTGTACAAAGAATACCAAAGGTCATTCATCGTAAATTCAAATTAAATAAAAACACAAACAGCTGTTAAGTGATGATTTATTCATGACTTCTTTCATTGTGTTAAAGCACCATCTTCAGGTGGTTAGTAGTGTCACATAGGTTAGCACATGGAAACACTTCCAACGTTTATAGTCACAGAACCCAACCCCATGAAGGGGAAAGTCATCAACAAATAATAACTGGCAGAGCAATAGGGCAAATAGTACAGGGGATGAAGCAAGTGTAGATGGTTGCTGTGAGAGTAAAGCACTGGATGCCTCCAGTGCTTTACCCTCACAGCAACCATCTAATGGTGCCTCATCCCCTGTACTAGTCGACCTACTGCTCTGTCGTACTTCAATGCAGTGAAACCAGTTGTGACTAAATCATCACTTAACAGTTTGCATATTTATTCAAATTTCAATTTATCATCTTATAAAGTTGTATATGACTAAAAGATGTCAGTTAAGTAAGTGGTGCCTCTTCAAATAGATTTTCAGCTTTCACAAAGTTATATGTCTTAGGCCAAGCAGAAATGTTATGTCACTCCAGACAAGTAATCATGAAAATCAATGATACAGGTATTCTTTATGTAACAACAAAAATAATCAATTATTGAATATATAATGAAAATGGTCAGATAAAAAAATCTACTCACCAAGCGGCAACAGGGAAACGCACATACACAGTAGTATTTAACTTTCACAAACTTTTTTAGCCAGTGGCTCCTTTTTCTGGTGGAAGAGTTTAAGGGGAAGGAAGAGGGGTGAAGGAAAATGGCTGGATAGGTTTAGAGAAAGGGGTACAGTTTGTAAATGTCACTCAGAACCCTGGGTCATGGGAGACTTACCAGACAGGGTGAGAAGGAAAGGCTGATTTTTGGGAACTGCACTGGACGAGATTTAAAAACCTGAGAGCTTAAAGGTGGAAGGCAGAGTAATGTGCAAGACAGAGATTACTATTAAAACATCGTGCACAAGTTAACAAGAGTCAAAAGGTAAGTGCATTGTATGTAACAGATGTGGAAGGAGGATGACGAAAATTAGACAGGTCAGAAAATGAAAGATGTGGAAAACAAATGAAGTGAAGAAAGGAGTAGTTACTGTGAATAAATGCTGAGACAGAAGAAATTAATGTAAATTAAGGCCAGGTGTGTGGTGAGAACCAAGGACATGTAGTGTCAGTTTCCACCTGCGGAGTTCTGAGAAACTGGTGTCTGGGCGGAGAATCTGGATGGCACATATTGTAAAATAGGCACCTAGGTCATGACTGTTGTGTTGTACAGCATGCTCTGCAACAGGATATTGTGTGTTGTTGTATACACCCTCTGCCTATGTCCATTTGTCCTGACTGATACCTGGGTGGTAGTCATGCTGATGTAAATGGCTGAACAGTGTATGGATGTGACATTTGTTGTTTCACAGGTGGCTCTCCACAAGCACTGCTTGTTGAATAGATTTTTTTATCTGTCCATATACACTGTATTATCAATAATTGATTATTTTCATTGTTATGTTATCTCTTGTGGCCATCATTCCTTCTTATGTAACCCTCTTGTCAGCCTTTGTTGTCACCTGCCTTGTTCAAAGTATTGTCTGTTTTCTACCTTTTGTGCTAGTATTCCAACTGTTTATTTATCTCTACCACCCAGATTAATCAACACTTTGCCCCTACATCTTTTATAGTACCATACATACTGGTTTTTGTGTACATAGTTGGGCCAGTTGTTATTTACATATTTTCATATAAGAATTCCACTGTCATTTACGAATTTGCCTGTAGTTCACAACACTGCTGGGCACTCTCCCGATCATCTTTCGCCAATTTATTTTCAAAATTGGCAGCTATTTTCTTTCTTTTCTACCCTCCACTTACCCTGTTTATTTGCAATTCTTTTATGTTTTTGTGCATTTGTTTTTTGCCAAACTGCTCTGATTGACTTTTACTGCCATCTCCTACATTGCTTTATTTGCCAAGCAAAGTATTTTACATTATCTCCTATGACTTTCTCTTTCTGTCTGGCCAGTTTTTAAAATTTTGTCTCCTTCCACAACTTTGCCTATCAGTTTTCTTTCTATTTATTTCCAATCATCAATTTTTCATATCATATAGACCACTCTTGTGGCAAGAAGTTCTCACCTACTCATTGCCTCTTGTTAACTGATTTCTAGTCTCATGATTTTCGTGTGAATTTTGGAGATTTTTCCTAATTTTTTCCGTGCTTTTCTTCCATTTTTCCATCTTATTCCACCCTCTGCCTCTCGTTTTTGCCACTCCCACCATTTCTAACACTTCAGACCATCCTCTCTTGCCATGATGAATCCCATCACATATTACATCCATTCTTTTCTAAAACATGCTTTTGCACTATCAAAATTAAGGTCCCACATACTGTTTCTTGAAACTCCCAAAAGCCTAACATTGAAAGTCTCTGTTTCTGGATGTAATCCTACTCTACACCAGCCTCTTCTACAGTTTCAAATACAATTACCACTCCACCAGACTTCTCTCCTTCTACAGGACCCTGCAGTTATCTGCCCCTCATGTTTCCCTGGATGGTATCATCTACCAAGCCAACTTCAGGCGGCAACAATATGCCAGACTTCACCTCAAAAAACTATCCCACCTTCTTCTAAACTACCTCAACAGTGGTGTTTCCCTTCCTGTCTCTCTGCAGCTCCCCAAGCAGCCAAGCAGCTCCTACAAATTGAGCTGGGCCAAACTCCTTAACATCCCACAGCCTCCACCACTGCCTCCCAGACCTCCAGACCTGTAATAACCCATAATCACAGTAACCAGTCACAACAGTATATTGTTTGTTCTCAACCGCTTGTCCAAAGCCCCCCCCCCCCCCCCCCCCCCTCTCCCAAATTATCTGTATTTCTGTATTATCCAAGGGTCTCACTTTTGGCCACTAACCTGCATTTAACCACAATGTTTGGTGAAAGACATTTTCCTTTACACATAATGTCAACTGTAAATATCACTTTGCAACCCAATCCAAAAACCTTTCCAGTAGCAAACCTGACATTCACCCCTGCCTTGAACAGTTCCAACAATGATCCCATCCTGATCCACCAGCACTACCTCAGAATCATTCCTTACAAGCCTTACAAGAATTCCTCACATCCAGCATTGCATCACAACCTTCCCTCAGGTGCCTACAACATGGTGCTACCCTGTTCTCTGCAGAATTACATGGTCTACATTCCCTAAAAGCTGATAATTCCATCATTATCCTCCCAATAGACAAACGATCTACCACTGTGTTGCTTAACCAACAGGAGTATGTTAGTGAAGGTCTATGCCAGCTGTCTGCCTCCTCTATCTACAACATCTGCCCATCCATGTGAGCCGGCCGGGGTGGCCTAGTGGTTATAGGCGCTACAGTCTGGAACCGCATGACCACTACGGTCGCAGGTTCGAATCCTGCCTCGGGCATGAATGTGTTTGATGTCCTTAGGTTAGTTAGGTTTAAGTAGTTCTAAGTTCTAGGGGACGATGACCTCAGAAGTTAAGTCCCATAGTGCTCAGAGCCCATCTATGTGATTCAAACTGACCTGCACCCCCACCTAAAAAACCTCAGGCCTCTCACAGTGACTTATACCTCAAGCCATAGAACTTCTTACCCCATCCAAACTATGCACCCTGATCTTTTGCATTCTTCCTAAGATCCACAAACCCAGTCATCCTGGTCATCCGATAGTTGCTGGCTTCAAAGCACCCACCAAACATATATCTGCCTTAGTTGATGAACACCTGCAACTTGTAGTACAAAAATATCAACTATTTCATAGATCATCTGAAATCTGTGCCTGTCCCACTCCCACCACACACCTTGCTTGTCACCATTGATGCCATCTCCCTCGATACCAATATCCCCCACATGCATGGTCTGTCTGCTGCTGAACATTTCCTCAGTCAGTGTCCACCTGATCCCAAGCTTATGACATCCTTCTTCTCACCTTAAACAACTTTATACTTACCAACACTTACTTCACCTTTGAGGGGCAGACATACAAGCAGATCAGGGGTTCGGTCATGGGAACCAGGATGGCTCCATCCTATGCCAACCTCCTCAAGGGTCGCTTGGAGGTGGCTTTCCTGGGATCCATAAGTCTTGAGCCCCTGGTTTGTTTTGGATACATTTATGACATCTTTCGATATGGACTCATGGTAAGGCTGATCTGTTAAAATTCTTGGATCTCTAAATACCTTCTCCTAATTAAATTTCACATAGTCCTATTCTGAATCCCATACCACTTTCCTTGATGTTGATTTCATCCTCACTGAAGGCCAGCTACACACTTCTGTCCACATCAAACCCGCTAACAAACAACAGTACTTACATTTTGACAGTTGCCATCCTTTCCATGTCAAACGTTTCCTCCCAAACAGCCTCGGCGTTCAAGGCAAACATATTTGTTCATATGAAGACTCTTTATAGCAATACACCACCACTCTCATGTCAGCTTTCAATGGATGTAATTATCCCATCAGCCTAGTTCAAAAGCAGAGCCTAGTTCAAAAGCAGATTTCCCAGGGCATCACCTCTAGTCCTGGTATTGTTGATCCCTCCAAACAACAACTTTGGAGTGCACCACTTGTCAGCCAGTATTATCCTAGTCTTGAGGCTATCAATCAGCTACTTTGACAAGGCCATGACTTCCTAAAATCATGCTCTGAAATCAGATGCATCGTGTCTGAGATTTTGACCACCACACCTAGAATAGCTTTTCATCGCCCTCCTAATCTCCACAACATCCTTATCAGACGCTATGCTCCTTCTGCATCCACCTCCCTACCCTATGGCTCCTGCCCCTGTGCCTGTCCCCAGTGCAAGGCTTGCCCTATGCACCTCCTACCATCACCTATTTCAGCCCTGTAACTGGAAAAACATATACTATAAATGGGAGAACCATCTGTGAAATGACACATGACATATACCAGCTGTTATGTAAACAAGGTTCAGCCTTTTACATCGGCGTGAGTACCACCCAGTTATCAGTCAGGATGAACAGACATAGGAAGAGGGTGTACACAGGCAACACACAATATCCTGTTGCAGAGCATGCTGTACAGCATGTCAGTCATGACCTTGGTTCCTGTTTCACCACGTGCACCGTCTGGATTCTTCCCCCAGACACCAGTTTCTCAGAAATCCTCATGTGGGATCTAACACTACAACATGTCCTTGGTTCTTGCCACCCACCTGGTCTTAATTTACATTAATTCCTTCCATCTCAGCATTTATTTCCAGTAACTACTACTTTCTTCACTCCATTTGTTTTCTACATCTTTCATTTTCTGACTTTATTTTCGCTGACCCCTTTCCTCTGTTACATACAATGCACTTAGCTTTTGACTCTTGTTAACTCATGCATGATGTTTTAGTTGTAATCTGTGTCTTGAATATTAGCCTGGCTTCCACTTTTAAACTCTCAGGTTTTCAAATCTCATCTGTTGAAGTCCCCAACAACCAGTCTTTCCATCTCTTCCCATCTGGTAAGTCTCCCCTGGCCCAGAGTTCAGGGTGACTTTTCTAAAATGCACCCCTTTTTCTAAACCTCTGCAGTCCTTTTTCTTCACCCCTCTTCCTTCCCCTTAATTTCATCTGCCAGAAGAAGGAGCCACTGGCTCTGAAAGCTTTTGAAATTTAAATCCTTTTGTGTGTGGGTTCCCCTGCTGCCGCTTGGTGAGTAGATTTTTTTTTAATTTGTCCATTTACAATGATATTCTTTGTAATAGAATGAAAAGAAAGATAATTCTCATGACTGAATAGTGTTTACCTTGCACACCTTAATTCACACTGCAGTTATGTCATTCTGTTTCAACATAAGCCAAGTGACTGGGAGTAAGTAGCTTTCAATTTTTGTGTACATAATTTAATATAGAATGGAGTGCTAGTTGTATGTAATTTAAATTAATGTAATATGTAATTTAAATTAATTTTTCCTAGATCATTTGTTTCATAGTAAATAAAATGTAATATGTTACAATCCTTATCCATAGTCACATCACTTTCTTTCTAATAAAATCTAAATTCTGTTTCTGTCTGTAATGGCCCTGTCTTCAGTGGGATGATAAACCCTATTCTTCCTTTCTTTCTTCCTTCCTTCCTTGAATTCTGCCATATAAGGGAATAATTTTCACTTTTGGGATTCTCATCTATCTTTGTAGAATGTAGATACTTCCCTACTTAAACTTATTCCCTGTAAATCCTCTATCATCATTTTTTTATCAGATTATCACTACACAAATGGTATTTCATTGCTATACAGCTCTCCTCCTCCATTGCTTCTTCACTGGAAAGAGCTACAACATAACTACACTTATGACAAATGATAACTGGCTGCCTTTAAAGATATGGCACATAACTACCACATTTGCATGGATGACTGGTTTAGGGCCTTTCAGACAATAATTCTAGGTAGCATAGTGTGAATCAAGCAGGAAAAATGTGCTGATTGTGACATATCAGTATGGCACTGTAAGATCCTCTTGTCTGCTCTAAAAAATAAATAAATAAATACATTACCTCAGAGATGAAACACTCCAAGGATAAAGCAAACAGAGTTTGAAACATTATTTAACAAGAAAGAAACAAATAGTATAAGTTGTTGTGTTATTTTTAATATTTTCACTCCCTGCTGTCATATGTAACTATCTTGTGGGGCAGAGCACCTAAAGTCAGTAAAGTATATACAAATTTGTTTCCGTTTTTGTAGAGTTGGTTTAATGAGCACACAGTCTGGTCACACAGACTTTGAAATCTCAGCTGTAGAGTTAATGTCTGAAAACACTATTATTTTATGTGTGTATAGATCTCCTGTTAGCAACATAAGTGTTTTTTTTTTTTTCAAAAAATTGGACCTTGCTTTAGGCAAACTTAAGACAACTGGGAAAACAGTGGTACTATGTGGTGATTTTAATATTGTCTTTCTGAGCCATAGCCCTCACAGGGAAACGTTTTTAAATATTATAAAAGCCTACAATCTTTGTCTTACTGTTAGCTCTCCAACACATGTAACTAAAACTAGTCTCACTCTCCTTGATCAGGTATGTGTAAACATGGACAAGTGTACATCAGAAAACTTTGATACCGGCTATAGTGACCACCTATCACAATTACTGACCATACCTGTAAATCACATTTCGACCAGTATAGAAAATGTTATCCATAAAAGGATTTATAGTGGGAAAAATATTGAATGCTTCCAGTACCTAATCAGTGAACAATCTTGGAGAGAAGTATATGGTACCTCTAATACTAACGAAAAGATGGAACATTTTTTGAACATTTTCAAGCATAACTTTGACATAGCTTTTCCACAAAGGAAAGTTATTTCCAAGAGCACAGATAGATTCAGAAACTGGATTACATCAGGCATCAGAGTATCTTGTCAAAGGAAGCGGGAACTTTTTCTGCAGTCAAAAACCAACAGCAGTCCAGAATTTATTAATTATTTCAAAAAATACAAGCTAGTTTTGAAACGCATCATAAAGGAGGCAAAAATTAAGGAAAATGACAAATATATTATGAAGTCATCCAATAAAACTAAGTCCATGTGGAAAGCTGTGCAGGATCTTACTGGGAAGAAGACAACTCACAAAAATATTGTGATATCACATGATGGCAAGAATGTCACTGACCCTAGGGAAGTTGGAAATAGTTTCAATTCTTACTATGCAACTGTTGCTGGGAAATTAGTGAAGGAAAAATTTGGAAATCCACCTAATACAACATGGAAAGAACTTTCATCTATTGAAATAAATAATATATCCATGTTCCTCAGTCCAGTAAGCCTAACAGAGCTCCTAAATACCATTAATTCACTGAAGAGTAAGTATTCAACTGGTATTGATGATATTCCAGATTATATTATAAAAATAACAGCAAGACAAATACTTTCACCTTTATTGGACATATGCAATTCATCCTTATCATGTGGTGTCTTCCCTCAGCAACTGAAAATGGCAAAAGTAATACCCCTATATAAAAAAGGTGATCATCAATGTATGGGTAACTATAGGCCTGTGTCTCTATTGTCAGGGTTTTCGAAAGTTATTGAAAAAGTGTTCCTTTCAAAAATAATTACATTCTTCGACAAGAATAATATTAGTTCTGGATGTCAACATGGCTTCAGACCACAGAGATCAATTGAAACTGCCACTTTCAATCTGATAAACCATGTCTTAAATGCAGTGGACAACCACAGAAATATCTCAGGTTTATTCTTGGACCTAACAAAAGCTTTTGATGTGATTGATCATTCTATACTCCTGAGGAAGCTCGAATGGTATGGTGTAAGAGGTGTGCCAAATCAGTGGATCAAATCATATTTGGAATATCGTTCTCAGGTAACTGAAATTAAGTACACAGAAGGAAATGAACTCCAGGTACACGTTTCAGAACCATGTGGACTAACTCATGGTGTTCCACAGGGCTCCATTTTAGGTCCCTTTCTTTTTTTGGTCTACATTAATGATTTCCCATCACACGTTAGGGATTCTGAACCAGTACTGTTTGCAGATGACACCAGTCTATTGATTGAAGAGAATAATGAAGAAAATCTTACTGCATCTGCAAAAGATATCACAAAAGGAGTGTCTGAATGGTTTACCAGAAACAGGCTAATAGTTAATCCCCAAAAAACTGTACTAATGAATTTCCACACTGATAAAAATAAAAATCCGGCACAACCTGTAATATGTTTAGATAACCAAAACATTAGTTCTGTCAATGAAACTAAATTTCTTGGGATTCATATCCAGGAAAATCTTAAATGGAATACTCATATCACAGCCGTAAATTCAAAACTAGCAAAAATGAGCTATGTGGTAAGAATTCTCTGCAACAGTACTAGTGCAGAAACAGTTAGGGCTGTATACTTTGCTCGTGTACATTCAATACTGAAGTACGGTATCATTTTCTGGGGAAATGTACATCAGGCCATAACAGTTTTCAGGAAACAAAAGGCAATTATAAGAATAATGAAACAAGTGAGCAGCAGAAAATCATGCAAACCTTTCTTTAAAGATCTAAAGATCCTACCCCTTCCCTGCATTTATATACTGGAAATAGTCACGCATGTCAAAAAAAGCATACTGAGAAAAGAGAACCTTTTTCCTCAAAACAAAAGTGTCCATGATTACAGTACCAGGTCAGACAGTGACATACATGTCAATCATTGTAACACCACATTATGCCAAAAAGGTGTATATCATGCAGGAACAAAACTTTACACTAGATTACCAAGACCTATAAAATCTCTTACTGAACTACAAAGCTTTAAAAAGTCTGTGGCATCCTACCTTCTGAAAAACTGCTACTATTCAGTCTCACAGTATCTTATGCTAGAAAAAATGTAATTTGTATCTTTAATTGTAGAAATAAGTTATAAATATACAGTATTTCAAAAATTTGTAATTATTAACTGTATAGATCCAATTTGTCATAAAAATTTATAAAATTTATGTTTGATATTTGAAAATCCAATAGCCAAAAAATGTTTTCTGTCCAATATCCTGTGTACAATATATGTACTTAAAAAGAGATTTATATGGACAAATAAATAAATAAATAAAACACAGGGTATAAATTTGTCATAATAACTGAGTTTCCCAGAAATGACTGCTAATTCTTTTAGCTTTGTGGCCCTAGCAGTTCATCAATGTGATCAAAGTGTTTCATTGTGGGCTGCTCTTAAGTAAGCCTTAAGTAAGCCTAATTAGTTAGCACATTTTGGAATATTTTTTGAGCATCTGGAGGAATCATGTGAGATTGGCATGGAAGCTTCAAGTCCCTTAGAAGCCTACTACTGCTGCTGCTGCTACTGCTGCTACTACTACTACTACTACTGCTACATTTTGGAATATTTTGAATTAATTGCTTAGAATATCTCAGTAAGTTTGTGGGCTCACTGATCACTCTTAACAGCAAAGGTTTATATTGAAATATGCCAAGAGGCATATTTGATGCTGAACATTTAATTGTTTCCTCACTTTTGAGAACCTCTGTGTATGTGTTTGCTATGTATGTTGTTGAAAAATATTAAGGCAAGTTGATTTTATGTGCAATTATTCTGGCTTTGGGATCAGATTCATCCTGATATTAGCCTTTTGTTAATAGTGACCCTGAAATAGCTGCAGAGTGTAATAAAACTGTTTGTTGGTTTGATCATCACCCTGAGTGCGATTAGCTGATAGGAGTATAATGACACATAGCTTCTGCAGTCAGTCTGTCTCTGCTTTAACTGCATGTCACACTGCGAACAGCACATGCATGTGAACAGTATGGAATATTTTTTTTGCAACCTTCTCTGGGTACAAGCAACTGTTGGTAATCTCCACATTGTTAGTCTAAATCACTAAACAGAACAGTAAATGATACTTGATCATAAATAAAATGTGAATGTTTTAAATGGATAAAACCCAAAAATATTTGTTTCCATCAGAGAAGTAACTAAAACAATTGTTATTATGTAATTTGAAAGGTAAGGAATCTACCCACCAAGAGGGCAGGAGAAAAACATATAAAGGTATTGGAATTTGGAAGCTTTGTCTTTTTCATCTGGCAGAAGTGTCAACGGGAATGAAAGAGGGGAGAAGGATAATGACTGATGAGGTTTAGGAAGTGGGGAGAGTGCGTTAAAGTTACCAAGAACCTTGGGTCAGGGAAGAGTTACTGGGCAGGATGAGAAAGACTGATGTTTGGGGACTGCACCAGACTAGATCTGTAAACCTAAGGTGGAACATATGGTCATATGCAAGACACGGATTCCTGACAAACTATCATGCATGAGTTAATGAGAGCAGGAAGATAAGTGCATTATATGTGATAGTGGTGGGGGTAGGAAAATAGATAAGTCAGAAAATAAAAGATATAGAAAGCCAAAAGGGAGTGAAGTAAGGAAAAATTACTGAGAAGAAATGCTGAGACTGAAGAAATTAATGTAAATTAAAGCCAGGTGGATGGTAAGAACCAAGGACATGTTGTAATGCCAGTTCCCACCTGCAGACAGCTTCTTGCCACCCACCTTGCTTAATTTAGGATGATTTCTCCAGTCTCAGAATTTGTTCTCAGTAACTATTCCTTTGTACATTGTCTTTTAATTTTCTATATCTTTCACTTTCTGACCTATCTATTTTTCCCCACCTCTACCACATAGAATGCACTTAGATTTCTGCTCTTCTTAACTCATGCATTTGTGTTACACTATGTTCATCCTTTAAGCTCTTAGATTTTCAAATCTCATCTGGTGCAGTCCCTAACAATCAATCTTTCCTTCTCATCCCATCTGGTAAGTCGCCCCTGTCCCAGGATTCAGGGCAACTTTTCAGAACTCTCTTCAATTCCTGAACCTTGCTAGCCCATTTTCCTTCACCTCTCTTCCTTCCCCGTCAACCCTTGTGCCACAAGAAGGAGTCACTGGCTTTGAAAGCTTGCAAATTTCAATACCTTTATATGCATTTTCTGTTGCCACTGCTTGGTGTGTAGATTTTTTATCCATTCAACTATAGTATATTTTCAAAAATTGATTATTTTCATTGTTACAATAGGTTTAGTATTCCATATCTTTGCAGCTGATGTGGTGTTGATTTGACCCTTCAGTGGGATTACTTCTCCATTATATGTGATAACATGCTGCTGTGGACTGGAAGCCAGTGCACCAGCACGTACATCCATCAGAGAAACAGCAATGCCCTTGTCCACCAGTATCTCCACCTCACAGTTGCTGAAGACTTTGGGACCAATTTAGTTAGAACTCAATTGACTGCTGGAATTGGTATAACAGTAGGCAGTAGCATGTAGTGCAGCATTATTGACTCTCACTAGTTCAAGTGCACAATCAACAATTGGCCTGACTTGTGACAAGGAAGGTATTCCATAACATGGTTCAGGGAGTGAGACACGTCATGTATTTTAAAGCAGTTGATAAGTGATTTTGGCAAATTTTAATTACAAGAATTCATTTAGTGAAAGGAACTGATTGTGATTTGCCAACTTTTATGGTGGTTGTAGCAACTGTGTTAGCAGTACAGATTGTTCCCCTTGGCTGACTAATTGGTTCTATCACAACCACTGCTGTAGTTGAAACTGTTCGTGGTTCAACCCTACCTGTGAATTATTTGGATATTCTTCATGCATGGCATAATAACTACATTCATAAGAAACCTCTCAGACTGTATAAACATCGATAATTAGCACATAAGTTTAAACAAATAGAAGGAATATGCACAAAAGCACACCTGCAACATATGTCAGAACAAACCATCTGCAACATTAAGCAGAGCAATAAAAGGGATGTGTGACTGAGTGATAACAGAGACTTTCCTTTTTTCTCTGTGTACTATAATTCCATCCACATGTCCTCTACCTGCCAAACTTTACCTGCTCTTAAGTGGTATGCAGTTATTCTTAAGCTACACTCCTTCTGGTATGGCATAATTATTCTTTGCAGTAACACAGCACAAATCTGGGAGAGGCTCATGCACCATGACACAAATAACACATTATTCTGATAAAAATGTACTAAATTGTTGGCACACCATGTTCTTAATTTAGTTTGGTGTGCATCGGTAACAAGAAAAATACAAAAAACCAATTGCCACACCCCAGAATTCATGAAGCCTCTATGCTAAACACTAATTCTTATTGACAAGAAACACTTTTAAAATTTAACTCACTAGCAACTCACATTTAAGATCACAATGATACTGCTGCTGCCATGCATCACTTGGAAAACAAAGCACCAGGATAGTTCTAAATTTGCTTGGCAACAAGATGCACATTATTCTCCAAGTTGATAAAGATACTGACCCACACAGTCACAACCTGAAGATGATCAGCAGTGATTTAATATAACACTGAGAAAGTTCACAACCCGATAATAAGCATCATCCACTTACTGACAACAAGGTGAGAGATTACGTAACTGCATGACATGAATTTTGTTTATTTGCACTACCAACATCCAAGCCTGTAGGTACTGTCACAGTCAAAACAATGGGCTGCTACCCCTACTTATAACTTGCTATGTGCCACACATGAGTCAGATATACATGAGTGGTTCTCTCTCCTTTATTTGATGTAATTAATTAACTAAAAAGTTCCCAGACAGAAAAATATTTGGTGAAGTAAGCAGGTACTCTCATATAACAACCATGAAAGGACGTTTATGGACCATAAAAGAAAAAGAAGAAAAGAGAAAAGAGAGGCATTTCAATCAAAATTTAGTTAGAGAAAATGAAAATTGTGAAACAGTTGGTTACCAGGAAAGTGAATATACTGGTATAAAGAATAAATAATGATAAATGAGAATCAGCACAAGAAAAATCATCAAGGATAATTAAATTGGATTGTAATTTTGTTTCTCTTAAACAGTTATGTGTAATAATAATTAGATGTTAGAAATGTTGGTGGAAGATGAAATGTTTAACAAAAGGAAATGAGAAGAAATGTTCATGTGATTTTAATCATTTCAGCTTTGGTGAAGCTAATGAACTTGAATCAAAAAATTCTTTAGAGAAATAAATTTGTGTATCAATAGCTTTCAATGAATTGAAATGGGACAAGAGAAGGAAACTTCCATCACTGGCTTAAATTAAGTTCACTGGTTTTATTGAGGATGATTCAAAATAAAATTGTTGTTCCTGAAAATGTTTTTGTTGTATGAAAGAGGCCCCCTATAAGATGGGCTGTTATCTGCTCTACAGAATATTCAGCACTCACTTCTGTTGAATAAACATTTTATTTATTTATGCCAATAAGACAATTCCATAAAACAGCAAGGAGTGAAAATATATCAAATAAGCCAATGCCATAGTCTTTAGGTCAACACAATGAAAGATACTACTACGTACAAAGTATAATTAACTGAATTTCTTGATTAGTTTCTTTTTCTGTATATATTGATACCTTTTTAGCCCAAGGACTTTTACACATAGTGTTTCATTTAATGTATTGCCAATAGCAGGTCATTTCTGCATGTTTGAAATTTCATATTATGCATTGTTATTTCTATAACTTTCTTGCTTTTTACGAGTTTAATGATACTATAATTCTGCCTGCTGAAAAGTACTGTCCAGCCATTATGATTCCTTATAAGTCTTATTGTTTTTTGAAGTGAATTCTCCTATTGATACAAATAATATTAGTCATTGTGAGATTACAACATATGTGTCTTGTGTGAACCAGCTGTAGATCTATTCAGCTATTGTCTGGGCTGTGCTTGGCAATGCTGAATTTTTTTCTTGAGCAGCAAGCTTTTGTAATAAGCAAACTTTACAATTTTTGTACCATCCTTTAAAGTAACTGGAAGATTATGTATGTAGGTGAGGAATCAGAGCAGAGCCATGTTTTGTTACTCCATATTGAGTTTAGTTTTAACCTGCAACATATTCGCTGTGTGATACTCTGCTTTCTGATATGAAAATACAACTCCATTCACACAAGAGGCATGCTATTATTGCTTTTAAATTTAGTTTTCCTAGCAGAATTTCATGGCCTACACAATCAAAAGCTTTGGCAAGTTCACACACTATATCAACATGATAATTTTTGTCATTTAGCTCTGCCAGTACTTCTCTTGTGAGGTCCTGCTTGGTATTCTCATTTGTGTACTATCTATCATTTGTGTACTGTCTATCACAAAATCAATGTCTAAGTCTTCACAATTCTCCAATTAAATATACATAACCATATGGATACTATCTCTTTCTCCTTCATAAAGCTTAAGATATTTCCTACACAAGGCCTGTAAAGTGTCACTTCCATTACTTGGCACAGCATTCATGGAGCTTTCTAGCATGATATTAATTTGTCTCAAGAGTCTAGGTTGTAATTTCTTTATTTTTCTTATCTTCTTACTGGTTATACAGTAGTATGAAGTTAGCTAGTCTCCATCAAATTGAATCTGTTTCACATGATTTCCATGTGATTTTCTGGTAAGCATAACACATCTGCGTAGAGACCACCAGCTCTTTCATTTTTGTGTAAATTACAGTTTCATCCTTTTTATTTATAAGACTACTGAAAGTTTGGCGGAAAATTTTAAGTGAGAATTAATCACTGAGCACCCATAAAGTCAAGTCTCAGTCTGAATTAATTCAATACGTATCCTTTGGTTACTTAATATGAACTCCAAAGGCTAAAACATTGCTCTATAATGGATTGCATTTGTGTCTTGTATGTAATTTGCTTTACAGTTGCAGCACACTTTCCCAGAACCCTTCCAACAAACATAAGTCTGCGATTTGCCATTGCTAATACTGATTTTATGTGATCAAACCATTTCATATAGGTTCTTAGTATTATCCTGAAACATTTATGTGATGTGATACACTCAAGATTTTCACCTCAAGCCAAATAATTGGATAGTACTGGGTTCTTTTTCTCTGTTACAATTATCTTTGTTGTGGTCTTCAGCCCAACAACTGGTCTGATGGAACTCTCCATGACAGTCTGTCCTATGGCAGCCTCTTCATCTGTGCATAACTGCAACAACTTACATCTGTTTGAACATAAATACTCTGTTCAGACCTTGGTCTCCCTTTGTAGTTTCTTCTCCTTGAACTTCCTTCTGGCACCTTCTTGACACCTCAGGATGTGTTCTATCAGCTCATAGATCTCCTAGCCAAGTTCTGCCATAAATTTCTTTATGCTGCAGTTCAGTTAAGTACCTCTCATTTGCTGTTCAATCTACTCATATAATCTTCAGCTTTCTTTTAGACCACAACAATTCAAAAACTTTTATTCCCTTCTTGTCTGAATTCCATGTCAGCTGTGTCTCACTTCCAGATAATGGTACACTAAAAACAAAAATCTTCAGAAAAGACTTCCGAATACTTGATATCAGATGTTCACAAATTCCCCTTTTTCAGAACTGCTTTTCCCATTCCACATTTTATATCCTCTTTACTCCAGCCATCATCACTTATTTTACTGCTCGAATAGCAAAACTCATGTACTACTTTTAGTTTCTCATTTCCTAATCTGATTCCCTCAGCATCGCCTGATTTAATTTGACAACACTCCAGTACCAATGTTTTACTGTTGTTGGTGTTCATTTTATTATCTGTTTTTAAAATACTATCCATTCTGCTCAATTGCTCTTCCAAATACTTTACCATCTGATAGTATTACAATGTCCTTCACAAACCTTAAATTTTTATTTTTATTTTCCCCTAACTTTAATTTTGGTTCCAAATTTAACATTGGTTTTCTTTATTGTTTGTTCACTACTCAAATTGAATAACATCTGGGATAAGCTGCAACCCTGTATCACTCCCTTCTCAACTACAGTTTCCCTTTCATATCCTCTGATTTTTGTAGTTACTGAGCAAATTTCTGTACAGGCTGTAAATAACCTTTTGCTCCCTGTGTTTTAACCCTGCTACTTTAAGAATTTCAAAGAGCGTTTTCCAATCAACATTGTTAAAAGCTTTCTACGAACCTACAAATGCTATAAATGTAGGTATGCTTTTCTTTAAACTGTCTTCTGGGATAAGTTGTAGGCTCAGTTTTGCCTGATGTTTCTCCAGAATCCAAATTAAACTACCCTGATGTTGGCTCCTACCTATTTCCATTTGTGTCAATATTTTGCAGGGATGACTTATTAAACTGATGGTTCAGTACCATTCTGACCTGTCACACCCACCTTCTTCAGAATTAAAATTATTACAATCTTCTTGAAATATGAGAGTAAAATCTGGGTTGTCTTAAAATTTATTTCATGCAAAACACTATTTCTTTCTTTTCATTCACCCAGATATGTTTCAACACCTATGTGTCACCTTCTGTGGGTCAAATTTATTTCCATAAAGTATAATATAAAGTTAATGATAATTTATCAATTGCAGATCTAAAAAATGTGCACTTTGTTTGCTTTGTTTTGATTGCTCACCTGAAAATAATATTGCTAGTGAAACTGCATTATTATAGATGGGTTTTTGTGCCCTTTTTTCTCATTTTCGACACCATGTAATCTGCAAAGTAATCATGAGGAAATTTTTTGTCCATTTCTGACATACTGTTTTGTGGGTAGTGGTTACATATGTTGCTGTATTTTCGTTTCCTGTCCTGTTGTGTACCTTTGATGGATATCTCTTTCTATTGGTATTGAGAATACTGTTTTCAGACTGTTATTTATATAATTTTGCACATAAGTTTACTTCAGATAGTTGTTCCACAAAAGTGACAAAGCATGATTTGAGCAGACACTTCTGTCTCCATACTCATTGAGAGGTGCTATGTTGTTGTCACAGCTCACTTGTCACTTGTTTGCCTTATGTTTAATGTGGTGATAATTTTGAATTTTTTTTTTGGTGAGAACTATTGACCGTAGGGTGGAGAAGGTATGTGATTTGTGTGTGTGTGTGTGTGTGTGTGTGTGTGTGTGTGTGTGTGTGTGTGTGTGAATTAGACGGAAATGGAGGGAGAGGGAGGGAGGAGGGAGAATGAGTGGAAAGAAGGAGAGGGAGGAGTGGACTGAGAAAACAGTTGTTTTTGGATATATCAGAATATTTGTTTATTATGTTTTACGTAGGGAAGTGTCTCTGTATAGTTCACTGAGTGCTCCATACAGTGTTTTTTTGCACAGTGTTGCATTTTCATTCAAGACTTTCTTTCCTTGTATCATCATTTTTTGGATGTGATGGTTCTCCTCTGTAGGCCAATGGCCTTCTTGCAATTGTAATACCGGTTACTGTCAGGTCATCGAAGTTAAATGCTGTCGGGCTTGCACTTGGATGGCTGACCATTCTGGTCTGCTGACTGCTGTTGGCAAGTGGGGTGCACTCATCCCTTGTGAGACCAATTGAAGAGCTACTTGACTGAGAGCTCTGGTCATGAAAACTGACAATGGCTGGAATAATGGTATGCTTCACCACATGCCCCTCCATACCCACATCCAGTGATGCCTATGGGCTGGGGATGACAACAGCTGGCTGGTACCATTAGGACTTACAAGGCCTGTTCAGATGGAGTTAAGTTTTTGTTGTAAGGGGAAAAAAGGCAATAGTTTCTATTAATTACTCACAATAGAGGAGAACTATCACATTCAAAAAGCTGTCATATAAGGAAGTAAAGTTTTGAATGAAAATACAACTTTGAGCAGCAAAATACTGTTTGGAACACACAATGAACTGTACAGACACTTTCCCACATAAAACATAATAATCAATCATTCTTAAATATCTGAAAACATCTGTTTTCTCAGTTCCCTCCGCCCCTCCCGTTCTCCTTCCCTCCTTCCCCCTACCCCCCCCCCCCTCCCACATCCCCACCCCCACCTCTGATCTCTCTCTCTCATTTTACACACACACACACACACACACACACACACACACAACACCGCATCTCATCACACACATTCTCCACCCCACAGACATGGCACAATAGTTCTCACGAAACATTCAAAATTAGACCAAATTAAACATAAGACAAATGATGAACAAGTGAACAGTAACGACAACTTAGCATCTATCAATTAGTATGGAAACAGAAGTGTCTGTTCAAATCACATTTTGTGGAAAATATGTGTGAAGTAAAGTTGTGAGGGAAATTTTATAAATAAGAGTGTAAACAGTGTACTCAGTAGCAGTAGAAAGAGGTATCCATCAGAGGTACACAACAGTACGGTAATGTAAGTGCAGTAACATACATAACCATTTGAGAAATGCACAAAAAATTTTTTCATGATTACTTTGCAAATGACATGCTATCAAAAATAAAAAAGGGCACTAAAACCCATCTATAGTCATGCAGTTTCACTAGCAACGTAATTTTTAGATGAGCATTCAAAACAATCTAAACAAAATGCATGTCATAATTGTTAGGGCTACAATAGATAAATGATTAGGAACTTTATATTACACTTATCAAAAATAAATTTGATCCACAGAATATGACAAATAGGCATCAAAACATGTCTGGGTGAGTAAAATGAAATAAATTGTGTTTTGCATAAGGTAGATTTCAAAACAACCCGTATTTTAAATATCAAACATGAAAAAATATCAAGATGAGCATCAGACCTGAGTGCAGTGATTTTCGTCTGAGGGTATTTCACCTGTCTCATATAAAATGTTCACCAAGTGGAATAGTTTTGTCATGGTTGGCTCTTTCAAGGATCTCAATAATTCTAAGGGAATTTCATATATTCCTGGGGCCTTGTGCTGTGTCACATTCTTCTCACCATATCGTATCTCCTGTCTCATCTTCAACTACTTCCACTTTCCTTTCTAATATTGTCTTCAAGTTCGTCCCCTTACATACACTGTTAATACATTCCTTCTGCTTTTCAGCTTTTCCTTCTTTCCTTTGTACTATATTGCTATCTGAGTTCTTGAGATTCATACAGTTTCTTCTCTTTTCTCCAAAGGGCTCCTTAATTTTCCTAAAGGCAGCATCTATCTTTCTCCAAGGAATGCATGGTTCTACAGCCTTGCATTTTCCATCTAGTCATTCCTGCTTAGGTATTTTATACTTCCTGTCAGTCTCACTTTTTAAATGTCTGTGTTCTTTTTTCCTGCATTTTTATATTTTCTCTTTTTGTCTGTTAAATTCAGTATCTCCTGTGTTATACAAGGACTTATACCACGCCACCTTTTTTACCTATATGATGCTCTGCCACCTTCCATATTTCATCTCTGAAAGTTACTCATTTGTCTTCTGTTGTATCCCTTTCCCCTGTTGCCAGAAGATTCCTCTGAAACTCTCAACAGCCTCTGGTTCCTGTAATTTATCCAGGTACTGTCTCTTTAATGTCATACTTTTTGCAATTTCTTCAGCTTCAATCTGCAATTCATAGCCACTAAATTATGGTCAGAGTTCTCAGCTGTCCCTGTAAATGTCTTACAATTAAAAATCTTATTTCCTATCCACATTTTGCCAAGGTTGGTTTGATTACACTGAAGAAGTTTTGCTGGGAAACCCTTACATGTCCTCCATATAGTCCTGATCACACCCCATGCGATTTCCATATTTTTTGAGCCCTGAAGAAAGCATCCATAGCTATCAGTTTGTGTCAGACAAATAGATGCACACCTTGGTACAGTTCATGGTTCCATAGGCTATTGCTACATTTTTCCATAAATGCATTGACCATCTTGACTCATAGTGGGATAAATGTGTTACCGCTGTTTGATTTTTTGTCAATGAACCTGTACTGACCTGATGAAGTCTTGTCCATCCTGCCGTAACACTTCACTAATTCCCATCATATTTAACTTTAATTTATCCATTTCCCTTTTTAATTTCTGTAACCTGCCTACCTGATTAAGGGATCTAACATTCCATGTTCTGATCTGTAGAAGGCCTGTTTGATTTTCCTGACATTTTTAATGTCTGCTTGTGTCTGTATATTTGCGGATGGATATGTGTGTGTGTGTGTGTGCGAGTGTATACCTGTCCTTTTTTCCCCCTAAGGTAAGTCTTTCTGCTCCCGGGATTGGAATGACTCCTTACCCTCTTCCTTAAAACCCACATCCTTTCGTCTTTCCCTCTCCTTCCCTCTATCCTGACAAAGCAACCTTTGGTTGCGAAAGCTTGAATTTTGTGTGTGTGTTTGTGTTTGTTTGTGTGTCTATCAACATGTCAATGCCTTCGTTTGATATATTTATTACAATACAGAGTAAAGGATTAATATTTCTGTTATTTACCCCATTCCCTTAAATGGCACAAAATGCATATACTATATTTATAGATTTATTTATTCCTATTCAAGAATTCGTCTATGGTGTAGAAGGAGTTGTCAAGGAGATATGATTTCAATTTATTTTTGAAGCTATTACTGCTGTCTGTCAGACATTTTATTTCATCTGGTAATTTGTCCAAAATTTTTATAGTATCATGTTTTACCCCTTTCTGTTCCAAAGATAGGTTGAGTAAAGGATAGTGTAAGTCTTTCTTCCGTCTGGTATTATAATCATGAATGTCACTGTTGTTTTTAAACTGGCCCATGTTGTTGAGAACAAATTTCATTAGTGAGTAAATGTACTGAGAGACTGTTTATTCTAACCACTTTCTTTTGAACAGTGAGTTACCCCAAAATATTATTCCGTATGACATCAGAGAGTGAAAGTATGCAAAGTATGTTAGCTTACTAATTTATGTATCCTCAAAATTGGCAATTATTCTGATTGCAAAAATTGCTGAACCTAGTCACTTTAGAAGATCCAAAATATGAATTTTCCAATTAAGATTCTCATTTATGTGTACACCCAAAAACTTAGTATGCTCTACCCTGTCTACTGACTTCTGTTGATGTGTTATATTTATTGAAGGAACTGTACTTTTTGCAGCAGAAAATTGGATGTAGTGTGTTTTTTCAAGCTTTAGAGCAAGTTCATTTGCAGAAAACCAATTAATGACTCTTCCAAAAACCTTATTTGTATCATTTTCAATTGGAGTTTCTTTTACCAGATTAATAATGATGCTTGTATCATCAGCAAACAGTGTCAGTTCAGCTTCCTGTTTCAGATAGGAAGGGAGGTCATTCACATATATCAAGAACAGAAGGGGACCCATGATTGAACCCTGTGGAACACCTAATGTAATTTCACCCCAATTAGATGAAGTGGCAAAATCATTTAAATCACTTGACCCATATAAGGAAACTTTTTACTTCCTGTTCTGTAGGTATGACTTAAACCACTCATATTCTGTTGCATTTATACCATAGAATCGTAATTTCTGTAACATAATGTCACAGTTCACACAATAAAATGCTTTGGATAAGTCACAGAAAATTCCTATTGGTGACATTTTACTATTTAAAGACTCTATTATGTCGACAGTGAAATTGTATATTGCTGTCTCTGTGGGACAGCATTTTTGAAATCCGAACTGTGATTTATTAAGTATCCCATTAATGTTGAGATAACTAACCACTCTTGAGCACATTACTTTCTCGAAGATTTTTGAAAATGCTGTAAGCAAGGATGCTGGCTGATAATTATTGACATCTGTGGTGCCCCCTTTTTTGTAGAGCCTGACTGGCATATTTTAACCTGTCTGGAAAAATACCTTGAGTTAGTGATGCATTAAAGATGTGACTCAGAACATCAGCTGAAATTGCTCCACATTGTTTTAATATCATATTAGAGATGTCATCTAAGCCAACAGAACATTTATTTTTCAAAGATTTAATAATTTTACTTATTTCACAAGAGGTTGTTAGGTGAAACTTAATCTGACTAATTTTTTTTTCAAAACAGACTCTTTCATGTACTGCCTGGCTTTTTATTTTGAACTGTTCTCACCAATTTTTCTCCTAAGAAATGGTTGCTAAATTACATTAGCTACTTGTGTACTGTTGGTGAGGATGGTCTCGTTCTTTTTAATAGTAATACTACCTACCCCAGTGGTTACTTTTCGTAATGCTTTAGGCACATACTTATTCCAGTGCAATGAATGGAAATATTAAAAAGGATGCCATCATTATCAGGCTATACAGTAGAGCTAGGTTGCCCTTGGGGAAAAAAGAACTCCCGTAGTTTCCCCTTACTTTTTGCTGTTTGCAGTACTAGCACAGCAAGTCCGTGTTGGGTAATTTTACAAGGCCAGGTAAGTCAATCATCCATACAGTTGCCCTTGCAACAATTGCAAAGGCTACTGCCTCTCTTCAGGAACCAAGGGCTAGTCTGGCTTCTCCACTGATACCTCTGTGTTGTGGTTGCACCTATTGTACAGCTATCTGTATCATTGAGATGAGCAAGCTGTCCCACCTCGGCAGGGTCCATGGTTCATGGGAGTGGTTGAGGGGGATATAGATATTATCCTGCATTTATCCACATTTAAAGGGAATTCCCATCCATTATTCAATGTGGAAATTTTGTCTTAGTTCACAACAATTCACTGAATTGGCTATCAACTGCTGTTCATTATTATCATTATCTTTACCTAATACATTAGGCACAATTTTGTTGCAGTGCAGTAAATGGAAACACTACATTTTTGTCAATGTATGTATTGCTCAGATACTTAATTTTCTTATAAAACCTGATAGAAACATATTTGTTACTTGCCTAGGGTTTGTGGACGATCAGTCTCACATACAATTCCATAAACAAGTATGCTGCAGTGTTTGTCAGCAGTGGTTTACAGACTTCTGAACTGAAGACTAATGCCAAAATACGTATGATGTGCTGGCATAATGCAGGTGATGATTTAATTATTTATTCTTTTATCATTCACTCTGTTACATATATGAAAAGAGGTTTATGATATACATTGATCAGCCAGAACATTATGACCACCAACCTAATAGCCAGAATGTCCACCTTTGGCACAGATAACAGCAGCAATGCATCATGGCATGGAAGCAATGAGACCTTGGTAGATCGTTAGAGGGAGTTGGCACCACATCTGCTCACACAAGTCACTTAATCCCATAAATTCTAACTAATTAACTAATCTATCCTGAAGTACAAGTGTCAAGGAGCTGTTCCCCTGTAAGATGATGGATTCACACTCTCCCATCAACATGATGAAGAAGGTACTGGGATTCGTCAGACCAAGCAATGTGCTACACTGCGCCAATGTCCAGTGCTGATGGTCACGTGCCCATGCCGATGTAGTGGTGTTAACATTGGTGCATGGGTCGTCAACTGCATAGGCCCATCATTAGGACTGTTCGGTGCACTGTGTGTTCAGCCACACTTGTAATCTCCCCAACATTAAAGTCTGATGTTAGTTGACCACTTGTCCTGTTTTTACCAATCTACCCAGCCTACAATGTCTGACATTTGTAATGAGGGATGGCCACCTAACTCCACAACATCTTGACATGGTTTCACCTTGGTTTTGCCACATGTTGAAGACACTCACCAGAGCACTCCTTGAATACCTGTCAAGTTGTGCAGTTTCTGAAATGCTTGTGCTGGGCCTCTAGACCATTATAATTTACCCTTCGTTAAACTCAGTAAGATGGCACACCTTCCCCGTTCCACAGACGCTTACTGATTCTACATGCAGGATGCATGTGTCTAACTAGCAGCAATTTCTCACAAGGTGTCACTGTGATTGTGTGGATGGGTTTATATCGATAGTAGGTCTGTGGTCTTAATGTTCTGAGTGATCAGTGTATGTAGTCCTATGTATAAATGTATCTTCATGAGGATAACAAATTACTTGCTTGTGGAAATACTTTGAATCTAGATGTAGTCAAGAGACTGATTCAAACAATATGTATGATGTTAAAACCTTAAGAGTCATAGGTTTCATAAATAATAATAATTGCAATTCTTGGTGTTATACACAACATGCAAAGGAAAAGCAAACAGAAAAATAGATAGGTGCTTTGCCACAACACATTATATATTCTGTGAACTATGTAATAGAGACCTGTTATTCCCAATGCCTTGCTCAATTGTGTATAATGCTAACTATTTTACAAATTATCAGATTTGTAATTGTTCTGATGATTATTCTAATTTTTGAATGGATTGCAATTTTCATAAGATATCAGCCAATTCATTCTTTATAGCAACTTACTTAACATATATATGTCAAAATAAGTTTCAAACAAACAGTGAAAAGTTGGCTGGAGTAACAACAATATGAAATAGGACACGCTGAAACTCACCACATAGAGAAGGTGTTGAGTAACTGGCACACTTAAAGTACATTTAAAAGTAGACTAACCTACCTGTACATAAAGTACAGGAACACTCAATTATTTATTGCACAAGAACAAAACATTGTACAGATATCATACATATGTCATTTTAAAGAGAAATCTTGAAAGTTTTTCTTCATGTATACTGCCACAGCATAGTTTGGTAATTTGCCAATAGTCTGTGTTAGTCGCAAACATGGCGAGTTCAGGTGTGGAGCGAGCTTTTCGTGTGTTGAAGTTCGACAAAAACAAGTGTGCTACAGCTGTTCAATGGATGTTTAGAACCAAATATGGTAGGAAGCCACCAACAAGGAAGGGTTGCTTGTGCCTGGCAAAGAGAAGCAGACATCCCAGTGTAAGTGAAGTGAATGTGGAGCACATTGAGAGACATTCATAAGGAGTCCAAAGAAATTGGTGTGTCGTGCATCCCATGAACTCAAAATGGCTCCAATGACAGTGTGGAAAGTCCTGCAACAGAAGCTGCCTATGAAACCATTCAAATTGGAGCTAGTGCAGAAGCTCAGTGATGATGACAAAGACTAGTGTTTTGAGTTTTGTTCGCAGTTGCAGCAATTGAATGAGGATTCAGATGGCATTGTTGATCACTTAATTTTTAGCGACAAAGCCACTTTTCATACTAATGAGAAAGTGAACAGGCATAATTGTCGAATCTGTGCTACAAAGCATCCACACGAACGCATTGAATTTGAGCGTGGTTCCCCAAAGGTAAATTTTTTTTGTGGCTTGTCACATTGAAAACTGTACAGGCCATTCTTCTTTGCCGAGAGCACTGTCATTGGATATTCCTACTTGGACATATTGCAGCAATAGCTGATGCCTCAAATGCAATCGGACTCTCTGTTCATCTTTCAGCAGGATGGGGCTCCACCCCATTTTCATTGTGAAGTTCATGGGTACCTGAACACGGAGCTACTGCATCGATGGATTGGCTGTGCTATAGAAGGGGACATCTGTTTCATGAAATGGCCTCCCTGCTCACCAGATCTCACTCTGTGTGATGTGGGGACACATTAAAGATCTAGTGTATGTACCGCCTCTGCCACATGATGTAGCAGAACTCCTGGAGAGAATATGGCAAGCGACTGCCACGTTCAACAATGCCATGTTGGGATGGGTATGGCAGGAATCTGATTACCGCATTGACATTTGCCACATCGCTCATGGTCTGCAATTGAACTTTTGTATTAAAAAAAAAAAAAAAAAAAAAAAAGAAACTTCCAGAGTTTCTTCTCTTCAAAATGCAATATATATGACATCTGTACAATGTTTAGTGCTTGTGCAATAAATAATTGAAAGTGTTCCCCGACTTAATGCACACCCTGTATATACCACACACACACACACACACACACACACACACACACACACACACACGCACGCACACATACACACACAATTATACGGATTCTCTTATCTCCAGGTGGTAAGGCTGTCGTGAGCAGCAATCCCGGCTTGTGTGGTTTGTGGGGATACAGGTGAGGTGCAGAGAGGAAGGGATAGCAGGGTAGGATGAGGGAACATGCTGTATTGATGCCAGTGTGCAGAAATGTGGTAGGGACGAGATGGTGGGCTTTTTAGCGCAACATTGGGTGTCTGGGATTGGGGGGGGGGGGGAGGGGTATAGCAGGCATGTGTGAGGCTGGAGCAGGATCAGGGAAGAATATAGAGGCAGGTGGGAGGACAGGAACTGGCATAGATTGAGACCAGGATGTTATGGGAATGAAGGACCTTGGAAGGAGGCTGTAGGTGGGCATTAGGGATGTCAGTCCACAGGGACATGACATTGATATTGATGAGCAGGACACTGTGTGGTGAATGGAAAAGGGACTGCACCTGCACTTTGATCATCCTGACAAAATGTTTAACAGCAGTTACTTCTCCACTAAAGAAATCACCTACAAACAAGTCCTTGGTACAGCCATGGGCACCCATATGGCACCATCCCAAGCCAACCTGTTCATGGGTCATCTAGATGAAATCTTCCTAACCACCGAGAATCCCAAACCCCTTACCTACTTTAGGTCCATTGATGACATATTCATGATCTGGACTGAGTGTGAGGACACTATCCATGTTCCTCCAGAACCTCAACACCTTCTCCCCCCATATGCTTCAGGTAGTCCCCTCATAAAGCCTAGCCACTGATGACCATTGCATCTGTGCTGAAGAGCAGTTCCTCTTCAAATATACCAATGATCTCACTGAGCCATTCACAGACTGAAATTATCCTCCCCACCTCATCCAGGAACAGATTGTCTGCACAATGTTTCCCCAGCCAATATGCCCACTGACAAGCCACAAAAGGGTGCCCTCCTTACTCAGTACCATCTGGGACTGGAGCAGCTGCATCACATTTCCTACCAGGGATTCAAAATACTCTCATCATACCCAGAAATGTGAAATACCCTCCCTGTACCCCTCCCAAAGTAGTATTTTCTGCCCACCCAATATACGCAATATTCTTGTCCATCTCCGTTCCATCCCTGCTCCCAACCCTTTCCCCCATGGCTCACAGCCTGCAATAGACCTGAGAACTGAGTGTCTCCTGGTGTATACAACTTTAAAATAACTTCGAGGAATTCAGCCAGGTAACACTTTCAGCGACTGCCGATATTTCGGCAGGAGAACACCCTGCCATTTTCAAGGCAAACTGCCTAGAGGGGATGTTGCCTTGAAAATGGTGGGATGTTCACCCGCCAAAATATTGGCAGTCACTGAAAGTGTTACCTGACTGAATTCCTGGAAGTTATTTGAATGCAATAGACCTAGTTGCATGAAGGTATCTCCTACTTCGTCAGAAGCAATGCCGTCTGTGAAAGCATTCGTGTGATTCACCAACTTGGCTGTGAAAGCTGTGTGGTGTTCTACAGTATTACAACCACTAACAAACTATCAATCAGCATGAATGCCCATCACCTAGCTATCGCCAAGAGACAGGTGGGCTACCAATTTGCCAAGCATGCCATTCAGTGCAATGGGCAGTACATGTATGAATGTGTGTGTGTGTGTGTGTGTGTGTGTGTTTGGATGGGTGGGTGGGTCTTTTTCTACATCTGAAGAAGAACTTTGTCTTATAGCTTAGTCTACTTTTAAACATGCTTGAAATTTGCCTGGTGCCCCATCTGTGGGGTGAGTAGCAGTATACACAATATGCACATAGTTGTTATTCCATCCCAGGTTTCCATTGCCTTTTATTCCAAATTGCATGAAGAGGCAATTCAAGATTGATTGCCTTATTAAATTATAAATTTCCTAGTATTCATGATCTTCATGAAAGTCGACAGTTCTTTGTACCACAATATTCTACTGTAGAAGTTGCAAATGATACAAAAACTGCTTCTACGTATAACTGCTCAATTCTTGGTGACTTGTATATGAAATTAATATAATTTGGCTCTGCATAATAAGTTAATATTGTGCATCATTTCATATTGTATGGTATTCCAAGAAAATGGGAGCTACAATGAAAAAATATGTGAATTATAAATGAATTATTTACTTATTTCAATAGCACTTAATTTACTTTTCAGTGTTACAGAGAAAACCTTGTCATTAGCAGAGAAGACATTGTTCACTTTACTCTTTGCCCATGAATTTTTAATTGGCTGCACTTGCTTGTCTTTAACAGCCTTTGTATACTTGCCTACATGTGCTATTATGTTGCCTAATTTGCTTTGTGGTGCATGCTTCAGATTTATGACCTTCCTTTTTGCAATATATGTGTTGCACATTCCTGAAGAACAGTCTTTGTGCTTGTGATTAATATTACAACATATACATTAATGTAATTTTCCTCTGTGATTTATGCTTATTAAGTGGTGTTGCCTTTTTATGCCCTGTGGTAGTCTCTCATGGCCTCATTCATGGCCTGTCTGTGGCATTATTGTTGTTGATGCATCATCAATACACTAGCATCTTTGAACTGGACCGCATTGATGCAAGTATCTGGTCATGCACCCAAATTAAAGACAAATAGTCTTTCACTAAGTATTGGACAACATCTGAAGACAGTTGTGAATTATAAATGAATTATTTACTTATTTCAATAGCACTTAATTTACTTTTCAGTGTTACAGAGAAAACCTGTCTACAAGAATGTGGATACTTTCGATATTACTCCAAAGCCAACAGCACAACATCAACTACTTGGAGGACCAATTACTTTTGTAGGATGTAAGATGAATTTTTCATGTACAACTACAGAGGTTGTGAGTGGTAATTCCTGGTTGACAATCGCTATATCACGAATGAGACAATCAGCATAAGGCTCTCTGTATTTTTCATTTTTAAACAGAAATTTTCAGTCTCTAGTGAGCCCCTGTAGTTGTGCTATCCTGTCTTTGTTACCTTGGTGTATCTTTTTAAGTGCTGGAACAGCTTATTTCTGGCTACTGCTTTGTGCATTTGGCTATCAAAATAATAATTTATTAATAGAAATTTTGTAATACTTAATTGAAGTATAAAGATAATGTGTGGCAATGTAGTTCATAGTTCACTTGCACTAATCTAACTTTGAACACTAGTCTAGTTCTAAATACTGTGAACACTGACTAACACAATTAGTATAATGTCCAATTCAGTTATTTTTGTGTTGATTATGTACATGGTCTTGATGCAGTCTTGAGATAATGTAGATACTATAGATAATGACTGAGCAAAGCTGTGCATCAGCTTTTATCTGCATTAGTCAGAGGGGTGTCCACTTGGAAACTATATATGTGATATAAGGCAGAAGCATGACATAGTCTGTATTGTGTGCTTCCTCTTTGACATGTGGCAAGAACTATGTTGCACCTTTCTGGAAGCTGACCTTGCTGTGTGGCACCTTTCTTTTTGTGGCTATCCTCCTGTCTTCTGGTGGACGCAGCACAGTCCTCTACATATTCTTGACCATAGATTCATTTCCTTCTTGAGATAGGATCTTGTATCTCTTTACCTAGTTTATTGAACATGTAAATCTTTCTACAAGTTTTTAGTTGCTATTTGTTCTTTGCTAATCAGTGTTTCAGTGTTGCTACAGCCCTTCTGATTGCTGATACCTGTTTACATTTAGTTGTACTAAAAGAGATCTAGTGAATTTGTTACCATTAGATCTAATATATTTCTATCATGATTGGGCTTCTGAACTATATGGTACATGCATTTAGTATTGTTTTGTAAGATGTTATCATGCCCACAACTTACATAACTGTACTACCTTCCCAAATTAACTGCTGGATGATTAAAGTCCCCTACAGTGATGACAGTTTGATTGGGCAAAAGGTATACTAGCAAGCTGAGGTTTTCCCTAATGTTTTCACTTACATCTAGGGTGACTCTTGTTGTCAATAGAAATATCTAGTTTTAAGTTTATGCCCATTCCTGATAATGAACATTGTCCAAATTCTCTTAAATGTAGCTTCAGTTTCTATCTCAGTGAATTACAGCTTCTTGTCTACTGTGCCAAATACATCACTTCAATTACTCACTAACCTACTCTTTTGATATACAATTTAATTTACCCAAAAAATCTCCCAGCTGCCAATTTTGGATTTACTGTACCTAGTATTATGTGAGCTTCACTGTTTTTAAGAGTGTTTCAAATGCAAACAGTTTATTGCAAATGTTTCAGCAGCTAATCACTTTGATTTTAATGATTTCAGTTTTGTGGTGCATTCCTTGGATCTTACAATAATTTGCATAGCTCCAGCATGCTGGATATAGTGGGACAACAATCATTTTAGATTGTGATGCAAAAGGAGACAGTCTGAGTTGCAACTAGAATGGATGTTTCTTTAGTCAGTGACTGGTTTTGGGCTATGCCCATTCTCAAACCAGTCAATATTTGCCAAGTAAAATGTCTATCCAAAATAACAGTAAATACAGTGGGCACACATATGTATTGTCCCAGCTAATATACTAATGTTCTGAATACAGTGAACACTGGAACACTGACTAACATAATTAATAGAATGTCCAGTTCAGTTATTTCTCCTGGTGGCTATTGACATGAAGTCTTGAGATATTGTAGATAGTCCAGATACTGACTAGCATTAGTAGGAAACCATGTGCATACCTACTCATTTTATTTACTGCGAATTTGGATGGACATTTTACTTGGCAGACATTGGTTTGTTTGAGAGTGGACATAGCCCAAAACTAATTGCCATTTTAGTTGCAACTCTGGCTGTCCTTTTCTGCATCACTTACACTGATTATACATGGTCTTCTAGAGCTATCATTTTTTTCACTGGTTTTGGAGTTGCTTGATCTGAAAAACCTTTATGTGCATCCTACACACAGTTGGATACCTGACATACTTGGCTAGCAGCTTGTGAAGTGTAGTATGCCTTTGACCAGTTCAGAAGAGCACCTACAGTTCTCAACTCTATAGTTCAAGACTGGAAAGATGCAACCTAGCTTTTCACAGAACCTTCAAAGTCACTGATTCAGGCCTTTCATTTGACTCAGAAGCAGGGGGTAACATAGAGTTCTATGAACAATGCTGCAGATTGTGAGCTTTGTTGAAATTCTGTTAGCAAGGCTGATCTAGATTGATCCAAATACAGCTCCAAAGCCAAGATGGTAGACATTGATTTTTCTGTGCACCTCAGTCAGCACTTTTTTCTCTCAGTGGCTGTAAGAACAGCCTCTTTGACATGCAGAATGAGTGCACAAAATGGTACTTCCATTTTCCTAAGAGGTGCCTTATCGCCACACATTCGAACCTGCGGTGATTAACAGATCCCTAACCATTTGCATATGCTACTCCTGATGCAATATGCAGAAGGCATCCCAGAAATATGTCTCACAGTCTCCATTTAGTGGGAAATAGCATGTCAAACTTGTTGGTTAGACGAGTGGGTTCATGTCTTAATTTCTTCCTGGACCCTGCCAATAATGTGCAAGACCCCTGGACCCACCACTAATATGCCTCTCAGTCAAACAGATGAGTGGTGATAGATTCTGTGCTTCCTGAAGGGGAGACAGTAACCATAGGATTGGACTGCTCGTATGTGTGACTCTGTAGTCCTCCCACTGCACCCATCTGCAGTAGCTACCAGTCAGTCAAAAGCAGTCAGGCCAATTACCAGCTGCTTAAAAACACCAACTAAGCAACTCGCTTGCCCCATGCCCAGTACAACACTCACAGTGGGATTGCATTTTGACTGGTGCAGTCTATTACAGAACTATAAAGAAATAACTTTAAACTAAGCTTGTTGGTTCTCTAAATATTTTATGCTGCAAGGCTTAAAAGTTCCCTTTTGACCTGAAGAAATAACACCCAACAAAATGATTTCTATTATAACAAGAAGAAAACACCTTGGATAAAGTTACTGATTCACTGAAGCTACCCAGACCTTCGAGTCTTAAACTTTTGTTTCTTGATGTTATACTAAATAAGAAGCTCATGTAAGAAACTTGAAAACACTGGTAGTTTATGACAGTATACATGGCTGTTAAAGATAGAAACTAAAAAGAATGTGACATGTCAATTATAATAACAACAAAACACAATTTTACATCACAGCTGTGGATTTCTTAATAGCAATGTTTACATTGTAACTGTACTCTTTCTTACAACAAACCAGTCAATGAAAGGAAAAAAATAGAAGTACTGCACAAATTATGTAAATTGTTACACATATCTTAGAAAATAGGTTAAGAAAAGACAAACCTATGTTTATAGCATTTGTAGACTTAGAGAAAGCTCTTGACAGTGTTGACTGGAATACTCTCTCTCAAAATTCTAAATGTGGCAGGGGTAAAATACAGGGAGTGAAAGGCTATTTACAATTTGTATGGAAGTCAGATGGCTGTTATAAGAGTTGAGGGACAGGAAAGGGAAGCAATGGTTGAGAAGGGAGTGAGACAGGGTTGCAGCCTAACCCCAATGTTATTCAATCTGTGTATTGAGCAAACAGTAAAGGAAACAAAAGAAAAATTTGGAATAGGAATTGCAGTTCAGGAAGAAGAAATAAAAACTTTGAGGTGTGCAGATGACATTGTAATTCTGTCAGAGACAGCAAAGGACTTAAAAGAGCAGTTGAATGGAATGGACAGTGTATTCAAAGGAAGATATAACATTAATATCAACAAAAGCAAAATGAGGATAACAGAATGTGGTCAAATTAAATCAGATGGTGCTGAGGGAATTAGATTAGAAAATGGGACAGTGAAAGTAGTAGATGAATTTGGGCAGCAAAATAACTGATGATGGTCGAAGTAGAGAGGATATAAAATGTAGACTGGCAATGGCAAGCAAAACGTTTCTGAAAAAGATAAATTTGTTAACATTGACAGGAAGTCTTTTCTGAAAGTATTTGTGTGGAGCATAGCCACATATGGAAATGAAACATGGACAATAAACAGATTAGACAAGAAGAGAATCGAAACTTTTGAAATGTAGTGCTACAGAAGGATGCTGAAGATTAGATGGGTAGATCACGTAACTAATGGGGAGATACTGAACAGAATTGGGGAGAGGAGTAAGTCGTGGCACAACTTCACCAG
The DNA here is from genome assembly GCF_023864275.1 of Schistocerca cancellata. Lineage (NCBI taxonomy): Eukaryota > Metazoa > Arthropoda > Insecta > Orthoptera > Acrididae > Schistocerca > Schistocerca cancellata. Next base: position 580,601,550 of record NC_064630.1, on the reverse strand, counting down.
AAAAAGGGATCCGTTGGTGGGATACATTCTGGGAGATCAAGGGATCACCAATTTAGTACTGGAGAAAAGCGTGGAGGGTGAAAATTGCAGAGGGAGACCAAGAGATGAATATAGTAAGAAGATTCAGAAGGATGTATGTTCCAGCAGTCATCGGAGATGAAGAGACTTGCACAGGTCAGAGAAGCATGGAAGGTTGCATCAGCCAGTCTTTGGACTGAAGATCGCAACAACAGAAACAACAATTTTCAAAAGTCACTTTTACTCCCGACATTTGTAAATGCACAACTGTAACTTGCAAGCATTGATTTAATATTCGGTATGTTGTGCAAGGCACTCATAAGCTACTGTATGAGGCAGCTTAGTGGTAAGACACTGGACTCATTTTCCGGATGTCAGCAGTTCAAATCCCCATGCAGCCATCAAAATTCAGGTTTTCTGTGATTTTCCTGTGTCACTTAAAGTGAATTCTGGGATGTTTCCGTTGAAAGGGCAGGGTTGGTTTCCTTCCAGTTCCTTATCCATTGCAAGCTTGTGCTCCATCTTTGTTAATGCCTCTGTTGGTAGGACATTAATTCCTAATCTGTTTTCCTTTTTTTCTGTCTACAAATGGTATATATATCTCTTAATACCTTACTGAAGCATATCAGTGGTAAAAATGTGCTACAGCTTCCAATATTTTGAGATGGTCACTATTGTATTCTGACATAGATACAACATTTGTAGTCTTCTCACAATATTAATTTGATTGTTTGTGTTGCAGAGGCAGGTCCCGTAAATACTAACCTTAAACCTGTAGCAGTTTATGCTACTGTATCTAACGAAGATCATCATTTTGTATTTGACTTGAACGTAAGGTACGTATAAATGGCAGAAGAAATTGTTGATTTCAAAAATCAGATATATATGAGTTTTTCCTTGTTTTAATTTTGTATTTGTTATCTCTTTCACTACAAGCACCCATTTTATTAAATTTTCTGTGTTTTGCTTTATTGGACAAAACTGTAGACTACAAGAGTTATAAATTGAGTACCTTCTCTATAGTTTGCTTATTTTATTTGGCCCAGTTGTTTCAGTTTTATTTCTTATTATTAGAAGGTCTTCTTCCATTATACATGGTGTTAGTCTAAAATTGATCACAACTCTTTTAAAGTGAATTAGACCTTCATACTGAAAGTAGTCTGAGAACACTGTATCCACAAAAATATGATAATATAACTCAAAATAAATTCACTGTTTGTGATATTCCGTGTCACATTTTCTTGGAAGATACATATTGTGTATGTTTATTTGATAAAACAGTAGCTTACACAGACTTAGAAATTACTATAGTGATACATTAATTGGTTTCAGTGCTACTCTATATGCACCAGATGGAACTATGACAAAAATAGACCTTTGGGATAATGGTTCGGGAGCAGATGAGGTGAAAAATGATGGTACTTACAGTCGTTTTCTGGCAATTATCTCCATGACTGGGAGGTACACTCTGAAATTCGAAGCAATTGGGATGTACAGGACAACAGTTGAAGGTAGTGCTTTCTCTCATGTTAATATGTTATAAACTTGTATTTTTTAAATTACTTGCTATCGTAAAGGTGTAAAATCAGAAGATTCAGTATCCAATTACTGAAAGACAAGCTACATTTATTAAGTACTGATATTATAACAAACTACACTGCTGGAGAAAAAGAGAAATTAGTACATCTGGAAAAATGATGTTGATTTTGATCCGGTGATGGCATATGCCACCTGGGGGATAGTAGATGCTCTGTAGTGGTTTCAGTGTCATCTGCCAACAGATGATATAATGGTGTAGCTACTGGAACACCATCTGCCCTTTAATAAGGAATGTTCACAGCCAGAAGGCTCAGTGCAGTGCAAATGTGTGAAACATGCCACGAAGAAGCACTTGTGCTTCCAAGAGCCTACTGTATGAGTTTGAAAGGTGTCAAATTGTGGCTTTTAAAGTGGTGGGATGGTCCTTTTGGAAAATTGCCACACAAGCTGGATGTGCTGCATCAGTTGTGCAACGATGCCGGTATCAGTGGTCACATGAATGTTCTGAGACTCACAGATGTAGTTCCGGATGCCCACACAAAACAGACGCCTGCCAGGGTCATCATATTATAAGGACAGCAGTGGCAGGTTGTACAACCCTACTTTACAGGTAATGAACTGTTGTGAAACTGGTTATCAGCAGTGGGACTATGGGCATCCCCACCTATTGCCTGTCTTCCATTCACATCACAGCATTGACATGCACAGCTCAACTGGTGCCGTCAGAGGATCACGTGGAGGATGGAATGACACACCGTGATCTTTAGCGATGAAAGCAGATTCTGTCTGCACAAAAATGATGGTTGTCTGCACATATGACATAGACCAGATGAGTGCTATCTCACAGAGTGTATTCATCCAAGACACACTGGTCCCACCCCAAGCCTTATGGTCTGGGGTGTGAAAAGCTACAACTCTCGTTCACCTTTGATGTTTCTGTAGGGGACACTAATCAGCACTCGATACATGTAAAATGTTGTTATTGCCTTTCTATAGCCATTATTGCAACAGGAAGGTGATGTGCTGTTCCAACAGGATAGTGCTCAACCACACACTGCCTGTGAAACTGAACATGCTCTGCAAGATGTGCAGCAACTTCCCTGGCCATCACAACCTCTATACTTGTTTACAGTTGTGCACATGTGAAATATGATTGGACAAGAAATGACTCATGTGACTCGTCAATGAATCCTAGGATAGTATTCACCATCTATACAACTGACTGGACATCGGTCACAGTCACTGCCTACATTGCCACCCATGGAGGCTCGTCACGTACTAATGTGGGCATTTCTGCATGAGTCAGTACCTGGTACCTCAGAACCACTTGTGTTATTGATCTGTGAATATAATCATTTCATGAGTACATATGCACTATTGCAACAATAAATCTTGAGTGAATTGGAAACCTCTAAGAGGGCGTACTAGTTTATTTTCTGGCCGTGTATTCTGTAAATGCACAAAAATTGCTACATTTTACATTTTTATCTGTTTTATATACTTTTTCTTATCATCGTTTCTCCTTACACCAGTAACACAGTAAACTCTGAAAACCAAAATTATGGATGGAGTTTAGTTTGCTTGCTCATTAAGATAATTTACTGTTAATGTTTAATCTGAACAGTAAGTTAAATAAGTAACACTCGTGCTTTTGTTTGAAATATTTTCATTGTAAAACACACTGTAAGTAATTATGTAAATGTTACATTTATACAAATTGGAATATTATTCTAAATTATTAGTTATTCATATGAATATATAGAGGGAAACATTCCACGTGGGAAAAATATATAAAAAAACAAAGATGCTGTAACTTACTCTTATTAGTTATTCATATTGAGAACCTGAACTGGAAGTCACATGTTACATATCTTAAATGCCTCAGCTGCGCAACTTTTGCATTACAGAAAATATCATATTTTGGAGATGAAACTGTCAAAAAGTTGCCTTACTTTTCCTATTTTCATTCACTAATGTCTTATTGGTCATAATCGAGAGGCAACTTGCCACTGAGGAAAACATTTTAGTTACACAGATGTATGTAATAAATTTAAAAAGAAAGATGATGAGACTTACCAAACAAAAGCGCTGGCAGGTCGATAGACACACAAACAAACACAAATATACACACAAAATTCTAGCTTTCGCAACCAACGGTTGCCTCGTCAGGAAAGAGGGAAAGGAGTCATTCCAATCCCGGGAGCGGAAAGACTTACCCTCTCTAGAACCTCTTGTAGACAGATCTTTAAATATTTGGCATACAGATGCCCCCGCAGCACATTTACTCCCTTCTGTAGTTTGTTGTCAACAATCAATCACAGTTTGAAAACAACAGTGACATTCATGAATATAATACTAGAAGGAGCAATGATTTACACTGTCCATTACTCAGCCTTAGTGTAGAACAGAAAGAAATGAAGTACTCAGCCATAAAAATATAATTTCATATATAAACTGAAATCATATTTAGTTTCTCAGAGTGTAATGTGTAGTAATATGGTGTGTGTGTGTGTGTGAGAGAGAGAGAGAGAGAGAGAGAGAGGGGGGGGGGGGAGGGAGGATACATAGTTAAATATACATCACTGCATGGTATGCATGTAATAAAAAAAGCCTTAGGAAATCATGTAAATGGGCATGATGATGTCATATAGTTTGCTGAGAAAGTGTACTATAATTATAAAACTGATATGAGTCCCTATCATACTGAGAGGTAAAAATTATGACCCATGGAACATGCAAATAATTAACTAAGATATAGAAAATCTAAACTCCATATAGAAAATATGAAAAGATGGCTGATGAAGATAGTAAAAAATTGTTCTTACATATCCATGGAAAAACATTGCAGTGAATTAATAAGCTGAGAATTTAAATATTATTGAATGTTCATAAAATTGATGTCCATTGCACTACTTTTATTTGGGTGGTATTGTTAATAATAAATCTGGAAATAGTGAAATGCTACAGGCTTCAGCTCATTGACAGGTGCAGTTGATGTCACACATTTCTAAATGGAATTATCATTCCATGAATACCATGATACAGAGGGTGTACAGTTAAATGCCTAAGACATGCAGAAAGGAGTAGAAGATTTTTGTGCCTAAATTCATATAGGGCCATTGTCTGTTCAATTAACAATACTTATTTTACATTGTTAGGTAACTCTGGATAACATTACTATAGTGACGTCTTAGTTATGTTCCATAAATTGGTCTCAAAGTTTATGAACTCTAGTTGTTAAACTGTCATCTGTCACTACATTTTACCTTTTTAAATGATTATTTGGAAGAAGTAGAGAACACCAGAAATTGTGCTTTGTAAGACGACAGGAAGTGGTTTTTATCAAAGTAAATTAGCACCACTCAGAATTTGTTGTTAGTATACTTTATAGAGGTTACTGCAGTGACTGCTTGTGCCTATTAATGTATAACATAGCCCATTCCAGATCCCTGATTGTTTTACTTCATGATGGAATTTACAGAAAATGATTAGTGAATAAATGAAATAAATACTGATCTATATCTCTTTAGGTGTCAATCTTCGTCTATGTGATATTTCTGCTTGATACGGTATATCTTGGATACAGTCTTACTAACAACAAGAATAAACTAGAGACAACTATGGGTTAACAAATCAAGTTGTGGTAGTATATCTAAACCAGCACTACTGCCATGGTTGTTCTGAAGTTTGTACCATATCCTGGGAACGTGTCCACCAAGTAGCATCTTCACTGAATTGAAAATAAATACAGACTCCATTGCCCCCATTGGCTAGAGCCCACCTAGTCATTGCCTTGAATATCAGAAGACTATTTTAAAATGGCAAGGCCAGCCCAGTCGGCATTATTTGCGTATGCATGTAGTGGTTCCTGTGATAACACACTGCATGTCTCTACTAGGTTTAAGCATGATCAGTCAGATTCATACTGCAGAAATGGCAGGTGATTCCAGTCATTTGTTTCCTGTCTCCTGTTGAACGGTGTTCGTGAGGAGAGTGCTTTGTACTCTTGCATTATCACATTGAAAGACAAACCCATTGCCAATATTGACTGTAGGGGGGGGGGGGGGACAAAAAGTTACAGGAACAGGATCCCATCAAAGGCTGCATAATTGATCCTTAATAGCAACAAAGGACATGTCACTTTCACACATGATTCTGGCCCAAAACATAATTGATCCAACTACTGTTGAACCTGTGGAGCTGCATGCTTGAGACATTCATTGCTACATAACTATATCCACATTTTTCTACAACAAGTCAGCCATCAATAGAATCCAGTGCCACTGATCCAATATCCATTACAGGTGTTCCCTTTCCCACCTTCTTTGGCCATCAGGGGGCTACACATTTTATGTTGTTGTTTGTGATTGACACCTAGAGGCCAAACTGATAATGTGAAAATAGTTGCATAGTGTCTGGATCAAAACAGCCCTTCCAGTTGCCTCCATAAAGACAGCATGAAGAAATATTGCATAGATCTTCAATGTTTTGAGACTTGTGATAGTGGTTGAATGTTTGAACAACATTGCCATGGTGTGCACCAAATTTGTGGGTGACTACCTATTAGTGGCGACGATTCTTGGTGTAAAGGTACAATGTGTGTATCGTTTGACTTTAAAATGACCCTTTCAGGCATGTTTACAGTGAACAAGTCACATTGTCCTGGTTGGAGACACAACAAACACTACTAAATTTTGTTGAGAATGCTAGTTAACAGCACAGAGTTTCTTATTCATTATGTGTATAATAGCTTGGTAAGAACTCTCAGTTAGTGCAACTCATGCTATTGCAGCAGCTGCAACAAAAAAAATTGAAAATAGTATCTCAGATTCACATATATCAAATAAGTCTGTTAAATAAGATTGCAACACAATTACTTCTACACAGTTTCATCCACAATGGACATTGGCAAACTACCCTTTGCCAACCACATTCTCTCCTTTTCAAGATGCAAAAAATTTTCTAAGTAAGAGATTGTGATGCAGTTATCTGCCACTCAGTTTCTTCTGCAGTAGGCAGCAGCAAGCCATCCAATACCTACTACATTCCCTTCTTTTCAAGAGGCATGTTAAGGTTGGGACTCATACATATTGCAGTTATATTTGCAGTATAAGGCATACAAGGTAATTGACCCAGAAAAACAGATAGTGCTTTTCTTGCCTTGGATAAGTTCTGAAATTTGCTTGTGAAGCTGAGATGATGAGGTTAGCCCAGGAGATGAAATTGTGGTGAGTCACATCAAACTGGGTGGGGGGGGGGGGGGGGGGGGGGAGGAAACAAGCTTACCGTATTTACTCGAATCAAAGCCGCACTTTTTTTCCGGTTTTTGTAATCTAAAAAACTGCCTGCAGGTTAGAATCGAGTACAAAGCAAGCGGAAGTTCTGCAAAATGTTGGTGGGTGCTGCCACAACTTATTTCTGCCGTCAAATATATGTAGCGCTACACAGGCATGCTTTGTAGGCACAAAGATAAATCCTGGCGCCAAAACCTCTGCGTCAGGAAATAAATTTAAAAAAAAAAAAATGTGGAAGACGAGCTTTTTTTCTCCGCCCCGAGTTTCGACCACTGCATTTTCATACATTATCTAACGAAGTAAATACAAATTCCGTATTGTTCCTCTTCGAATGTAGCAGCATTTCAATGTACTACGAAAATCCGACTGGCAGGACTGTTTGGGATGTTTGTCAATATGGCCAACTCTACGTTCTGAATTTTTTTCCTATCTGTGAGAAGAGATGGTTGCTAATAGGAACTTTTATAAATTGTGAATCACATGCAGTATTCTTGTCACCATAAGAATAATATGAATATAAACATTTTGCCATGTATTGTTTCATGTTTGCTGCTATCTCATTTAAATCCTGTCTGCCTAAACTACGAAATTAGAGTGAGACAACAGCAAACGCGGAAGAATGTACATATCATGTCATGTTTATATTCGTATTATTCTTATGCTGAATACTGATACAGTCAGAAATGAAGCACGGCAACTGACTAGATTTTTAAATCTAAGGTGACTCTAATTTCTGTGCAGAATGTAATGTACTAAAGAGGCGCCTGCAAAGATTTCCAAACGGAGAAAAATTTTCGCTAAACTCTTGTTCAGAACATCTTCTATCATACACAGTCTATTATTTGATTCTTGTTGGTCATTACCAAAGAAAGCAGCAGTGTAAGTAACAACAAATAGCAGTTTCTTGCCATTGTTTCGCTAATGAGACGATTCCTCTCTTTTTTTATTGTAAGTGGTGGTAGCGCGCACAAAAGCAAGCCATGCCGCGAGCGGCAACAGGCCGTAAACACGCACTATCAGAATGCGACAAACAATGCATGACACAGTACAGTAATGCATTTTCAGCTTAGAGCAATGTAAACACCTATACAAAGAAAACTGCGATTATCAGATCAAAGAAAAATAAGCAATCATTCAAACCAGACGAAGCACGTGGAAATGGAAGGGTACCCGTTATAAATATGGACGGAGCGCCTGACGCATAGCAATGGCTACCTGGTAACGCTTAACTGCTAAGCTTACGACTCGAACCAAACTGCTGTAGCTGTATTGTCTTCACTCGACCTAAATTGTGTTTCATATTACAATGGACCAACTTTGTTTCGATTTGGGGATGCGGCCTATAACTTTTCTCTCCCCTTGAATTTCGAGTCTCAAATTTCAGGTGCGGCTTAAAATTCGGAAAAACTTTCTTCCTTGATTTCGAGTCTCATTTCTCAGGTGCGACTTAGATTCGAGTGCGGCTTAGATTCGAGGTAAATACGGTAGTTTGATTACTCCCTTTTCTGGCAAGCCAACTGAGGATATACTGTCCTTTTTGTATTGACCTGGAGGCGGTGACAAAGATTTGGTTTTGGTCAAACAATAAGCTGTTACAGATGGCTAAGTTGCAATTGACAGGGGATGCAAAAGTATTTGTGAAGTATAATTATAAGTTGAAGAACACGCTGATGTTCAACAGTTTGGACTCAAGTAACACTATAGGAAACAGAATAGTACAATTTTTTTCAGGGAGCTGTTGAGTGGAAGTGAGTAGAAAATTTCAGTGATAGGATAACAAAAGTCAATGGGCAGACTTAAGAATTAACAAGAGGTGATGAAGTAAAATAATATTATCCTCCAGGAAGCAGAGAATAGGGTTCTAGACATTTTTCTGAGGGACTTGCCATCCGATATCTCTAGGAGCATTAGGGAAGGTACCTGAACACTGTGATTAGGATAGGTATGGAGCGGGAGGTCATAGATACGGAAACAGGGTTGCACAGTAGGTGGAATATTTAATCAGGTGATGTAAGATGTTATAGTTGTGGGGATTCAGGGCATGTCTAGAGACAGTGTCAACAGCTACAAAGTGAGAAGTGCAGTGTGCTTGGACACCAGGAGCAGAACTGTAGAACCAAAGAGCGAAATGTTCAGGCGTTAAATGGTTAATTCCATTGTGATGTCGTTTGTGGTGTGTGAGAGATAGTGATCTTAAGTCCCTGGGTTCAGCAATATTAAGTTTTCAGGTTTGGGAGGAACGATTTCAGGGATGCATGAAATTGGTGCCTCATGCAAGTGAAGGTTACTGCACAATCATGGGGTCAGACTTTCTGTTCAAGCATCATGCCAAAACTGATATTTGGTGGCATATGGCTGAAGTCAAGTTTCAGTGTTCCAACTGGGGGGAAACTGTCACCAGTGAAATACTGTCACAGGGTTGATCTGCCTTCAGGGACAAACCAACTGTGGACAAAATCGCTAAGGCTTAACTCACAAGGTGTGGTGGATGAGTGTAGGGCTAAAACTACCTGTTAATGTGTAGTGTGTGACAGAGTCTTTGAGGAGAATGATGTGTTGGATGCATCGTGATACTTCATTCAAAGAAGTATTCTACGCATTCAGGAAACGAATGGTGGAAGAGTGGTACCTATCAGTATTGAAAACTTTGGCACTGATGACACTAACTTTGGTACCACTGACAGCCCTAATGTGTGAACAGAGGTTCCTCATATTTTGTTAGAGATGTGCTGCCATAGTTGTTGAGAGTTTCATTGCCCTTTCAGCAACCATTCACCTTTCATTTACCATCTGTATATCTATAACCCACCATTCTATTTCAAACCAGTTGTGCATCAATTGATTTTTTTTACTGTCTTTACATGAAATGTGTACCACAGTGTGTCCATCCTGTCTGCAGTGTTCTCATAGGTACATATCTACCACAGTAATTGGTCAACTATTCTTCTAAATTTTAGCCACAGGTTCTCAACGTGCTCCTGAAGAGAGTTGAATGTTTCAAGTTCTTTCTTGAAGTATGCCACTAGTGCCTCTTCATCTGCTTTACTTAACATTTAAATCTCTGTACTTACTTTACTGCCTTTTGTGGTAATCACTGTTGCTACAAGTACCTCATGGTCATTGATACCTGTTTCAATGTGGACATTCTCAAAGACATCAAGTCTATTTGTTGCCATTAGTGCTTACATATTTCCATCGTGAGTAGGCTTCTGAACTATCTCTTCTAAGTAGTTTTCAGAGAAAGTATTTAGTACTGTTTCACAGGATGTGTTGTCTGGCCTACCATTTACAAATCTGTAACTTTCCCTAACTGTATTGAAGATAAAAGTTTCATCCAATGATGACAGAATGATTAAGGGCCATACACACTAGCAAACTGAGGTGCTCCCTAAAGTTTTTGGTTTTTTTCTAGGAGTGATTTGTTTGTTGATAAAAGGACTTAATGCTCACTCTTAACACTGAGTATTACCCAAAGAATTTCCTATGCAGCACAATTTCTATCTAATTGTAAGGGATCTTGATAGAATTCTCTGGCAGACAAAGAATGAAAAATGGCATCACATATAGATGTTGTATTTCTTGACTTCTGAAAAGTATTTGACTCATGAGGGAACATTCCCAAGTGAAAATAAATGATTTCAATGAAACTTGGCAGATGAGTAGATGGGGTCAAATTTATACAATATGTGTGTTTTGTTTATGCCCAATTTCATTTTTAAGGGGTAAAACATGTTCTGCAAGATAATTTGGCACATTAGGTTTAATGGGAATATCTTTGAAATGATGATATATAAAAAATGTTTTGCATATAAAAGTTGATTTGTAGTAATTAATGTTCTTGAAAATTGTATAATCAACTTTTGTAATAATTTGAAGTTTTGCAAGATACTTCACCACCATTTGTTAATTTTGAAAAATGAAAACTTTTGTTACAACATAAATTAAAGAAGCTTTTAAGCCTCATACATTCATATGTGATAAAAGTGATTTCTGAAATAACCTGTGTACAATGGGCTGTCAGAATATGTCAACATATGTAATTAAAACATCTAAACATTCATTATTATTCTAATTATTTATTTTACTTATTCTTGTTTCATGTTTTAAATTGTTACTTTACATTTTACATTCATGGTTTTGTTTTTTAGTTTACTATTTCACTTATGTGTATTATGTTAACTGATAATAATATGTAAATCATTATTATGATACAAAATCATTACAATAATTATAATCTGTAAAACAATGCTGAAAGCATAAGGTTTATTTATGCCATGCATTTTGATGTACCTTTACTCATGCCACGTGAAATTTCAGAGATCTCGCGTCCATACCGTTCACAGGCCCACTTATAGAGGTCACCTGGGTCAGCCCCTTAGCATGCTCTGGCGAGCCATCAAAGAAACAGTATTATTTAAGTGATCTCAAATGAGTGCTTGGCCTTTTGCTGTAACCTGTATTACTGCTGTCCATTCAATGTGTTCGTTGCTACACACAGCATGTATTTCATTGTATCTTACATGTTGCTCTATAAAGTTCTATGTCTGTAAATCATGTTTGTTCTTGCTACAGCAAACTTTGAACCAAGTGAGGGTTATGTTTTTTCCATGTGTTAGTATCAGTGCTAAGTCACCTGATAAATGTCTTGATGGAAGAAATGCTCCAATGTATCATTGCTGAGCAGCAAGATTTCGTGGAACAACAGCAGGCTCCTGCCACCACTCTCAGTGAACTGGCATCTGCATGTTCATGGCAGGTTATTCTCCCGTCAGTACAACTGTCACCCTTTCCAGCATATGATTAATCAGCTGAAGATTGGGACTGTTACAAGACACGGTTATGCCAACATTTCCAGGTTTTTCATGTGGGCAATGCAAACCCATGTAGGGCTTTCTTTCTTTTTTGGCTTTCATCATGCATTTATCCATTGTAGTGCAAATTTGTACCTTTGCAAGAACTGGCCAGCTTATCATTTGATGAAACATGCAAACTCCTCACAACCTATTACTGTGACAGAAAGCATTTCATTGCGATTTGTGTAGAATTTTACCATGGTCAGGGATGGCTGAACCAGTCTTACAAAGCCTGGGCTGCAGAATTACATGGATTGAGCTGTTGCTGTAAATTTGTTGCTAGTACCCATCAGGAGTCCTATGCTGATCACTCGTTGTGTGATGTTATTGTTTGTTTGGTCTTGGATAGGGAAGTCTATGAAAAAGCACTTCAATGTGAGAATCCAATGCTTACGGATGTGCTCAATATAGCACAATGTCAAGGACTGCAGGCGATTAGATTTCTGCATGGGGAGGAGGTATTGGAAGTTGCTCAGTCAACCCCTGTTAGGCATGCTGCAAGTGTTCAGGATGATGGGGAAGCTGTAGCAACAGCACAACTTTTGACTCAGCATCATATGGGACACAGCAGCAACAGGCTGTATCACAGCAGAGGCCATGTGCCTCCCTTCTGTCTTGCCCATACTGATTCATTCAACATGAGTGTGCTATGTGCCCTAAGCATTGGGTGGTTTGCACCAAGTGTTGAAAGAAACACTACATTGCATCGGCATGTAAGTCCTTCTCAAATGTGGCTGACACAGTAGTACCAATGGACAGAAACTGTATCTCTACAATGATTGTCTCTTGGAACAAACTGTTTATTGACTTGCATGTGTTTAATAGACCACTAAAAATGAAGGTGGACACAGAAGCTGCAGTGACTTTTTTGGGCTCACCTCCCTCACACAGGTTCAACAGAAGTTGTTAGCTACAATAAACAGCAGATTCCAATCCTAGGTCAGTTCTCTGCTCCTGTCTCTTACAGATCTGTTGTTCACCCTCTCACCTCCCTTGTTGTAGATCATTTCCAGACTGCAGACCTGTTTGGGTTAGATGCATTTGATGGTTTCAATTTTATTCATTGCCAATGAGGTAAATTTAGCGACAGATTAAGTTCTGTATCAGCAACTGGAGTCCCTTTGCTCTGAGTTTTTGTCTCTGTTTTCCCCTGGGCTTGGTTGTGCTACCAGTTTTCAGGCCCACATTACAATGAAAGAATTCACCCACCCTAACTTTTTTCAGGCACAGCACATGCCTATCAGGATGTGCAACTGTGTCAAGGCCAAATTAGACCATTTGACATTGCTCAATGTCATTTGGCCTATTTCCCCCAGTAAATGGGCTACACCATTGGTCATCATTAAGAAGCCCACAGGTAAGCTTCCCATCTGCAGTGATTTCAGCATCATGATTAATGTGCAGTCCAAGTGTTCCTTTGCCCCGCCCTGATGCATTGCTCACAAAGTTGTCAGGCAGTCGCTACTTCTCCAAGGTTGATTTGTCAGAAGTGTACCTCCAGCTCCATTTGGATGACACCACTAGGTGCCTTCTCATTGTCAATGCACCTTTCGGCCATACCAATATCAACACTTGCCTTTTGGTGTTCCTAGTGTGCTCCCAATTTTTCAGTGTTTTTTAGAACATCTCACAGCCTCTGTGCCCAGCTGCATCAATTATCTCGACAGTATTATTGTTTCGGGTGCTTCCACTGAAGACCACCTTCAAAATCTTCAATCATTGTTTTCTGTTTTGCAATCTGTGGGTCACAAGTGCAACTTGCCAAATCTCAGATTTTCCAGCTATCAGTTGGGTATCTAGCTTTGAGGTTTCGTGCACAGGTGTCAAGTTGTCATGGTGGTGGTGGTTGTTAGGATGTTTAAGGGGGACTGTCAAGTTGTCATGTTACCATGTTGATGCAATTGCAGCTTTGCCGTGGCCAACCTCTGTTATGGAACTGCAAGTGTTTCTAAGTAAAGTTGCATACTATCAAAAGATTTTACAAGATGCATGCACTGTTGCTCAGTCACTGCACGCACTTTTGTGTAAAAATGTGCCTTTTTTCTGGTCCCCAGTTTGTGACTGAGCGTTCACTTTGCTTAAATCTAACCTTCAATTTGCCTCATGTCTGCCCACTTTTCAGCCGGGTCAGCATCTTGAGTTGGCTACAGATGCCTCTCAGCATTGTCTTGGAGCAGTGTTGGTGCACAAATATGTGGGCGGGTCTGAACGATCCATTGCTTATGCTTCTAAGACTTTAACTCCCACTCAGCAGTGGTATTCTCAAATTGAAATGGAAGCTTTAGCATTTTTTTTCACTCTCAATAAATTGCACATCTTGTATGGTTCTAAGTTCCATTTAATCACAGGTCACAAGCTGTTGGTTGCTCTTTTTAACCCTTCTGCTACCGTGTTGGACAAGGCAGCACACTGCTTGCAGCAGTTGGCTTTCTTCCTCTCCCATTCTCATTATAAGATCCATTACCCACTGATGCCTTATCTCACCTTCTGGTCTGGCTGGATTGGATCCAGCATTTGGTCAGGATGAGTTGCTCTATTTTTTTTTTTTTTTTTTTTTTTTTTTTAGGTTATTGAAAACCAGAACACGGTCAATGTTTTTCCCATCACTAGTGCCGCAATATCATCAGCCATTGCCACAGATCCTGTATTTAGTCGAGTCCTCCCTCTTGTGCAGCATGGCTGGCCAGAAAAACCCTTGGGCAGTGCCTTGGATCCCTTGCTTAACTACTTGTGCCTCCATGACTGCCTTTCTGTGTTTGTCTGGTTTCTTTTGTTAGCTAAGGAGGACACTGCTGCCCAGGTTGTGATTCCCACTTCTTTACACCATAATGTACTGTGGCTTCTGCCTGTGGTCATTGGGGGACCTCTCACACCAAAGCTTTGGCCCAACATCATGTGTGTTGGCTGGTCATAGAAAATACATTATATGACTTATCGCTGCTCGCACTCACTGTGTTTCGCAGTGGATGCCTATTCCAAGTTTTCCTATGTGGCACATTGCCTGTGGTAGCCCGTACTTCAGCCCTGTCTAAGACTTTTGCAATTGATGAACTTCTGTATACTATGGTTACTGATAATGCCCTCCCCCCCCCCCCCCCCCCAGTTTGTGTCTCAAGAAATTGTATCTTTTTGTCAGGCGAGTGGTGTTCAACATCTCACAGCTGCCCCATTTCATCCTCAACCTAAGGGTGAGACCAATCTTGTGGTTCATATATTTAAAACCCACATGTGGAAGTATGTATCTGGCAGGTCTCCTCAAGCTGCTTTAGACCATTTTTTGAGTTCCCAATTCACTCTGGCAGGGGACAAGGCCCTGGTGGTCCTGCTACATAAATGCTAACCACAGATCCTCCTTCTGCACCTGCCAGCATCGCTGACTCCACGATGGCTCTGGCTGGATGCACCTGTCTAGGCTCATAGTTTCAGTCGCCAGCCAAAATGTGTTCCTGCCCTCATAAAGTATCACAGAAGCTGGTGCTGGAGTGTCATCCATGCTCCTGACAGGTGGATGTCCTGTCATCTTGACCAGCTGTGGCTGAACACAGCGGGGGTCTGTTCCAGAGGGCTCATCTTCTACCCCACCCCTATTGCCACTGATGCCTGTTCCTTTGCCACAAACAGTCCAATTCATGTTGCAGCAGAGTTCACTGCCTGGCTGTTCACTGTCTTGGGGTTCCTGCCTCTGCCCCCACTCCTCGACTGCCGTTGCTGGTGCAGCCCAACTGCAGCTGTCTCTGTTGCTGGGTCCTTTGTGGCCGTTGTCTCTGATGTGCCCAGTGCTGACTGATGACCTTGACAAAGATGACACTATGGAGATGCCATCCCTGGTCCTGCCCTATGGCCTCTCACAAAAGAGGGGCTGGTGTGCCAATCCGCCCCCTCATCACTTGTGCCCCTACTTGCTGGTGACCGCCCACCACATGCTGCAGCAGCCACCATCGGGCAATGAAATGGATGTCACTGGTGTTTTCCATGACTCATAATCTCACTGCCTTGGGAGATCAGTGGTCCCCCCCCCCCCCCCCCCCCCCCCTCTCTCCATGGTACTATTGATTTTTCGGCACCAGTGCTTTTTTTAAGTGTCATGCATTTTTTCTGTACCTTGCACTTGTTTGGCACTATATATATATTTTGACTAGTTTTTTTATGTATGTATGTGGTTTCCCCACTGCCTAGAAGGGAGTAGTGATGTACCTTTACTCATGACACACGCGATTTCAGAGATCAGGCATACATACAGTTCAGAGGCCCACTTATAGAGGCCACCTGGGCCAGCCCCATGGTGGGCTCTGGTGAGCTGCCAAAGAAACAGTATTATTTAAGCAACCACAAGTGAGTGCTCAGCCTATTTCAGCAACCCATATTACTGTTGTCCAGTCGATGTGTTCAGTGCTATGCACAACCTGTTGTTCTCCATTTTATCTTACATGTTGCTATATAAAGTACTATGTTTCATAAATTGTGTTTGTTCTTGCTGTAGCACATATAAAATGAATATTTCTCCACATAATTTACACAATGGAGAAGACAATATAAAACAAAATTAAACAGCTTTTTTAGTTGTTGCAGGTGATCCTCTAAAGAAACTGATTTGTATCAGGCATATTTCAGTATATTAGTAAGCCTTAGTGAAGTGTATTGATTATGCACTAGTGACTGGAGCCTGATTATATTGTTTCTTGAGTACAGATTGACATAATAATTGTTCAACAGAATGAGAACTGAAAATCTTTTCAAAAACTTCTTCCAACGTAGAAACTGTATACAACTGACAGCTATATTTGTATCATGAACCTCTTTGGGACCACCAGACAAACAAATTTCTTGTCTTTGGGTATGATGCACAAACAGATTCTTTCAAACTGACCACGTGCCTTAAAAGAAACTATTGGTGAATTTGGACTGAGAATCTCTTTTTGAAGCTGCAAATGTGCTTGTACAGCATCAAAATCTGGTAAACAAACATCTGACCAGGTCAAAAAATATTTGAAAGATGTTTTTTTTTCCAGTGAGGAAGAAAAATCTGTATTATTTTTAGAATCTTGGGTTGGTCACTGTGAAAGAACTGTTTAGAGCATCATAGCTGAGGATAAGAAGCTTGTTCATCTGGTGATTCCAAAGGACTCAATGGCACAGATACAGCCATGGGACACATATGGCTTTCGATGTTGGAAGAACTTTGTGAGGAGATTTTCAGATCTAGTTCTGTTGAATGATTATGACGTCAATCTATACTTGAGAATTATATAACAGACCTCCAGTCAATAGTGCATAATCAGTTCTTTTCACCAAGACTTACCAATGTACTGAAAAATGCCTGACATAAATTAGGATACTTAGAGAATCACCTGCGACAATTTGGAATCCTGCTGAATTTTGTTTTATATTTATTCTCCATTGTGTACAATATGTAAAGGAATTTCATGTATTTTATGTGCATGGTGTAAAAATCCTTATGTTTTAAGCATTGCTTTACAGATTATTGTTATCATAATGATTTTATATCATAATAATGATTTACTTATTATAATCAATTAACATAATTCACATGTGGAACTGTAAACTAAAAAACAAAAAACAAAAACATGAATGTAAAATAATAATTTAAATATAAAACAGATTTAAGTAAAATATATAATTAAAATAATGAATGAACTTCAATTAGGTATGTTGGAAATACTTCAACAGCACATTGTGAACGGCTTATTTTCCAACAGCTTCTTTAATTTATGTTGTAAGAAAAGTTATCATTTTTCAAAATTAATCAATGCTTGTGGAGTATTTTGCAAAATTTCAAATTATTACAAAAGTTCGTCATACATTTTTCAAGAATGTTAATTACATATCAACTTTTATATGAAAAACATTTTTTATATATCATCATTTCAAAGATATTCTCATTAAACTTAATATGCCAAATGATTTTTCAGGGTGTGTTTTACTCCTTAAAAGTGAAATTATGCACAAATAAAAGAATATGTATTACATTATTTTGCCCACTCTACACATCCACCAAGTTTCATCAAGATCTTTTGTTTATATTTGGGAATGTTTGCTTGTCAGTTTCACTCCAATACTTATTAACAAAATACCATCATAACAATTATAAAATGAAATTCGTAACTGAATCGAGTGCAGATTTCTTGGCATGGAGGTTACAGCATGTCGTTGTGGATGGAACGCCATTGACAAGTGTACAAGTACCTCCTGCAATGCTCCCCAGGAAGTGTGTTGGGGCCTTTGCAATATATGAGGTGTGTTAAAGACCTTGGGTACAATATTGTCTTATAGAACCCAGAATGTTAGCTTAGCATAGTCATCAACAATAATTTATACTTCAAACTGAAAGTATATGTATTAAATGCACTCAAAAGTATAGATGTAACTGAATTGCCTACCTCAGTAGAGTGTTTGCACAGACATAGAATGATTTAGTAAATTACACTATTACTCTAATAAGTAAGTTCCAAAACCTTCCCGAATTACTAATTGTAAATAATAAATAATTAGAGAACATAAGAATCAAAATTGTGATTCACACATGACGAACAACTGACTATAACTATTAGATAACAGTGGAAGATGTACAGCATGTGGCATAATCAAAATTGTGATTCACACATGACGAACAACTGACTATAACTATTAGATAACAGTGGAAGATGTACAGCATGTGGCATTCCCCCCCACCCTCCTTGGGAACAGCAACCTTGTGTTTCAGAGCATCCTGTATCTGAATATAGTCAGTGGTCCTCCATTGTGCAACAATGTTGAATAATTATGTTTTAGTCATGTTGTCAGATACCGGTACTCATGGTGACATTCAGATGCAGTAACATCAATTGAGGCACATTTATTATCAGGCAGATCATCATGGCCCTTATGATGAAGCCTCTGTAGCTGATCTGTGCCTTCATGCAATGGACATGGGTGACATCTCTTTGCTTTTGTCTCCTCTCTTCAGAATTGTTATCCTTTTTAGATACTGGTTAAGAAGCATTATGGGATCTAATATGGGATGAAGTACCATTTTAGTATTTTTCTGATAGCCACAACTAATGCACAATTTTAAAAGTTGATACCAGCTCTTCTGGTTGTAGCTTGAAGGTCAGTATTTGCCACTGTAATGGGTATCCAAGGCCTATATGCGTGCCAGCTCACAGCACTCCAGCCTGACTTATATTTAGTGGTTGAAACAATGGTTATCCATAAAGTCTACTAGGGTTCTGTCTAAGGTAGACCCCACATCACCACAATGTATGCAACTAAATAATCAGCATGCAAACTGAAGTACCTGTCTATAGAATGTGGTAGACTGTCATTAAAAACAGTGAACAACAGTAAAATAATGGGAACTCCAGGATGGAATAACAGCAGTACAAAAAGAACAGATCACTACTCACCATATAGAGCAGGCATTGAGTTACAGGCAGGCACAACAAAAATATGAATGTGTATGTGTATCATATTTCAAAAGAAGGACTTTTTGTCTGAAAGGTTAAATTTTTAGCAGTCTTTTCATTGTACCTGTCTGCAACTCAACACTTCCTCTATGTGATGAGGAGCAATCTATCCTTTTCATATCTCTAGTAAACAACACTAGCTGTATTGAAGTTCTGTCGATGTTCAGTTTGTTTCAACCAAGTTCATTTGCACAGCTGTGAATGTCCAGTGGCTGAGTGAATTTTGGACTTACGGAAAAAGAAATTACAGCAGCAAGAAGGAGTTGTCTGACATAAACAAAAGTTGGTAGGTTTGTTTCTACATCTGAAAGATGATGTCTATTCTAATTTCATGCCAGTCACATAAGAGTGCTGCTAGTAGCATCACTATGAGGATGCAAATCAGGTTTGCTTTGAATACTCACTGTAATGGCTATGAGCAATAGTTACCTTTGAAATTGGATGTGGTGAGCTAATGTTAGTCAAGAATGCCTTTAAGGCAACAAAGATGCCATTATCATCACCTCACTGAGCTCAAACAAGGTCACGTCATAAGGCTATGAGAAGCTGCATGTTCCTTCTGCAATATTGCAGGAAGACTTGTCAGAAATGCAGCCACTGTACATGATTGCTGGCAGCAATAGTCACAAGAATGACAGTTGCAAAAAGACTGGGCTCCAGGTGGCCACATGGTACCACTCATGTTTGCCGTATGGCTCTGGTGCATCATACAGCAACTGCAGCAGAAATATGAGTAGCAGTTGGCACCACAGTGACACAAAAAACTGTTATAAATTGATTACTTCAAGGACACCTCCAAGCCAGACACCATTTAGCTAACCCCAAACCACCGCCATTTGTGACTTCTATGGTGTTATGTGAGAGCTCATTGGAGGGCCGGGTAGAGGTATGTTGTGTTTTCTGATGAAAGCTGATTCTGCCTGAGTGCCAGTGATGGCTGTGTGTTGGTTAGAAGGAGGCCAGCTGAGGGCCTGCAACCAACCTGTCTGTTTGTTAGATGCACAGGACCTACACCTGGAGTTATGGCCTGGAATGAGATTTCATATGACAGCAGGACTACTCTTGTTGGTATCCTACATGTTCTGACTGCAAATTTGGATGTCAGTCTCATGATTCGTCCTGTTGTGCTGCCATTCATGAACAGCATTCCATGGCGTGTTTTCCAACAGGATGAAACTCACCCACATACCACTCTCGTAACCCATCATGCTCTACAGAGTCTCAAAATGTTACATTAGCCTCCTCAGTCAATAGATCCGTCTCCAGTGGAGCACTATGAGACATCATCAGATGACAACTCCAGCATCATCCACGAACACCATTAACCATCCCTGTATAGACTACTAAATGCAACAGGCTGGATTTCCATCCCACAAACTGACATGTGGCACCTGTACAACACAATATTAATGTATCAACATTTCACATTTGAGATGGCTTATCTTTTGCTTACATTAACCTGTGATCTTGCAATGTTAATCACTTAAATGTGTTACCTAGACAATGGTATTTCCAAAATTTCATTACTCTACTTTAATTATCTTTTGGTGTTGTATTTTTCTTCTGTCAGTGTATATTTCATTAAATCCAGTTGCTTGGCATCTTAGCATTTATTTTACAAATCTTGTCAAAGTTTATCACAGAGTAGACCTTGCCTAAGTTTCATATACTATCTCACAAATAACAGAAGTCCAACAGCAACTCTTCAAAAAATGGTTCAAATGGCTCTGAGCACTATGGGACTCAACATCTGAGGTCATCAGTCCCCTAGACCTTAGAACTACTTAAACCTAACTAACCTAAGGACATCACACACATCCATGCCCGAGGCAGGATTCGAACCTGCGACCATAGCAGTCATGTGGTTCCGGACTGAAGTGCCTAGAACCGCATGGTCACCGCGGCCGGCAGCAACTCTCCATGCTATATTTCAAGTTCGCAATGTTAATGAAAAATTGTACCATCCTTGATTGCTGTACCTCGTAATCTCAAAATCCATAACTCACAACTGTGAAATTATTCTTGCTTGCAGTAATTCAAAGTCCAAGTAATTCAAGCTCTGGATATTCTCAAAGTGTGAGATTGACTCAACAAAATTCAAATTCCTAGTGACTTGCACTTATCTCAGGGTATGAGAATGTCTTGAAGAAACTCTAAGACCCCATGCGGCCAACATACATATAATGCCCGCCTTAGCACTTGTCAGAAAAGTTACATTTTCTGCTCATAAACTTACTACAACTTAAGTCCTACAGAAAACTAAAAGTAGCAGGATAGTCATATTCGATTGATGATTCCAACAACACAAAACACTTAATATCAACAGTTCAGAAAAAGATAGATTGCTACTTAATGTAAAAGTGACACATTAAGTTGCAGATAGACACAATTAAAATTGTTTAATATTTAACATATTTATTCTTTTCTTGATGGATTGTTATAATTTTGTTGCTATTGTCAAACAGTCTGAAAATTTCTAATTTTCAATTATGCACAAATATATGAGGGATCTATTCTATAGGACTTTTTCCTTTCTTTCAGCCAATGACCACAGAATTATTGTATATTGTATCACTTGTTAATTAAGTATACTGGTGAAATTGTCAACACCTGCTTAAGGAACAAGTAGATCTTTATGGCTGCTTGCTCCAAGAAAATTTGTCATCTCTGTGCATCTATTTTTTAGTATCTGTGCCTTGGAACTGAAATACCCATCAGGATGCACTTCACTCTCATTAAGTTTCCCAAGAATTTTATTATTTTGGCAATGAAGAAGCACTCTCTGAGATTCATCTACATCTACATCTACATGGTTACTCTGCAATTCACATTTAAGTGCCTGGCAGAGGGTTCATCGAACCATTTTCATACTACTTCTCTACCATTCCACTCTTCAATGGTACGTGGGAAAAAGGAACACCTAAATCTTTCCATTTGAGCTCTGATTTCTCTTATTTTATTATGATGATCATTTCTCCCTACGCAGGTGGGCGTCAACAAAATATTTTCGCATTCAGAAGAGAAAGTTGGTGATTGAACTTTTGTAAATAGATCTCGCAGCAAAGAAGACCGCCTTTGTTTCAGTGACTGCCACCCCTACTCGCGTATCATGTCAGTGACACTCTCACCCCTATTCTGCGATAACACGAAACGAGCTGCCTTCTTTGCACTTTTTCGATGTCCTCCATCAATCCCACCTGGTAAGGATCCCACACTGTGCAGCAATATTCCAGCATAGGACGGACAAGTGTAATGTAGGCTGTCTCTTTAAAGGGTCTGTCACATCTTCTAAAGTGTTCTGCCAACAAAGCACAGTCTTTGTTTTGCCTTCCCCACAATATTATCTATGTGGTTCTTCCAATGTAAGTTGCCTGTAATTGTAATTCCTAGGTATATAGTCGAATTGACAGTGCTTAGATTTGTGCAATTTATCGTATACCGAACATTTATAGGATTTATTTTAGTACCCATGTGGATGACCTTGCACTTTTCTGTGTTTAGTGTCAATTGCCACTTTTCGTACCATACAGAAATTCTCTCTAGATCATTTTGTAATTGGAATTGATCGTCTGATGATTTTACTAGACAGTAAGTTACAGCGTCATCTGCAAACAATCTAAGGGGCTGCTCAGATTATCACCTAGATCATTTATGTAAATCAGGAACAGCAGAGGGCCTAAGACACTACCTTGTGGAATGCCCGATATCACTCCTGTTCTACTTGATGATTTACCATCTATCACTACAAACTGTGACCTCTCTGAGAGGAAATCACAAATCCAGTCACACAACTGAGATGAAACTCCATATGCAGGCAATTTGATTAATAGTTGCTTGTGGTGAATAGTATCAAAAGCCTTTCAGAAATCCAGGAATATGAAATCGATCTGTGATCTCTTGTTGACAGCACTCATTACTTCATGGGAATAAAGAGCTAGCTGCATATCACAAGAACAATATTTTCTGAATCCGTGTTGGTTATGTATCAATAAGTCATTTTCTTCAAGGTGATTCCTAATGTTCGAGTACAGTATATGCTCCAAAATCCTACTGCAAATTGAGGTCGGTGATATGGGTCTGTAATTCAATGGGTTTCTCCTATTTCCTTTCTTGAATATTGGTGTGACCTGTGCTACTTTTCAGTCTTTAGGAACAGACCTTTCGTCAAGTGAGTGGTTGTATACATTTGCTAAGAAAGACGCTATTGTGTCTGCATACTCTGAAAGGAACCTGATTGGTATACCATCTGGACTGGAAGACTTGTCTTTCTTAAGTGATTTGAGTTGTTTCGCAACACCTAAGATATCTACTTTTATGTCACTCGTGCTAACAGCTGTTCTGGTTTCAAAATCTGGAATATTTACTTTGTCCTCTTTTGTGAAGGAGTTTCAGAAAACTGTATTTTAGTAACTCCACTTTAGTGGCACCATAATCGGTAACATTTCCATCGGTATCGTGCAGTGATGGTATTGACTGTTTTTTTGCCACTGGTGTACTTTACATATGACCAGAATCTCTTTGGGTTTTCTACCATATTTTGAGACAATGTTTCATTGTGGAAACTATTAAAAGCATCTCACATTGACGTCCACACTAAATTTCGAGCTTCCGTGAAAGTTAGCCAGTCTTGGCGATTTGCGTTCTTCTGAATTTGGCATGCTTTTTTCATTCTTCTACAAGAGTGTTCTGATGGGTTTTGTGTACCATGTTGGATCAGTCCCGTCTCTTATTAACTTATGCGGTATGAATCTATCTATTGTTGCCGATACTGTATCTTTGAATTCAGATGGAGACTTATATCATGGGCACACTTCAGTACAGTTGTCAAATGGCTTATACACTCTGTGGAAGTCTTTAAGAAAACAACAAATATTATTCACATAACAAAAATGCAATTTCTGTTTAAGATGTTGAAAGTGTGCCTCCAGTGATAGACAATTGCCCAGAACAGTCATCATCATGTATACTTGTTGGAGTAGCTTCATCAGTTTGAAGTTCTAATCTCTCACAGTCTATGACTGATTGTGTTCCCTACAGGAAATATCTTCCAAGAACAACATTATGGTTGCATTCAGGTGAAATAACAAATTGAAAGGGCTGTATTCAGTCATTGATAGCTGTTATCACAACACAGTTTCCTATCAGCTGACGTATTTTCAATTTGCAATGTTTAGTGCAATGGCCTTTGAATCTTGGAACATTATCTTCTTCAGCTAGTAAAGATAAGCATCCAATGTCACAGGAAATGTCTCCCAGAATCAACTAATGCTTGGCAAGTGCCATTCATGGAGAATTTTCATCTGCAGGGATGTCACATTCTTGGATGGTCACCTCATTTAGTTTCCCTGATTCCGGGCCGAGTGGCTGGAACCTATATGTAGCAGCAGGGAACAACTATGATACATTTAGAGATTGGCCTTGAGCTGGGTATGGCAACAGTCTTTGTTCTGCAAGTTGGCTGCATTCATTTGCAACTGTCTGGCATGCTTAGAACCATCCTGTTAACTGACATCTTGTAGCATTCTCTTCTTCTTTCTTTACAGTAGCGTAGGACATACAGTACCAACTCCATGCTTACAAACACTGAACTCTGTGCAGCAATGATGTCACATCATGTGAGCAGACCTGAGGCATGCCATACCTTGAGGCTTTGTTAGAGCACTGCCCACCAGTGCAGCAGCACTGCAGAACCCAATTATGTCTCCACTGCTTCAGCTCTGCTAACAGCATCTAAAATGCAGTAAAACTATCATGTTAGTATCAAATGCTTTGCTACATCCTGTGGATGTGTTCTCTAGATAGTACCTTCAATTTAGTAGAGTCCGGCACCACAAAAAGGGGTCCTTTCACTATCATTGTCCTCACGGCAGAAGAAAATTTTAAAAGGGCGAGGACAGTCTGATGTTAGTCTTGTTCATGTTAATGACAAGTGGTACCACCATGTGTTACTCATTCTGTTAACCAGTAATCAGTATCTCTAATCTACAGTTTGTGTTTATCCAGTGAACTTTGTTTGCAGTGCTAGTGAATATAGATATATACCACAAAGAACTCAGGGTCTGTTTTTAGTTTGTTCTGATACTGCTGAATAATTGTGACTAATGTTCCATGTGGTATTTTTTTATGGAATGCTGTTTTAATATCTATCAAATAATCCTACAATGAATCATAGCTTTATTCTGACAATTGTAGAATACTTGTGCTATAACATGTTGTTCCTTTATTCTCGCAAATAAATTCTGTTCTCCTGACAGAGCTTAAGCAGCTAGTATTTTCCAAACTTTCCATTCGATTTCCACAAATTGTCAGAGACTGCATTCATACCTATGAATGTATTATCTTTGCTAAGAACCATTTAAATCTCACAATTTCTTGGTGACAGGTTCAAGAATTAGGTGAAATTCATGAATTCAGTTATTCAAATATACAATTTCCCACTTAATGTTCCAGTTGAAAAAATGGAATTGCAACATTAGCAAAGGCATTGCATATGTTTTGAAGTAATAGAGGACTCATCCCAGAGAAGATGTAATATTGTGATTCATTGAATAATAAGCATAATATTGAATACGGAGTAAGAATATAAAATATTTCTGTGAAACAAATGAAAATAATTATTATTCAGAATTATTGTTACTCTCTCTTAGAGTTTTAACCTCTTGTTTCGAGAGCTGAAAACTAAAGATTTTTAATAAAATTTTGATAGATATTCTGTGTCATCTCTTAAGGTGCTTTTGGATCTCAGATTGTTCTGTTGGTTCCTAAAATAGAGCCATAAGATCTGCCTTTTCAGCCCACTTTCCCAAATTAATGCCAAGGAACCATTCCTCTTTTGTAAAACTTATCTGTGAGAAGTTTATCTATTATGATATTTGAACGTAAGTATGAATTGTTTAAAATAGTTTAGTATTTGTTGCTAAAATGTTGTGTTTGTTCTTCAAAGGATCTGAAAAAATGTCTTCTGAGGTTAAGCCATTCTCCAGGATCTGCAGAACTAACTCTTTTAAGGTAAGATTCAGTTTTTTTAAATTGACACAGTAATTTCATATAATGGACTCATAGAAAGGGTTTTAAAGATTAATGCAATGTAACATCAGCTCCCAGACACAATAGCGTCATTACTGATTTCATTTTAGCTTGTATTTTCTGTCATTTTTTGGTGTCTTGTACTTGTTATAAAAGGCATAGTTTTCATTTGTTGCACAGCCCCATAGGTTCCATTTTGTAATAGGACTTGTGGGTACAGAAGTTTGACAAGTGCATCAAGTGTAATGTTTTCTCTTTGGTTGACACAGTGGATCACTGTTCATCCCAAGTGACATATTTTAGGTAGTCTTTAACCTATTTGTAATCATTCATGTTCTGTGCATGCATCAATGTTATGTAGTTATTTGCAATTTGTAAATAAATTGTGTTCTTATGCAGCAATGCTGAGTTCATATCATTTATTGTGGTTAACTCCCTCACAGATGTGATCGAAAGGTAATGGAAATTTTTTTTAATTTTGCAGGCTTTATGTATCTGATTTTCAAATTTTTTTATCTGGGTGGCACAGGTGTTCCTGATGTATGTGTGCATTTTCATCTGTTGTGAATATTTAGTTTATTGTTGACAGTAGAAGTAAAGGTTTCACATGTTTTCAAGTGCTCAGCAAATTTTTACTTTTGAAAAAGAGGGATCAAAGAATTTGCTTGAAAAATGG
Organism: Schistocerca cancellata; assembly: GCF_023864275.1. Lineage (NCBI taxonomy): Eukaryota > Metazoa > Arthropoda > Insecta > Orthoptera > Acrididae > Schistocerca > Schistocerca cancellata. The sequence continues at coordinate 580,574,681 of NC_064630.1, read as the reverse complement.
AATAAAGTGCAGCACTGCATTCAAAATGTTGACTGAGGCCGTAAGACAACAGTTTATCAGTGGTATAAACTTTTCAAAGAGTGTCGAGAAGATGTTGAAGACAGTTACCACCCTGGATGCCCTAGCACATCAATTACTGACAACAATGTGGAGGAAGTAAAGAAAACAGTTCTGGAAAAATCACTGAATCACCATCAGGGAGGTTGCTGATGATGCTGGCTTATCCTTGGGCTGATATTAGGCTTTTTTTTTTTTTTTTTTTTTTTTTTTTTTTTTTTTTTTTTTTTTTTTTTTTTTTTTTTTTTTTGGGCGTGAAATGTGTAAGAGCGAAGTTTGTTCCAAAATTGTTGAATTTCAACCAAAAATGACATCATGTAGACATCACTCAGGAATGGCTGAGTGAAGTTGACAATGTTCCAGAACATGTAAAGAAGGTTATAACAGGTGACAAAACATGGGTGTATGGGTATGTCATAAAAAGCAAGGCTCAGTCATCCCAATGAAAACTACCTGAGGAGCCAAGACTGAAAAAAAAATTGATAAGTTCAGTCACATGTAAAGGTGCTTCTTACTGTTTTCTTCAATTGCAGTGGAATAGCGCATCATGAGTTCCTGCTGTATGGTCATATGGTCAATAAGGAATCGCATGTGTACCATTTGAGTGAAGCAATCCAAAGAAAATGACCAAGACTGTGGCAAAACCACTCATGGAAATTGGATCGCGATAATGCTCCCATTCACATGTCAATGCTTATTCATGATTTTTTTGCAAATAATGGAACTTTTATGTCACATCAACCACTGTATTTGCTGGACATGGCCCCCTGCACCTTCTCTCTATTCCCAGTTCTGAAGAGAACCATGAAATGATGTTGTTTTGTCACCATTAATGAGATAAAAATGAAGTTGTTGAAGGAGATGAACACTGTAATGAAAAGTGTGTTCCAGAAGTGCTTCTAAGACTGGAAAAAACATTGGCACAATTGTATTACATATATATATGGCAGGTTGTTTTGAAGGGGACAAATTTGTTGTTAATAAATAGATAAAGATTCAATAACAAAAACAAAAATTCCCATTACCTTTTGAGCACACCATGTATGGAGCACACTGCGATTGGATGAGCTTACCTTTTCTGAAACACATTTATTAAACATAACAATTACTACCTTCCATTGTGGCAAATACTTATTTCAAAATGTGGCATCCATTTAAATATTTTATGACATAGTACAGAACTTCTGTAGCTCATGTGTGTAAGTATATTTGTTACAACTGCTTATGTTTCCAGTGAGTGAGTGGAATTTCCTTGTGTTTAAACTGTGTAATAATCTGTAAATAGCTTTACTATGCGGTTTGATTAGCGTATCATTCACAAAGTTAATGAGAATTTTCAGTTTCATTGTCATCTGAAAAAGCAATTTTAATTTACTGAATATGTTTTACCTTCTGCTATATAGCTTGTGCAAAAAGTTGTGCAGGAGGAAGCCATACTCATTTGCTCTGAAACTTGAGAGGACACTAGAATAAGAATAGACAGTCATATGATATGCTTAAGGCCACTTACCTTCACAGCTGTGAATATTCTACCAGCCAAGGCCAATAAAAACATTCAATGCTAAATGGAGTGTAATGGAGCTATTTTTACACTTGTGATGAGTTGCTGGAATAATACATGCCTCTATCCTGGAACTGATTAGCATACCACTTTAACTGATTTTGTGAAGTGGCTCACTAGTGGACTTGATGAGAGTGGTAGTTGTATAACCATATCAACCTCCATCTATTCCAGTAATGCCAAACTGTTTAGAGGTATTAGAAAAAAATGGATATGATAGGATACATATTATATGCTAACCAGACAGTTGACAGTTGACCTAGACAGATTGGTCTACTGACAAGCTCGAGTATATAAAGTTACTTAGCTGAAAGTAATCAAAGTCCACAAGCAGCATTTTTACATGCCCCATTGTCTATTTGCATCATTCAAAGATGTTATTTGGAAGAAAATTTAGTATCCCAGCACCTACTACAAGATTTTCATTTAACAGTCAACTGCCAGCACCCTTCTTCCTAGCTGCAGTATAGTTGTGTATGCATAATATAGGCTCTTCCAAATTGGAACCAGGATGTCTTAAGCAGTAAATCCAGATTCCATATGGTGGAATGAGACAAACAAGGTTTTGGTATGATGGATTCCATTCCACACACAATCTGTCACTCGGTTAATATGCATGCCAATTTTTACCTCACATACATCTTGCAGGTGCCATTCTTGATGTGACTTGATACAGCAATGAATTCATCATGGATGTGTCGGGATTAAGATTACATATATTTACATGTGTATTAAATAACAATGTACTACTTCACATATATTAAAGTACAACAAATAAAATAATAAATGATTAATATCTTCAGTCTTCAGTATCAACGTGTTTATAACACTTTAACAGACATAGCTGGAAAATCAGTTCAGCAATACAAATACAGTAAAAATACATATACAAATGAAATAGTGCCTGACTGGAAGTACCAACATCTATATATAAAACTTAAAAAATGTATTTAAATCAAAACACATAATAGTTGTAACACTTCTGTTCAAAATACTGATTCGGATCACAGCAAACATTTGACTGCAAATACCATTGACATTGACCATTGCACATAGTACCTACATAGTACATAAATATAATTGTTTCCTACTATGTTTCTGAAGGTATTGTTTTCATTGTAATAGCAGTTGGTCATTAAAAACTTGAATATTGCTTCCTTAAATATAGACATTTTTTTATTTCTTTTATATGTGCTGGAAGCTTGTTACACAATTTTGTACCTTGAACATTTGTTTCTTTCATTTTTAAAAGTTTGTTTACTCTTGTTACATGTATATCATTGCACATTCTTGTATTATATGAATGCAGATGTGAGTTGGTTTTGAAATTTTCAGTGCACTTTTTTATGTTAATTATACTTTTTGTATGTAGAGGCATGGTAAAGGTAGAATATTTAACTGTTGAAATACCATTCCTGCTTGGAGGGTGTTCACCTTGAACTGTTGGTAATTATTCTAACAGTTCATTTTGTAGTGTGAAGATGGTTTTTAGATTTGGTGTATTATGACCCCAGAAAGTGAGGCCATAGGTAATAGCAGTGTGACTATAGACAAAGTGGCAGTTCTGCTACACTGTGTACTAGACACAGTACTAATGACAAGTACTGAAAAGCAATCAGAACTGAACTTGCTAGTGAGATAGCAGATGTGGGCCTTTCAACTTAAATTTTTGCCTATATGGACACCTAAAATGTTTTTGACAGCTACTCTCTTAACATCTTTATTTTGGTATCTGAGATCCAGGTCATTTTGTGACCATTTTCCTGAAATGGATTTAATTAGTTTTTGAAATAATTAAAGTTAACTTCTTCACTTTGTAGCAATTTTATAAATATTCCAAAACTATAATCGCAGTTATTGGCAATACTTGGTTTACGTCAGTTACAACAACATTTGTATGATCAGCACACAGGGTTATTCGCATACCACAGGTTGGAATTTTGACGTCATTTATATTAATTAGAAATAAGAGAGGTCCTAGAACACTTCCCTATTGTACCCCAATTCGTACAGTCTGAAAATCATATCTGTTGGTTTTTAATGTTGGCTAAGGGAATTTCTGCTACCTATCTTCTATTATGGAGATAAAGCAAGATATCATGTTGGACAGTATCAAATGCCTTTGGTAAGTCTCAGTTTATTCCTATTGTACTGTTGCATCTGTCTAGTGACAGTACAATATTTTCAATGAAATGGATAATAGCTGATTCTGTACTCAATCCTTTGTGAAAACTATATTGGCTTACAGACAGGAGATTGGATTTTTCAAGAAAATTTGTAGTTCTATGTTTCATGACTGTCTCTATTACTTTTGAAAATACAGATAACAAGCTATTGTTCTATAATTCCCTGCTTTGTATACATTTTCCTTTTTATATAGCAGTTTTATTTTTGAAATTTTTAATCTTTGAGGAAACACTCCTTCCAATATTTATATACTTATGATGTGAGAGAACAATTCTGATATGACACTAGCACGATTTATTATGATTGAACGAGGTACTTCATCAGTCCATAAAGACATTTTAATCCTCATTGTTTTTTTTATTCTTATAACTTTTGAATTATTTGTGAGTTATAGTGATATTAAATTGACACTTTGTTCTCTTGGAACAGAGGTTCCAGTATTCCTAAGCCAATTTTTTGCTTAGGTTGACTTGAGTACATATGAAGTAGTCATTTATGTAATTTGTTCTGAGCAACACACACTGATGATCTTTGAAAACAATACCATCTTGACTTTCAACGTTTCTGTTTATTTTTTTCTGCTTTTTGTATTGGTTTTGATGTGTTTGCTGACCATAAAATTGCTTTATCATTGTGCATTGTTTTAGCTTTTTTAGTTAACTACCTGTAAATGTTCTTATATATCTTAACATAGCCTGCAAAGTATTTGGCTTTGTTGTCCTTTTTTTGGTTTGACTGAGATGTGTTAGAGTTTGACTACTCTGATAGCAGGTGATATACAATTGGCTGTTGTTTCTTGGCACGATGCTGATTTTTTAAGCCTTTTTGAAAAAGACGTCTCAAATAAGAACATGAAAGTATTAGAAAAAGTGTTGTATGAGTCATCGGTTGTTGTTTTGGAAAATACATTTTTCCAGCTTACCTATACTTTAGTATGTATCTAAGTTAAGGATACGGGTCAGTATTCTACATACCCCAGTAGATTAGTGTTTCAGGAGCTTGCTTGAGATATTGTCAAAATGAGATGTAGATTTATTTATTAATGAAACAGTGGTGTTCTTAATTTCTCTGGTGGCTATAGGAGACAACATTATTTCACCAAAAGTGTTTGAAATCACTGTTTGAAATTTATATCACTTCACACAGACCTGACTTACAGCCAATATTCCCTAAGAACTTAGGAAGTCCATTTTTGTCAGCCACGTATGTATATTTTGCTTTCTCAGTCACTTCGTTTACAAATTTACAATACATTTTGAAGAAGTTCTATTTGACAGGATTATTTGAAGATCTGTTTTTAGTAAATGGGTCTTGTTTCCTTTTACAGGATATTTTGATGCCCAAAATGATCCATGGTATCTCCATTACTTTTTTGATGTGCTCACTAGATTCATTTTGGGAATATTTTTTTGAGCAGTAATGTAAGTGCATCACTAAACATGTTAATTTTAGCATGAGATGTTCTCTGTGTCTAAAACTGTGTAGAGTTTTCAGATCTTTGGTCCTGTTTCTTGAAATACTGTTCATACAAAAACCTGTAGTTATTTCTTGATGTGGATTTCTTTACCTCTGAGGCTGTTCTTGTGCTGGGATCAGTACACTGTTGTCAACTTTAAACTTTCTACCAAGTGAAAGAAAATACTTGTTCTGATAAATAGTCATACATTCACACTTATGTTACATAAACTCAACTTGACGGTACTCAATGACAGTGCTGTATCAATTTCAACAACAGAATGAATCAGTAGAATGAAATCACAAAGCACTATTGTATTGTTTGTTTTCCTTGTAAGATACTGCAAGCGAAACTCTAACTGTCTTATAAAATACCTGAAATTATCAGAAGGAGCTCTATAAATGCTTCTAAGTATTACACTTGGGCACATACCTCAAATTGATGCTCTGCACAATATTTCTGAATGTCAAGTGCTTTGAAACATTTGATTTTTACAAAAATTCTTAGTCTTCCTCTCCCCATATTATTTGTACAGTACGTGGGTGGTAGAATATAGTTTTTCAGTTGGGAGAGAGCTGGTGGTGGTAGTGACAAGATGTTCTGAGAAGCATACAACATTTCCAGCTTTTGTCCCCTGTTAATTTTCTAAGGGAATAGAAATTTCATTTACTTTACTTTCAAGGCCTCTTATATCCTGAAACAATCCTAAACATTCTTCACACCTCTCCTGCATACCTCTCTCACATAACTGTGCTATCTCATCCAATTTCTAGCCCACTGAAACTATCATATTCTCTTCCACACTAATCACGTGTTCTTTCCTTAGCTGGATTGGATTTTTCTTTATTAGAGCAGTTTATCATCAAGTCATCATCAGAACCATATTTATTACCAATTCCGGGGGTTTGTACAGGATCAAATAAATAGCTGACAATACAATTTTGTTACCTAATCTGTAATGTTTATGACAAACTTTTCTGAATGCTGTTTTACCAGCAATGATACAAGTGTGTGGATTTTGTATCTACAGTGAGGATCCTCATTTTAACCGTGATTAGCAGTAGCAGAGTGATGTGAGAAAAAGAAACTGAAGGAAGATACTAAGCTAAAAATCAGCATCATGCAAGAAGGAAACCATTCTAGCTTCAAGTGTTGTAGGAAAAAAGCCTTCAAGTACAAATTGGGCAACCTGGTGGCAACAAAACAAACATAACTGGACCAAAATTAAAGCTGAAGGCCAAGAATTGAGTACCTATTGAGTTGCAAAAGTTAAAATAAATTATGCCTATGATGAGTGCCAAGAAGGTGATAACCACAAGAGTCCCAGGACTACAACATGTGCTAAATTTATGCAACCCTGGCCAAGTGACTACTCATCATTTGGCTCGGGTGATTGTCAGAATGACCAAATTTGGGATTCATGTGGCGGGGGGGGGGGGGGGGGGGGGGGGGTTAGGGTTTTTGTACTGATGAGGCTGGTGACATTCTGGAGAAACCAAAAATTGGAGAGTAGTTTTGTGTGCTCACAGGGAAACAATGTTCATGAAATTAATTGCTTTGTTTTTTGGGTTCTTCAATTTTTTTTCTTTCAGTACCACAGAATGTATTTTTGAAAATAAATACTGTATCTACATAAGAAGGAGCACTTCTGAATGCCAATTTTACCATCTTTCTGCTGGACACAAAACAAAGTTCAGAAATGCTCTTCAAAAACTGACATGTAACATGCTACAGTAAGCTTTCAACACTGACTCACTTCTTTTACAGTAGCCCCACCTGAAGGCTTGGGAGAACAGTAACCCATACCAGCCTGGTCAACCTGGTGGCCTCTGGTATTTTTCAATAGCTGAGGCAAAATTTTATTGTCAAAATTAACAATAAAATCTCAAGATACTCCCCAGACTGGCTAGGTGATCTACACATCTTTCCCATCTCCGTAGATCCATGTATAGTGCTGCCATGGCCTATGTTGTAAGTTTAAAAGCTAAGGGCTGTATTGGTTTATGAAGAAAATTACACAAAACTGATAGATTTTGTTTGTACAGCTGGCATTTTTGTAGTGCTCAGAGCTCTGGGAGTGGCACAGCCATATGGTAGTATACAATGACCATAGAGCCCTGGAGTGGCACAGCTATGTGGTGAGGATGCTACCCACAGCACAAGGGGAAGGCACAGTTATTTATCTGTTGTGCAATGGAGATTAGAGGCAGCCTTGAAGAGACATTACAAAATAGTAGTGTGCCAGATTCTAAGGGAGGCTTTACAGAATTCTCCAGGCATCTAAAATTCTATAGATGTGTTATTATCATTATTATTGTTTAATGGAGGCCGCAACCCTCCCCATTATGAATGAATGCATTACAAGCTAACACACAATACTATGAAAATCTGTGTATAAGTAGCTATAGGTGGCAAGATTCACCAAAGAGGCGGGGGTTGAACTTCACAAGTCTAAACTAAAGTACATTGAGTGGAACAATTAATTCTAAAATATAAAAATGCAATAAATTGAGATTAAACATCAGAAGTGTCCAAAAGTGAGTATTAAAATCACTCACAATGACTGTTACCTTTCTTAGTTACAGAAACTAATAGAAAATATTGAGCTAGCAAGAAGTCACATGAAAATAAGTGAAGCTGATCCAGCACAGATAAGCAAATTTAACATGTATGTGGCACATAGCATTCTCTTGAATAGCCATGTTGCTCATGCTTTACAGTGATGAAAGCAGTTACGACTGACGTGCAGATTAAAACTTGATCATTATCAGCCATGCACTTAAATTCATTCTGTGATATATTGAGAACATAAGACACCTAAATTTTTGAGAAGGAGCTCTCTTGTTGCAATAAAAGTGGGGTTTAACACAAAATTATGTTTATCTATATCTGCACTTACATTCAGCAAGCCATCTTATTGTGTGTGGCGGAGGGTACTTTTTACACTGGTATCACTTCCTCCTTTTGCTGTTCCAGTTGCGAATGGTTTATGGAAAGAACAATTGCTGGTAAGACTGGAGTGGGCTCAAATTTATCTAATTTGATCTTTATGGTGCTTTCATGAGATGTATGTAGGAAGGAGCAATATAGTGGCTGACTCTTGTAGGAATGTACACTCATGAATTTTTAAAAGTAAACAACACTGTGATTCAGAATGCTACTCTTACATTGTCAGCCACTGGAGTTGGCTGAGCATCTCCGTAATGCTTACTAAATGAACCTGTAACAAAATGTGGAATTTTATGTGCCCATTTGATAGAGCATCCCAGATTCTTTAGTCCAATATTTATTTTATCAATATGTATTAAAAGGGACAGTAAAGCACGAGGAATAACCAATACTCCAGCAGAAACAGTACTACCCTGGGCCATGATGACTGCTATGGCCAAACAACCAGCACTATTGAGTCGCTGCTGGATTACTGTTTATTCTTCATGTTTTAATGTCCCTGTTAATACATACTGACAAAATGAGTGCTGGACTAGGCTAATTTGGAAATGCTCTGTCGAATCGGCTTGTAAAATTCCAATTTAAAAATCATTTTGTTTATCATGGATTACAAACAGACACTTTCTGTTGTCACTGAGCACTGCATGATAGTTGTGATGACCAGTAATTGTTTGGGCTGACTCCAGCTACACAATTCAAAAATTAAATTGCAAATATCTGCTGAAATACCAAGGAAAATGCACTTGATGACTCTTAGGAGAGACACTTCATATATGGTGGGGTACCCAAAAGAAACTGAACTAATTCTTCAGTGAGCAGCACTTTTGTAATACCACATTTTGCCACCAGGAGTGCATAGAGCAGTCATTTCAGAGTGAGTAAGCCAAGTTCCGTTGTTGAAGAAGGTCATGACTATTTTTGGCAGAGTTTATAGTGAGTGTTTGAGTGGTTTTCCCATTTCAAAAATAGTTAAATGTCAGTTGATGACAGGCCTCGTTCTGGACATCCTGAATATATGAACATGTAGAAAACATTCATGCAGTCATCAACAAAGATTGATGATGAACCATTGAAAAAACTGTGAAGCTGTTGAGTGACTTGGAGTTCAGTACAGTGAATTGTGACAGAAGAAAAGTGTGGCTGCCCAATTCATGCCATGACTGCGGACTGCTGACAAAAACAAGGTCATGTGGAAACAAGCTGTGCTTTGAAAGAAGAACCCCGAAATTATCCAAACTTTTCTTCAAAAATTGTCACAAGGGATGAAACTTGATGTTATGTTTACAATCCTGAATCTAAGCAATAATCAAGTCAATGAAAAACATGAAGTTTACTTCACCCCAAGAAAGTTTGTCAGGTGAAATCAAACATAAAACAAAGCTGATTTCTTTTTGCGATGTGAGAGAAGTCATCCATTCAGAGTTTGTTCTGCAGGGTCAGACACTTAACCAGGCTTTCTATTTGGATGTTTTGAAAAGATTGCACAACGGTTTGCTGCAGAAGCAGCCTGATTTGTGGCAGTTGGGTGACTGGTTTTTTCCATCATGACAATGCCCCTGCTCATATAGCCCTGTCTATACAATTCGTGACAAAAAATGGTATGAGCCCTGTGCATCATCCCCATTCTCACCCATCCTTGCTCTGTGCAAGTTTTTTTATTTCCTAGAATGGAAAGAGACAAGAAAGGAAAGTGTTTTGCTGATGTTGCTGAGGAAAAGAAGAAAACAACAGAGGCGATGTCAAGCATCACAAAAGATGAATTTGAAAAACGTTTTGAAAAATGGAATAAAAGATTATACATGGTATTAGTGCAAATACAGAGTACTTTGGAGAGGACTAAAGCTTTGTGCTTAAATTGTGAATAAACAAGTTAAAAAAATAAGTTCAGTTTCTTTCGGGTATACCCTCATAGATAAATGATCAGACGGACGGGGTAAGCAGCCTTCTGCAGCTGTTTTCTGGTGACACTGTGGTGTACAGGCAGGTGCTGTCATTGAGTAACTGTAGGAGAATATAAGACAACTTAGAAAAAAATTCTTGTTGATCTGATGAATGGCAGCTTGCTCTAAATGTACAAAAAATTAAGTTAATGCAGATGAGTAGAGAAAACAATTCCGTAATGTTTTAGTACAGCATTAATAGTGTGCTTCCTGACAGTCATGTCAATTAAATATCTAGGCTAATGTTGTAAAGGGATTTCAAATTGTACAAGCATGTAAGGATGGTAGTAGGGAAGGCGAATTGTCGGCTACGGTTTATTGGGAGAATTTAATGAAAGTATGATTTGTCTGTAAGGAGACCACATATAGGATACTAGTGCAACCTATTCATGGGTACTGCTTGAGTGTTTGGGATCTGCACCAGCTCAGATTAAAGGAAGGCATTGAAGCAATTCAGAGGCAGGCTGCTAGATTCGTTATTGGTAGGTTCAATCAACAGGTCAGTATTGTTGGGATTATTTGTAAACTCACATAGGAGTCCCTAGAGGGAAGAAAGGAACCGCATAAATTGAATGTACTGGTCTCTGGACTTGTTACAGGGATGAAGAAACTCACACCGTCCCATGTAGAATATGAGAGATAACATCGATCATTGCATGAAAACAGAACTAAATAAATGCAGTGATTAACTGAACCGCTGCATGGTCAGTACCACACAACTCATAAGCTATGAAGTTCTGGAGCAGGGCTTTGGATTCACCAATGAAAGAGCACAACAGTTTCCGCAAGAACAATTTGAGGAAATATAACTCAATCTCTCGATCACAATCTATACGGGTGCTTGGAGCACAATGTGTAATGATGGGATGCAGGAAATGTGACCTTTACACACCTTTTAAGTTCTTGGGAGGTATTGAGTTAGGCTCATGGAGGATCATCAGAAATTGCAGCAGCTGGCATAGGGAAGGGGGTGGGGGGTGGGGGGGGGGCATTAAACCAAGACATGGCTCTAGCCTGTCAAAATGTACGAGCACTTTGTGATTGGCTAATTGAAACCCAGCATTCATGGGCAATCCTAGCCACAAGATCTGATATGGACTCTCATAGGGCAGGGAGAATACCTAGTTTTTCCCTTTTTTATTGCAGAATTTCTCAAGAAGTCCCAGTCCCCTTATTGATATTTATTGATATAGCATTAAGATGGCATCTTTATTACCCCTCTTTATCTGCTTAGAGGTCATCCTAGAATTATTATCTTGCACCCTGTTCCAAATAGTTTTAAGCTTCCTGGCAAGCCATTTAACTTTGCCTGAGTCAGTAACTGCTGGTAACTTTTCTAATTCTAAAAGGGAGCTCATCACATAGACAGTCATTCGTCTCTCACTCCATTTGTGAGTGGAATAGGGCAGGACCAGTAGTCACATGTGGCACCCTCTATCACACATCATATAGTGGCTTGTGGAGAATATATGTAGATATGAATCACTGAACAAAACCAACGATTTCATGAGTGGGATACTGAACAAAACACCAAGAATGTAAGCTGGATTGTCCGAGTCCAGAGCAGGCTTGAATACTAAATAGCAACTAGGCATGATACAACTGAGAACATGTGATGTATGATACTAGCCTGAGCCATTGCCTCTCACCTAAATCCAGGCTGTTAGTGGGTGAGACCATGTGACCTATTGGTGGCACCTGACTCAAGTCTAAATGTGTACCTCCACTTCACTGTCGCTAATGTCTGCTGGTGAGGATATTAAAGATGTAGATGTGAATCTTTAATTCATACACAGCCTCATAAGAAGGAATGTGCCCCATCAACTCTTCAACTATTACAGATGGACACAACATATGACATGTACTTATTTCAGAAGGCAGGATGTGCACACTGCATGGGACACGGGAGGTGTAACAGGGTGCAATGGTGCCCATGTAGAATTTCAACTGGACTAATTCTGTTGACATGGGGGGACTGATAAATCACAAGGAAGCTATGCAAGGCATCTTCAATCGATGATGTCTGCAAGGCCTTCTGCATCAGACCCTCAAAGCTATGGACCAACTGGACCAACTGTTCAGCCTCCACATTGAAGACCGAGTGGAAAGGAGCAGTGGTCAAATGGTCAATGCTATTGTGTTGACAGAAGATCTCAAACTGAGTTGAAGTAAATTGTGGCCACTGTCTGACAGAAGAGCACAAGGTGCCCGATTAACAGTGCAAATCTCTCAAGGACACAGATGGTGGCAAGGGAGGTAGCAGATGGCATGCTTGCCACATACAAGAAATTGAAACAAGCATCCCACAGGTGGTTGGGATGAGGATATGGTGAAAAACATTGCACTCTGGATGACTGATTGATGAAGCAGGTATGGCAGGAGCAGCACATCTGTTCAACATCAACATTATTGCTGAGCCAATAGATGTGCCACCTAGCCAACACCTTCATGCACATCATCACCCAGTGTGACACATGAAGGAGCTAAAGATTGCAGGTTGGAGAGGGGGTGGAATGAGGACATGGCAGTCAGAAACCTCTGTGGTCAATGTCATAATGCCCTGTGAGGCATTGAACCAGTAGTGCAGCCCAAAATAATTACAAAAAATTGGATCAGTCAGTCGGGAAATGTGCTCTGGCCACCACTTATAGACCACTGAGAAAACCTTGTGCAGGGTGGGGTCGCAGGACACCCCCGGGCAACCTTGCATGCTTTCAGAAGTAATTCACCCAAACTTGTTTGCATCTGATGATACAGGGCAAAACAAAGAGTTTCATGGTGATATAATTGCATGTCGGGGCCAAGAGGGAGACAGGGCTGGCCATGTTCATTGCCAAGTAGAGTGGGGTGGTGTAGGGTGAGGGAGAGGGGGGGGGGTAAAAATGGACACCGTAATGATACCTACTTAAAAACAACATCCAGCCCTGCAGATGATGCCTGAACAAGAAAATCAAAGGTTTGTGAATAGGTGAATTTACTGCCACACAAATATACATGAAACTTTTGGCATCATAAATGATCACTACAGCCTGTTTCTCAATTTTAGAATAGTTTAGCTGCACAGAGTTTAACATTTTGGAGATGAAGGCAGTTGGACATTCTGAACCACCTGACAAATTGTGAGGCAAAACTTCCACAACACTGTACCAGGACATATCTATTACCAGTGTTAATGACAGACACAGAGTATATGGCATCAGGCACAGAGATGCTTTAAGACCATCCTGAAGGCAATGAAAAGTCTGTTGACAAGCAGCTGATCACACAAACACTTTGGGAGACCGAAGTTGGCATAGTATGTGATTTTACCCAGAATCTCCTGAAATTGTTTAAGGTTAGTTGGAGCTGGCATGTTAATAATCATACTGATATGGTTACCCATTGGTTTGATACTCTTGTAACTTAAGAATGCACCCCTGATATTTGATGCTGGGGACAAAGAAACTGCACTTTTCAAACCCACAATGTAAACCATTTTCTTTTGGATTTTCAAATAGGGATTCAAGATTTTTGTAATGTTCTCCATGAGATGAGCCCATAACAATAGTATTATTCAGATAATTAAGACATTGTGAAATACCTTGAACTAGCTGTTCTAAATACTTTTGGAAAATGGCAAGTGCACTCATAACTCCAAACAGTAAGTGAGTGTACCTAAACAAGCTGAATGGTGTATTTAAAACCAGCAACTGACAGGAAGTCTCATTAAACAACAGTCAAAGTAAGTGTTGTTGTTGTTGTTGTGGTCTTCAGGCCTGAGACTGGTTTGATGCAGCTCTCCATGCTACTCTATCCTGTGCAAGCTTCTTCATCTCCCAGTACCTACTGCAACCTACATCCTTCTGAATCTGTTTAGTGTATTAGGTAAGCGTTATGGAAATCAATTTTCAAAAAACATTGACTCCCAGCTAGCTTACATGACAAGTTCTATGGGTGAGATGCTGCATATAGGTCAATGTTAGACTGTGTACTTAAAATCACCGCAAATATGTAACGACCTGTTCAGTTTTTTAATCATCGCCATTGTAGTTGCCCATAGAATGGTGGAAACTGGGGAAATAACATCTTGCTCCTAAAGCCATGTGATTTCCACCTGAACAGCCTCACAAACTGCAAATGGAAGTAGGCAAGATCCACAAAATTTAGGCACCACAGAATGCTTCAGAGAAATGTGAGTCATGAAGTTAAGTGCACACCTGAGCATTTGTTCAAATATCTTCCCATACACTGTGCACAGTGCATCAAAATCAGAAGAAGGCACCTAGATTGACACTAAATTAACTTGGTACTCTATTGTAAACTCAAGACAAGTAAAGGAGACTGAACTAAAACTGTCTGTAACAGTCAGGGAGTACATCATTTAAAGGCTTAGTACTTGTTGTTTAATGTTTTTGTACCTAGCTACCAGCCACAGTCTCCCCAAGAAGAGGAATTGCAGTAAGATAGGACTCAGCACTGGGGCTGTTGCTGTGGAAGTGAACTGAGACCACAATATGTGTCCTCACTGATTAAGGACATGGCAACACCAATGTCCAGCTGCAATTCCACAGCCTGGCTGAGTAGTGTCAAGTTCAATATGAGCTCCTGTGATGGCAGGCAAACACCTGGCACTGAAGCCATGACGGAATGGATGGCACTGTTGTCATCCTGCCACCATGGAGTATGCAGCCAGCAAACCACATGCTGGCACACAGCAGCTAGGTACCTGTCCTTGCCGCAAGCCCAGAACACCATAGCATGATGGCAGCTTTGACAGCTGATATTTTGATGCAGCTAGCATCTGCAATGCGTGTGGCTGAGTGACTGGCAATGTGATTGTGATGCCGGGGAGGGGGAGGGGAGGGGGGACAAGCTTCTGACCAGTCCGGTTAACATTAAAAAAAGATCACCTGACACTGAGCGGAAGGGGAGGGGGTGGAGGGCAGAATGAGTGACGTGCTTGAGTCTCACGAGTTGCCAAAAATCTGGATGCCTGTGAACTCTGGGGAGACAAAGAAGTACAATCAGAGGATGATGAGTCAGAATCAGAGGATGATTGCTGCTTACAACAGTGACTAACAACCTGAAAAATGTGAATGTCATTTGTTAATGAATGATGAGCAGCTGAAGCAACCTCGAAAGATTTAGCAGTTTTAAGCACTTCACCAACACTATGATGGCCAAAACTATAGTTATGATCTTCCTGATGTTGGAAGTTAGGCACAACATCACATCTCAAATCAATGATTCCTCATACGAAACTTAAGATTTCATGCAACATCCAGCAAATACATCATTATTTTGGTGTGATTTGCCAAGTTTGTGAAGGAAAATATAATCATATTCACTCAGCTTTAATGCCCATCATGTCAGTCAGCTATTTTAGTTTTAGGAGCTGCAGTAACACAGTATAGTTGGTGACTAGTGTAAAACATCTACTGTATAGGTAGTTTTGCAGTAACATACACCAAATACCAGTGTTAAACAGCTCTTTCTCAGTTGTGCTTTAATTAGTTTTCATCTTGCTACGCTGACAAGAGGCATAACCAACTAGTTTTCAATTTATCTTGCTCCTGACGGTGAAATCACTAACATCACAGGACTGAATACATGGTTATCAAAATCTGGATAAAGTAATGGGAAAGAATTTGTCAGAAAATATTTAATTTGTTTCACTGCTGCTTCACATTCAGTGGTCCATTGGAAAGATGCCCCTTTCTCAATAATTTAGTAAAGTTCTTTGTATGGTAGTGTAATCTTATGTGAATCTATGGTAACAGTTGGTAAGTCCTAGAAATGATTGTTGTTTTTTATATTTTTTGATGCAGAAAAATTGTCGGATGCTTCAGTGAGATGTGGATCTGGATTAACAACCACAACTTATGATGTTGCCCAGGTGTTGCACCTGAGACTTTGCCAAAGAACACTTCTCGAGTTATAAGCTTAAGTTAGTGCTTCATAAATGCAATAGTATGCTTTTTACCCATTATGCATATTCCTTTATTGTCTGTGAAAAGATAATGATGTCATAAAGATATATTATACACATAGCAAGTTTCAGTCCACACAGTAATAAATCTGCAATCCACTCAAAAGTAGTGGGTGCATTTCTTACATGAAATGGTCTATATCCAGGTCAGCTGAGCATTTAATTGATACAAGGGACCAGATATGTGTCAGGAGTGCTTATAGGATTTACTGCTCGCATGTCTACAGAGAGGTGGTAAGTTTTCTCTCAATTGATGCTTCTCTTAGGTATGATAGAAATAGGAAAGGACCTGGGGTTAGAGTAAGGCTGAATTATTCCTGCATCCAACTGCTGTTGAACACTTTCCTCTATGACTGCAAATGATAAGAGATGCAGCAACGCTTCTGAGCTATTGGCCATGTATTCCTTGTCAGGATTTTGTGGTGTGTGAGATCTGTGGCCAGTTAATATTGCCTTTTCTTGAACAGCCTTGTGAGTTTCTCAATACTGGATACAACAGGTTTCTGTCCGGTTGTGACAAATGCATTAACTTCTCTTTCAACTGGTTTCTTGGAAGTGGTGTGATTACTTACAGTTCTCTGGTCAGTAATGATTTTTGAGTTTTCGTGGATCACATTCCGTGTCGTTTTGAAGTATCCAGGAACTTAATTTCTCCCATCTGAGATCATTCAATAGATTCAGCTGCTACTTCTTGCAGTAAAGTTCCATGTGGAATTATCGTCTCTTGGGTGTCAAAATTATTCACGTACACTAGTATATACATTTATCAATTTATGCCTTTTGCCTTTTCATATGAACCTGGAGCTAGTGGCCTAGTTGTCGATGGAACCTTAAACCATAATCTACTTTCCTTTCTTGAACCTGGATGAACTCTAGAACTTCATTCCTTGGGAGCAGATCAACCAGAAAGAGAGCTTTAGAGGCTTTCGGATTTCAGCTGCTATGCAGAGAACTTTCCCCATTCCACCGTGTGTAGTGTCAGGGGTGGAGGTTTCCGATACTGAGAATTGATGAATAGGTGTTTTTCCTTGAGTTACTCAGTATTTGTTCTATCAGTATCAAATTGGTACAATGAGTCACTGAATTATACAGTTTGTGATCAAAAATCAATGACTCCCTAAAAGTGGTGCACGAAATCATTACCAAGAATAACATCAAAAGTTTGTCCTTTCTTCCTAAGTGCCTCTGTATCAGAATTATATTTTGTTGTACTGATCTCTAACTCAAGATGGCATGTTCCCAAGGTGTTAAGAGTTTCTGTCCCCAATCCACTGATGTGACGATGAGGCAGCTGCAGTGCCTTGAATGTTGCCTTTCACAACGACATGTGCTACCTCAGTTACCCCTTGATAACCAATGGGATTAACAGGTTTTTAATTGGGAGCTTCAAATGGTGACAACACCACTTCCAACCCACTTTCCATTTTGTGCCTTCCATTTCCTTTGTTTCCCTGATATCCTTCATATCCTCCACGGCCTTGGCTCTGCCAATTATCTGAACAGTTTCAGTCAGCATTTAAGAGGCCAGTCTCTCTGCAGTGAGAACAGCAAGGGGCACCTCACTTATTGGCAAGCATGTCCTTAATGTTTGCAGCACCTACAACTTGTCTCATTAGTAAATACATGGTGAAAGTTATTACTGCACAAAGAATATGAGACAAGGTGATGAGTCTTCTCTTTCAGTAGTGCGAGGCACGTGGCCTCTTGTAAAGATTGAGGTCTTTGAAATTTTATCTCTCCACCAATTTGTGGGTTTATTACTATATTAAGTATGTCTACAGCCTTCATTTTTGCCTTTTCAAGTATTACATCGTTTGTATTCTGGTCTGACCCCAGGATATAAGTATGACATGAAACAGTTTGTATGCAGTTGGAAAAACTTTCAAAATATTCCCCAGTCCAGTGACAAAGGTTGGACAGCTTGTCATAATAAAAACTCATGCTCTTTTTGTCAGAGTATCTATCAAATACGCCAATGGCCAACACAGCATAACTGCCAGCATTTTGCAGAGACTGAATTGATTATATGGAGGTTCTTGCATCTCCTGTCAACTTTAGACATATAATGTTTAACTGCAAGCCATCAGACCATCAACACATTTGACAGACATTAAAAACATTCTGCAGGAATGTGTAGACATTTCCAGAAGGCTTGTCCAAAAAAGTTGGTATAAAATTAACAGTACACATTACACTAAAAGGCAGTGGAAGAGGAGAACTATAATGTATGAGTATGCTTTATGAGCAGATGGCAGCTCATGTTTGGCTTGTAGCTGTTCTTGCAGTTCACTATTTCTAAGGATAAGAACCACTATCTGGTCTTGCAAAGTTCTGAGTGAATCACCAGTGCCTGACGCTGGGCTACCCTCCGTTTGTGAACGCATAGTAGGTATATTTTCCAAACAAAATTAATAATGAGAAAACATCTCCCTGAGACTTAGCACCTGAAAGGAGATAAGAAATACAGTTTGTCTTGTCTGAAGACCACTATGTCCTCAACATCCTCAGATGACTGGTTAATGTCTGCAAAACTTTGCTTAGCAACACTTACATTTGTCATGTCATGTAGTGAGGCTGTGAGGAGGTGGGCAGCTTACTGCAATGGTTTGAAGCTGGATGATGAACACCTTGTGACTCCAGGCAGTGGGTAGCAGCAGATCACTGCAAATAGCATATGTGTGGTATGAGCTGGCTGCAGGCAGACAGCAACATAGCTAGGAAATTGCTGAAACAGCTTGGACATGCGGTGACAGCATGGCTGGGTTGGCTGCTGCCAGCATGAGGCACCATCAGCTTTTTGATGTCTGGGCCATATTACATATTGCCATAACAACTATGGCCTTCCTTACAGACTTTTGGAGATCCCACTTCTGACACCAGATTGTGTTGGGCATCTCAAGTATTTTTCAGAATAGTCCAGAATGTGGGCATCCAAAGGAGTGTCTTTAACAATAATAGAAGTATTCAAGATCATTTTGATACATTCTGATATTATGGTATATAATTATGTGCACCCAAAGGAGAAAGATGGACCATTAATCAGTCAGTGTGGTCATGGAAGATTTCATTTTGCAGCAGCAGAACAGTGTCTGAGAGCAATTAGGAGAGATGGGGAAGGATGTACGTCTTGCTTAGCTGGAAGCCAAACCCAAAGAGAACATCCATATATGGGCCGATGCACTATCCCCATCTTGGAGCTAACATGTGATTTCCCTCCCAAGCTGCTTATTGGCTGTTCTGGTGGTGTGTAAGGGATTGTGGTCAGCATATTGTATGGGAGAAAACATCATCTGCTCAGCATGTAGGCCTCAGTAACCGATGTAAGAGTACTGAAGACAAAAGCTTTGGAAAAAAATTAATAATAAAAATTCATGATACTCCTCAAACTGACTGGATTATCTGCACAGCATGCTGCTAATAGATGTTTCCAGGCCTCAATTGTAGATAATCATTAGCAAAAGCTTTGAGGAGCACATATCCTGGGAAGTAAGCATAAATATTCCAAGATCTTTAAAAAGGCCTACGCACATATGCAGTAATTTTCTTTACACAATATTCTCACTCTTTCCTTCTGCTGAATAGATACTTTATTTGCATTTTTTGAGAAGAGGGTTCCATATGACAACAGGGAGTGATAATATACAAAAATTAATTTAAAAAGGGTTTTCAGATGGTGCAAGAATTGACAACTTGACTTAAATGTACAGATATGTATAATTATACACTCTACAAACTTCGGAAAGGGATATCCTATGGCAACATTAATGAGTTGCTAATGGAATCAGTCACCTTATACAAGTACTTGGGTAGTTTGTAGGGATTTGAAATGGAATGATGACATGGGTGTACTTGTGAGCAATACAGATGGCAGACTACAGTTCAATTGTAGGATACTAGGAAAATGTAGTCAGTCTGTCTCTTAGACAAAATTTATAGTTGGTGTGATGAATGACAGCTAGCTCTCAATGCAGATGACTAGGAAAAACAAACCTGTAATATTCAAATATAGCATTAGTAGTTCTGCTTGGCACAGTCACATTATTTAATTATCTGAACATAATGTTGCAAAGTGACATGGAATGGAATGAGCATGTGAGGACTTTGGTGGGGAAGGTGAAGGGTTTTCTTTTGCATAGGGAAAAATTTTGGGAAAACTGCCTGCTGGCTTCTATCTCAGGTAAATTTCGGCCAACATTTGTTTCACGATTTTTCTGACATTTTGCAAGCAAGAGTGTCTGGCATTGTCAAACCTTCACCCTCCATTGCTAGTTATGGACGGAAGAGGATCCCATGTCTGCAGATATATCTGGTGCGCCAACATCCAAAGCTTTACCATGGTAATTTCCTGTGCAGTTCTCCTTGTGCTATCTGCATAGGTCGTTCACTGCAGCACGGGAATCCAGTGTCCGTTCACCTTGAAGCTGTCTTCTTTCCTGTTGAAGCTCTTCTTGTATTTGTATATTTCTGTAGCTTCTCTGAATAAGTGGATGTGATAGCTCTTCTCTATGACCAAAACTTCTGTCTTGGTGAATTTTACTTTGTAGCTGACCTCACACAGTGCATGCTCTGCCCCTGCCAATTTCTCCACTTGCCCCAACCTGAAATGCTGCTTATGTTATGTGATCCTGGTGTTGGTTATTTGCCCAATCATTCCAACATAAACTTCCCCGCATTTGCATGGTATGCGGTATATTCCCAACATTGCAAGTGGGTCCCTTTTCTCCTTTACCAGTCTCAGACACTCTTTGATCTTTTTTGTATGTCTACAATTAGTCCTCATGCCATGTTGCACAATATGTGGTCAGTTATGTCTGTCACTCGGATTGTATGGCAAAAAGATTATGCTCAACATTTCTTTTTCCTATGTGTCACTTTGACAAGTGTTTGACTCTGTTACACTTCTTATACAATTTCTGGAGTAACCATTGCTCCTCAGAATGCTTTACAGGTGTTGCATCTCGTGTCTGAGGTGCTGTGGCTCATATATTTGTCTTGCTCGCATTTCGAGCATATTAATCACACCTCTTTTCTGGCTCGGGTAGTGATTTGACAGTGGGGATAGGTATTGGTCCATGTGTGTCAGCTTTCAATACATGCTCTGACCCAGGTTTTCACCATCCCTTGTCACCAGCACAACTAGAAAGGGTAGCTGTTTGCCCTTTTCTACTTCCATGGTAAACTTTATTTTGGCATGGAGGCTGTTCAAGTGCCTTAGGAAGCCCCCAAGCTGTCCCTCACCATGGCTCCACACAATGAAAGTATTATCAATGTATCTGTAGCAGACCTTTGGTTTACAAGATGCCAAGTTCAGTGCCTGTGCTTCTAAATGGTGGCCAACTTCTTCATGGGACATTTCAAAGCACAGACACTGGACTTAACACTTTGTAAACCTAAGATCTGTACAGATACGTCGATAATATCTTCATTGTGTGGAACTACAGTGAGGAACAGCTCAGGGACTTTCTAAGACACTTGAACAGCCTCCATGCCAATATAAAATTTACTATGGAAGCAGAAAAGGACAAGCAGCTACCTTTTCCATATTTGCTGGTCACAAAGGATGGTGAAAACCTGTGACACAGCATGTATCGAAAACCAAGACACATGGATCGATACCTGCACAAATCACCATCTGAGCCAGAAAAAAGGCATAATTAATATGCTCATATCATGAGCAAGACAAATATATGAGCCACAGCACCTCAGATGTGAGATGCAACATCTGGAAAGCATTCTGAGCTGCAAAGGGTACTCCTCCAGTTATATAATAAGTGTAACAAAGTCAAACACTCAGAGAAGTGACACAAGAAATGTCAGGCACGGCCACTCTGCCATACATTCCTTGAGTGATGAATGGAATTGGCTACATATTGTGAAAATATGGCATAAAAAACATTTATAAACTGACAAAGTAGATCAAAGAGTGTCTCAGATTGGCAAAGGAGAAAAGGGACCTACTTGCAATGTAGGGAATATACCACATACCATGCACATGCAGAAAAGTTTGTGTTGGAATGACTGGACAGTCAACTCCAGGATCATGGAACATAAGTGACATTGGAGGTTGGGGCAGGTGGAGAAGTAGGCAGTGCCAGAGCATGCACCATGTGAGGCCGACCACATCGTAAAATTTGCCAAGAGAGAAGTTCTGGTTGTAGAAAAGAGCTCTCACAACTGCTTGTTCAGAGAAGCTATAGAAATATACAAACATGAGAATAGCTTTAACAAAAAAGAAGAAAACCTCAAGGTGAATGGATCCTGGATTCCCATGCTGCAGTGAATGACTGTTGCAGGTAGCAAGCGGAAAACCACACCAGAAATGACTGCGGAAAAGCCCTTGGACGTTGGTGTGCCAGGTACATATAATTTGTGGCTGCAAGCTCTACTTCAGTCCACCATCAGCAATGACTTCAGTCCACTGTCAGCAATGGATGGTGAAGCTTTGACAATGCCAGCCACTCGTGCTGGCAAAATATCACGAAACAAACATTGGCTGAAGAACCCGAGACAGAAGCCAGCAGGCTGTTTGTCAACAAGTGGCCACAAAAGCTTAACAATTTTGTGAAAGTGTGGTTCATGTGTAAAGGTGACTGCATACAAGGTGGTAGTGAGACCTTTTCTTGAGTATTGCTTGATTGCTTGGGTCCACAGTAGGTCATATTAAAGGAAGACATTGAAGCAGTCATATTAAAGGAAGACATTGAAGCAGTTCAGATTCGAACAACATATAAGTAAGTATTAAGGAGATGCTTCACGAACTCAAATGGGTATCTCTAGATGGAAGGTGATGTTCTTTTCAAGGAACACCATTGAGGGAATTTAGAGAATTGGTATTTGAAGCTGACTGCAGAATGATTCTACTGCCAGCAACAAACATTTTGTGTAAAGGCCATGATGATAAGACATGAGAAATTAGGGCTCATACAGAGGCATATAGATAGTCATTTTCCCCTTGCCTTATTTGGAAATGGAATTGGAAAGCAAATGAGTGGTAGTGGCACCATACAGTGGCTTACAGAGTATGTATACAGATGTAGATGTAAAAATGAGACTGCTTACAAATCACTTGGCTCAAATGTATGGGAACTGTACCAAATAGGACAAACAAGAGATATTGAATATATGCAAAGAAGAGTGATAGAAATTGTCACCGGCTTTTTGGCTCTGCTGTATTCATTTGTTGATTTGGAATAGTGATTATTGCAGCATATCATGAGAAATGATCTACACAAGTCAGAATATAATGCTTTCCACTGGTGTTTGGCTAAAAGGTCCTAAAATATCCATTCCAATCACCTTGAATGGTTTGGATATATCTGGTCCTTGGTAGTGGCACTTGCTGACGACTGAAATCTCCATGCTGCACACATGGCACACAATTTATTATGTACTAATCGACATCTTGGCTTCTTGTTCTCTTCTAATAATGCTCAGCTACTGTCTGGTCTATCATCCTACAACCACCATGCTCAGATAACACAATACCATGTACTTCCTTCAGTACCACTTCCCATAGCACAGCATGCCTATCACACATAGTCAAAGCCTCATTGACCTCCATAACAATTCATTGTGAATGACAGACTGTGACTGCGTTGTGAATAGTTTGCAGTCTATGTCAACAGATTACACGATAGCATATCTGCCATTCTGTAAGGCAGGCTGTTCCAGCTCGTCGGCTCTGTCTTGAGCCGCGGAGCGCTCCCTGCTCCAGGGAGCCGTGTCACTCGCTGTGACCATTCAAAGTGGGCCGGCACGCCGGCAGGTGGCATGACTGGCTGAGGCAGGCGGCAAGGCGAGCGTTTTGATGTGCCACCTGCGTCTTACAAGATCGACAACCTCGTACTCTTAGCTGCTAAGACGTGGGGACATGCTACACCAGAAAATACGATGTTCAGGAAATAAATAAGGAACAACTGTTTTACAAATTTATTGGGCCTCTTTAGCTTGACATTTTCTTTTCATTACAAGATCGGAAATATCTGGCGTCAAAGTGTTTGCAGCGTTAATGCGGAGGATGGCCTTTATTGTTGCATCCTGAAGAAATGATTGTTCCTTACTTTTTACTCTTTTCATTGCTGAGAAAAGCTGCTCACAACAATACGTAGATCCCAACATGCAGATGATCTGAGCGGCATCGTTGTGAAGCTTGGGAAATGTTTTTTGCTGTAATGAACGATACCATCGTGACAAATCCAACATGTTGTAGTACCTCTCTTTCAACGAAATTAAATTTTGCAAATCAATAATCTCCAACTGAAGTGACGATGACAAGTCATCATGGGAAACTGAAAAAGGAGTGCTGAACACCATAAGTTCCATTTCCAAACTAGTGAGGTCTCGGAATCGTGTTTCAAACGACGTGATGAGCTGCTTTAACTTTGCTTGGTAATCGCCGAAAGTAGTACCTTCAGGTAGTTTTAAAGAAGCAAGACGATTGAAGAACGTTAAATGTCCATTACTCATCTGCCTCTCAAAGAAACGTAACTTTTCCATGAACGCTTTGATCTGGTCGTGCATGTCAACGATTAGCTGCCCCTTGCCCTGCAATGACAGATTTAAATTATTCAGATGCATAGTTATGTCAGCTAGGAACGCCAGGTCTGATATCCATTTTATATCTTTCAGACAACGCATTTCTTCCCCTTTCATTTCGAGAAGAAGGGATATTTCCTCACGAATGGCAAAGAAAACATCAAGAACTTTTCCCCGACTCAGCCAACGAACTGTACTGTGGTAAGGTATATCCCCATATTCTGCTTCCATATCTTTCAGGAATCCTTTGAATTGGCGATGATTCATACCGTGACGCCGCACAAAATTCACACATTTCACGACATCTTTCATTAGGCCACCTAGCTCTACTGTTTCAGCACACAGTGCCTCTTGGCGAACAAAACAATGAAGAGTCAAAATGTCTTTCCCGAATTCGTCCCTGAGTTTATTTTTCAAACGAGAAGCAAAACCTTGGTGACACCCGATCATTTGTGGTGCAGCGTCTGTCGCTACAGAATGGAGCTTATCCCAAGGGAAATCCATATTGTCCACTGATTCACAAACAGCTTCAAAAATGTCACGTCCTGTTGCGGTGTAATCGAGTGGTACCACATCCAAGAGTTCTTTAGTTACTTGCAGCTCCATGTCGACACCACACACAAACACTGCCAGCTGAGCACAGTCCGATATGTCGGTGCTTTCGCCAAGCGCTAGCTAAAATGCAACAAAGCTCTCTGCTTTTTCCCTGAGCTGTGTCTCTAAAACTGCTGCCATATTCAGGATTTGACGAGACATTGTTTGCTTCGACAGGCAAACTCAGGCAAACCCCTTCAATTGCCTGCACCTCCCTTGGAAACAAACATTCTGCAACTGCTACCATGCACAATTTTACGAGTGGTCCCACCAAAAACGGCTTGTCACTGGTCGCAAAGACGTGAGCGATCCTGTAGCTTGCTCGAATTACAGGTTCAGTAGTGTTTTCTCCGCTCTCATTCACCTGAAAATTATAAACGCATTACAGAACACGAACTATGTTGCATGTTTCGATACCCTCCGTATTACGCCTCCTGGTATGTCGTTCTTAAGCCTGGCTACCAATTCTCTGCGTGCAACGCCTTCTATCTGATCGTAGTGCGCTGCATGAAGACGTGTATAATGTCGGTGTATATTTTACCTCCTTGCAGAATTAAATACTTTATGACATACAAGACACTGCGGACGACCATCCCTCTCAGTGAATAGAAAGGTATCCTCCAATAGAGGTACAGGGCTCCCGCGGCTAGTCATAGCTGTCATTGAACATGGATTATTGCGTCAGTTGCGGCTGCATGCGGCAAGGGGGCAGTGAGTCCGTTTTCCCCCTCCACGCGGGCTCCGAGCTGCCGCAGTGAGCGCTCCGGAGCGCTCCGGCTCCCTGGAGCTTGGTTGGAACAGCCTGCTGTAAGGCATGACCTAGTGCCCATATTACACCAATCTTCGTGCTAAGCTCTTATGTGTTATCATTTGTTTTTAAAACATGAAGACAAACTCACTCAGTTTAAAAGCCCACCATGTACGTTTGCTTAATGGATGTTTTAAACCTAAAAACTGTTTTCTGTCACATTATTCACGAGTACTTTAAATGTCTTGCTGTATAGATAACAACTGAAATATGAGGCATTGTGTATGAGACTCATCTCCTTCTCTATGGTAGAGCAATTCTTCTCAGGCTTCCAGAATGAGATTTTCACTCTGCAGCAGAGTGTGCGCTGATATGAAACTTCCTGGCAGATTAAAACTGTGTGCCCGACTGAGACTCGAACTCGGGACCATGCCTTTCGCGGGCAAGTGCTCTACCAACTGAGCTACCGAAGCACGACTCACGCCCGGTACTCACAGCTCTACTTCTGCCAGTACCTCGTCTCCTACCTCCCAAACTTTACAGAAGCTCTCCTGCAAAACTTGCAGAACTAGCACTCCTGAAAGAAAGGATATTGCGGAGACATGGCTTAGCCACAGCCTGGGGGATGTTTCCAGAATGAGATTTTCACTCTGCAGTGGAGTGTGTGCTGATATGAAACTTCCTTACAGATTAAAACTGTGTGCCCGACCGAGACTCGAACTCGGGACCTTTGCCTTTCGCGGGCAAGTGCTCTACCAACTGAGCTACCGAAGCATGACTCACACCCGGTACTCACAGCTCTACTTATGCCAGTACCTTGTCTCCTACCAGGAAGTTTCATATCAGTGCACACTCCACTGCAAAGTGAAAATCTCATTCTGGAAACATCCCCCAGGCTGTGGCTAAGCCATGTCTCTGCAATAACCTTTCTTTCAGGAGTGCTAGTTCTGCAAGTTTCGCAGGAGAGCTTCTGTAAAGTTTGGAAGGTAGGAGACGAGGTACTGGCAGAAGTAGAGCTGTGAGTTCCGGGCGTGAGTCGTGCTACGGTAGCTCAGTTGGTAGAGCACTTGCCCGCGAAAGGCAACGGTCCCGAGTTCGAGTCTCGGTCGGGCACACAGTTTTAATCTGACAGAAAGTTTCATATCAGCGCACACTCCACTGCAGAGTGAAAATCTCATTCTGGAAACATCCCCCAGGCTGTGGCTAAGCCATGTCTCCACAATATCCTTTCTTTCAGGAGTGCTAGTTCTGCAAGTTTCGCAGGAGAGCTTCTGTAAAGTTCGGAAGGTAGGAGACGAGGTACTGGCAAAAGTAGAGCTGTGAGTATCGGGCATGAGTCGTGCTTCGGTAGCTCAGTTGGTAGAGCACTTGCCCACGAAAGGCAAAGGTCCCGAGTTCGAGTCTCGGTCGGGCACACAGTTTTAATCTGCCAGGAAGTTTCTTCTCAGGCTTGTTCAATTTCTGTAAAGTGTAAGCCATTGGATGCTCTGTAGCCTGTACTTTCTGACTAAGAACACAACTATTACCTAGTTGCTAGCATCACATGACACAATAAATTCCCTTTTGCAATTCAGGAAATTCAGCACAGCTACTTGTTAATGCCTCCTTCAGTTTTTCAAATGTGGCTTGACACTGTGCTGCCCATTGAAACTTCATACCCTTCTTCAACAAATGCAGAAGCGATTGTGCAATATCTGCAAACCCTATCACAAATTTTCTAAATCAATTAGCTAATCCTAAAAATGGCTGCAAGTGTTTGCTTGTCTGTGGTGACACAAAACTTCACATGCATGTATCAACCTAGGATCTGTTTTCACACAATCTTGGCTCTTCACATGTCCTAAGTGGTTCACTTCCCTTAATCCAGATGACACTTCTCAACACCCAAGGTTAGACACAGAAAACTTAATCTCTTAAAAACTCCTTTCAACTATTGCACATCTTCCTCCACGTTCTTTGAAAATACGTTAATATTGTCAAGATCCACTATGCATTGCTGCAGCTTCAGACCCCCTTAACACTCAATTCAGCATATGTTGAAATAAGCTGGAGCATCTATAAACCAAATGGCATTTGCCGATACTGGTAATGATCCCAAAAGACTGTGAATGCAGTCTTTGGTGGGTTCTCTGGACACTACTACCAGTAGGGGGTAACAACTTTTTAAGTCTGTTGTGGAAAAGTATTGACACTGCCGCAAGTAATCCAGGTCTTCGTAATACTTGGTAACAGATAAACATCCATTATAGTTCTACTATTCAGGTAGTGATAGTCACAATGAATCTATATTTCTTTGTACTGTATGTTGATTTTTTGGGTACTACAACAACCAGAGCTCCCCAAGGACCAATAATTTTTCTGTTATGCCATCATTCAATTGCTGATTAATAAAATCTTCCATTATTGGCTGTAAATGATGGGATACCATATATGGTTTCTCATACACAGGTGATTTATCTCCACTCAGAATCCTATGCTGCATTACATGGGTTGCCGGCAGTGGATGATGAGAATCAAATAGGCCTTTAAATTTCAACAATAGTATTTCCATACCTACAATCTCTGCTTGATTTGAATGCTTCATTTCTGCACATAATATAGTTGTACTACTGGTTTGATTATGGCTAAGATCCACACTTGATGTGTCTGCATCTTCCTTGCCTATAAAGTCTAATTTGCTAGCTAACAACCCTGTTGCCAAACTTACTTCATTAGCACCAAAATTATCTGCATTCATGGGAACCACTCTCTCACTGTCTGCTTCCTGTACACATTTGACACTCATGCATATAAAACATAAGTCATTCACCTCTAGTACTTCTACCATACATGATACATTGACATGTAGTTCTTTTCCCACATTCACCCAAAATAATTTCTCTATACCTTAGAGTATTTAGTCTTAATGACTTTGTACATAGTTTAATTGGTTCATCCTTCATGAGAGATGAACCTTGCAGCAGTATGTCATTGACAACAGGTTTCCCCAGTCAGAACAAAGCCTCACTGAGTTCCACTGTGCACTGGTGAATATCAATTTTTGTAACCTGGTCCTTCAGGAGTCCTGCACATACCCTTCTTGATGCGTCGGGTGGCAGTTCCCTTAGGAAAGCATCCAGTGCCCAATGTTTCACTCCATTGAGAATAATTTTGTTCACTTTGTCTCTTCCTGTCAACTCTTTGGTACTCACATTAAACTTTCTTATATTGTAGACAAAATTTTATACTTATTACTTTCACTGTGGCACCCAACTCAGCTGAAAGAATCAAGAGCTATGTTGCTTCTTATAGTGCTGCTTGAGACCTTTCTTAAGCAGCCCAAATGTAAGCATATTTCTTAAACCTTCATAATACATATTTCTTTACTTCCCCTGTCAGGTGCAATTTGGTCATCATTACTTCTCATCTGTCCAGCAGCTAAGTCTTATGGCTGCCAATAAGTCATCTATTAATGCTTACACTCCTCCATTGTCTTGCCCAAAAAGGATTTAACCAAACTGCCAGCAGCTGAGTCCAATGAAGAAGCTGTCAAACTCAGTGAGACCCTATCTTCTCTCATAATAGCTAGCTACCTATGCATTTTCATGCTTGTAAGTGACCTACTTGAGTCACCAATCATTAAATCATTTCTTGTGTGGAAACATCCTGTCTGATACTCCAACACTGTGGGACTTATGTCTGCCAAACAAAAGCTGTAAAACTACCATACTACTACAAGATTTTATGCCCAATCTTGAGCCATCTTGGATCAATCAACTGTTTAGCAAAATAGCCTTAGCTGTGGTGTGTGTAACACCTCATTGGTGCCCATTCCAAACACAGTGTGCTGTGGCCTAAAAGGTTGCACTGTGTGCACCTCACTGGACTTATGTCAGTGTAATCCTCCCTAGAGTTCCCATGGAACTTTGACAGATTGTTGGGTTCCTCAGACCCCACAAACTCTACACTCAAGTTCATATGGTAGTCTTGTTTCACCAGCATTCCCCTTGCACATGAAACAGTAGGGGGAAGAAACAGTCAGTCCACTCACCCCACTGCATTTGCAATGCTGCAATCTGGGGTTGGCAATGTCCTGGATCCATCCATCTGTGGCAGCAATATTTGTAATGTCACTTGTAGAAGTTTCAGGAATTCACTTCTGTCACCACCTGTAGAGATGTAGTATGAGTGACCTCTGTGTATGTTGGGGTAGTTGCTCAACATCCATCATAGAAACTGCAATGTTAAATACTCTTTTTTTATTCCCTCATAAAATACAATAGGCACAGTATTCCTCATTGGCAGTCATTGCCCCAAGGCATAGGCTGGACTTAGTTGGTGAAGTGTCCCTGGCTCAGTGACTGCCATGAATTGGCAGACAAGACTGCAGTACCACACTGACTCTGGCAGACCCAAGAGTCAGGTGGCGACCAGTGAAGGAGGCTTCACTAGCAAGTGCTGGTGCAAATCTCAGTGTGAGATGCATTGGGTGCACAGAACCAATCTGTTGATGCCAGTGCAGAGGGCGACGGCTGACAATGGTGACGTGCACCTGCTCAGTCAAGGGTGGCGAGTGACAACATTTGCCTGCACAGTGAGATGATCAGTGCCAGTGTATGCCTGCAGGCACTGATGTTTAGGCAGCTAGATGGCTGGAGTTCAAACCATGGACCACCAAAGTACTTGACCAGCAGTGGCTCACAGGTTGGAAGGCGCCACATCATCAGTTTCAGTCGTAGCACGTGCAGCAAGCCTGAAGCTACTGAAAAAAGTGTCTGCCGATGAAAGCTTGATGACCCAATGTAGCCCATAGATAGGCACATTGTTCCCCTCACAGCTGGCTAGCTCAATAGTGAACTTATTTATATAGGCTTGGCTTATCTCTGTTTTGTCAAGGGATCATTTCCCATCACTTGAGCCACAACAGAGTTACGGCTAGGTCATGTAGCTTGTGAAGCCTTTATTTTATTTAGCCTTGCCAAGTAAAGCAGCTGCGATGCAACAAGTAGTATGAATGACATGACTTTTATGTCATTCATATTACTGTTGACAAACTTCACCTTGTTGTGTCGTGCCTGAAAATGCTGCAGGGCAGACTGAATCTGGTAGTTGTTAATAAAAAAAATTGTGATCAAGACAGTCTTCCTTCATCTGCTATAACAACTTAAACACAGTTCTAAAAATATGATGTCAGTTATTATATTACTTTTTAATTCATGTTCTTGTAGTCACTGTTATGGAATTCAGTGACTAATGTTTTTCACGTTGACTTCTGTTTTATGTCTAGTTTTAAGGAGCTGAATCTCATTTGCTCTACTGATTTAATTTCTTGAGTAATAATAGTCTAGATTATTTTGGAACTGATTTATTATGTGTGCATAGTGTATGTTTTTTTGATAATGGACAAGAGTTTGCAAGATGAATAGCAACAAATAGCACATAGGTGACTGACTGTTGCCAAACTAAATCAGGTGATGCTGATAAATTACATTAGGAAATGAAACACTAAAGGTACCAGTAGTAGCTGTGTTTTACTATTTGGGCAGCACAATGACTGATGATGGCAGGAATAAAGAGCATATAAAATTTAGACTGGCAATAATAGCAAGGACACTTTTTCTAAAATAAGAGAAATATTTTAACATCACTGAAGTCAGAGACAGAGCACAAGCTCATTACGTATGGGTAAGCTGTGCCTTTATCAAAGGAACTGTCCCAGCATTTGCTTCGAGCAATGTAGCGAAACCATGGAAAACTTAAATTTGGGTGGTCAGATGGGGGATTTGAACTGTTGTCCTCCTGAATGAAAGTCCAGTGTGCTAACCACTGCACAACCTTACTTGGTTTAAGTATTGTGAAATATTTTCCGGAAGTTAGACTTGGGCTGTAAATAGTGCAGATGAGAAGCTTTTGAAATGTGTTACAGAAGAATGCCGAATATGTGGGTAGATACCATAACCAATGAAGAGGTAATGAATCAAGTTGTGGAGGAAGGATTTTTGTTGTTGTTACAATTTGACTAAAAGAAGAGTTAATTTGATATGACACATCCTGAGGTATTAAGTAATAGTTTATTTGGTAATGGATGGGAGTGTTGGGGCTACACAGTGCAGACGGAGGTCAAGGTTTGACTACAGTAGGCAAATTCAGATGGTTGTAGGCTGCAGTAGTTATACAGAGATGAAGAGACTTGCACAAGACAAACAAGCATGAGTAGTTGCACGAAACCAGACTTTGCACTGAGGACAATAACAACATATCTAATGTAATTTCACTTTTATTCAACATCTCAGTACACTGCACTTTCACCTCCTTTCATGAGATACTCAAATTTCATGTATTATCCATCCTTACTCCTGTCTGTTTGTTTTACCATCAACTGGCTTGGAGGAAAATTTTTAGCATCCTGTGTTCTTTTTAAGCATTAATTGTAATTCTGTTATGTGGAATTTTTCTACTATTTTCTAAACTAGACTAGTCAGTATGTCTTTTTTTGTTAACATTTGACTGTCATGTTCAGATAAATAATTTTATTATTGATTACAGTTTTATTATACATTACAATTTATTGGAAAAAATCTTGAATATGATTCCAAGTTTCCTGTACCATGTTACCAATAACCCAAGAAATAGTAGGCATGTCTTCCTACTTTTTATTTAATCTGTTTTTAGCGTACATCATTTCTTTGTAATCATGCCAGCAATAACCCCTTTGATAGAAAAAAAATCACATTGTACACAAATACAGCTTTCCATCATTTCTTTTTATATTTTACAGGTAATATCTGCTGAAAGCATTTATCCTCCCTCATGCATAAATGACTTGAGGATTGTGGAAAGCAATAAAACATTTGTTAACATTTGCTGGACGGCTCCTGGGAAAAACTTGGACTGGGGAAAAGGTATATCTTATTGAGAATATTTGTAATTATTTTTAATAATTTTAAAGTCACTCATATCATATGATTCTTATGAAAATAATGTGAGGTAGTAAGAAAGCATCTACCTAACAAAAATCTGAAGTAAATCACTTGAACTGAATAGAGTGACATTCAAACATAAGTAAAAATGTTGAATCTCAAGCCTTCAGAATTAGTTTTTACTGCTTAGATCACTGCACAGTATGAAGTCAAGGGTATACAATGTACCAGTGTCATTAGTCACTCTCGTACTGCACTGGTGAGTGTGTAGGTGAATTACTACCTGTATGTCAATTTACAAGCACGAATTGTTATAAACTGCCCATTAACCCTTCTGTTCTGTTTGGATCTGTATGACCCAAAATGGTTATAAATTTCGTTTCTTATTACTTAAATATCAAAATAACTTTATAAAATTTGGTGACATTATCTGAAAATGCAAGGGCAGTAAGAGGTTAAAAAAGTTCAAAGATATTTTTAAGTTAGCTGGTCATAAGCCTTAAAAGTTAAATATGTAATTTTCAGGTCAATGAGACCTGACTTTAATATGATTACTCTAAAGTCAAATATTTTCAGGTTGTCTCATATTTTATAGCAGTTATGACTTTCATTGTTCTTACTTACTCTCAACATTCAACAAATCAACAAAGACACTGTTTTTACAACAATGGGCTTGTCATTACAACTTGCCAACTGTTCGAATTATCCATCATTTCTACTCAGTTTGTGTTCTCTATTGTTTGTGATCAGTCTGGATAGTGACATCACGGCAATTAAATAATTGACTGACACTGAGTTGGAAGATTAGTAAATAGCTCAACAGATGAAGGATTTATTTGTGAGTTTGGAGATCATGTCAATATCGCACCTGAAAGCGAGTGTTTTGATGACACTGATGACAGTCCACAGCATGTTCAAAGCAATGTACAGACTTCTGTTTCTAAAAATGGGAACATAGAATGGCAGTTGCAACCACCAGGAGAACACAGCCGCCTACCTGCTTCAAACATCATCAGGAGCACCCAAGGAGTTACCAGGTATGCTGGCAAAATGTGGGATCAAGATATGGACTCTGTGTGACAGAAAATCTTCATATGTACTGAAAACCCAAATTTATACAGGAAAGGAGATTGAAGCAGCACCAGAAAAAAATCAGGGAATGAGAGTAGTTACTGATCTTACCTCTGATTTGCAAGGTCAGAATGTAGCATATGACAATTTTTTATGTCATACAGTTTGGGGCAGCTGCCCCTGAAAAGGAAACTGGCAATGTTAGGAACCATACATAAAAATAGGCCATAGCTTCCACAAAATATGACCAACAAGAAGGATCATAGCGCTTCATTATCTTCACAAATGAAACTGTGTTGGTCAATTATATTCCTAAGAGAAATAAGAATGTTGCACTAATGAGCACTCTACATCTTAGTAGGGAAATAAGTGACCGGGCTGATAAGAAGACAAAAATAATTTCAGATTATAATTCAACCAAAAAGGGCTATAGACACACTCGATCAGCTAACAGGTACTTATACATGCAAATGAGAAACCAATATATGGCCCATGACAGTTTTCTATAATATTCCTAATGTTCCTGCTTATAATGCATATTGTCTTGTCTTGTGGACTTCGATTAACACTAACTGGAATGCAAGAAAATTGACTAGAAGGAGAATGTTTTTGGAGGAACTTGGGAATTCACTGGTTGCAAGGACACCACAGCAAGGAAGCATTTTACAAGAACAGAAGATTCTTTGAGAACAGTTAGGAACATCCAAGACTCTGAAGGAGTGGCAGGTGTGGCTAAATCAGTAACAACAAGGATCTTTACTAAATGTGCACGCTACAAGTTCTGTCTTTCAAGCAATGTCAATAAAACAAAAATGTTGTTTGGAAAGTGTAATAAATATGTATACAAAACACACATCACCTACTTGTGTCCAAACTGCAGTGAGTAAGAAGGAAAGAAAATGATATTGGCAAATGGACAGACAGTTGTACAGGATGACTTTTTGGTGGAAATGTCTGTTGTTCCTAATATACCCAGCGTGAATATTAAAATAATAAATTTTCTTTAGTGAAGTTATGTGTATTATTATTATTAGTATTATTATTATTGCTATTACTATCATCACTATGATCATTAACAACTTACTGTAATTTTACAACAATGTCGATGGCTTACAACTGTACGAAAATTATGCGTGAGTAGAAGTTTTTTTCAGTGTATTATTATGTCAGGTCATATTGAGCCATACAGCACATTTGTACAGTAAAAGCAAACAGAACAGCAGGGTTAAGTGGTTCCTCTTGTAAGTCTGACACTCAGAATTTTAGAACAAATCCTTCTGTGATGTAGGTTCAAAATGGTTCAAATGGCTCTGAGCACTATGGGACTTAACTTGTGATGTCATCAGTCCCCTAGAACTCAGAACTACTTAAACCTAACTAACCTAAGGACATCACACACATCCATGCCCAAGGCAGGATTCGAACCTGCGACCGTAGCGGTCAATTTTGAGCACCACACACACACACACACACACACACACACACACACACACACACACACACACACACACACACATCCACACACACACACACACACACAAGGAAAATTAAGAAATAAACTGCAACAGTCAACTCCTTATTGTGAGATCAACCAACTTTTTAAGGGTTCCACTGCACAGTGAGATGGTGATTAGTGACACTCTGCTGTTACATTAGATGTATTTATTGTGTTAGACCCTCAGGGCAGATTCCCTTTCTATTTTTTTGCTGTTTCCATCTGTCAGCCCTACTCATGTTGTTCATATTGGCAGCTGAAAGGAATTACATGTTTGCTATAGTAAGAAGCACTTCTTTCTTTCATATTGTGAATACTGATTTTTCTAACTACCAGATTTTAATAGCTTTATATTTGTTTCATTAAAAGCTTATCTTTGAAGCTGTTGGTACTGTCAGTTTTATGTTCCAATTCATATGAATGTGTGACAACTGCATAATGAATTTAAGTGCTGTAACCATACAAATGGTACTGTTCTAACATACACCCTGAACAACATATAACTGTTGCAAAAGGAGACTAATCCTGATTTCTAAGTTAATACTACAATTAACCTACAGCACTGACAATTTTTTGTCTTCCTGTCCATGTTATCAAGCCTTGAAGCTCTGAATGTGATATGCTTGCCAAACAATGTTTGATACCACTAAATTTTAAGAGTGCCATTTCAAAGTGATCCTTGGTGAGATTGGTGTAGGAGAGAACAGCTCTGTTTGAGTTATAAATCTGGAGTGACTATTAATTGGAATGGATTTACAATTGGGATTAAAATGTTCTGGAGTACAGGAGACTTTACCAAAGTTTTCAAACTATATCATTGAGCATGAACCTGGAGGATTTTCCTGCAAATTACCATTGTAAGGTCTATTAATCTTGTAAAGCATATGTAAGTGTGTTATAATTTAGATTCCTAGTACTTCCAGTTACTTTTTCTAGAAGCTGTGACCATATCTGTGGTGTTAGTAAGCTTTCTTCACATGCTAATATCATAAATTGGTGGAATACTTGTCTAGTCACCATACAATGCACCATACTGATTTTATTTCAGTTGTTGCTCATAGGAGCAAAAGACATCTTAGGCTTAGCCCAGCTGGTACTCTTTTCATTGTTAATGAGGTTGGGTGCCACATGTCATTAATTTTATCAACTCAGGATAATAATGCAGTGGCCAGAAACTTTTTATCATTAGGTTCCATCATAGTGGTGCTTCTCTCACTTTTCTTTACATATCTGTAAAAGTAAATTTCTTCACACAAATGTTTGATATTACATAAAGCTGGTTTTCTGTGAATTATGGGAAAAATCACCAAAACAACAATAACTTAGGAAAATGTAGAGCAACTGCTCATAAATTGAGAAAGCTGTCGTGGAATCAGTGCTGCAAAAAAGTATTTCACATATAGTAAGCTTTAAAACAATGAATAAAACCTATACAAAATTAATGCTCATGCCCCAACAACTGAAAAAAATTGTCTAATAAAAACAAAGGAAGAGGTAGAGAAATTTTGGGACCTTCTAGAACAAACTGTGAACAGAGTAAATAAAAATAATGTAAAAATCTTATTGGAGATTACAATGCTTAGTTGGGAAAAGAAAGGAAGTATAAAGATATAATTGGAAAATGGAGTCCACATAAATTTACGAACAAAAATGGTCAAAGACTTGTAGAACTCTGCAGAGAACACAACCTTATATCTAAATCAACATACTTTAAGGGGAAGCCAAGTAAACTTAAAACATGGAAACATCCAGACTGGAGGAAGGGGGAGTGGCAGCTAGACCATGTCTGTATGGCCAAAAATTTTCATAAGGAGAGCCACAATGTTACAGTACTGAGAGGGGTAGACACAGGCTCAGACCATTATATAGTTAAAATTAAAATCAAATTCACTCCGTTAAAGAAGAGGACCAAAAAAACTAATAAAATAAAAAGGAGGTTTGACCCACATCAGCTAATTAAAAATAATAAATACCAACAAATAACATAAACCATAAAATTAACAGATGATCTAGAACAACTAGTGCCTAATCTTAAAAAAGAAGCGGAGAATCTAGCTCCCTTGAACCCACAACGGAAACATGCATAGTGGACATCAGAATGTGACAAATTCCATTAAGATAGACACCAAGCATGGTTAAAGTTTCAAACACATAAAACTGAAGAAAATGCCATCAACCTAAAAAATGAAAGAAAAAAGTTCAAACAAAATATTAGAAGAATCAAGAGAGGATTCCATGAAGATATTATAAACTCTATAGAAGGTAATTATCATAAAACAAACTCCAGGAACTACTATAAAATCTTTGGGAAACAACTACAACAATATGAGGCCCCTACACTAATACTGAAAGATGAAGATGGAAGAATGACACACAGTAACAAGGAAAATGCAGAAATCATGGCAAAAGCATTTAACAAACTTCTGAATTGTGAGGAACCCAAAGAACCCTTACAAATCAACATAAATACCTCAATAAAAACCAAACCTAACAAACTAGACCCTCCAACTTTCCAAGAAGTAGAAAAAATTCTTAAAGAACAAAAAAACTATAAGGCATGTGGAGAAGATCAGGTTTTTGTTGAAATGTGGAAATATGCAAGTGACACAGTCAAGACCTCCTTAATCATGGCTCTAACAAAAATTTCGGTAACAGAACGATTCCCCGAACATTGGACCACAGCTATCATCCACCCAATACACAAAAAGGGAGATTAGAGCAACCCAGACAGCTACAGAGGAATCTCTCTCCTAGATTGCACATACGAAATTCTATCCAAGATTTTATATGAAAGAATCAAGGAGCAATTAGAACAGGAGTTAGGGGAATATCAGGGAGGTTTCAGACCATGAAGAAGCTGTGCAGAGCAGATAATTAGTTTAAAATTGATTATGGCATACTACAAGAAACAGAACAGATCTCTGTCAATAACATTTGTAGATTGTAAGAAGGCATATGACTGTCTCCACAGACCTTCAGTATTAAAAGTTTTAAGAAATCTAGGACTCCATCCAAAACTAATTAAAATAATACAACTCACTCTAACCAACACCAAATCAAAAGTGAAGTTTAGAGGAGAAATTTCGGAACCATTCCTCATAAAAACAGGCTTAGGACAAGGTGACTGCTTATCACCATTACTGTTCAACTCTGCACTGGAATACATAATGAGAAAATGGTACAAGGACAATCCGAAGATCATAAGAATTGGAAGTGCAAAAGATGATATTAGCTTAAACTACTTGGGATTCGCTGATGATCTTGCTCTCCTAGCCAACACCATTCAAGAAGCCAGGCAACAAGTGAAACCACTACAAGAAATAGCAGAGAAAGTAGGCCTTAGAATATCATTTGAAAAAACTGAGATTATGCTAACTGATCCACTACCTGCAAACAAAATTACAATAGGAGAACAGGAAATCAAAATTGTTGATAAATTTAAATATTTAGGTGAAATAATAACATACAATCTAAATGAGAAGCCATCATGGCAGAATAGAATAAAAAAACTGAACTACGCAAATTACATTACCAAAACTACACTCCTGGAAATGGAAAAAAGAACACATTGACACCGGTGTGTCAGACCCATCATACTTGCTCCGGACACTGCGAGAGGGCTGTACAAGCAATGATCACACACACGGCACAGCGGACACACCAGGAACCGCGGTGTTGGCCGTCGAATGGCGCTAGCTGCACAGCATTTGTGCACCGCCACCGTCAGTGTCAGCCAGTTTGCCGTGGCATACAGAGCTCCATCGCAGTCTTTAACACTGGTAGCATGCCGCGACAGCGTGGACGTGAACCGTATGTGCAGTTGACGGACTTTGAGCGAGGGCGTATAGTGGGCATGCGGGAGGCCGGGTGGACGTACCGCCGAATTGCTCAACACGTGGGGCGTGAGGTCTCCACAGTACATCGATGTTGTCGCCAGTGGTCGGCGGAAGGTGCACGTGCCCGTCGACCTGGGACCGGACCGCAGCGACGCACGGATGCACGCCAAGACCGTAGGATCCTACGCAGTGCCGTAGGGGACCGCACCGCCACTTCCCAGCAAATTAGGGACACTGTTGCTCCTGGGGTATCGGCGAGGACCATTCGCAACCATCTCCATGAAGCTGGGCTACGGTCCTGCACACCGTTAGGCCGTCTCCGCTCATGCCCCAACATCGTGCAGCCCGCCTCCAGTGGGGTCGCGACAGGCGTGAATGGAGGGACGAATGGAGATGTGTCGTCTTCAGCGATGAGAGTCGCTTCTGCCTTGGTGCCAATGATGGTCGTATGCGTGTTTGGCGCTGTGCAGGTGAGCGCCACAATCAGGACTGCATATGACCGAGGCACACAGGGCCAACACCCGGCATCATGGTGTGGGGAGCGATCTCCTACACTGGCCGTACACCACTGGTGATCGTCGAGGGGACACTGAATAGTGCACGGTACATCCAAACCGTCATAGAACCCATCGTTCTACCATTCCTAGACTGGGAAGGGAACTTCCTGTTCCAACAGGACAATGCACGTCCGCATGTATCCCGTGCCACCCAACGTGCTCTAGAAGGTGTAAGTCAACTACCCTGGCCAGCAAGATCTCCGGATCTGTCCCCCATTGAGCATGTTTGGGACTGGATGAAGCGTCGTCCCACGCGGTCCGCACGTCCAGTACGAACGCTGGTCCAACTGAGGCGCCAGGTGGAAATGGCATGGCAAGCCGTTCCACAGGACTACATCCAGCATCTCTATGATCATCTCCATGGGAGAATAGCAGCCTGCATTGCTGCGAAAGGTGGATATACACTGTACTAGTGCCGACATTGTGCATGCTCTGTTGCCTGTGTCTATGTGCCTGTGGTTCTGTCAGTGTGATCATGTGATGTATCTGACCCCAGGAATGTGTCAATAAAGTTTCCCCTTCCTGGGACAATGAATTCACGGTATTCTTATTTCAATTTCCAGGAGTGTACATACAACAAAAAAAGCCTATCTATAGATGCAAAATTAAAACACTGTAAAACAGTTACACAACCAGAAATAATGTATGCAGCTGAAACTATCTTCAAAACAACTAATACAGCAGAAATTGACAGAGTCCTAAAAATAGAAAGAAGAATAATTAGGACATGTATAAATAAACAGTATAAAATAAATGGACATTGGAGAATCGCATCAAATGAAACAGTATATAAGAAAATAGGAGCACAATCAGGAAGAAACGCATCTCATTCTTTGGACATCTGATGAGAACTCCAGAAAACAGAATTAGTAAAAAAATAATACACAAATTGTGGAATAGCAAGAGCGACATTAAATGGATCACAGAAATTAAGGAAGATATAAAAGAACTCCAAATTACAGTAGATGAACTAAAAAACAAGACAGAGAAAACCAGAATACTGCAAGACCCGCAAACCAGACTACAAATGAAAATCAATAAAAGGAGTACAGGAAGAGTGGTCTCAGATGAAGAAAGAAAGAAAATATCTTAAAGAATGAAGAAATATTGGGCAGACAGAAGAGCAAAATGCCTTTCATATAAGAATAGACTCTAATAATTATATTACCTAAATATCATATTAAGTTATTGTTGAGCCAAATTGTATCCCTGTGTAACAACTTGTTTACAACTTTGTATTTTTGACTAGAGTACTCCAATGAAGTCCATAAAATAAATAATAAAAAAAAGTGAGGGTATGAGGGCACTCAAGCTATGTGAGTGTAAGAACACTGAATAGATCAGGGCAGAGCAGACTCAGATATGATAGAACTCCTCTTGCTCAAAGACAGTGCCAACAATTTTTAATCACTGTATCCAAATATCACACGATACTTTGTAAAGGTGATACATATGTGAAGCTAACAGCTGTGTGTATACCACTTATGATTCCTCTAATGAGAGAGCACTTGCCATGAGCACTTCAACATGTACAATGAATAGCAGGTCGTTTTCATCTGAGATGTGTCCCCATTGAGGGTGGAAAGTGCTAGACAATTCTTTTTGATTTGGCAGGAGGACAACTAAATCTACATTTATGTGCATACTCTGCAAATCACTGTGAATTGAATGCTTGAGGGTGCTCCCTATAGTATCAAATATTAGACATGCTCTCCATTGCATTCAAATATGTGGAGTTTGGGAGGAACAACCACTGAAATGTCTCTTTGTGCACTGTAAGTACTCTAATTTTGTATTCACATGCCCTGTGGGAACATCTAATTTTGTATTCACATTCCCTGTGGGAACAATGTGTAAGGGACTGTATGCATTCCTGACCTCACTTTACCATGATTCTTGGAACTCTGTAAGCACATTTTTATAGGACAGTTGGCGTCCATTTTCAAGGGTCTACCAGTCCAAGTTTTGTGTCATATCTGTGATGATCTCCCAAAGCACTTCTTTGTATATCAAACAATGGAAGCTCCAGGTAGGGATATCAACAATGTAGGAAAAGATAGATTGCTACTTAACCATAAAGAAGACACATTAAGTTGCAGACAGGCACAATGAAAAGATGTGTACGTATGGCTTTCAGCCACAGCCTTCATCAGCAAAAGAGAAGCACACACCATTCATACACAAGCAAGCACACCACATGCACACATGAATGCCAACTCCAACAGCACAGACTGGAATGCAACTATCACGTGGGATGCAAGCAGCAATCTCTATCACGTGGGATGCAAGCAGCAATCTGGAGAAGGGAGGAAAGGGGGAGGGGAAGGGGAAGAAAGGGGAAGGGGAAGAAAAGGGAAGGGGAAGGAGTATTAGTGTACAGGTGTGGGGAGGCGAACACTGTCTGGCAGAATGTGCGCAGACTAGAATTCCAACAGGCACACCTTCAGGCAGGAAGGTGGGGGAAAAAGAGTAAAAAGGAGAGGAGCAGAAGTCCAGCCTCCAATCCCTGCTCAAAGCCTTATGCCCTTCCCAGAAAGTCTCCCCTAAATCAATTTCCCTCCTCACCTCTATAACACCCCGCACACCCCCTTTTTACATGCTCCCCAGAATCCACAAACCCTCCAAACCTGGATGCCCCATTATGGGTGGTTATTGTTCAACAACTGAAAATATTTTAGCCCTCATTCACCAACACCTCCAAACAATTAACCATAATCTAGCCTCACATGTCAAAGACACCAACTACTCCCTTCACTGACTCTCCACCATCCCCACTCCTATACCTCCATGATTGCTACTTGTCACTGTTGACGCCACCTCCCTATCCACCAACATCCCTCACACCGGTGGTCTTAGTGCTGTTGAACACTGCCTTTGCCAATGTCCTTCAGATTCAAACCCACTATCTCATTCCTCATACACCTTACTAACCTTATCCTAACCCACAGCTAATTCTCCTTTGAAGGGATGGTATACGAACAAATCTGTGGCACAGATTAGGGCACCCACATGACACCCTCCTATGCCAACATGTTTATGGGCCATATAGGGCCTCCCAAAACCTCAAAACCTTAGTTTGGTTCAGGTTTATTGATGACATCATCATGATCTGGACTCAGGGCCAAGGTTCCCAATATTTGTTCCATCACAACCTCAACACCTTTTCTCCCATCCACTTCACCCGGGCTTCCTCAACCAGGCATGCCACCTCGCTGGATATTGACCTCCTCCTCTCTGATGGCTCCATTCACTGTCCACATCAAACCCACCAACCATGAAGAGTAACTGCTTTTCAACAGCTGTCATCACTTTCACACCAAACAATCCCTCACATACAGCCTGGCCACCCAGGCTACAGCATATCTACAGTGACAAGAACTCCCTTGCTCAGTACACTGAGGATCTCACCAACGGCCCTTCACAGACAGGCACTATCTCCCAGACCTAGTCTCATGCCATTTCCCCTCACATCCCCATCCTCCCACCACATCCAAGTACCAGCCACAAATGAGTGTCTCCTTTGTCTCCCAGTACCACCCTACACTGGAGCAATTGAACCACATCCTTCACCAGGGCTTTGATTACCTACCATAATGACCTGAAATGAGGGACATCCTACCTGAGATCCTTCCATCCCCCTAATGTGGTGCTCTGTTGCCCACACAATCTCTACAACATCTTAGTTCCACTCCCTAGCCACAAGGATCATATCCCAGTGGAAGACCCAGGTGCAAGGCATGCCCAATCCACCCACCGAGCACTTCCTATTCCAGTCCTGTCACAGGTTTACCCTACCCCATCAAGGGCCGGGCCACCTGTGAAAGCAGCCAAGTCATTACCGAAACTGTGTTCTGTGATTTTGTAGTGAGTTGTTTAAATACCGATGCTGTCGTATAGCCCTCAGAATGACTGTTGAAATGCCTCTTCATGCACTGTAAGTACTCTAATTTTGTGTTCACATTCCCTGTGGGAACACTTTACTGTGGTTTGCAGCCCCCACCCCCACCCCCTCTGTCCTATCACCTCCTCCCCATTCTTGTGTCCCACACTTCGTCCCCCACCTTATGCCAATTCACTCGCCCATCTTTCACTACCTCCCTGCCCCACACCCTCCTGACGCTGTGTCTCTTGGCATTCTAGAATCTGCACATTCTGCAGACAGAGTTTGCCTCTCCCCCCACCCATACACTTCTGTCACTTTCCCTTCCCCTTGCCTGCCACCTGCAGATTGCTGCTCATGTCCCTTGTGGTAGTTGCATTCTGGTCCAAGCTGCAAGAGTTGGTGGTCATGTGTGCATGAGGTGTGCACACATGCTTGTGTGTATGAATGGTGTATGTTTCTCTTTCACTGATGAAGGCTGTGGCTGAATGCTTCTTGTAAATATCTTTTAATTGTGCCTGTCTGCAACTTAACTTGTCTTCTTTATGGTAAGTAGCAATCAATTTTTTCCTACATTGTTGTTCTTCTTTGTATATGTTTAACATCCCTAGTTAGTCCTTTAGGTATTTATCTATTTGCTGTCTATATAACATTCAGTTTTTGGAGTTGTCATAAAATTAATAAGTGATGTTGTTACAGAGCATCATGTAGAGGTATCTTTAAGGACCTAAAAATAATGACTTTGTCATCTATATTTATATTTGAAAGTATCTACTTCATTAAAAACCACCAAGTTTCAGCTTTGAATAGTGAGATCCACAATTACCAAACATGGAACAGGGATGACTATCATAGGGATGTGCACAGAAAATCTATACCTCAGAACAGTGCTGTTTACAAACCAAAAATTATTTACAGTACATT
Organism: Schistocerca cancellata; assembly: GCF_023864275.1. Classification (NCBI taxonomy): domain Eukaryota; kingdom Metazoa; phylum Arthropoda; class Insecta; order Orthoptera; family Acrididae; genus Schistocerca; species Schistocerca cancellata. The sequence goes on along the minus strand of NC_064630.1, from coordinate 580,530,024 downwards.
GCCAGATAACATCAAAAAATACCAAACAGTAATACATTTAAAAAAGAACTAAAAAATCTGCTAATAGAGAACAGCTTCTACAGCATTAATGAATACCTGGAATTTTGTTCAAATCTGTGGGTCTGCTTCATAACTCTCTAACCAAAAGTTCATAATTATCAAACCATTCCTAGATAAAACTAAACTTTTTTTATCCATGTATGTATCTAATTATGCACCTCACTTTTGTGCCATATGTTACTATGCATATTTAAAGAAAGTAGTGGTTTTAGTAAAATCAACCAAGGTGTTTCGCTAGCTTTTATCTATATGTACGATACATATACAGGGTTATTACAAATGATTGAAGCGATTTCACAGCTCTACAATAACTTTATTATTTGAGATATTTTCACAATGCTTTGCACACACATACAAAAACTCAAAAAGTTTTTTTAGGCATTCACAAATCTTCTATATGTGCCCCTTTAGTGATTCGGCAGACATCAAGCCGATAATCAAGTTCCTCCCACACTCGGTGCAGCATGTCCCCATCAATGAGTTCGAAAGCATCGTTGATGCGAGCTCGCAGTTCTGGCACGTTTCTTGGTAGAGGAGGTTTAAACACTGGATCTCTCACATAACCCCACAGAAAGAAATCGCATGGGGTTAAGTTGGGAGAGCGTGGAGGCCATGACATGAATTGCTGATCATGATCTCCACCACGACCGATCCATCGGTTTTCCAATCTCCTGTTTAAGAAATGCCAAACATGATGGAAGTGCGGTGGAGCACCATCCTGTTGAAAGATGAAGTCGGCGCTGTCGGTCTCCAGTTGTGGCATGAGCCAATTTTCCAGCATGTCCAGATACACATGTCCTGTAACATTTTTTTCGCAGAAGAAAAAGGGGCCGTAAACTTTAAACCGTGAGATTGCACAAAACACATAACTTTTGGTGAATTACGAATTTGCTGCACGAATGCGTGAGGATTCTCTACCGCCCAGATTCGCACATTGTGTCTGTTCACTTCACCATTAAGAAAAAATGTTGCTTCATCACTGAAAACAAGTTTCGCACTGAACGCATCCTCTTCCATGAGCTGTTGCAACCGCGCCGAAAATTCAAAGCGTTTGACTTTGTCATTGGGTGTCAGGGCTTGTAGCAATTGTAAACGGTAAGGCTTCTGCTTTAGCCTTTTCCGTAAGATTTTCCAAACCATCGGCTGTGGTACGTTTAGCTCCCTGCTTGCTTTATTCGTCGACTTCCGCGGGCTACGCGTGAAACTTGCCCGCACGCGTTCGACCGTTTCTTTGCTCACTGCAGGCCGACCCGTTGATTTCCCCTTACAGAGGCATCCAGAAGCTTTAAACTTCGCATACCATCACTGAATAGAGTTAGCAGTTGGTGGATCTTTGTTGAACTTCGTCCTGAAGTGTCGTTGCACTGTTATGACCTACTGATGTGAGTGCATTTCAAGCACGACATACGCTTTCTCGGCTCCTGTCGCCATTTTGTCTCACTGCGCTCTCGAGCGCTCTGGCGGCAGAAACCTGAAGTGCGGCTTCAGCCGAACAAAACTTTATGAGTTTTTCTACGTATCTCTAGTGTGTCGTGACCATATGTCAATGAATGGAGCTACAGTGAATTTATGAAATCGCTTCAATCATTTGTAATAGCCCTGTATAATTTTGTAATCTAATTGAGCAGAATAATGTTTTGTTATAAAGATGTGTTGATACGAATGACAAGATTTTGTACATGATGTAAATATATAATATTTTATACTTTTTTGTACTTTGACAAGCCCAATATCATGAATGTGATAATAGGGGCACTAATAAATAAATAAAAATGAATAAATAAATCAAACAAGGAACAGGATGACTATCATAGGGATGCACACAGAAAATCAATATATCAGAACAGTGTAGTTTACAAACAAAAATCCTCTACAGTGAATTACCAGATAACTTCAAAACATACCAAACACTAACACATTTAAAAAATAACTAAAAAATCTACTAACTAACAACAGCTTCTACAGTATTACTCATTATAGGCAATATTGCTCAGATCTGTTGGTTCTGCCTCAAAATCTCTCCAAACAAAAATTCATAGTCATCCAAGTATTCCTAGATAAAACTAAACTCCTTTTACTAATTTACTAATGTGTCTAATTATTTATGTATTTTTCGGGCCATATATGTGGATATGAAAATCTACAGTTTATTAAGCCTATTTAATTACAGCATTTAAGATTTTAGTAAAACTGACCAAGATGTTTCAGTAATTTTTCAGCAATACATTTATTTTCTCTATGTACAAAATTATAATTTCTTGTGCCTAATCAAGCAGAAAACCATTTATGTTACTACAGTCATGAAGATGTGTTTATAAGAAAGCATCTAGGTGTGGTGAAATATTACTAGTTATATGTGACTTTATTTTGTACATTAATGTAAATGTGTAAAATTTTATATTGTTTTGTACTTTGACAAGTCCAACATCATGAATGTGATCAAATGGACACTAAATAAATAAATAAAAATTTCAGTTTACATATATTGCCATGTGAGGTGTTTTTCTTTTTGTGAGTTGATTTTAAGTGATTGATATATTACGAGATGCCAAGTCTTTACTCTTTCCCTTTGATAACAGTTACCTTCTTTTCCGAATTTCCTGGCTACCATCTTCTTTTCTCTTGATGTTGTGGTCCCGCTATGCAGTGACGTGTATTTGACTGCTGACTTCTTTTCTGATTGCAGAGAGGTGAGTGCTATGAGAGAGCTTCTCCATTTAAACAACTCACAACAAAATAATAAAACATGGTTTCTGTAAATCTTCTATATTCAGATAAGTTCTCAACTCACAACAGTTGATATTTAACAAAGCTCTTCAGACAACATGTTCATACATGATGCTTCACTGCTTGACCAAAGCCACAAGTTTCCACTTAACTCAAGATATCATAGCTTAGTGTCTATATAACAATGTTCATTTTTCTTTAGTTCTTTACCATTGTCATCAGGCCCTTTCTTCTTTGGAGTCCACAGCACCCCCAAAGCATGACTGCAACATGCAAGTGATCCTTCACTGGCCAGTGCAAGTTACACATCTGTCATTGCTTTTTCTTTCTCATATCTGCACATAAATTCCAACAAACTTGGACACAGCAGATGCTCTTTACACTAGTACTAATTGAAGTCACATTTTTCACAGGCACATCTTTCACTGGTTTAGTTAAAGAAAGTGAAACGTGTTGCTATGCTTTATAGCAACATGTACCACTTAGTTCTGATGACATCAGTGTGTTGTAGTGGTTAGCATCACTAGCTGGTGTACTGGGTTTCAGTGGTCAAACCTTATCACCAGCAATTATTTGTTATTTCTTATTTACCATTTCTGAAAGAATTCTAGAATGTCTTATGAATGTAATGTTTGTATATTTGGAATATTTGATAAATGTCTTCTTTGTTTTTCAGCCTCAGTATTTAACCTGGAATATTCAATGTTTGTATAAATAACTGCACTCTGTCCAAGAGTTCTATTCTGCTCTGGCTTTATGTTGGTGTTCTTAATGAACATGCTTTCAGTGCTGAATGTTTTATTTCAGTGACAACCCAACTTTCGGATTTGGAATGGACTGTAATTACCATATGACAATATGATGATATGCAATGTTGTTCCAATTGTACTTTTCTTACTGGGGCATGATAAACACATATACTGATATAAAAGTGAAGACTGTAAATTATCAGTTTGTTGTTACAAAATCAAATTTTGCTTATATACACTAACAAATTTACAAGGCGACACTACAGTTTGAAACTTCTATGTATAGGTGTTCAAATCAGCTATCTTATAATCAGATTGTAGTCTATTGTAAAATTTTATGTGGACTGCAGCCTGCATCTCTTTTATTGCCAGTAGTTCTGTGAAAATTTACCCTTATCAGTGTGTTGCAATTATACACTGAACAGCCAAAGAAACTGGTACACCTTCCTAATATCATGTAGGGCCCCGCGAGCACGCAGAAGTGCCGCAATGTAATGTGGCATGGACTTGAATAATATCTGAAATAATGCTGGAGGGAACTGACATCATGAATCCTGCAGGGCTGTCCACAAATCCGTCAGAGTACGAGGGGCTGGAGATCTTTTTTGAACTGGTAGTTGCAAGGCATCCCAGATATGCTCAATGAAGTTCATGTCTGGTGAGTTTGGTGGGCAGTATAAGTGTTTAAACTCGGAAGAGTGTTCCTGGAGCCACTCTGTATCAATTCTGGATGTGTGGATTGTTGCATTATCCTGCTGGCATTGCCCAAGTCTCTCGGAATGCACAATGCACAATGGACGTGAATGGGTGCAGGTTATGATACAGGATGCTTATGCACATGTCACCTGTCAGAGTCATATCTAGACATATCAGGGGTCCCATATCACTCCAACTGCGCATGCCCCACATGATTACAGAGCCTCCACCAGCTTGAACAATCCCCTGCTGACTCGCAGGGTCCACAGATTCATGGAGGTTGTCTCCATATACATACACGTCTATCTGCTTGATATAAATATAATAGAGGGAAACATTCCACGTGGGAAAAATATATTTAAAAAGAAAGATGATGAGACTTACCCAACAAAAGCGCTGGCAGGTCGATAGACACACAAATAAACACAAACATACACACAAAACTCTAGCTTTCGCAACCAACGGTTGCCTCGTCAGGAAAGAGGGAAGGAGAAGGAAAGAAAAAAGGTAAGTCTTTCCGCTCCCGGGATTGGAATGACTCCTTACCCTCTCCCTTAAAACCCAATCCTTTTTTCTTTCCTTCTCCTTCCCTCTTTCCTGACGAGGCAACCGTTGGTTGCGAAAGCTAGAGTTTTGTGTGTATGTTTGTGTTTATTTGTGTGTCTATCGACCTGCCAGCGCTTTTGTTGGGTAAGTCTCATCATCTTTCTTTTTAAATATATCTGCTTGATATAATTTGAAATGAGACTCGTCTGACCAAGCAACATGTTTTCAGTCATCAACAGTCCAATTTTGATGATAGGCCCAAGCGAGGTGTAAAGCTTTGTGTCCTACAGTTATCAAGAGTACAAGATTGGGTCTTTGCCTTCGAAAGCCCATATCGATGATGTTTCACAGAATGGTTTAGATGCTGAAACTTGTTGATGGCCCAGTATTGCAATCTGCCGCAATTTGCAGACGGGTCGCATTTCTGTCACGTTGAATGATTCTCTTCAGTCATCATTGGTCCCGTTCTTGCAGGATCTTTTTCCAGCTGCAGCAGTGTCAGAGATTTATTGTTTTACCAGATTCCTGATATTCATGGTACACTAATGAGATGGTCGTATAGGAAAATCCCCACTTCATCACTACTTCAGAGATGCTGTGTCCCATTGCTCGTGCGCCGACTATAATGCCATGTTCAGACTCACTTAAATCTTGATAACCTGCCATTGTAGCAGCAGATGCAGATTTGTCAATCAAGAAAATTATATTTTCCCTAAGTTATCATGACTGAGGAATGCTGAGACCTGTTTTGATAAATAGATATTTTTACTGTCTTACAAATATGATCTGTATACTCTTTCAGTGACAAGTTATCCACAATTATTCACAAAAATGTGTGTCTCTTTGTCTATCTGCGTGCCACTGTAGGTGTAAATGGTGTAACATTTATATTTAGAATATAGTTAAGAAGTAATTACATTGTACTGTCTTCACAGTAAAGTAAGATTGCAGAATATTGCAACTGATTTCACTACTGTTGACAGCAGTTTGTATATCAATGCTACAGGTGACAAAGATGTGTCATGTGGATAGCTTATGAATTTGTAATTTTTGTGTTCAGTAAATCATTAACATATATAAGAAGCAGAAAAATATACTTTCTTGCAGCTTACCACATTGAAGTATCCTGTAGGTTGACTCACTTGTTAGCAACTGTTCATTCATTCTCTGAGTTAGCTTAACACACTGTTTCCTGTGGTGAAATAGGTGGTAACTGCTTTAAAAACTATCACTCTCATCCCTTAGTCATTCTTGTAATTTATGCAATAAAATGGAATGATCCACAGTATCAAAAGCTTTACTCACATCCAGGGAAGTTCTATTATTATGTCTCCTTTATCCCGATAGTTTAATATTTCGTATATAAAAGTTGCTGCTGCTGTCACAGCAGATATTCCTTTCCTAAAAACTTGCTGCAAATTGTTGAGATGATGACATTCCTTTAAATATGCCTCTACTTGTTTTAATATTACTTTCTCAAGTTACTTAAAAAATACTGAAGTTAATGATATTGGTCTGCAGTTTTCTGTGAGAGTTTTAATTCATTTCTTATATGACGATAGAAATTCAGTAATTTTCAAGAGATAAGGAAAATCTACATGGCAGAGGACAGTATTTATTAGGTATAAGGGGCTTCATTTGTTCTCTTCTGCATCCCTTTAGCAACTTATGTAAAATATTATCCCAGCTGCAAGACATTTTAGCTTTAAGTTTTGCGATGATTCTAGGAAATCCCTCTCAGTAATACCATGGACGAAAAAAAAAAAAATTACTGTTGTTGATAACATAAAAATTGGGCACCCAGTCACATACTTCATTTGTAACAGTTTTGTTGAACTCTTGTACACATTTCTCACAAGCTTCTGTTGTGCATTTATTATTTCATCAATTTATTTTAACTTCATGCTATTGTGTTCACAAAACTGCTTTTCCATGCACTTTTTATACATTATTTTCCAGACTGTATTACTAATACAGCTGAAGGTGCTGATTCAACAGGCATATTTCTGAGCTCTAATGTTAGTCAAAGGGTCTCTGTATTTCCTAATGAATAGTTCCTGTTTTGTTAAAAAATGTTGTAATTTAGTATCTTGAAACTATGTGTGGGTCTCACACATCATACACTTGTGTCCATTTTAGAGTGTAATATACAGAGTGTTTCAAAAAGAATATACGTATTACAAAGTATTATTTTGTCCAAACTATCGACTGCTGCACCTCGGCTCGGCTATTGGAGAAACAAATACATAGTCTAGTTTATATTAATAGCCATTAGATGTCAGTTGTCTTCTGTTTTGCTTGGTAACCTTCATATGGTTAAAATGGCTACTCCGCACCAGAAATAATTTTGTGTTCTCAAGTTTATGAAGTGCAATTTTGTGATTACAGTGCAAAGATGTTTCAGGTTGAGGTAGCAAATTGATCCTCCGAATGGGTGGGACATTCACAGATGGTATCAACAGTTTCTAGATACAGGATGTGTATGTAAAGTAAAGAGTCCTGGCCGCCCTCATGTTCCTGAAGAAAATGTTGCGTGAATTCAAACTACTTTGAATATAGTCCTTCAAAATCAACTCATCATGCCACTCAGGAGTTACAACAGCCTACAACAACAATTTGGCATGTTTTGAGATGTCAGTTGGTTATGAAGCCATACAAGTTACAGCTGTTACAATCTCTGCCTTCTGATGACAAACACAAACATGTGGCATTTTGTAATGAGGTTCTTGATGCTATTGACAATGATAACACTTCCACACAACACATTGTGTTCAATGATGAAGTGACTTTCCACGTTAGTGGTCAGGTAAACAAACACTATGTTCGCATTTGGGGCCTACAGAACCCACATGCAGCCACCGAACATGTAGGAGATTCAGCCAAAGTCATTGTGTTTTGTGTGATATACCAATCATTTGTTTACGGCCCATTCTTCTTCGATAGAAACACGGTTAACAGTCAGCAGTATCTTGCTGTGTTACAAAACTTGTCGTTGTTGAGGCTGCACGAAGAAAACTTCATTTCAAGATGGGGCACCCCCATATCTGAATGAAACTCTACAGAACCATTGGATGGTCATGAAGGAGCTGACCATTTAGCATGTCTCAGCTGGGCTCACAGTCACCGGATTTGACACCCTGTCACTTCTTCCTGTGGGGTTTCGTTAAATAAAACATTTCTGTACCACCACTCTCACAGAACTTGGAAGAGTTGAAGAACTAGATCCGTACTGCTATAACATCAGTGATGAAGAACATGCTTGCCCGAGTAAGGGAGGAATTTGATCATAGATTTGATATTGTTTGTGTTGCTGATGGAGGACATATTGAACATCTGTAATCTGAACTTGAGAAGTTTGTAAATATGTGTGTTAAGTTTCATATTCATATGTCTTAAAGTTTAATAAATATATGCATTCAAAATATGTATATTCTTTTTGAAACTCCCTGTTATGTTCCATCCTTTAAAGGAATGAAATACAGAAACTACATTTATGTTTATTTTATTTCTATCAGTAAATTTTCTGTTAGTCCTACGTATACCACAATTGTTTCTGCAATTGTAAATTCCTCCATATTTCACTTTGTAACTACTGTAAACAATAACATAATACTATTATTTATTCTTCTTTGTTGTTGCAGTTGACAAATACATCATTAAATACATAAGGATGGAGTCATGTCCTCATATGTTCCAAACCAATTTGTCAGTGTGGACTGCAGAAGTTGTTGCACCAGTTTTGACACAACCTTCTGGAAAACCTGAATGCCTTGTTTTAAATTATACACCCTATCTTTCCCTCAATACTTGTCTCTGTCTTTCTATGTATGCCAAAGTTGAGGAGGGTTTGTCAGGTCCACTGTCAAATGTTGTTCAGATATATTGCCCAACAATAAATGACACTAAAGAAAACTCATCATTGGAAGAGACACCATTCTTCCAAACAAGTGATACATGTTGTACAGAGGAAAGCACTGTTACTACTATCAGTGATACGCCCCGTAGCTCAGTTATTTCAGAAACTGTCAATGATCAATCATTGTGGCCAAATAAATCAAGAAATGAGACTGGAATCAAAATTCAGGAAACAAGTAACTTTCCATTTGTACCCTTAATAACTGTGATTGTGATTTTGTTCATTATTATAGGTGGTCTTTTAATATTGAGGAAATGGAACAAACTAAGACATGTCTGTGTCTCTCATTCTTACAATGTATATCGTGCTAAGTATAAGCAAAGGAAGTCCCATCTTGTAACATATACATCAGTTGAGTCTGTTTCGCCTGAAGCAACAGATTAGTAAAATATCTGAATTGCACTACTACAAAAATAAACAAAAGTAAATAAAGACTTTTTTCGTTCTCAATCCTCTAGAGATTTTACTATGAATGACTGTTTCTTATAAATTGTAATGGTATGTGTATGGTACAGTATTGAAAGCAATTAACTACATACCTAGAATAATAAAATAATTCTTTATTCCAATGCATTTTAGCACTGTCATTAAACTGAACTGGGACAATGAATTTAAATAGAATAGGATTAAGAACTTGTTTTTAGAAGTAAATGAGAATCATTTCTTAAGTATTGCTATTCTCTTGAAGTAATGTCATAAGTTACATTGTCCTCAGAAGCTTTTATTAATTAAGGAATGAATATTGATCATGTACAAACAATCAAAAATTGTATAACTTATATTGGCTTACATTAACAATATTATAAAAAGGATAGATTCTGTTCATCATATAGACGGGATGAGCTTTTGGCCAAAAGGGCTTCTTCTGAAGTAGGAAAGACACTTCCATACAAGTTTGACTTACATGCGCATGACCACTGTTTCTGACCACTGGAGCCATACTAGGTTGTGACTAAACCTGATTGTGGAGTGGCAATCTGGTGGTGGGGGTAAGGAGGAGGCATGGGGTTGAGAGGGGGAACAGCATGGTGGAATGGGGGAAGGTGTAGTGCTGCATGTGGGAGCATCCAGAGATGTGGTGGGTAGGGCTGCTAGGTGGAGTAGGGGGGGGGGGGGAGGGGGAGTGAAAGGGGGTAGAGAAGTGGGAAAAGAACAGAGCAGGGAAGGGGACAGGTAAGGGGAGGACAGGGACTAGCAAAGGTTGAGATGAGGGAGATTACGGGAACATTGGATGTATTGCAGGGAGAGTTCCCACCTGCATTTTTCTATAAAATGCGCGGGTGGGAACTCTCCCAGAAACATGCCCTACATTCCTGTAAGCCCCCTGACCTCGTCCTTTGCTAGTCCCAGTTCTCCACATACCTATCCCCTTCCATGCTCCCACTCCAGTACCACATAGCCTTCCATTCCACCAATGCACCCACCAGTCCTTTTCCCTTTCTCTATTTCCCTTTCGCCTCCTCTCTTCACCAAACTTCTCATCCCATCCAGTAAGTCTCTTCTGACCCAGCTTTCTGAGCAACTTCTCTGAACTCTCGCCATTTCCCAAACCTCATCAGTCATTTTCCTTTTCCTCCTTCCTTCTGCTTCAACCTTTCTGCCAGAAGGAGGAGCCACTGGCTCCAACAGCTTGTAAATTTTAGCACCATTATGTGTGTTTTTTCCTCCTGCCACTTGGTGAGTAATTTTTTTTCTATTTAGTTGCTTCATATTTTCAGAAATCTATCCTTTTCATAATACTGTTATTCCATCCTGGGCTTTCCATTGTTTGATTTTGCCTGCTGGCTTACATTACATTCACAACTGTTTTGTAAGTTAATATGCTATCACTTAATAGAAAATGCATAAAAATTATGCAGTAATAGCTTGTATTGAGGCTGTGAAGCAGAGTTGAACATTTTAAAAAGCTTTTATACAGTGTAATAACTAGAATAAAAACTAAGAAACAGACTGTTAATGTTAAAAAGTTCTTTCTGTACCTATTTTGTAACCAGTGGAAAGACAGAAAAAGGAAATATTTCCTATGAAACTTATCTAATGGAAATCAGAGCCCAGAACCTTCAGGGAAAAGTTAATATTGTTAATTCATCTCGTTGGCCACTTTGGTATGGTAACCTTCTAATTTCACCATTAAATACTTAAGAGAAAAAGTTAATTAGTTTAAGTGTAGAATGTTTTGAACCATCTTTGATGCTATACTCATCAGATACCAGTTGTTTTGTACATCAAAATCTGATTGAATTCTGTAGATTAAGAAAAAACATTTATTGCTGAACAACACTTATTTGAACAGTGTAGTTTTAAGATCGGAATTATGCAAAGTTCATAATTAAAGTAAGTACCATTTTAAAATAAAATAAAAAGCAAATCAACATTACAACAATTTTATTTTCACATGAAAGCCTGAATCTTAACCTACTTTTCAACGTAATTTCCACCTATATTATGGCAGTTATTGTGTCCAGTGACCAGCTTCTGAGTTTATCATCATAGAAACCTGCTACAAGTGCATGTGCACAACCTCTAGTACTTTAAGTGTCCTATCAATTTCATACAGAACACGTCTTGAAATATGAGGAAAGGCATGAGATAATGGTAACGTGAGAGTAGCTCAATTCATTTTTCAGTGCACACATTTGCGTGTACATCTTTAAATGCTCTACACCATTTTCTAACAATTCTGATACTCACTAATCTGTCAATGAATTTCAGTAGCTTTCACGTCTCTTGTATATAATAAATGAATAACAGTGCATATTTCACAATCAGAAGCATTTTCTTGTCTTTGCCATTTTAGACACATGTGAATAAACATTCTTGTGAGCAAATGCTAACATAATTGTATCTGTGGATAACCAAACAGCTGAAGATCCTTTGCAAGCATAAACAGCAACAGTGACCAAAGGGTGCTAACAGGCTACTTAAAATCTGTGCTTTAAAAATGTGCCTTGTACAGTAGCAGGTTATTATTATTATTATTATTATTATTATTATTATTATTATTGCTGTTATTATTATTATTGTTACTTTTGCTACTACTACTACTACTACTACTCCCCCCCCCCCCCTCCCTCCACCCAACCCAGACAAGGTTCATTACCCTACCAAGGTGGGGTGCTTGCTCACCACAATGATACAGATAGCCATACCAAAGGTTCAACCACATTATATGGGTATCTGTGGAGAGGTCAGAACAACATTATACCCTGGAAAGGGGTGGCAGCCTTTTCATTAGTTATTGGGGTAACAGTCAGTAGATTGACTAATTTGGTCTTGTATCACTAGCCAAGATGGCATTGCTATGTTTTGTTGCAATAAACTGAAAGTGAGGGGGAACTGCAGCCATTATATTGCCCCAGGGACATTCAGCTGTACTGTGGTGTTTAATGATAATGGCTTCATCATGGGTAAGATATTCCAGAGATATTGTTGTTGTTGTTATTATTGTTGTTATTGTTGTTTATTGAGCACCCGTTTTATCATGTACAATGATATGGGATTTGTCATATGTTACATACAGAAAAAATATGAATAACAACATATTATGTAAAAACTATCAGTGAACAATCAGAATTAAATATATGGGCAAAACAATTATAGCTTACATGGTATAAATTTGTAACAATATAGGACACAAATAAGTTACATATATTCTGTGTATAATGGACAGCAACAAGAAACAATTATTATAACACTCTATATTGACAGATTAATTAATTTTTGTGTGTACATAAAAGAGTCTACCCCACAACACAAGTTTGTATATGAGTAACTTATAAGATAGGTGAAGGCACGCTATCTTTCTGAAGAATTCATATGTTCACTAACACTGTAAAAACTATTACTGATTAACATTCTTTTGAGTTCACTTTTAAAACTGCTCAGCTGCTGAATTCTTTTTATTTTTAAGGGAAGAGCACTATAGAGAATTTTTGGGTGGTATATTGCACTCTTGTTGTACTGGGCTTTCTTATGCACTTCTCTGTGAAATTCATTACTCTGTCTTGTTGTATAGTCATGGAACTCACTGTTTAAAGAAGAAAACTGGGGGTGAGACTTCAGAAAGCATATACTTTCATAGATGTAAATGGATGGAAGAGTCATGATTTTATATTCCTTGAAAATTTCCCTACATGGATCTCTAGGTGCAGCTCCTTTTATGATTCTTATCGCTCGTTTTTGAATAATAAAGGAGCGTTTTGCCTGACCTGAATTGCCCCAAAATATGACACCATATCACAAAAGACTATGCATAAATGCATAATATGTACACAATACTGTTTGATCACTGCAGCAATTTTTGAGCATTCTAAATACATAGCAACATTTACTTAACTTTTTATTGAGCACATCTATATGCTTGTCCCATTTTAGAAGCTCATCTAACCAAATTCCTAAAAATTCTGTATTTGGCGTTCGTAGTATATTCTGTTGGCCTAGCTTCACAGTTATATTGGGCTTCATATTATTTGAAACATGTCTGTAATTCATCCATAATGTTTTTTTCTCATTCACAAATAAACTGTTGTCCCTGAACCATTTACTTGCTTCAACTGTTGTTGTTTCAATTTTGCTGTTAAGGTCAGTCTCATTCTGAGCTTTAATAAAGAGACTTGTATCATCAGCAAAAAGTACACAATCAGCTTGTGTTAAATAGTTTGGCAAGTCATTTATAAAGATCAAGAACAACAGGGGTCCCAACACCGAACCTTGGGGCACCCCATAACTAACTTCCTTATAACCAGAAAAGTATGACTTTCCATCATGAACTATTTCTACTTTCTGGCATCTGCCAGATAAATATGACTTAAACCATGCATGATCAGTACCACGGAGTCCATAGCAACTAAGTTTTTCGAGCAGTAGTTTATGATCAATAACGTCAAAGGCCTTTGATAAATCTAAAAAGACCCCACAATTTACTTCATTATAATTCATGGAATTTAGGACAAGTTTTAGAAAGTTGTATATAGCTGTTTCAGTTGATCTATTCTTTCGAAAGCCATTTTGTTCATCGACCAATATTCGACTTTTTTTTTTTAGGAAAGTAGAGAGTCTTCCATACATTACTCTTTCTATAATTTTTGAAAAACAAGATAACATTGATAAAGGCCTGTAGTTTTTTACATCATAATGATCCCCATTTTTGTATAATGGTTTTATAATTGATTGTTTCAGCTTTCTAGGGAAAGTGCCAGTACTGAAAGATGCATTAATTATATCTACAAGAAGAGAAGAAATATATCTGCTGTGTTTAATGATTTTGTCTGGAATGCCATCGGTGCCACAGGATAATTTATTTTTTAGTTTGCTGATGGCATTCTCTACCTCATGTACTGTTACAGGATACAAAAACATAGTTTCGGAATTCAATGTGATGTTATGACGGATGTCTGTACTACTTTGGGTTTGTATGAGGTTTTGAACTACACTTGTAAAATGACAGTTGAATATATTGGCAATTTGTAATGGATCATTTATAGTTTTGTCCTCAGTTTTAATAACAATGTTGTTTCTTACTTTGCTTCTTCCTTAGTTACTATTGATCACTTTCCAAACTGATTTCATTTTTTTGTTGCCATTATTTCTACTGATATATGAATCATTATTTAACTTTTTTGCTGCAGTGATTACTTTCTTGTATAATTTCCTATAACACTTAACACGTTGTTTCAAAGCAGGATTTTGCCTTGCTGATTTACTTAACATTCTGAGTTGCTCTCCAGATTTTCTTATGCCCTGTGTTATCCATGTGTTAATTTTGTCTTTTACTTTCATTTTCTTAAGGGGAAAAGCAATTTCAAAGTTATGTTTGTAATCAGCTAGAAATGACTCAAACTTCATGTCTATACTATCATGTTTATCTAGATCCCAACTTGTATTTTTTAACAAGGAATTAAAAATCCTAATGTTGTCCTCATTAATACATCTCCTGTGGATGTGTTTCTCACTTGGCCTAGAGTTTTTACAGAGTACATTATTTATACTAAGTTTTAGTGCTTTATAATAAGAGAATCCAGTGCCAATCACTTCTACAACATTGTCTAGTTTATGTAAGTCAAGAAGTATTTGGTCTATTATTGTTTCAGAGTTCTTTCCATGTCTAGTGTATTCAAAGATAGTTGGTGCTAAATTATGCGAACAAAAGACATTGGTCAATTTTGTAACATTTAAACAGTTGATTTTAAAGTTGAGATTGAAATCTCCAAGTACAATAATGCTTTCTGTAGAATGTCTTAACTCACTAAAAAGACTTCCAACACTGTCCAAAAATTCCATAAATGATGGGGAACAGTATACACACACAATAATTATTTTAAGGTCTGTTAGTTTGCAAACGCAATATTCAAATACTTTTTCAATGTTTTTTATCTTACTAAACTTGATTTCTTTATATTCAATTCCTTGTCTGACATAAATGCATGTTCCTCCCCCTTTAAAAGTTTCTCTACCGAAGCTACTAACCATTTCATATCCTGTTATTCTGGCAGCAAAAGCTTGATTTTCTTTTAACCAATGTTCACATACACATAAAACTGAATCCTTTAGTTCATCAAGCAATAGTACTTCTAATTCTGGAATCTTACTAATTATACCCTGTACATTTTGATACAAAACTACTAATTTTTTATGCTTGGCATCTGTTGCAGTGCTCACCGCATTGGCTGATTGGTGCCTGCCTCCAATAAAAAATCTTTGAGATGGCCTGGTGGTGACACTCTTCTTTTGCTTAAGGGGCGGGTGGTTTTCATTACTTCTGCTCGGGTAGCTGGTACTGTTGTTGAACCTGTTAGTGATGTAAGTTGATCTGCTTCTACTGAAGACGGTGATTGTAGTACTGGAGAAGATGGTGTAGACTGGGCTACTGGAGGCAGAAGAATAGTGGGCTCACTTTCCTTAGTAGGTACTGTTGTTGAAGCTGCCAGCAGTGTAGGCTGATCTGCTTCTGTTGAAGATGGTGATTGTTGTCCTACACACGATGCTGTAGACTGGGTTACTGGAGGTGGAAGAATAATTTGCTCACTTTTCTTGCATCTGCCTAGTGAACAAAGGAAGTCTCGGATTTTTTGTCCTAATACAATCTTTCCTCTGTTGTTTAAATGCAGGCCATGTTGGGTATAATGTTCTCTCTCCAGTGAATCTACACTAATGAAATGTGAGTTCTGGAATGCTTTGCATATCTTCTTGAACTGTCTGTTAGCCTTAATGATTTCTTTATTTACAATAGAAGTAGCCATAAGATCGTGTCTATGGGGAATACCAATGACAATTACAGGTGTTCTAGCAAAGCTCAAAATTTCTTTCAAATTGTTAGTGGATTTGTAAAGTTCATTCCTGTAGACATCAGTCTTTATTCGCATCTCCAAATGGATATTACTCAGGAGGAATTTGTCATCAGGAGAAAAAAAAACTGGTATTTTATGGGTCTACGTGTGGAGTATTAGATCCCTAAGTTTTATTTTTACTTATTTACACATCAAGTTCTGTAGGACCAAATTGAGGAGCAAATCTCCAAGGTCATGGAACATGTCATTACATGAAATTACAACTTAAAAGTAATAACAGACAAAAATAAAATGTTTATGAAACCAAAAAAGTCAGTCCATAAGTTTATGTAACCGCAATCAACAATACTACAAGAATCAGCATAGTTTTTCAAGGAACTCCTCAACAGAATAGACGGAGTGACCCATGAGGAAACTCTTCAGTTTCAATTTGAAAGCACATGGATTACTGCTAAGATTTTTGAATTCGAGTGGTAGCTTTTTGGAAATGGATGCAGCAATATACTGCACACCTTTCTGCACAAGAGTTAAGGAAGCCTGATACAAATGCAGGTTTTATTTCTGCCAAGTATTAACTGAGTGAAAGCTGCTTATTCTTGGGAATAAGCTAATATTGTTAACAAGAATAGACAGTAAGGAATATATATATTGAGAAGCCAATGTCAAAATACCCGGATTGTGAACGGGGGTCAACAAGATGTTCAAGAACTTTTACCACTTATTATCTGAACAGCCCATTACTGAGCCAAAAATATTCTTTTAGAAAGGGAAAAGTTATGCCAAAATATAATACCATATGCCATAAGCTAATGAAAGTAAGCGAAGTAGACTAATTTTCATGTCAAATGACCACTCACTTCAGATACTGTTAGAATAGTAAAAATGGCAGGATTAAGTCTTTGAAAAAGATCAAGAATGTGGGCTTTCACAACAGTTTACTATCTATCTGAACAAATGGCTCTGATCACTATGGGACTTAACATCTGAGGTCATCAGTCCCCTAGAACTTAGAACTACTTAAACCCAACTAACCTAAGGACAGCACACACACCCATGCCCGAGGCAGGATTCGAAGCTGTGACCGTAGCAGCAGTGCGGTCCTGAACTGAAGCTCCTAGAACTGCTTGGCCACAATGGCTGGCCTATCTGAACACCTAGAAATTTGAACTGTTCTGTTTCACTAATCATATTCCCATTCTGTGAAATTAAAATGTCATGTTTTGTTGAATTGTGTGTTAGAAACTGTAAAAACTGAGTCTTACTGTGATTTAGCATTAGTTTATTTTCTACAAGCCATCAACTTAGGTCACGAACTGCATTATTTGAAACCGGGCCAATGTTGCACACAACATCCTTTACTATCAAGATAGTGTCATCACCAAACAGAAATATTTTAGAGTTACCCGTAATACTAGAGGGCATATCATTTATATAAATAAGAAACATGAGTGGCCTGATCCCTGGGGCTCCCCCCCCCCCCCCCCCTCACTGTATCCCACATCACAGCCATTCTCAGCATTGTGGATAATGACCTTTTGCTGTCTGTTGCTAAAGTAAGAGATGAAACAATTTTAAACTACTCCTCATTTTCTGTAATGGTCCAACTTCTGGAGCGATATTTTGTGATCAACACAATCAAATGCCTTTGTTAAATTGAAAAATATGCCCAGCATTCGATACCTTTTGTTTAACCCATCCAGTACTTCACAGAGAAAAGAGAATATAGCATTTCCAGCTGTTAAATAACTTCTAAAGTCAAACTACACATTTGATAGCAAATCATGTGATATAAAATGGTCAATTATCCTTACATACCCAGCCTTTTCAATAACTTAGCAAACACTAATGACATAGAAATAGGTCTAAAATTGTCTACGTTATCATTTTCTCGCTTTTTATAAAGCAGCTTTACTACTGAGTACTTTAATCATTCAGGAAACTGACCATTCCTAAAAGAAAAATTATGAATATAGCTAAATACAGGGCTAACGTGAGCAGCACAGTACTTTAACAATCTGCAGGGCATTCCATCATATCCATGAGAGTCCTTAGTCTTCAGTGGGCATTTGTTGTTACTGTATTTGTGGTCTTTAGTCTGAAGACTGGCTTGATGCTGCTCTCCATGCTACTCTATCCTGTGCAAGCCTCTTCATCTCTGAATAACTACTGCAACCTATGTCCTTCTGTGTCTGCTTACTGTATTCATCTCTTGGTCTCCCTCTACGATTTTTCCCTTGAATACTAAACTGGTGATTCCCTGATGTCTCAGAATGTGTCCTACTAACCAATCCCTTCTTCTAGTCAGGTTGTGCCACAACTTTTTTCCTTCCCAATTCTGTTCAGTACCTGCTCATTAGTTACTTGATCTACCCATCTAATCTTCCACATTCTACTGCAGCGCCACATTTCAAAACCTTCTATTCTCTTCTTGTCTAAACTTTTTATGGCTCATATTTCACATCCATACAAGGCTATATTCCACACAAATACCTTCAGAACAGACTCCCTGACACTTAGATTTATATTCGATGTTAATGAATTTCCCTTCTTCAAAAACAAATTCTTTACCATTGCTAGTCTACATTTTATATCCTCTCAGTTTTGGCCATTATCAGTTGCTTTGTTGCTCAAACAGCAAAATTCATCTACTACTTTTAGTTGATTGTTTCCTAATCTAATATCCTCAGCATCACTTGATTTAATTTGCCTGCATTCCATTATCCTTGTTTTGCTTTTGTTGATGTTCATTTTGTATCTTCATTTCAAGACACTGTTCAATTGCTCTTCCAAGTCCTTTGTTGTCTCTGGCAGAATTATAATGTCACTGGCAAACCTCAGTATTTATTTCTTCTCCCTGGACTTCAGTTCCTACTCCAAATTTTTCTTTGGTTTCCTTTATTGCTCAATGTACAGACTCAGTAACAATGGGGATAGGCTACAGCCCTGTCTCACTCCCTTCTCAACTACTGCCTCCTTTTTATGCCTCTCAGCATGTAACTGCTGTCTGGCTTCTGTACAAGTTGTTAATAAGCCTTTTGCTCCCCGTATTTTATCCCTGATACCTTTATAATTTCAAAGAGAGGATTCCAGTCAACATTGTCAAAATGTTTTCTTTAAGTCTGCAAATGCTGTAAATGTAGGTTTGCCCTTACTTAACCTATCTTCTAAGATAATTGTGTACTTAGGTAATAGAATTTAAAAGAGAAATATATGGGTTAAAATTAGATATAGTGGAAATTACTGAAGTGAAGTGTGTTGGGGAAAAGAACAGGACATCTCATCATCTGGTTACACAATGATAAACACAAAATGAAATAGGTGTAATGCAGGAATAGAATATGAATTAGAAAACAGGGATGTGTGAAAAGCATAATGAACAATATAGTGAATTCTTTATTGTAGCCAAGATAAACATGAAGCCAACATCCATTACAATACTACAAGTTTATATGCCTACTAGCTCCACTGATAATGAAGAGATTGAAAGAATATATGATGAGATAAAACAAATTATTCAGATTATCATGGGAACATAAATTTTGTTGTAATGGGAGATTAGAATTATATAGTAGGGAAAGGAGGAGAGAGAGAAATAGCATGAGAACATGGATTGGAGGAATTGAATGATAGGGGACACGGATGCTGGAATTTTGCAAAGTGCATGATTTAATCATTGTGAAGTCTTGATTTAACACTCATGAAAGAAGGTTGCATACATGGAAGACACCTGAAGACATCAGAAGAATTATCAACAGAAATAGGAAAAAAGTACAACACAAGATGAATGGGCAGCTTTGAGAGACTGTGAAGATACTAGAGGATCAAACAGGCAAGAAACATCCAACTGAAATCCATGGATAACGTATGACACTGCAGCAAAGGCAAAACAGAGATGGCTAGAGGAGAAATGCAAAGCTGTAGAAGCATGCTGACTATGGGAAATATAGATGCCACTTATGGAAAAATTAAAAGGGCTTTTGGACAAAAGAGAAGCACGCACCTGGGAACTGGATAAAGGTAACAAGTAAAGGGTAGAAGGGGAACAGCTCTTCAGCTTCATCCACATTTGAGATTTATAATGGGACATCCTCCTCTAGCATTACTTTTCCTCAACAGGAGTAGTCAATACCAATAATATTTTTCAAATTTTGAATAGGTTAGTATTATCTCAGTTGCTTTTCTGCAAAAAAAAAAAAAAAAAAAAAAAAAAAAAAAAAATCATATAATTTTTGATACACAATGTGTTATACTTCAAGCTAAAATTTATAAAAAGGAATTATTTTATTTTTGATGTTACAATTGATAAATACTAGCTCTGAATGTATGGTTAAAATTGTATTTTTAGAAACATTTGAAAATACGAATTATTTGGTGCACTTAAAATGTCTATTATTAATTACGAAATGTAGTACTGTTCACTATCTTTATTTCTGGATTCATTTATGAAATAATAATTGAAACTAACAGAAATTTATTTGTCAAGAAAACTTGTAAGCCCTCTGGAATATTGTTATTACTGCAGAGTGAAGTAGAAGTACGCATGCCTCTGATGTGATTGGACATATTTTTGTATTTTGAGCAAACAATGTATTTTCGGCTTTGTTAATGTGAAATTTCAAAACACTGTATGATATACAGAAATGTGATAAAATATATTAACATAAAAACAATAGTTCTGCAACAACAATCTTCAAAATTATTTAGATCAGTTCAACCATGAGGACCTAAAATGTGGGAATTTCAGCTTCAAGAATCAGACCCCTAGACAAGAAGAACTGGAGCCAGCTCTACAAGAAAAGATAAGTAAACTAAAAAGTTTATTGTAAATCTTACTCCTCTCAAATCTTCAGAAAATACTTTGCTTATTGTGGACAATAGCTGCAGTTAGAAAGGAGGGGGAAGATTACGAGTGGGGTATCATCTGTGATTAATTAACTAACCATAAAGTTTTGTCTGTTGCAGAAATTGCTTTATTCCATTGATTTTGGAAATTTATATAGGAATAAATTTTTGATCACATGAAGAAAAACTGAAGGCTGCCCAACAGAGGTGATGTACTACCAGTAATGATGGGCTGGATCGAATGAAAGGGAAGAGGACTCCACACCTACAACCAGGGACATCAGAAAGGAAAGATAAGTACAAACTATTTGTGAAGTTAATTTGTTTGTGGACTTGTGTGCTTGTTAACAAAATGAATAGGGACAAAAGCAAAGGTGAGGTAGAAATGAAAGCTGCAGGATCCAGTCAGGACATGTTTGAGCCTAGTGAAATTGTAGTCAGTAAAGATACAGTAAAAACTGATATTTTGCAGTTAATTTTGACAAAACTGGAGGAAATGAAAACAGATAACAATAGCAAATTTAGGGTAGTTAATGATCAGTTAACTGAAATAAGAACTGTAAGGATAAGAGAGATCAACTTAGTAATCAAGTTTCAGACATAAAAAATGGGTTGTCAGAGGAATTAGTGTAAATGAAAAAGTTAATGTTTTAGAAAATAAATTTATTGTTTTGGAAAATGAGTTTGTAGCTGAGTCAGCAAAACAATCAAAGAATGATGATGACATGAGAGTTGAACAGAAGGCCGTAGTGGGAAAAAAAACTAACAAAATATTGATAGTTTAAACCAAAAAATTTTAGGTGTAGAAAACAATATGCAAACTAATGTAACCATTTTAGATCAAAAAATTTCAGCAGCACAGAGAATTTGCATTCACAAACATCTGCGTGCAAACAATAGCACTGTGTGGTCTAATACTCCTATCAAAAGTTTTCCATCATATAATTTAATAATAATGGATACATTTAAATTTAAGTCATTGGGTAACATATCAGAAGTCCAAGAAAAGTTTTAAATAATTTTTTATTGGAAGTTAAAGAGGAGAGACTCAAAAGTGAATTTTTGAATGGCTCTAGAGCACTTGCCTGCGAAAGGCAAAGGTCCCGAGTTCGAGTCTCGGTCCGGCACACAGTTTTAATCTGCCAGGAAGTTTCATATCAGCACACACTCCGCTGCAGAGTGAAAATCTCATTCTGGAAACATCCCCCAGGCTGTGGCTAAGCCATGTCTCCGCAATATCCTTTCTTTCAGGAGTACTAGTTCTGCAAGGTTCGCAGGAGAGCTTCTGTAAAGTTTGGAAGGTAGGAGACGAGGTACTGGCAGAAGTAAAGCTGTGAGGACGGGGCGTTGAGTCATGCTTGGGTAGCTCAGTTGATAGAGCACTTGCCCACGAAAGGCAAAGGTCCCGAGTTCGAGTCTCGGTCCGGCACACAGTTTTAATCTGCCAGGAAGTTTCATATCAGCGCACACTCTGCAACAGAGTGAAAATCTCATTCTGAAGGCATATTCTAACCTCTGTGTTCCATCTGTCAAATACTCCTGCAGAAAGATGTATGAGAGAAATTGGAATACTGTTTAGAACATATTGTTGTAAGAATATACTTGTTGGATAGATTATGTTAGTGATTTTGAAGATGTTATGAAAGCTTACAACATTCTCCAACACGTTTGTCACCATTTGAAATAATGTTTAATTGCAGATCAGCTAAATTTATTTCTGAGAATGTTGATTTTCCACCATGTAAAATCCTCTCACTGCAAGAGAGTGAAGAGTGTGTCAGGAAGATGATATACTAAAATGTGACAAAATACACTAACATAAAAACAAAAGTTCTGCAACAACAATCTTCAACATTATTTAGATCAATTCAACCATGAGGGCCTAAAATGTGGGGATTTCAGATTCAAGAATCGGACCCCTAGACAAGAAAAACTGGAGCCATCTCTACAAGAAAAGATAAGTAAACTAAAAAGTTTATTGTAAATCTTACTCCTCTCAAATCTTCAGAAAAGACTTTGCTTATGGTGGACAATAGCTGGAATTAGGAAGGAGGGGAAAGATTACAGGTTACATAATCGAAGTAGGGGGGACAGAGTCTCATCCAGTTGTAGGTCACAGTAGGATGCAGCAGACTTCTAGCAAATAAATGAAGTGCAAGTCAGTACCAAAACAGTGTAGGAAGAAAGGGTCTCACTGCTGGGTGGTAGCCATGGTATGGGTGTAGGTCAGATGGCACAGAAAAATTAAGAACAGTGTTCCATATCACAAGTATCATGAAGCCAAATGCTAACCTTAGCCAGGTAACAGAAGACATGGTGAATTTGTGCAAAGATTTTGATGAAGAGTATCAGATTATTGTAGTAGGTGAAGAAGGGAACAGCCTTCCTAAGGACAGTAATTAGGGGTGACCTGGATGAAATAGGAGTAGCAACTACACACAAAATGTGAGTTTTGTGGAGATCCTACAGCACTATGACCAGCCATGGGTTAACATTGCTGTGAGCTGTGTGACCACTGAGCTGAGCCAGCTACTGCTGAGTGCAGAACCTGTTGCTATAATTGGCAGATGGGGGTTTATAGACATGTCCTACATCTGAATAGGAGAGGGAAAGGTATGTTGGTTGAACTGTATGGGGTTCACATCACACAATGTGGATCACTGTGGTAACTGGTGTCAAAGAGGTACCTTTTTTAGATTCAAATCAGGATTCAGGCATCCTGTTTTGGAAAACATCAAAAAACCAGAAAAGCCCCACAAAATGCTTAAGAATGAACAGAAAAGAAATATTAGCATATTTCATCAAAATATCAGAGTATTGAGTAATAAGGCAGAAGAGCTTCTTGCCTGTTTGGAAAATTTAGAGCACTCTGAAAATATAGACTCATGTGCCTATCTGAGCACCACATAATTACAAGGTTATGTAAGTTACATATTAATGATTACACTCTAGCATCTTACTCATGTAGAACTAATATGGGAAACATTAAAACAGAACGAAAGCTCAAAAGCATCAAGACAAACAGGTTTTGTAGTGACTGGCAAATAGAAGTATGTGCTTGTAAACTAATAATGAAAAATAGTTCACTTTTAATTGTAACTATATGTAGTGCCCCAAGGGGAAATTTTGAACTATTTATGAGGAATACGGATTCCTTACTATGCTACCTGTCAGCCAGCAAGAATCAGTTAATAATTTATGGTGATGTCAGTGGGGATTTTCTAAAGGATTCTGACAGAAAAAAAGATCTGTAAACTTATCTGTATTCTACAATTTGATCTCAGTAATTAACTTATCAGCATGGTTGGATATGGACTCTGCACTGTTAGCTGCAACAGGCCGAAGATGTGCTTTGTGGGTGCTGCACATTTTAGATTTTGATTGAGTGTTGTTCTTTGGCATGCCAGTGTAAGAAGTGTGCACAGAAACAGCTAAGTGAAAAACCCATGCAATACACATGTTTATTTCTATATAAAAGCTGACTTGAGAAATTTCCTTTGCGTGAGACTGCACATATTGGTTTTTAAAGGTCTAGATTCAATTATTTTACTGTTTACACCACTTCTGCATAATCTTTCATCAATTGTATCAATATCCTTTTGTATTGTGAAATTTCAAACATTCATGAGTGCCATGATAAACTCTTATTGTTATTGTCCATTGTAGGCTTAAAGTTAATGTGCTCTTTTAAAATTTTTGAGAACAGTAGGCCTGTCATCATTCAAAACAGTCATTCTCTAATTTCATTGTATGATTACTTGAGAAATAGGTTATTTTTGTGAATTTTCAATGCTTACAAAAACTAACTGGTACAAGTATATTGGATATGTAACCTATTTTGTAGCAAATCAGTGTTTAAGGCTCACATTTACTGCTAAAGAATACATTACCCCTGAATTTCATTGTTGTCAATGCAAATAAACGTGCATTTTTGAGAATTTTAGGAAGCTACCATTGTCCTTTGCATAATCTATGAGCAATGTGTAACATATCAGCATTCATGATTTAGTTACTGTAGCAGATTTTCTAACAAGCATATTGTATTACACCTAGTTTTCCCTTAAACAGGAGTAGTCTTATATATTATCTGTATTTATCATAAATAAACTCTGTTTCCGAGTTTACTGACAACTATAATTAACATCAAAACATTTTAGGAAACTAGTAATTTTGACCACATGTTTATGTGTTGCCTTAATAGAAATCTCATTTTGTTTATATGCTTCAATTTTTATAGGGAATCAGCAACCTCTTAGCTCAACAGATTAAAAGATAATAAGCAGATTTAACTTGAAGTTATTTGTTCGCTGCCTTGTTACACATCACACTATACCAAATGCAGCCCCACTGTGAATGCTGTTCTCAAACATGGGCTGAGTTGGTTGCTGTTCATAAGCAGCTGTACTATCATACAATTGGCAGCTGCTGTGAATCAGCATGTTGGAAGAGCTTCTGAGGGTTGTGTACCTGTGATACCAGTACCAGAGGTACCTCAAGTACTATCCTTTCTGAGGATCCTGTCTCATCAGCAGAAAGTACAGGATCAGTCATTACTCATCCACTTGATGGCAAGTGGCATGTCAATGGCAGATCTAGGTGTCCTGAACAGGGTCGATGGGGACCGGGGAGGACTCAGGGTGTTGTACCAATCACCCTTACCAATAAGTTTGAGGTGCTGTCTTTCACTGAAACTGACACAGTGGGACACTCTTCATGTGTTTTGAGGAAACCTGTTCCGTACAATGTCAAGAGGAGGCAAATGCAAATGGGTAGGGGTCTAATAATCATCATCAGTTCAAATACATGGTGAATGATGATACACCTTAGGGAATTGACTGAAAGCGACACAGAAGGACATCAGGTGCACTCAGTGTGTATGTCTGGGGGCCTCATTCAATGTGTTGAAGAAGCTGTTCCAGCAACCATTGAGGAAAAAAGGTGCAATCGGCTGCAGATTGTGGCGCATGTTGGAACAAATGATGCCTGTCATCTGGGCTCTGATATCATACCTGGGTCATTCCAGAAACTGGCACAGAAGATTGAGAAGACCAGCTGGGGCATGGATTTCCAACAAAGCTCACAATTTGCAGCATTGTCCACAGTTTTGATAATTCTGCTTTGGTTCTGAGAAGAGTGGAACGACTGAACCAGGGACTTCTTGGGCTTGTGCCATAAGGTTGAGAACTGTAGGGTCCCCCTAAATAGGTCAATTGTGCTCTACACATCAGTGGCTGCTGCTCAGGTATTTGACTGTGTGTGAGGTGCACACAAGGTTTTTTTGGATTAGGCAACTGTCCATCCAATCCAGACAACAACAGCTATAGGAAACATGAAGTATCAGTGTCAGATTGAAAGAAAGGCCTCCCACAGGGGTGAGTATTAAAATCCTTATAGTAACTGCCGAACCGTTTGCAACAAAGTGCAAGAGTTTGAAGCACTCCTAGAAGCAGTGAAACTCACATAATACTGGGTACAGATAGCTAACTGAAACCTGAAATTGACAGCAGTGAGAAAATTCGAATGTACATCAAAAGGATAGGCAAATGTGAAATGGAGTTGTATTTGTCGCAGTAGATGAGAAAATCAAATCCACCAAGATAGAAATTGAAGCTACATGTGAGAAAGTTTGGGCAAGACTCAGTATCAGGGGTGGGCATAAAATGATAATTGGATCCTTCTATCGCCCACCAGACTCATCTCCTGATGTAGCCAAAAACTTTACAGAAAACCTCAGTTCACTTGTACACAAGTTCCCCAATCATACTGTAATCATCAGTGAAGACTTCAATACGGTTAATTGGAAAAATTACAGTTTTGTTAAAGGTGGTGTGAGGAGACATCCTGTGAAATATTAATAAATACCTTCTCGGAAAACAACCTAAAACAGATAGTAATGAAACTCACTCATCATGGAAGTATATTGGATCTAATGGCAGCAAATAGACCTGATCTCTTTGAGGATGTCCACATCAAAACTGGTATCAAAGACCATGATGTAGTTGTGGCAACAGTGATTTCCAAATTACAAAGGACAACTAAAACGAGCAGAAAGATGGTCAGTAAACTACATAAAAAATCAGTTGTGTCATATCTCAGTGAGGAACCTGAAACTCTCAACACAGGACAAGAGCCTGGAGAAGAACTATGGCTCAAGTTTAAAAGAATATTTGACCATGTACTGGATAGATATATACCCAGTAGAACATTTCATAAGGGGAGAGATCCTCCATCAAATACAATCACCGAAAAGAAACTTCTAAAGAAACAGAGATTAAAATAGGTGTAAAACAAAGTGTAGAGCTATAGATGCTGAATGAAACACATTTGGCTGTCAAGAGAGCAATCCATAATGCCTTCAGTGACTACTGTAGCAGAATATTGTCAAATAATATTGCACAAATCCCAAAGAAATTCTGCTCATATGTAAAGGCTATTAGTGGCACCAAAGTTAGTGTTCAGTTCCTAGCGAATGAGACATGAACTGAAACTGTGGATAGCAAAGCAAAAGCTGAAATGTGTAATAATTCCATTTTCAAATGTTCCTTTGCAAAGAAAATTAAGGAGAATTAAAAACTAAACTAAACTCTGCCCAAACAGGCCATGAAGACCCAATGGCACCGGCCGGCCGCCATGTCATCCTCAGTCCAAAGGCATCACTGGATGCAGGCATGGAGAGCATGTGGTCAGCACACTGCCTCCCCAGCTGTATGTCAGTTTATGAGACCAGAGCTGCTATTTCTCAATCAAGTAGCTCCTCAGTTTGCTTCGCAAGAGCTGAGTGGATCCCACTTGCCAGCAGCGCTCGGCAGACAGGATGGTCACCCATCCAAGTGCTAACCCAGCCTGACAGTGCTTAACTTCGGTAATCTGACGGGAACCAATGTTACCACTGCAGCAAGGCCATTGGCAAATTGCCCCAATTTAATTCTCATGCCGCTGAAAAGATGAATTAAAAAAATATATGTGTCAGTGTTGTTGAGAAGCAGCTGAAATTGTTAAAATTGAACAAAGCTCCATGGCCTGATGGAATTCCTGTTGGATTCTATACTGAACTTACAGCTGAGTCAGACCCTTTTCTAACTATAATCAATCATAGATCCCTTGAACAAAAAACTATGTCCAATTCTTGGAGCAAAGCACAAATAAAACCTGTCTACAAGAAGGGTAGTAGAAGTGATCCACAAAATTACCATCCAGTATTCTTGACATTGATTTGTTGTAGAATATTAGAACATATTCTCAACTCAAAAATAATGATGTATCTTGAACAGAATGATCACATCAACATCAACCAGCATTGATTCCGAAAACATCAATCATGTGAAACCCACTTGCACTTTTCTCACATGACATACTGAAAGCTCTGGATCAAGGCAGTCAGGTACATGCTCCATTTCTTGATTTTCGAAAAGCATTTGACTCAGTAACACAACTAAGTTTATTGTAAAAAGTACGATCATAGGGGGTATCAAGTTAAATTTGTGACTGGATTGAGGACTTTTTCATAGGAAGGATGTAGCATGTTATCTTGGATGAAGAGTCATCGTCAGATGTGGAAGTAACTTCAGGTGTGACCCAGGAAAGTGTGTTTGGAGCCTTGTTGCTCATGTTGTATATCAATGATCGTACATACAATATTAACAGTAAACTCAGACTTTTTGCAGATAATGTAGTTATCTATGATAAAGTACTGTCTGAAAGAAGCTGCATAAATATTCAGTCAGATCTTGATAAGATTTCAAAGTGGTGCAAAGATTGACCACTTCTTTTAGATGTTCAGAAATGTAAAATTATGCTCTTCACAAAAGGAAAAAACATAGTATCTTATGACTATAACATCAAAGATTCCTTATTGGAATCGGCCAACTCATGCAAATATCTGGGTGTAACATTTTGTCGAGATATGAAATGGATTGCACATAGGCTCAGTTGTGGGTAAGGCAGGTGGAATACTTTTGTTTATTGGCATGGTACTGGGGAAGTGCAATCAGTCTACAAAGGAGACTGAATACAAATCAAT
Organism: Schistocerca cancellata; assembly: GCF_023864275.1. Taxonomy (NCBI): domain Eukaryota; kingdom Metazoa; phylum Arthropoda; class Insecta; order Orthoptera; family Acrididae; genus Schistocerca; species Schistocerca cancellata. Next base: position 580,501,182 of record NC_064630.1, on the reverse strand, counting down.
CGCGTAACCAGTTCTAGTATATTGCTTAAGTGTGAGTGATGCATATCAAATAGGACCAACAGGGATATTGAGAATATACAGAGAATGGCAGCATGAATGGTCACAGGTTTGTTTGATCCATGGCAGAGTGTCACAGAGATGCTGAAGAAACTGAAATGGAAGACTCTTGAATACAGATGTAAACTGTCCCGAGAAAGTCTACTAGCAAAATTTCAAGAACTGGCTTTAAATGATGATTCTAGGAATATATTTATTACAACCACCTACGTATCAGTCACAAAGGGATTGTGAGGGTAAGAATGGAATAATTGCTGCAAGCAGATAGGCATTCAAACAATTATTCTTCCTGTGTTGTATATGTGAATGGAATAGGAAGGAATCCTAATAACTGGCACAATGGGACATACCCTCTGCCATGCATCTCATAATGGTCTGCAGAGTATAGATGTAGATATAGACAATAGGTTCCTAACTGATAACGTTTTCTTTGGCAGTGGTTGAAGCAAGAAAACAACTGTCTATCCAGTAACAAATACTCTCTGATCATGATGCAAAGTCTGTTATGATAAATAAGATAATATCTTACAGCTTTGATACTTCTCAGTGGAAATCAGAATAATTAATCACTCCAGGACACATGTTTTTGAGAACTGTTTAAAGAGATGACCCTGGGATGAAATATATAATCAACCAGAGGCAAACATAAAATTTAATCTATTCCATAATAAATTCATATCATTACTTGAAAATAGCTTTCCACATAAACTAATCATAAAAAACATTAAAAAGCCATGTAAAAATCATGGATCACTTGAGGGATTTAACTATCTTGTGAAAGGAAAAGGGAAATGTATCTGTTAGCAAGAACAAGTACAGATCCTGCAGTGGTTGCACACTACAAAAGCTACTCAAAGATCACTTAAGAAAGTTATTGAAAAGTCAAGGAACTTGCACATTTTGTAAGAAATCAATAATTCCAGTAACAGATTTGAGGCTATAGGGGATTTAGTGAAATAAGAGACAGGATAACCAGCTACAGAATATGATAGCTGACTGGAAGGGCTGTTATGAATGGCGAGTCACAGGTAGTAAATAGGTAGTAAATATATTTAATAGTCATTTCTTAAATATAATAGAAAGTATAAGGACAAATAGTTCAAGAGAAAAGTCACAGAAGTATGTTGAAAAAGCAACTCCAGTGAAATTCAATCATATAAATGTACCACCAGCTTCTCTTTCTGAAACTAAGATAATTACATATTCTCTCAAAAATAAAAGCTCACCTGGCTTTGACAGCATTTCCAACAGACTACAAAAGATTTGTTCCCATACAATAAGCCCTGTCACTTCACTAACTCAAGGTATTTTTCCACAGACACTGAAATATCCCTAGTTACGAAAAGTGATAGGTGAGATGTCAATAATTACTTGCCCGTTTCACTACTAACACCATTTTCCCAAATTTTTGGAAAGACATGTATCATAGAATAGTATCTCACCTAATAAATGATAATTTCCACAGCAAACCTCAGTTTCAAACATTGGAATATACAGCATGGGATAATGACAATATTATGGAAAGGATAGATGCTATTCAATACTAGAGAAGGAAAGTTGCTACTCACCATATGGCGGAGATGCTGAGTCGTTTTAGGCACAATAAAAAGATTCACACAATTAAAGCTTTTGGCTATTAAGGCCTTTGTCAGCAGTACACACACACACACAACTACAGTGCCAGACTGTGAGAAGTAGCACATGATTGTAGAAGTGAACTGGGTGGTGGGGATAAGGAAGAGGCTAGGGCAGGGAGGGGGAGGGATAGCTATGTAGGGATGGGGGATGGTAAAGTGCTGCTTATGGGAGCATACAGGGACAAGAAGGGGAGAGGGTAGGGCAGCTAGGTGCAGCCAGGAGGTTAGATGGGGGAGGGGGTGTGAGGGGTGGGGGGAGGAGGGGGCATGGAAAAAGAGAGAAGTAAAAAGACTGTGGGTGTGTTGATGGAACAGAGGGCTGAGTGGTCCTGGAATCAGAACAGGGAAGGAGATAGGTGGGTAAAGGACAATGACTAACAAAGGTTGAGGCCAGGAGGGTTACGGGAATGTAGAATATATTGTAGGGTGAGTTTCCACCTGTGCAATTCAGAAAAGCTGGTGCTTGTGGGAAGGGTACAGATAGCACAGGTTGTGAAGCAGTTACTGAAATGGAGAATGCCATGTTGGACAGGGTGCTCAGCGAATGGATGGCCCAGCTGTTTCCTGGCCACATTTTTTTGATGGCCATTCAAGTAGACAGACAGCTTCTTGGTTGTCATGCCCACGTAGAATGTAGCATGGTGGTTGCAGCTTAGCTTGTAGATCACATAACTGTCTTCACAGGTAGCTCTGCCTTTGACTGAATAGGTGATGCTTGTGGCTGGTCTGGAGCTGTTGGTGGTGGGAGAATGTATGGACTGGGTTGTGTAAGGATGAACAAGGATAGCTCAGGTGGGCAGCAGAATGCTACTGTGGGAGGCGCGGGAAGGATAGTGGGTAGGACATTTCTCAATTCAGGGCACAATAAGAGGTGGTTGAAATCCTGGCGGAGAATGTGATTCAGTTGCTCCAGCCCAGGGTGGTATTGATTCACATGGGGAATGTTCCTCTGTTGCCGAGGAATGGTCCTGTGTGGCCAGACCATGGGACTTTGGGAAGTGGTGGGTGACTGGGTAGGTAAGGCACAGATGACCTAGTTTTGTACAAGGTTGGGAGGGTAACTACCCTGCACCCACCCCCTTGCCTCATGGCTCATATTCCTGTAATAGAACTAGATGCAAGACCTGTCTCATATGTCTCATATCAAATAGGGCTAAAGCATGAGTAGGTTTAATAATGAATAGGAAAATAGGAATGCAGGTAAGCTACTACAAACAGCATAGTGAACGCATTATTGTGCCAAGATAGATATGAAACCCACGCCTACCACAGTAGTACAAGTTTATATGCCAAATAGCTCCGCAAATGATGAAGAGATTGACGAAATGTGTGATGAGATAAAAGAAATTATTTGGATAGTAAAGGGAGACAAAAATTTAATAGCCACGGGGGGACTGGAATTCAACAGTAGGAAAAGGAAGAGAAGGCAAAGTTGTTGGTGAATGTGGAATGGGGGTAAGGAATGAAAGAGGAAGCTGCCTTGTAGAATTTTGCACAGAACATAACTTAATTATAGCTAACTCTTGGTTTAAAAATCTTGAAACAAGGTTTTATACTTGGGAGAGGCATGGGAGACACTGGAGGGTTTCAGATAGATTATATAATAGCAAGACAGATATTTAGGAACCAGGTTTTAAATTGTAAGACATTAATTGTTAATGACAAAAAAAAAAAACAGTTTGGATGAATTTCAGACATGTAACAAACAAAGTAAAATCTGATCTAATGGTAAAATTTGGGCAGTTTAAGATAGAGAAAACCCCCCATACTAAATTTTTAGGATTATGGATAGATGAATATTTAATGTGGGAGAAACACACAGAAATGTTAAACAAAAAAATTAAGTCAGTATTGTTATACAGTATAATTAGAATATTAAAAAATTCCTGTAGTGTTAATGCAGTGTTATATTCATACTTTGCACTCATACATAGCACACTAATATATGGTATCATATTTTGGGGGAATACCAGTTTGGCCAAACACTCGTTTGTGCTTCAAAAGAGGGCAATAAGGATAATCAGAGGTATGACACACAGAGAATCATGTAAAAAAGTTTTCAAGGAACTACAAATCACGACTCTACCATGTATTTATATTTATGAAAGTATATGTTTCATGAAGGCACACCAGGAACATTCTTTGTTAAACAGTCAAGTTCATAACTACAAAACAAGACATAGAGACGACTTTCATAGAGAAAGTCACACAAAAGCTATGTATCAAAAAAGTGTTCTTTATCAGCCAAAATACTTATTTAGTGCACTACCAAAGGAAATTAAAAGTATACCAAAATTCCACATATTCAAAAAAGAACTTAAAAAATGTTAATTAGCAAGAGTTTTTATAGTGCAAGGAATACTTAAATCGCCAGCATTCAATATACAGTAGCTTATTTCCTTCATCATAATGACCAAAAATGCTCACTGAAAACTAAATTGTATTCATCTATTATTCTAATTTAGCATATTATGAATGTTGTTATGCCTATGGTTTCATGTTATATGTAATAATATTTTATTTATGGACATATAATTGTAAATCTTTTCATGTCCTATTTTCTATGTAAGGCAATGTATGACAAATCCTATATCATTTTCATAATGATGAGATACAAGGATGTTAAGTAAATAAATAAATAAATAGACAGATGTGGACTCTGACCACAATCTATTTGTTATGAACTGTAGATTAAAACTGAAGAAACTGCAAAAAGGTGGGAATTTAAGGATCTGGATAAACTGAAAGAACCAAAGGCTGTAGAGAGTTTCAGAGAGAGCAATTAGGGGACAATTGACAAGAAAAAGGGAAACAAATACAGTAGAAGAAAAATGAGTAGCTTAGAGAGATGAAATAGTAAAGGCAGCAGAGGATCAAGTAGGTAAAAAGACGAGGGCTAGTAGAAATCCTTGGGTAACAGAAGAGATATTGCACTTAAATGATGAAAGGAGAAAATATAAAAATGCAGTATATGAAGTAGGCAAAAAGGAATACAAACATCTCAAAAATGAGATTGACAGGAAGTGCAAAATAGCTAAGCAACGATGGCTAGGGGACAAATGTAAGGATGTAGAGGCATGTATCACTAGGGGTAAGATAAATACTGCCTACAGGAAAATTAAAGAAACCTTTGGAGAAAATAGAACCACTTGTATGTATATCAAGAGCTCAGATGGAAAACCAGTTTTAAGCAAAGGAGGGAAAGCAGAAAGGTGGAAAGAATATGTAGAGGGTCTGTACAAGGGTGATACTATGGAAATGGAAGAGGATGTAGATGAAGATGAAATGGGAGATATGATACTACATGAAGAATTTGACAGAGCACTGAAAGACCTAAGTTGAAACAAGGCCCCAGGAACAGACAACATTTAACTAGAACTACTGATAGCCTTGGCAGAGCCAGCCCTGACAAAACTCTACCATCTCATGAGCAAGATGTATGAGACAGGCAAAACACCATCAGTCTTCAAGACTAAATTAATAATTCCAATCCCAAAGAAAGCAGGTGTTGATAGGTGTGAAAATTACCAAACTATCAGTTTAATAAGTCAAGGCTGCAAAATACTAAGACAAATTCTTTACAGACGAATGGAAAAACTGGCAGAAGCTGATCTCGGGGAGGATCAGTTTGGATTCTGTAGACATGTTGGAACCCCTGAGGCGATACTGACCATACGACTTCTCTTAGATGATAGATTAAGGAAAGACAAGCCTATGTTTCTAGCATATGTAGACTCAAAAAAGGCTTTTGACAATGTTGACTGGAATACTCTCTTTCAAATTCTGAACGTGGCAGGGGTCAAATACAGGGAGTGAAAGGCTATTTACAATTTGTATGGAAACCAGATGGCAGTTATAAGAATCATGGGGCATGAAACAGAAGCAGTAGTTGGGAAGGGAGTGAGATAGGATTGCAGCCTATGCCCGATGTTATTCAATCTGTACATTGAGCAAGGAATAAAGGAAACAAAAGAAAAATTTGGAGTAGGAATTAAAATGCATGGAGAAGAAATAAAAACATTGAGGTTTGCCGATGACATTGTAATTCTGTCAGAGACAGCAAAGGACTTGGAAGAGCAGTTGAACGGAATAGACAGTGTCTTGAAAGGAGTATATAAGATGAACATCAACAGAGGCAAAACAAGGATAATGGAATGGAGTCGTATTAAATCAGGTAATGCTGAGGGAATTAGATTAGGAAATGAGACACTTAAAGTAGTAGATGACTTTTGTTAGTTGGGGAGCAAAATAACTAATGATGGTTGAAGTAGAGAGGATATAAAATGTAGACTGGCAACGACTAGGAAAGCGTTTCTGAAGAAGAGAAATTTGTTAACATCGAGTATAGATTTAAGTGTCAGAAAGTCTTTTCTGATAGTATTTGTATGGAGTGTAGCCATGTATGGAAGTGAAACACAGACAATAACTAGTTTAGATAAGAAGAGAATAGAAGTGTTCAAAATGTGGTGCTACAGAAGAATGCTGAAGATTAGATGGGTAGATCATGTAACTAATGAAGAACTACTGAATAGAGTTAGGGAGAAGAGGAATTTGTGGCACAACTTGACTAGAAGAAGGGATTGGTTGGTAGGATATGTTCTGAAGCATCAAGGGATCACCAATTTAGTATTGAAGGGCGGCGTGGACGGTAAAAATCATAAAGGGAGACCAAGAGATTAACACACTAAGCAGATTCAGAAGGATGTAGGCTGCAGTAGTTACTTGGTGATGAAGAAGCTTGCGCAGGACAGAGTAGCATGGGGGGCTGCATCAAACCAGTCTCTGGACTGAAGACCACAATAACTTGTTCCTCATATATGCAAAAAATCTTACATCTAATATACAAGAATTAGTTCTTTCTGCACATGACACTACAACTGTAATCAGTCTAAGCAAAAATTCTTAAGTGTCCATACTGATGAGAATTTAAATTGGAAGAACCACTCCTTGGAGCTCTTAAAAACATTGCAAATTTTGGGGAGAGAGGAGTCATTAAGTTGACCTTTTTTTTCATATTTCCATTCAATAATTTCATGTGCTTTTATGTTATGAGGAAACTCATATTTAAGAAAGAAAGTCTTTTTTCTCAAAGAAGCTGTCAGAATAACATGTGGTGCTTACCCACAATCATCCGGTAGTTGTCTGTTGAAGAAGTTGGGCATTCTGACTACTGCTTCACAGTAATTTATTCCCTCATAAAGTTTGTTGAGTAACTCATTGCAATTCTGAAGGAACAATGATGAACATAATTACAATACCATAAGGAAAAACAGCATTCATTAATCCACATTAAGGCTTCTTTAGCACAAAAAGGGATGCACAATGCTCCAACTAAAATTTTTGACACCGTACTCAGTGACATAAAATGTCTGACCAAAAAGTTACTCCTTGACAACTCCATCTCTTCTGCTGAAGAATTTCTGTCATTGTAATGTTTAAAAGATGGTGAGTAAGTATTACTAACTCACATTTAATAATAATAATAATAGTAGTAGTAATAAAGTAAAAAAGAAGAAACAAAAAACTTATATGTTTTCAGCATGTAGCCATATTTACAAAATAATTTGCAACATGACTCATTCCACATCATTATGATTTGTCATGCAAATGATACATGGAACATGAAACTAATTTGTATGGATATTAAAAGCTCAGGTGGTAAGCCAATATTAAGCAAAGTAGGGAATCCCAAAAGGTGGGATGAATATTCAATTCAATTCAATTTATTAGCGTCCTTGTAGTACATCATCAAAATGACATAGGACTAGTCAATAAACATTACAATTTAAAATACATGTACATGAAAATTTATAATTGAATTTACTTGTCACTTAGACATTACAATTTTAATAGAACTATAAGAACATTAACATAAAAATATACAAGTAGGATAACAACATACAAAAAAAAAAGTTAGTGATTCTCACATCAAAGATTATTTACATTCTTACATTAACACTGTTTCACACTTTCATAGAAACAGCAAGTATTTAAATGTGGGGTTACACAAAGGAAATGAACTTGAAGAAAATATTAAAGAAAGGGAAGAGGAAGTAAATGAAAATGAGTTGGGACATGTGATACAGTGAGTAAGAATTTGACAGAGCACTGAAAGACCAAAGTCAAAACTTTTCATTATTTAGGAATAACACACGTTTTTCTTCATTCAAAAACATTGGTTCACTAAAAGTCCACACACCAGTGCTTAACAATGATAATAAACACTTCCATTGCAGTAAAGAGCATAAAACAATCTATGTGTGGTAAGACAGTGATATTTAAATGCAGTTCAAGTTATTAAATAAAACTTTAACAAAAACATTGCACTTGGAATAGACAACATTCTCTCATAGTCATTGATATCCTTGGGATGATCAGCGATGAAAACACTATTCCATCTGTGATCCAAGATCTACCATGAAGATGAAGTACCCTCAGACTTCATGAAGAATGTAATAATTCCAGTTCCAAAGAAGGCATGCACGCTAGTGTGAACATTATTGAACCATCAGTTTGAATTATTTACAGAAGGCTGTGAAAACTGGTAGAAGCCAATCTCAGGGGTGATCAATTTCGATTCTGGAGAACTGCAGGAACACACAAAACAATACTTACCATATGACTTATTTCAGAAGATGCATTGAAAAGCATGGAGAGCTGAATCAACCCAGTCTCTGGACTGAAGACGGCAACATCAACAACAACAACAATGAAAAAAGCCAAACTTAGATTTATAGTAATTGTAGATTAGCTGTGAAGGAAAATAAGGACAAATTTGGAGAAGGAATTCAAGTTTAGTGAGAAAAAATTAAAACTTCAAGATTTTTTTCATTTATATTGCCATTCTGTGTATGAATTTCACCTTTTAGTCCCACATTCTTTGCTTAACACTGGCTTTCCATCCTAGTTCTTGATTTTCATACATCTGCTCTCTTATGATCAAAGGTTTGTTTAATTTTCTTACAGGTAGAATATAAATTTTCTAAAGTCTGGCATCCTTTTACAGTTCTGCATTTCCCCTCTAGCCATTCTTGCTTTGTAGTTCTGCACTTCCTTTCAGTTGCATTTTTAGACACCTGTATTCCTGTTTGCTTGCTGCATTTTTATGTTTTCTTCTTTCATCAATTAAATTTAACATATTAACTTAAAATCAAAGTATCCTTAATAGGCTTTTTATTTTCACCTAGTTGTTCCTCTGCTGTCTTCAATGTTCAATCTCTTAAAGCTACCCATTCCCTTTATCGTATTTCTTTCTCCTAATTTAGTCAGTTGTTGCATATTGCTCCCTTTGAATGTCTCGACAATTTCAACTCATTCAATTCCCATCACATAAATTTCTTCAACTTTAATCTGCACTTTATAACTAATAAGTTACAGTCAGAGTTCGCATATGCTCCTGGCAATATTTTGCAGCAGTTTCAAATCTGGTTTTGAAGTCTCTCTCTTACTATTATATAATCTTTGTGGAACTTTTCTGTTTTTCTAGGCCTGTTTTGCATTTACAACCTTATTTTGTGATTCTTAAACCAAGTGTTGTGAATTATTAAACTGTATTTTATATAAAATTGTACAAGGGGCCTCCTCTTTTATACCTTTCCTTCATGCATTTTCTCATAGAATTTTTCCTTCTTTTCATTTTTCATCATTATAAGATTCCATGACCTATCAACAAAATAAAAAAATTCTTCTTATGAATTCAATAATTTCTCTCATTTCACATTATTTCAATCCTCTTTATCGCCTGAAGAGGTAGTAAGCAAATATCTTTATTGTACTGTGATGAGCTATGGCTTTGTGTCCATCTTGGCTATAGTGATCTGTTCACTGTTGTGTCCATAGTAATTTATTTACATTCAAATTTTCATGTTTATTAAATCCACCCTGCATCCCTCCTGCTTGATTTGTGTTGGTATCCCTGTATTCATCTAACCAGAAATCATGGTCTTCTTGCCATTGCAGTATACTAATTCCCACTATACCTAATTTTAAGCTATACATTTCTCATTTCAGATTCCCTAACCTCCCTACCGAATTAGTAAATCTTAATATTTCACATTCCAATCTGTAGAATACTGGACTTGTTTACTCTGAAGACAGAGTCCTTCCGTGTCATCCTCAGCAGAAGATTAGAAAGGGGGACTATGTTGCTCCAGAATATTTTACTGAAATGTAAAGCATTGATATGAAAGCATACAGCAGAGCTGGGTGTTCTAAGAAAAAATAATAGCTGAAGTTTATCCTTGCTTTCAGTCATTTACAGTCTCAGCATAGAAAGGCCTTGTTGGTTTATGTTACAAGTGTAGATCAATCAATTATGAAGACTGTCACCCTTGTAACTATTGGAAAAGACAGCTGTCCATCTTTAAATAACCATATTTTAGTCTAGCCTTTCCACAAACACCCATCCAATGTGGTTTCGCCTACAGTATGGCTATTTGTATCACTGACACATGTAAGCCTCTCTCCATTTTATTTAATTTATTTATCTTGCAGCTTGAAACATGTATTTAACATGCATGGGCAATGTTATAATAATTACAATTAGATTATTGATACACAATATATATAGATTACATGCTATTAAGTAAAAGATCATTTAAGTATATTTAACATAGCATTCATGAGGTCAAATCATGTCAGCACCATACTGTATGGGCACTACAATATAAGCCATTTTTTAACTCATTTTTAAAAAATCTACCACAAAGCTGTTTCAGGTTGTTTGGCAGAGAATTATAAAATATTGCTCCCTTAATGAATGGGGTATTTGTTGTTAGATTCAATCATCTGCTCACCATATGAAAGTCTGATTTGTTTCTTGTATCGTAATCATGGATTTCCATATTCCTGTTTGTCACTTTTTTGTCTTTTTTCACTAATAATATTGATTGAAACATATATACTGCATAGATATTCATAATATTAAAATTAATAAACAGGTTTTTACATGAAGTTCTGGGTCTTACTTTTGCCATAGTTCTTATTACTCTTTTCTGCAGTACAAATACCCTTCTTATATTGTATTGGCTACACCCACCCCACAATACAATTCCATAAGATGGATGGGGATACATCAACCCAAAATACGCTATTTTTATTGCTTCAATATCTAGATATTGAACTAATCTCCTTAGTAAATACAAACTAAATGTTATTTTACCACGGACATGATATATTTGCTGCTTCCACAAAAGTCTGTCATCTATATATATCCCCAGAAATTTAATTCTGAACGGGTATTTTCCCTGAATGTCCTCATTTACAACAGTATTTTTATTTGAGCCACTTGTCTTAAAATAAATTAAATTAGTTTTGTTAATATTGACCCTCAGGTTTTCTTTTTCAAAATGTGTTTGGGCTTTTTCAACAAAAAATGTGCCCAGCAAACCCCAGAGGTGTCGTCAGCATACATAGTAATACGATGATTGGTGTCTAATACTTTTGGGAAGTCATTCACATAGCAAATAAACAAGAAGGGGCCCAAGATAGAGCCTTGTGGCACACCAAAATGTATATTTCTTATCTTGGATCTTCTTTTTTCGATTACTTCTCCATTATCATACACAACTTCTGTGCATTGTTGTCTATCTTTAAAGTAAGATTCTATTAAAAGCAACAGTTTCACACTGACACCATTACAAGCAAGTTTACTAAAAAGAGCGCCCTGATGTACTCTGTCAAACACTTTGGAAAGATCTAAAAACACTCCTGCCATTTTGTAACCCTCATTTATTTTCTCCATCAGACAGTGAACAAACTGTATTGCTGCAGATATGGTGCTCCGACCACTTCTAAAGCCATGTTGGAAATCTCCTATTGAGTTATTCGTATTATAGTGCTCGATTAAGATTTCTAGCATTATTTTTTCAATTAATTTACCACACACTGAGGTTAAGGCAACTGGTCTGTAGTTCTGTGGTTTCTTTCTTTCCACTTTTTTATATAAAGGTTTAACTATAGCAAGTTTCATTTTCTTTGGAAACACACCTTCTTCAAGTACACAATTTATTAGATGGACTAATGGTCTGGCTAACTCACCCTTGCATTTTTTTCAGTAAAAAGGAGAAAATTCATCCCATCCAGCTGATCTTTTATTTTTTAGGCTGTCAATTAGCTGTGTTACATCCTTGATGGTTACTGTAGGTAGCTTACAAGAGTCCCGTTCCTTTTCCATATCATATTTAAACTACCTCTCCTGTTTCATGCAAGTATCATTTTCAATAGCATCTATAAAGTAATCATTAAATATATTGCTACTATATAAGGATCAGAAAAAATATCATTATGTATACTTAACTCTATAGTATTAATTTTAGTTTTTGAATCAGTGTTCCTCACATCATTAACTACTGCCCAGCATGACTTTGAGACACAATCAGAATTTCTGATCTGTTTGCTAATATGTTCTACTTTCCTTCTCCTTACTTCCTTGCAATACTCATATTTATATCTTTTATAATCCTCTTTATATAAATCAAGACTGGTTTCTCTGTGTAGCTTATACACATACTCCATTCCTTCCTTGAGTCTTTTCGTTTTTTCATCCAGTTTTACACGTTTGACTACTGGAGGTTTATTTTTATTTACATTCTTCTTTGCCAGGATAGTAATATCTATATGTCTGGTTAAAATTTTTATAAATACTTCCCATTTGCTGTCAACTCCCCTTTCTCTATAAACTGATTCCCAAGATTCTTGACCCAAAGTTTTCTTTAGCAAGGTGGTGTTGTATTCAGAAAATAATCTTTTGTTCACATATTTTTTGTTTTGTTTAAGTTTATTAAGACAACCAATCACTAATAATTTTCCTAGATGATCAGATATGTGCCCGTTTACAGTCTGTGCCGACACAACATTTTCATAATTGGTCATTACATGATCCATGGAACTGCTGCTTGACTCAGTTATTCTAGTGGACACATGACCAAGTAGATCTTTAATATCATAGGATAGTATGCAGTCTTGTAAACCTTTGCATTCTTGCCTGTCGCTTAGTGTGTTTATACACTCCTGGAAATTGAAATAAGAACACCGTGAATTCATTGTCCCAGGAAGGGGAAACTTTATTGACACATTCCTGGGGTCAGATACATCACATGATCACACTGACAGAACCACAGGCACATAGACACAGGCAACAGAGCATGCACAATGTCGGCACTAGTACAGTGTATATCCACCTTTCGCAGCAATGCAGGCTGCTATTCTCCCATGGAGACGATCGTAGAGATGCTGGATGTAGTCCTGTGGAACGGCTTGCCATGCCATTTCCACCTGGCGCCTCAGTTGGACCAGCGTTCGTGCTGGACGTGCAGACCGCGTGAGACGACGCTTCATCCAGTCCCAAACATGCTCAATGGGGGACAGATCCGGAGATCTTGCTGGCCAGGGTAGTTGACTTACACCTTCTAGAGCACGTTGGGTGGCACGGGATACATGCGGACGTGCATTGTCCTGTTGGAACAGCAAGTTCCCTTGCCGGTCTAGGAATGGTAGAACGATGGGTTCAATGACGGTTTGGATGTACCGTGCACTATTCAGTGTCCCCTCGACGATCACCAGTGGTGTACAGCCAGTGTAGGAGATCGCTCCCCACACCATGATGCCGGGTGTTAGCCCTGTGTGCCTCGGTCGTATGCAGTCCTGATTGTGGCGCTCACCTGCACGGCGCCAAACACGCATACGACCATCATTGGCACCAAGGCAGAAGCGACTCTCATCGCTGAAGACGACACGTCTCCATTCGTCCCTCCATTCACGCCTGTCGCGACCCCACTGGAGGCGGGCTGCACGATGTTGGGGCGTGAGCGGAAGACGGCCTAACGGTGTGCGGGACCGTAGCCCAGCTTCATGGAGACGGTTGCGAATGGTCCTCGCCGATACCCCAGGGGCAACAGTGTCCCTAATTTGCTGGGAAGTGGCGGTGCGGTCCCCTACGGCACTGCGTAGGATCCTACGGTCTTGGCATGCATCCGTGCGTCGCTGCGGTTCGGTCCCAGGTCGACGGGCACGTGCACCTTCCGCCGACCACTGGCGACATCGATGTACTGTGGAGACCTCACGCCCCACGTGTTGAGCAATTCGGCGGTACGTCCACCCGGCCTCCCGCATGCCCACTATACACCCTCGCTCAAAGTCCGTCAACTGCACATACGGTTCACGTCCACGCTGTCGCGGCATGCTACCAGTGTTAAAGACTGCGATGGAGCTCCGTATGCCACGGCAAACTGGCTGACACTGACGGCGGCGGTGCACAAATGCTGCGCAGCTAGCGCCATTCGACAGCCAACACCGCGGTTCCTGGCGTGTCCGCTGTGCCGTGCGTGTGATCATTGCTTGTACAGCCCTCTCGCAGTGTCCGGAGCAAGTATGGTGGGTCTGACACACCGGTGTCAATGTGTTCTTTTTTCCATTTCCAGGAGTGTATTAAAGTCTCCTAACATTATAATATTTACTGTATTGCCACCCTTGCTTAGCTTCCCCAATACACTATCCATTGCTTCCAGGAAAACCTCAAGATTACCAGAAGGGGCTCGATATATACCGACCACAATAAGTGGGATGGATACAATCATTAACGTAATTATCACCACTTCACAATCATTCTCAATACAATAATCATTAACCCATGATACTTTTCTACAGAATTTATTAGGTTACATTTCCTCACATAAGTAGCAACTCCCCCTCCTTTATGTTCTGTTCTACAGAAAAACAATGTAAGATTATACTCCTATAACTTATAATATTGAATATTATGGTTGGTTTTTTGATGCTCTGTAACCACAATTACATGTGGAGCTAGATCTGTAACTAAGGCCTCAAATACATCGATTTTGTTACCCAAGCCCTCAACATTATAATGTAAAAATGATACATTAGTACAGTCATGAGAGGATATATTCTTGTCTAGGTTAATATTATCACACAAATTGAAAGTTTCTAAATTAGGAAAACTGAGGGACTTCGTTCTAAAAAATCAACAGTCTTGACATTGCAGTGAGGAATTATTTCTGTTTGCTTGCTCTGCAGGCATATATAATTATCCTTTCCGTCTTTCGTGTGTATGACATCTGAGGTACAATTTAGCAGATTTGAATTATTACTTTTTGTTTCCTCAATAGCTCTGTTGATGTCAGTTGCTAGAGTATTCTTACCCAGACGATTCTTGTGCCTTATGAACATTATTAAGTTGAATTTTATACAATTTCTAGACAATGATAAGAAAAAGGAACAATGTAATTCTTTTGTGTCATTGAATCTTTGGTAGATGCCTTTGTCCATCTCAACACTAATCTTGAGTGAAAGATTAACTAGTGATGGGATTCTGAAGCATACATTCATTTCATATCTTTGTCCTTAAGGGAGTGCAAGAGATGTGAGAAAGTAACCAAAAAGAATCCCATATCAGATGAGTGCACTTTACGTATTAAACTAACATACAGAGCATAATGCATAGAAAAGATATGTGTATTTTGAAATACATTGACAGAAAAAAATCATAACACCAAGAATGAGTTGTGCAACACAAACAAAAGTTGGTAGGCATATTTCTACATCTGAAAGATGATGACTATTCACATTTTGCACCAGCCACATAAGAGCATCACTAGTGGTGCCACCATGAGGATGCAAATCAGGTTTGCTTTAAATATGCACTGTAACAGTCATGAGCATTAGTTACCTTTGAGAATGGATGCAGTGAGTTGATGTTAGTCAAGAATGCCTTTAAGACGACAAAGACGCCATTATCAACAACTCACTGAGTTTGAACAATATCGTGTAATAGGGCTACGAGGAACTGGATGTTTCTTCTGCAATACTGCAGAAAGACTTGGCAGGAATGTTGCCACTGTACATTACTGCTGGCAGTGGTGGTCATGAGAATGAATAGTCACAAGAAGACCGGGCTCCAGACAGACGCATGACAAGAGGGAAGGCCATCGTGTTTGGTGTAAGGCTCTGTCACATCATACTGCATCTGAAGCAGCAATCTGAGCAGCAGTTGGCACCACGGTGACACAATGAACTGTTTCAAATTGGTTAGTTCAAGGACAGCTCTAACCCAGACACCCTGTACTGAGCATTCCTTTGACCCCAAACCACCACCACTTGCGACTTGCATGATGTCAAGTGAGAGCTCATTGAAGGGGTGGGGGTGGGGAGGTCTGTTGTGTTTTCTGATGAAAGCTAGTTCTGCCTCAGTGCCAGCGATGCCTGTGTGTTGTTTAGGAGGAGGCCAGATGAGGAACTCCACCCAACTTGTCTACATATTAGACACACTGGTCCTACACAGTGAGTTATGGTCTGGTGTGATTTTGGGTGACAGCAGGAGCACTCTTTGATTATCTCATGCACCCTGAGTTCAAAATCATACGTCAGTCTGGAGATTTGACCTGTTGTACTGCCATCCATGAACAGCTTTCCAAGGAACATTTTCCAACAGGATAACACTGGCCCACATACTGCTGTCATAACTCAACATGCTCTACAATGTGTCAACTTGTCGCCTTGGCCTGCTCGATCACCACATTCGTCTCCAATCGAGTACATATGGGACATCACCGGACAACAACTCCAGCTGTCATCCACAAACAACATTAACCATCCCTGTATTGACCAACCAAGCACAACAGGAATGGAACTCCATTCCACAAACTGTCATCTGGTACCTATATGACTCAATGCATGCATGTTTGCTTATTAATTAGCAGCATTTCACATTTGCAATGGCTTATTTCACACTTACATAAACCTGTGATCCAATGTTTGTCACTTAAATATGTTACACAGACAAATAAATGCACTACCAAAATTTCACTACTCTCTATTACTTAACTTTTTTTGTTGTGATTTTTTTCCATAGTGTAAATTAAGAGATTATATCTTGTCCACATAGCCTGAAGGAATATCAAGATACTATACTTTAGAGAAGAACTTCTGCAAACAGAGAAGTGCATGAACTGATATAAAAATCAGTGGGTGATTTACATATGCTATTTTGCCTGGGTTAGGATGTATCTGTAAAACTTGTATTGAATTTGTCAATATCCAAGTGTAATTTTGTTATTTTTTAGCTGGATTAGAATATGTTTATGGAATGTTATATGTACAGATATAATGTAAATGATATATGAATTTGTTTTGAGAATATCCATACAAGAGAGATTGTCTACAGAAGAATAAAGAACAAAGAAATAAACTATACAAATTTTACTTTTGAGGACCACGTGATTTTCCTTATCTTTGGTTGGAATGTGCGAGAAATGTTCATTTCACTGAATTTCTCTTGTATCGCTTCTTCAATATACCATTTTTCTTTCTCTTCTAAACTTCTTTAATAATTATTTTCACCTGTTTAAAAAAAGATCATTAAAATTATCTGCTACACATGAACTGTCTCTTACAGTCCTCTCATTCTCTTTAACAGACATTGTGCCATCTTCTGTGACTTTTTTTCCATGTGTCTCTTTTAACAATATTCCATACCCTTTTGATTTTTTGTCTGATCAGTCAGTTTCTGACAAGATGTCCCTACCCTGTTGTTTTTTTACAACTATTCTTGAAATATTACTGCATTGCTTATAACATGAAAATATTTAGAGATTCTTATTTATGCTTGCTAGTTAGTAGATATCCTTTCCTTTTTTCCCCTCTGATACCAGTTATGTCCAAGATTACAGAATTTAATTATTTTTGGAAGGAAAACTACTTCCAAAGACGATTACAAACTTTTTAAGAATTCTACCAAATTTGGAGTTGGCACTAGGCACATCATAAACTTCATGCCACTAATCACTTTGTAATTTTTTGAAACAGTCCAAGCTGAGTTCACGGAAGTGTATCGTCAATCATAAGACACAGTGGTTAGGTTGTGCTGATGTTTCTTCTAGGCGCTCAGTCCGGAGCCGCGCGACCGCTACGGTCGCAGGTTCGAATCCTGCCTCGGGCATGGATGTGTGTGATGTCCTTAGGTTAGTTAGGTTTAATTAGTTCTAAGTTCTAGGGGACTGATGACCATAGATGTTCAGTCCCATAGTGCTCAGAGCCATTTTTTTGCTGATGTTTCCAGTGCAGTCAAACACATCTGAACACTATATCACAGTAAAACTCAGTTTTAACAGTTTCTACTACACAATTGAACAACACCTGATGTTTTCATTAGGCCTACACAAACAAAGCATATGATTAGTGAGACTGAAGTGTTCAAATTTCTAGGTGTTCATGGAAAGTTCATGTTCGGGATCATGTTAAAAGACTTAATGCTGCCATTTTTCCTACTGGAACATTATCTGAAATAAGTGATAGTTCAACAGAACAGTAGTATGGTATTATATTTTGGAGTAATTGTTCACATTGTCAAAGGGTATTTTTGACTCAGAAATGGGCAGTTTGGGCAATAGGGAGCATAAGTTCATGAACAACTCGTCGATCCCTGTTCATAAATCTGGGTATTGTGACATCTGTCTCTCAATTTAATGTTTAATGTCATTTCCTGTTAACAATATCTGCTTATTCCCAAGAATAGCAGCTTTCACTCAATTAATACCAGACAGAAATCCAAGGAGGAGGAGGAGGATATTAGTGTTTAATGTCCCGTCGACAACGAGGTCATTAGAGACGGAGCGCAAGCTCGGGTGAGGGAAGGATGGGGAAGGAAAACAGCCATGCCCTTTCAAAGGAACCATCCCGGCATTTGCCTGAAGCGATTTAGGGAAATCACGGAAAACCTAAATCAGGATGGCCGGAGATGGGATTGAACCGTCGTCCTCCCGAATGCGAGTCCAGAAATCCAATCTGCATTTGTATCACACCTCATAGACACTTGTGCAGAAAGGCGTGCACTATTCTGCTGCATCCATTTTCAATAACCTAGCACAAGAATTCAAAAATCTTTGCAGTAATCCACACACTTTCAAATCCAAACTTGAAATTTTCTTCTTGGGTCACTCCTTCTGTTCTGTTGAGAAGTTCCTTGAAAAATTATTCTGATTCCTGTGTTATATTGATGACTGCATTTATATAAACTTACAGCTTATCATCTTTTAGGATTTTATTTTATCTATCATTACTTTTCTGTTGCAATTTCTTCTATTGACACATCCCATGATCATGGACATTTGTTCTTCAATTTTGCTCTACAGAACTAGATGGATGACGAAGAATGAAGTGGCAGACCTTCTCTCTGTGAAGAACCAAGAATTACAAGAGAAGTGGAGGCCCTGGTGCTCAAAGACCAGTGTATCAACATCTAGCATAACATTCTGAGCAACACATTGGTCGTCACTCATTGGATTGCACGACAGCACTCACTGATTCAAAACGCTTGCTGGAGCAAGACAGCAACAGAAATGTTGCAGGCATGTCAGATCAATTCAGATGACTTGTTCAGCCACCTCATCACCGTGGATGAGTGTTTTGTGTATCACTGTGACCACAAGACAATGGAACAAAACAACTTGTAAAGTAACAAACTCTCTCTCTCACTCACTCTCTCTCTCTCTCTCTCTCTCTCTCTCTCTCTCTCTCTCTCTCTCTCTTTTTTTGCACATACTACCAAATAGGATTTCGCTCCCTGTATGGCTTAAAATCAAACACTTAATTCTTTGGGAGACGGGGGTAGGCAAAGGGTGGTCATAGAGGATGGTCACAGAATCTCCTCGGTCCTCTTACTTTAGAAAAGTAGCTCTCAAGAATATCTTGGATGCATCTTGAAGTCATGATGTACTTTTCTGCAGTGGCCAGTACAATTGCTGATCGCACAACAAGCCAGCTTTTTCACTTAAAAACTTATTTTAAAAAATTGATGATTACACTGATAATTATGGCATAACTCTGTACTCAATCGCCAGTCACTAATAAAAATTCGCACTGCCATAAACAACATCGTTTTCATTCTTAAATGCAACTACAATACAATATGTTATGGTAATTGCATGCTACTGACTGCTGGTTGGTTCACTCTGATGTCAGCAGCTCGGCTTGCTATTGCATATACCGGGTGATTAAAAAGTCAGTATAAATTTGAAAACTGAATAAATCACGAAATAATGTAGATAAGCAGGTACAAATTGACACACATGCTTGGAATGACATGGGGTTTTATTAGAACCAAAAAAATACAAAAGTTCAAAAAATGTCCGACAGATGGCGCTTCATCTAATCAGAATAGCAATAATTAGCATAACAAAGTAAGACAAAGCAAAGATGATGTTCTTTACAGGAAATACTCAATATGTCCACCATCATTCCTCAACAATAGCTCTAGTCGAGGAATAATGTTGTGAATAGGACTGTAAAGCACGTCCGGAATTATGGTGAGGCATTGGCGTCAGATGTTTCAGCATCCCTAGAGATGTCGGTCGATCACAATACACTTTTGACTTCAGGTAACCCCAAAGCCAATAATCGCATGGACTGAGGTCTGGGGACCTGGGAGGCCGAGCATGACGAAAGTGGCGGCTGAGCGCACGATCATCACCAAACAACGCATGCAAGAGATCTTTCACACGTCTAGCAATATAGGTGGGAGCGCCATCCTGCATAAACATCGTACGTTCCAGCAGGTGTTTATCAGCCAGGCTGGGCTTGATATGAATCTGTAACATATCGGCGTACCTCTTACTCGTCACAGTAGCGGTTACAAAACAAGAATCACGCCTTTCTTCGAAGAAAAAAAGCCCAATAATGGTAGATGTGGTAAATCCAACACGTATTGTGACTTTCTCATCGTGCAATGGAGTTTCCACGACAGTCCTAGGAGTTTCGGTAGCCCAAATTCTGCAGTTGTGGGTGTTGACAGACCCTCGGTGTGTGAAATGAGCTTCGTCGGTCCACAACACGTTACTCAACCAATCATCATCTTCCGCCATCTTTTGAAACGCCCACACCACAAATGCCCTCTGTTTCACTAAATCACCAGGTAACAGTTCATGATGCTGATGGATTTTGTACGGATAGCATCAGAGGGTATGCCTCAGTGCCAACCAAACAGTAGTGTATGGAATGCCAGGCAACGTGCGACTACACGAGCACTGACTTCCCCATGCATAGACAAACCCACTACACTATCCATTTCTTCCTGAATTGTCTCAGCTGCATTACGCCTTGTGCTCGGTCGGCCACTACAGTGTCTATCGTCTAAACAACCTGTGGCTCCAATCTTCGAAATCATTCTCGCCACAACTGCATTTGTTAACGGACCTTTACCCATTCCAATCCCCTTCCTATGGCGATAGGATTGTAATGGTGAACTAGCACATTCCCCTTTCTGATAATACAGCTTCACTAGAAGCGCCTTTTCAGGTAACGTCAACATGCTGCAACTGCTGGCGCATCTGATTCTCTTATTACAGCTCCTTTTATACATGATTGTCATGCGCAGTCACTGACGTTTTGCTGTCCAGCGCCATCTATTGGACATTTTGTGAACTTTTTTTTTTGTTCTAATAAAACCCCATGTCATTCCAAGCATGTGCGTCAATTTTACCTCTCTATCTACATTATTCCGTGGTTTATTAAGTTTTCAAATTTATACTTACTTTTTGATCACCCAGTACATCTCATTATTCCTACCATGTATTTTGGAATCCCCGGGTAGAAGGAATCTTCCCTGTTCATTGTCTATGTTAATGACTTTTCAGATCATGTGCCATGTGTGAATATACTAACCCTTAATGAAACGACACTAATAATTACAGAAAATGATATACAAAATGTGCTAAATAACAACAATGAAACAGTACTAATGACTAACCTCTAGTGTCTGGCCAATCAATTGTGCACAAAGCAGACAAAAATAGAAGAAATAATTTTTATTCTCAAAATGAGAACAAAACAGTTAAAGTACTTGGATTGATAATGGACCAAATACCTTCTTGGGAAGGACACACTAATAATCTGTGCAGCGAACTAGCTCACGTGTTGTTTTATTGTATAAATTAAGAAGCAGTGTGAGCAAACTGATGTTACTTCTCTCATTCATTGCTTCCTGCCATTTCCAGCTGCATTATGGAATATGGCTTTGAGGTAATTCACCAGGAGCTAAATGTATTTTCAGACCGCAAAAGGAAGCAATATGATGTATATTAGAATCAGCACACAGTTATTTCTGTGGAAACTTTTTTAAATGCCTTGGCGTAATGACACTGCCTAGCTTGTACATACATAACTATTTAATACGTGCTAGACAAAATCTGGAGAGATTCAACATGAGATATGATCTGCATTCTAGAAACAGCCACTTGTTGGATTTGCTGTCCTCAAGATAAGCTATAATCTATAAGAACTATAAGAACTTAAGCGTAAAATTTCTCAGCAAGCAACTATACTCAGGACATACAGTATGATTAAATAAATATAAGAGTACATTAAAAACTTATGGTAAATGTATGGTGAATTCTCAAGAGTTTTTTGATGTGACAAATGAAGTCAGTCAAGTTGCATAGTGTAATGACAGCTCTGTAACACCTAAGCAGAGTATGTCATCAGGGGAGTACTGGATGGCTGAGAGGTCGAATTTCAATTGGCAACAAGAAAATCAACAACCTATGCCTTGCAGATGATCCTACCATCGTTGCAGAAAGTGAGGAGGTACTTAGGGTTTTAGACTACAGAGTGGAAACTATTAGTTTAAGTTTTGGTCCAGAGATAAACATAAAAAAATCAAACTACTGGTTATTAATCACAAAAGTTTAGAGCAAATTCAATGCTTAAAGGATCTGGAGGCAGTGAATGATGGTGTATATCTAGAATCTCTGATCAATGACACAGGAAAGTGTGATAAAGAAATTAAACAAAAAATTGTTCTTGACCATGTCACAATGGTTAAAATCACTAAGATCTGGTCGAGCTTGTATAACTACATGCTGAAAGGTCCCCAGGATGCCGTAAAATTAAGAATTATATATAAAAAAACTGAAACACCTAGTAACCAGGGGGTTGGCAAAGCCGTTAGTTATGAATGCGCGGTAAGGTGCAGACAAACGAAAACATTTTCTCATTCAACTGGTTGTACAGTTTTTTTGTTTTTAGATAGAAACAGTCTGTCTCTCTCGAATGTAGAAGGACGATGAGGATGTGCGATTTTAGAGAGGAAGTATTATATGTGTATTATATGTATGAGTGAGTAATATAATGTTAAAGAACCATATCAAACATTTTATTTATTGAAGTAAGTGAAGAGGAAAATTACAGGAAGAGGATTTTCGTGATTACGACGAGCGCCGGTGTCCCCGGAGTCCTCCGCCCCCTGCCGCTTCAACAGAAATGTAAGGAAGTCCGATGCCCAAAAGAATACCAATAAGCACAAAACATTTTAATAATACAAACATATACAATTATAATGTATTCGAAAATCTCTTTTTTTATATATATTACAACTGTCGAGCTCTGTGCCAGGACTTCTGGGCACCGGTCGTGAGTAATGTTAGTTAACTATTGTTGGATGCAAGGTCCGACAGTTATGCAAAACACCATTTTTTTCTCAGTACCGAAACATGTTTCGGCACCACTGTGCCATTATCAGTGGGTTTTCGTTTTTATTTATTCTGCAATGTGAACATTTATGTTAAATGATTATAAAATTATGTGCATTTTTAGTTCAAACAACATATTGTTTCTTTTTGTAAATACCTTTACATTTGATGTGCATGAATTTTCTGGATCGCTTGTGTGTTAATTACTACAGGTAGCTTGTCATCTGCAAATGATGTTGGTGAGAAACTTTTTTGCTGGGAGTTAACCTATCTTCTAGAATGTAATTTAGTATGTTGTGATGTTTTTGCGCCTATATTCGTTTTTACTTATGTTTTCGTGTGGCAAGCACCTCCATTCTCCGCATCATGCTGTTGTGTTGTGATGCATCATTATTTCCTTCCTTGGATTTTACTGTCGAAAAATTTACAGAAATTTTTCAGTGCGTTACACAATGTCAGTAAAACAAAGATTTGTCTACATCTACATTTATATGATTACTCTGCAATTCACATTTAAGTGCTTGGCAGAGGGTTCATCGAACCACAATCATACTATCTCCCAACCATTCCACTCATGAACAGCACGCGGGAAAAACGAACACCTAAACCTTTCTGTTCGAGCTCTGATTTCTGTTATTTTATTTTGATGATCATTCCTACCTATGTAGGTTGGGCTCAACAAAATATTTTTGCATTCGGAAGAGAAAGTTGGTGACTGAAATTTCGTAAATAGATCTCGCCGTGACGAAAAACGTCATTGCTTTAATGACTTCCATCCCAACTCGCGTATCATATCTGCCACACTCTCTCCCCTATTACGTGATAATACAAAACGAGCTGCTCTTTTTTGCACCCTTTCGATGTCCTCCGTCAATCCCACCTGGTAAGGATCCCACACCGCGCAGCAATATTCTAACAGAGGATGAACGAGTGTAGTGTAAGCCGTCTCTTTAGTGGACTTGTTTGAGAATCGTAATGTACGTAAAACAGGCTTTGGCATTAGGTTATTCACATTTATCAAGTGTAATAAATAGTTTATGAAATTTTTAACGTTTTGTGAAATTTCCATTTTTTGCAAATTCATGTAACATGACCGAAAAATATATGCCCACTGTTGATAGCGATAACGAAAACGCAATCAGCCAAGATGGCGCAGCATTGCGAGATCGAACAATTGAAGTCCCTGCGCCATGCATGCCTACAGGCTGCTGTACACGGGGCCAGAAGTGGTAGCCAGTTCTGGCGATCAGATGTGGACGCCACCAGTTTTACCAGCCAGTAAGCTTATACACGAAGCCAATAATGGCTTCCAATATTTTCTCATATGTGGCCGCCAGTGTGTCGTCACAGATGGTAGAGTAAACAGTGTTAAGTGTTTCTTGGTGAAAAATATGGAATGTGACAGTGATGTGAGTTTGAGGAGGCTTTTAACGAAGTGGTGGGTGAAATTGTTGTAACTTTAAGTGAGGAGGTGAGAACCATTTTAAATCAACATAGAGTGTGGGTAAAAGACTGGGTAGGTCGAAGAGAAACCCTTGGAGCATCATCCACTTTCTTTCGTGAACTGTCAGTGGAAGATCCTTTAGAATACAAGAGACAATTAAGAATGACTGTTGAAAAATTTAATGAGCTTTTGAGCATAATTGAACCACAGGCAGCCAAGAGAGATACTATTATGAGAAATGCAATAACTCCCAAACAGAAACTAGAGGTTACGCTGCAGTATTTAGCAACTGGCGATAGCTTTCAGTCTCTAGCATTATTATTTCGCATACCGGCCACCACAATTTCAAGATTCATTCCAGAAGTTATCCAGTCAATCATAAGTGGATTACAACACTACTTAAATGTGAGTTTTACTGGTTGATTATTGTATAATTTGATAAAAGTAGAATTTTAGAAAGTCTTCTAGGCATACCTTCTATTAATTACGTAATTATTTTAACTGATTATTTTATCAGTATTATTTAGAAACAAAAATTTTTTTATCCATAATCTACTATTATGATACTTTGTCAAGGCAAATAAAAAGTTCATCCGTTTTTCCTAAGCTATTATAATTGACCCTAAACTTTTTACAAATGAAACATTACTTTATATAAGCATTAACTCAGGTTTTATTTCTGGAGAAGTTACTGAAGTTTTCTGTATAGCATATCATCAACTGTGAATAGGTCTGAGTCCAAACTGAAAAGGTCTTCCTCTTCATCTGACACATGAGAAGAAGTACTTCCATATGGTGATGCAGAAATAACTAGTGAATCTGGCGGCAAGTATTTTAGCTTCTCATTGGTGATAAGGCTCTGGAACTTTTCTTGCAAGATTACAGAGCTTCTGGCAGGAAGTGTTCTCAATTGGCCAGCAATATGTTGGCCAAACAGTTCGTACTCGTCCACAACCTTTTTTGAAGATGATGGTCTATCCATTGCAATTTTTTGTAATTTGTTAATTGCACTTTCAACTTTGGAAAGTTTTGAAATGCGTCTTTTCTTTGCACCTAGCTTCGCAAATTGGTTCTCTTCCGCCGACGTTCCAGTTACTTTTACTGTGCTCTTTGCAATGCTATCATCATCCATGTCTTCAGTATTTTCTTCTTCATTTTCTTGAGGCTCAGTAAGGACACTAATGAGTTCCTGTTGTCCATCATCACATTCTTCAGTGGGACTTTACTGAAAAATACAAATGCGACATTACAGAAATTTTGCAATGATTTGCAGATTTAAATAGTATATTGTTTGGTTTTGACATAGACTAACAAACCATTAAATTATATTTTAATGTTTATTTATTTATTGTGTTGAAGGTACCTCAAACTATGGAAGAGTGGAGACACATACAAAATAGTTTTGAGATCAAATGGAATTTTCCATCCTGTTGTGGTGCATTGGATGGTAAACACATAGCCTCAAACGTCCACCTGGAAGTTGTGCAGAATTTTACAACTACAAAGGGGGTTACAGCATAATACTGTTGGCTTTGGTAGACGCCAATTGTAAATTCATTTATGTAGATGTGGGAACAAATGGAAGGGCTATTGATGGAAGTGTGTTTAGGCTGTCTACTTTGAAAACAGCCATTGACAAAAACAGCCTGAATTTGCCTCAGGAATACATTATTGTAGCAGATGATGCATTTCCCCTGTATACAAATTTGATGAAACCATTCTCAAGAAGAAACTTGTTCTTAAAAGAGCGCATATTCAACTACCAGTTATCAAGATCACGAAGAGTTGTTGAGAACGCTTTCGGCATATTAGCAGCGAGATTTAGAATATTTCGTAAAGACATTGAAGTTAATTTATCCACAGCTGATGTAATTGTGCAAGCTGCATGTACGATTCACAGCTGGTTACGTACAGTATCGGCAGGTTCGTACTTTGAAAGGGGATGGGCTGATTATGAAGACACAGAAACAGGAGTGCTGCATCCAAGACTATGGCCCACACCTTGAACGGAGCTACCATACATAAGTAGTGTTCGTACAGCAAATGCCTACTCAAAGCAGGCATCAGAAAAGAGGAATAAAATGACTGCTTACTTCAACAAAAAAGGACAAGTTCCTTGGCAAATGAAGGCCATCGGAATGTAAATATGGTGGAAGATGTTTAGTAATTAAAACTTCTGATTTTACCTACTTTTGTACGACGACTTAGCTCTTTTACTCTTAAAAATTAGAATTTTAATTATTTCTTATAAACAGTTCAATCTTGAGATATAGAAACTTGTGAATACTTTTTAGTAAAGAATCAATAAAAAATTAGTTATCAAATTATTAAAAAAATTGTTTCATTTTACCATTGAAAGTTTTTGCTTACATTGGAAAATACAATTAAACATTTCCATGTATTAACAATTCTAAAATTATAAAAACCCAATTTTTAGCTATTTTTATATTTAGTAATTTTCAAGCCATGTACTTAGAATAGAATACGTTAACTTACCAAATTTGACTGAGAGTCTCAAGTTACAGCGACGCTGTTTAGAAACGAGTCAGCCGTTTTGAACCAAGGTAGCTTCGGCATATAAACATCATCAGCCCCAGCTCCGCTTCTTTTTGACGAGATAACTTTTATAACTCACTTCTGTATGTTGTCTTGATAGTCTTTATTCTACCTCTCAAAAACGCAACTTCGGGAACAACTACATCATGACTTTCAAGGTCTTCTCTCAGTTTCAAAATATTACTTTCCCTTTTTGTTTTGATGAAGTAATCTTCGTGGCATATATTCCACAGTAGTTCATAGCTTTGGAATGTTTCTAAAATTGTTTCAATATTATCAGGCCCCCCAAGTCACGTTCTTCTTAGTACCGTTTTTTTTTCCCTTTATTGTTATTTTAAGACCTGAACAATCAGGTAGGCTGTCAGCGGCATGCTACGCCGCTCTTCAGCCATAGTGTTGACAATAACAGTACAAGAATGGAGAATTAGAATGAACATAGTGGCGGGCAAAAAATAGTGGTCACAGATACACAAAAAACATGGAGCCATTCACACTCAATGATAACGACACTGAAAACACGCTGACATGGCGCACATAACACTGATGAATCCGACGGCACAAGTTAACGTAGAAGCGTTACGGCGGACACTAAAAACACAAAACGACGTCACACACACGAGACACTGATGGCGATGATCTCCGAAGCACGAAAGTCCACGTATCGTGTGCGAGTCCGGGGACCTGCCAAGCGGGGAAGAAGGGTGAGGGGGGGTGGAGAGGGGAGAACAAAGATGCCAATGGCTGATGAGATGGGAGGAGGAGTAGAGGGACAGGTGAGGGGAGGCCCGGGGGAGGAGTGGGGAGAAAGGGAGGAGGGAGGAAGGGTGCCCCAAGGAACAGACACAGGAAGAGGGAGGGAGGATCAAAGGTGGTAGGAGGGGTAGATGGAGGGGAGGAGGACATCATCAGGGAGGGGGAGCTGGCGGAAGCCACCTTGCGAGAGGGTAAGGAGGGTGGAGAGATGGAGACCGGGTGGGACGTGGGAATACAGGCGCGGCAGCAGGCGGGGGTGGGAGAGGATGGGTGAGATAAGCGGATGAGGAGGATCGAGTTTGCGGGAGGTGTACAGGATCCGTATCCTTTCAAGGAAAAGGAGGAGGTGGGGGAAGGGGATGAGATCATACAGGATCCGCGTGGGGGAGGGGAGACAGATGCGATAGGCGAGGCGGAGAGCATGGCGTTCAAGGATTTGGAGGGATTTATAAAAGGTAGGGGGGGGGGGGGGCGGAGATCCAGGCCGGATGGGTGTAACAAAGGATAGGGCGGATGAGGGATTTATAGGTGTGGAGGATGGTTGAGGGGTCCAGACCCCACGTACGGCCGGAAAGGAGCTTGAGGAGACGGAGTCGGGAGTGTGCCTTGGCTTGGATTGTCCGGAGATGGGGAGTCCAGGAGAAGCAATGGTCGAGGGTGACGCCAAGGTACTTAAGGGTGGGAGTGAGGGTGATAGGACGGCCATAGATGGTGAGATAGAAATCAAGGGGGCGGAAGGAAGGGGTGGTTTTGCCTACAATGGTCGCCTGGGTTTTGGAGGGATTGACCTTGAGCAACCACTGGTTGCACCAAGCGGTGAACCGGTCAAGATGTGATTGGAGAAGGTGTTGGGAGCGCTGCAGGGTGGGGGCAAGGGCAAGGAAGGCGGTGTCATCGGCAAACTGGAGAAGGTGGACGGAGGGGTGAAGGCGGCGGCATGTCCGCCATGTACAAAAGGTACAGAAGGGGGGAGAGGACGGAGCCTTGGGGCACACCGGCGGAGGGGAAAAAGGTGTAGGAATCAGTGTTATGGATGGTGACATAGGAAGGACAGCAGGAGAGAAAGGAGCCGATCAGACGGACGTAGTTAATGGGAAGGGCGAAGGTTTGGAGCTTGAAGAGGAGACCAGAATGCCATACGTGGTCATAAGCTCGTTCGAGGTCCAGGGAGAGGAAGATTGTGGAGCGACGGGAATTAAGCTGGTTGGAAAGGAGATGAGTGAGGTGAAGGAGAAGGTCGTCGGAAGAGAAGGACGGCCGAAAGCCACACTGGGTAATGGTAAGGAGGCGGTGCTGGCGGTGATGCTGGTGGATGCGTCGGGTGAGGATAGATTCCAGGACTTTGCTGAAGACCGAGGTAAGGCTGATGGGTTTGTACCGGTATCTTTGTTTGCTTTTGAACAAGACATATCAAATCACTACACGAGAGCACGGCACAACTGCTTGATCTAGGCTCAAAAACAGCGGCACAGCTCCTCACACAACAGCTGAATCAGCTCTACTGGCGGACTCTACACTTAAGAACCGTCCAATAATGCCCGCCGGTAGATCACGTGACCTGCTACTGGCCGCCTCATTGGCCACTAAAATCAAACATGTTTGACTTTACTGACCGCCACTCGCTAATGACCGTGGAAGGCGCCAGTTCCCCTATACACAAGGCCAGTAGCACCATAATTGGTGGCGGCCAGTAATGGTCAGTTATAGTGGACGCCACTACTGGCCCCGTGTACAGCAGCCTTACTGCCGAGGGTTTGAGTAGATCAGAGATAAGTGTCGCATGAGTGATAAATGATAGCCTCGCTCCAGAACAGAATAACCTTGACGACACAATGTTTACAACTGACGAGACAATGTCATGTATATCGCAGAGCGACATACCCCTCATGAAAGAAACGTCGGGGAGCGATCTAAATATGAATCTTGACAACAGGAATATCATTGCAGAGAAGATAGTAAAGATTGTAAGTTATACACAGATATAGTAGAAAAGCCCATTCAGAAAAAAGAAAATGAAATCGTGAACAATGTAAACATTAACCTACAAGCCGCGGAAAATATTACCGGATCTCGAAATATGCATGTATATAATATACTGGTTACAGTGAACAAACCACGGGGAGCGATCTAAACATGAATCTTGACAACAGGAATACCATTGCAGAGAAGTTAGTAAAGATTGTAAGTTATACACAGATATAGTAGAAAAGTCCGTCCAGAAAAAAGAAATTGAAATCGTGGACAATGTAAACATTAACCTACAAGCTTCGGAAAATAGGATCCACAATGTTTTAGAAGAAAATATTACTGGATCTCGAAATATGCATGTAAATAATACACAGGTTACAGTGAACAAACCACAACCTGTTGGTATCTATTCACAAAGTGTCACGAGTCCCACAGCAGGTACCAGTGACAGTTGTAGATTGCAAAATGTAAACATACCCACAACTCCAATACCTGAACAATTAACAGCCGGAATTACAGGTAACTACAATAACAAAATAAATACGATTGAAAATGCCACGAGTCTATCGACTATTTTTGCAGACGAAGGTTTGCTGAGACATCGACAATGTCCTAGATTTACTACCGAAGGTAAAATAATGAATCCCCTAGTATTTATTAATGCTTTTCGTCATGTATTTCCACGCAACTGGACGGAAGCACTGAAAATCAGATTTGTCGTCGGATATACGCAAGGCGATGGGCTGTTACGGGAAGCTGAAGTGGCCGAACGTTGCAGCATTTGAACGAGCTTTCCTCGACAAATGCTGGTCTGAGGCCGTGCAAGAAAGACTCAGACGCGAGGCTTACAAGCCTGCGCCATTCAGTGGCAAATATGGTAGTCTACGTGGATTCTTTGAAATATATCTGACAAGACACGCTACTGGACGAACCCAATATCAGGCAGATGTGTTAAAAATTTTGAAAAGTCGTTTAACCTCGCACGTTAAAGAAAAATTAGTCACAATGCCCGAACACAACACTGTATATTTTCTGTCAATTCTCGATTCTATCGACTTAATCTATGAAGAAAGACCGGTACCCCATTGAGCAACAGAAAATCAGGCACAACAACAACATAATTATGTAAATCAGTCAGTAAAACGTGATTTAAGCACACAGCAAGGTTGGTACACACAACAGCTAAGTTACATACCCAGAGGTAATGAGTACAGCAACGGGTATGGAGAAAACAAACGATCTGAAAGAAATTTCCAAAACAACAGGGGCAATTTCAATGCACAAGCGAATTACAATTCACCATCACAAGGCCCTATGCCGAATATGAATAGAAACCGTCAGCCGCAGCAGTGGTCAACGCGCGACGACACTGCCATGCCTTATGCTGTACCGTAGCCGATCTTTGAGCAGCAAAATAACTGCACAGCAGCTACCGACACTAATTGGCGAAGTACACACACAGTGCAACTGAATGAAATTTCTTCAGGTAACGAACTAGGTCACACTACGCCGTGGGAGCAGTTATAGGGTAGTGAGTAGAGGGATCTGTTGACAATCTTGTAGGAAATACTTTCACTGGGTTGGGGGGGATGCAGTGGGAAGAATGTTGGGAGAACAGAAGACGCTCTCCCCTGGAACTGCATAGTATGCAGTAGGAACTTTTTGATTGGGGAACAAGAAAGGAAAATCTTCCTTTCTGGCACAGTTGGAGGAAGCAAGGACCAAAGGAGATAGGAGGAAGGAGGGTTGTTGGGAACTGGCAGATGGTAGGAGGATAGGAAGAAAGAGAACGCGATCCTACAGTTTTATCATCAACACCGAAAACAGGTATCTACCACTGCCAGAGGTAAGTGGAAAAGAGCCTCAGGTAGAACGAGGAGCAGGAAATGTGCAGCACACTTCAACCGAGGCCAAGAAGCCTAGGAATGTACAAAGTGTTAGGAAGAAGAAAGTGCTGCTGCTAGGTAGTAGCCATGGACGAGGTGTAGGCTCTCAGTTACAGGAAAGTTTAGGAGCAGCGTACCTGGCCACCAGTATCTTCAAGCCAAATGCAGGGCTAAGTCATCTATAGAGGACCTAGGGTCTTTATGTAAGGACTTTACAAAAGAGGACCATGTGAGTGGGGTGGGAAACTGTTTGGACAGGGATGAGGCATATGACATAGGTTGTGACCTGGGCAAGATAGCTTCCCTGACTCATGGCACCAACGTACACTTTGTTGAGTTGTTCTGGTGTCATGATCGACCACACCTTGATGGAGCTGTGAGGCGAATCAAAGTGGGGTTAGGGATGGCTCTGAGGACAGCCAACTTTGCTCATGTTTCTCTGGTGCCCGTTGGGTCTATCAACAGATGGGGTTTCACTAGGCATGTCCTACCCCTAAAGAGGACTGGTAAGGAAAGATTGGTACAGCTGATTCGTGAATTTATAGGGAGTGGATCTCGGGCTACACATGGTCAAATACCTGTTGTCATAGGTAGGAAAAGTAGGTCTCTTTTAGGATAAATCCAGACAACAGGTTCCCCTGCCTAAATAGTATCTCCAGCACTTCAAAAATACTGAAATAATCACTCACAAGACAGATTTTAACACCTCAAATACCACATATACCAGATGTCTCAATGAAAAACAAACCATTGGAAAGAGTAACATGGGGCATTTCACAGACTTAACAATCCCCCATCAAAACATGCAATCAATAAAAAATAAAATACAACTATTAGAAGTTTAGCTCCAGTCTTCGAACTCCTGTAGTATTCGTTCAGAACACTGAAATAGAAGTTATTTTGTATTAAAATGAAAAATATTCATGTCCTTATTTAGTGCGTTCTATCCCCATCCTTCTACAATAAAATAACCAAATACTAATGTTTTATTCCACCGTTGCATGTAAATATGCTCAACGGTGGAATAAAACATTTATATTTGGATATTTTACTGTAGAAGGATGAGGACATGAATATTTTTCGTTTTAACACAAAAGAACTTCTATTTCAGTGTTCAGGTTCAGAAGTCTTTATCAGTGACGGCACAAAGAAGACGCAAAATTGTATTTTTATATTTTTAATGACTAGGAGTTTAAAATTATGGGTGCCCAACATCACAAATAACAATCGTGTTCTGTCGAATAGTACATTCTTTTGGATGGAAATGTATTGCATGGGAAAGTGCGGGAATTCGTGCTGCAGATCAAGATTGTAGAGTGAGAACATCGAAAATATGCCAAAAAATTAAGCGTAGGAAGACGCCGTGGAATACTGGGAGAACAATAGTTCGCTACGGCTGATATGTCTGTTGATTATTTTCAATTGGGGTCTTTTGCAATGTAATTCCCTCAGAAATCTACTAGCCACTAAGCGGAAATGTCGGCTTGAAACAAATTAACAAACTAAACCTGATAGCAGTGTACTGTAATAATAACATTAATGTTGATATACTTAAATCGTCTCTGGTTTTGCATGGCTGATCAAACGTTTCAAAATCTGTTGTACATATGTTGGCTATTCTGTTATGACATTTCGGAAAGACTAGAATCTTTAGCGTGGTCGATTTGAAAAGTGTAACGGAAAGATGTGTCAGTAAGGCCAAAGATAGAAAAACTAAAGTTTTTGTTAGTTGCAATAGACCGCGGTTCTGATGTGTGTTGTAGTTTACTAATGGTCTTAGTGTGAATTGTGTTACAGTGTTTGTTAGCACGGTGTTACACCCGGCAATGTTTAAAAAATAATACAGCCATGCGCCTTTAATATACACCTTACTGAGTAGTATTAGTTTTCACCTTCCCTCCTTTATGGTATGGAATTTGACTGTGTTCATCATGCATATTTCTGCACTGGAATGCACGGAGGAGCTGCAGCATACAATTTTGCGAACACTGAAGGACATGGGCGTGAAGCACAGACTTAAGAAACTCAATGTCAACAAGTACTCTCAGGTTGGTAGTAATTTTTTAACCTAATTAGACCTATACCTGCCCGTATTCATTTCCAGTGAGCGATGGCAACGTCCAGCCCCCTTTTCGTTGCTGTAAAATCGCTGTTCTACGATTTGATTAGATTTTTTATTTGGTCCTGTTTACATACTGTACAAAGTGTGTGCTAGTACTATAGGACAAGTCAAGTGAAATATTAAAAAAAAATGTGAGCATTTTATATATCATACAAATACCTATTTTCTGTGAACGATTAATTGAGGACAATATTAGAACCTGCACTTTACTGGTATCAGTTAAATTGAATACTTAAAATAACAGAATGAATGGAAGTATACATTTTTATCCCTGTGCCACAAATAATAAAACTTAACATTTTGTCACTATGATTTAAATTAAAATACAAAATTTTTGTCTTCATTACATAGATAGGTTCAAGTGAATACTTGATAGTATACAATAAGTGGTAGTAATAATTTCAAACCATGGTATAAATAAATTTACATTTTGTCACTATAATTTATGTTAGTACACAATTATGTCTTCATGACATAAAGATCGTATTTCTTCTTACTTTACTCAAAAGGATGCCTTACTAGTGTAGGAATTCTTTCATTTTATAATAAGTTTGCTCTGTGAGGAATGTTTTTAGTTTCCTTTTGAATACATGCATGATATTAATTTTTTTTTATACTCATGGGAAGTTTGTTATAGGCCTATACTCTTATTCCTGACTCAGTTGCTCCCCAAATGGACGAATTTTGCAGTCATATTTTAATCAAAGACCAGTGTTTATAGGCTTTGTAAGAGTTAACTTGTGTGTTTTGTCATTAGAGTGCTGCATTACTAAGCCATGTGAGTTGAATTAAATTATTCGGATAATAGAAGAGAAGTTCCAGTAGCATGCTCAGTTCTAAACCTAGGCCCACATCCATACTCTGCAAATTGTTAAGAACATGGTGGAGGGTTTGTCACATTGTACCATTTATCTTGGCTTTCTCCCATTCCATTCATGTATGGAGTGTGCGAAGAATGATTTTTCAGATGCCTCTCTGTGTGCTGAAATTAATCTAAACTTGTCTTCACATTCCCTGTGAGAGTGTACGTAGGAGGCTGTAGTATATTCCTAATCGGCATTCAAAGCCAGTTCCTGAAATTTTGTGAGCTATCTTTTTCTGTGTAGCTTATCTCTGCCTACAAGTGTGCCAGTTTAATTCTTTCAGCATCTGAGATACTCTGCCACAGCTCAAACAAACTTGTGAGCATTTGTGGTGGCCTTCTCTGTATGTGTTAAATATCCCACTTCAGCCTTATGTGGTGCAGGTCCCACAAACTTCAGCATTATTCTAGGATAGGTTGCATGAGTGATTTGTAAGCGTTGTACTTTGTAGAATGATTGCATTTCCCTAGTATTCTGCTAGTAGGCCTAAACAGAAGACTATCTGCTTTGCCCCCAATTGATCGTATGTGATAGTTTCATTTCATGGCCCTACAACATGTTTCACTCAGCTGTTTGTAAGAGTTTATTGATTCCAACAGCTTTTTTTAGGCTCATAGAGGACGTGATGTAAATGTGTGTGTGTGTTGGGGGGAGGGCGACTTGCGCATGTGCTGTTAACAGGTGTGCTTATCTTCAGTGACTGCAGTTAAACAGTGCAAAATATTTTGAATTGAAACAGTAGAAACAAGAGCATGAAGTATGATAGGGGTTATTTTACTATGTTTACAAAGCTGCATTATTCACTATTTCAAACAAAAGTAGTCTATTGTCATTTCAAAGATAGAACATAATTTTTCCTAGAGCTTGATACTCTACATGAACCATACGTGACTCCAGTGCTGTGGTTTAGTATAAGAATTGCCACAGGTTTCCGTAATTTTTTTTTTTTTTTTTTTTACATGGTTTGAAGTGTTTGAGATGCATTGAGAAAGGTAGGTTTTGGGTGCAGTGCAACTGTAGTGGTAGGAAAATGAGACAGCAAAAATGAATCAAGAAAACACAAGAAATTTTACTGAAGATGGGTAATGATCTGATGAAAGGTAGCACAAAAATTGCAGAAATTTTTAATAACTTTTTCTGTCAGTAGCAGATATATCTGGTTTGAACACTTCCATACCTGATAGCCTACAGTTCGTAAGAAAATCTGCCAAAAACAAGTTTGATTATATTTAACTTCATACATCATCTCCAAAAGAAGTTTTCATTGTTATTAACTCTCTGAAAAATAAATGTTATGCATTTATTTATCTGTCATTATACTATTCAGGGCAGTGCTATTCAATATTTCAGACAACTTGCAGAAATAATATGTGCATATAAAAAGTAGGGTAGGATTAGGTCAGGATAGGGAAGGAAGTGTGTATTAATGACCTTGCAGACAATATTAATAGTAAATCAGGCTTTTCGCAGATGGTGCAGTTATGTAGTGAAGTACTATCTGAGAGGAGCTCTGCCATCTGGGGTATCAGCCGTTTTAACGAACGACGTTTGCGCTGTTGACCACGTTTCACTTTCTATTTGTCGTAGCAACATGGTGAAGGCCATTTGATTTTTAGTTCTGGACCTCTATTTCTCTGTGGTGTATTTTATACATCTTTCTCCACATCCCCGTTTTTTGCTGTCTTATTTTCTGTCGATTAGTGTTGATGTATAGTTGTTTTTAGCTCCTCTGTTTGTCTTTGTGTTTACCAGTTTTGACATGGGCGCGTATGATCCTAGTTGTTTTTGCATCCTAAAACAAAACAAAGTGAAATCCAACAGAGAACTGGCCTATCCCCCCCCCCCCCCCCCCCAGGGGGTCCACAACTCTTTTGTGGATATGT
Organism: Schistocerca cancellata; assembly: GCF_023864275.1. NCBI lineage: Eukaryota > Metazoa > Arthropoda > Insecta > Orthoptera > Acrididae > Schistocerca > Schistocerca cancellata. The sequence continues at coordinate 580,464,537 of NC_064630.1, read as the reverse complement.
GCGTGGTTAGCACAGGACCCTGAGCTAGTGCAGCTCTCTTTCCTTTCTGGGATTCATACTATCCCTTTCCACATCCCTCCCTGTCCTCGAGCCTCCCCCGCCCCCCTTTCCACGTCCAAATGTTGCTGCATTTATCATACCATAGTCTGCATTACCTCCTTCGCCTTTATAATTGAGTTTGTATAGACAGTACCTTTCCGAGAAAATGTTGGGAAGCTATTGTCATTTCTGTTCCAAAACCTGGAAAAGACACACATCTCCCCTCTAGCTGTTGCTCCATCTCTCTCACGAGTAGTATATGTAAGGTTTTGGAGTGTATGGTAAACTGACGTTTATGCTGGTGGCTGAGTCCCGAAACCTTTTAACACCTGCCCAGTATGGTTTCTGAAAGTATCGTTCCGCAGTTGACCTTGTTTCTCTCTCCACTTATACCGTGAACATTTTTCTCAGGAAACACCAAAGGGTAGATATATTTGTTTTATCTGGAGAGGGCATATGATACCTGTTGGAGATCAGGCATCCTACGCACACTGTTCTCTTTAGCTTTCATGCTCAGATACCCCTTTTCATCCATGAATTTATGACAAAGCGCACATTTAAAGTGCAGGTGAACACTACCATCTCCCCCTACTTTCTTCCAAGAAAACGGGGTGCCCCAGGTCTCTGTGCTAAGTGTTGTACTGTTTGCCATCACCATAAATCCAATTAAGGATGATTTCCTTCCCAATGTCTCGGCTCCCTCTTTGTCGACGATTTTACAACCTACTACAGCACTCAACGGACCAGCCTTCTTGAATGATGTCTTCAAGGATGTTGCGATTGCCTCCACTCACGGAGCATCGAAACTGGCTTCTAATTTTCTCCCATTAGAACCATATTCGTTGTATGGAGTTTTATCTGCCTTCCCTACATCTAGGCCCTGTCGGCCTTCCGTTCACAGATGTCACCAAATTCTTGGGACTTACGTTTGACAGAAAATTATGCTGGTCTTCCCACTTTTCATATCCTTCGGCTCGCTGTCTGCTATTCCTCAACACCCTTCGTGTTATGAGTGGTACCTCCTGGGGAGTGGACAGAGTGGTCCTCCTCCACGTATATCGCACCTTAGTGCGCTCAAAATTGGACTATGGAAGCGTAGTTTACTTCTCTACACAGTCGTCTATTCTTCGGCGTCTAGACTTTGTCCACCACCGTGGCTTGTGTTTAGCATCTGGAGCTTTTTACTCCAGCTCCATGGACAGCCTTTACACTGAGACAGCTGAACCTCCGCTGTCCAATTGGTGAGCTGTCCTTCTGATTCGTTACGCTAGTCATGTCTTCCATTCATGCTCATCTGACCCATGTCCATTTTTTCGACGCCTCCTTGGATTTATGGTATGCAGGCCACCCTTCCTCTCTTCTACCACCAGGAGTTTGCTTCAATCAACTGCTACAATCCCTTTCCTTCCAATTTCCTAAAACTTTCTTGACAAATGGGGGTATGGTGCCACGTTGGCTTCGCCCCCAGACCCGCCTTCTCTGTGACCTTTGCCAGCTGCACTACAATCACCAAAACATGGGCATACACAAGGTCATACGATGGGTAGTTCGCACTATCAACATACTTTTTAACAAGTCCTCTACCATCTCTCATGATCGGGTGAAGCCTGCATATGTTTTTGAGGAAGAGCTACCTACTGATGTACTACAATGCTGACCTACTGCAGCACTGGCAACTTCACCACCTAGCACAGACAGGCCTCCAGGATGTACAGAAAGATCAGATTGACATCTCCACTTTCCGGCGTGCTTCTTGGACAATGGTCCTCTTGCCCTGCGACAAAGATCACTGCTCTTTGATGCAGTGCAGCGTTGTGTGAGGCTACGAGTGCTTATTTACATTGTGCTGTCAAAACATTTTTGCGCCAGCTGCCAGAGGCATTGCATTCTGTGACAACATCATGCTTAACCTTTTTCTTACTTACTAATAGTCCTTAGTTACAGGATAATTGTGTCATTTCTTTGTAGGGATAATTGTACGGTAAAGTAAAACTTCTCAAAGTTGTAGTCTGTGTTGACAGGATTTTCTTTGCTGTACATGTGTGAGTAAAGTACATTAAGAATTAGAATTGTTCTTGTATGAAAGTGCCACATTTCATATGCCAGCCAGCTAGATTGTAATGTGCATGGTAAATTGATTGGATGGTCTGTCATTCACGGCCACCCCAAAAAATTATATATTATATATAACAATGTTAATGCACATGTCAAAAGCCTTGAATTATTTCCATTAAATATCCTTTACTTATGTTTAAAATATATCTTTCTATTCTGTCTGACATTCCTACTGTACATGCAACAAAAATTAGTTTCTTGTTTACACTTGAATTTCCTACTTGTTGTGTTCTGTGATATGGAATTAGAATTATCTGAGGCATGATATACGGTGCACATGGGTTATGATATCATATTGTAAATTCTTAAAAATTTTTTTTTTTTGCATGTTTAATATGACTTGACTGACAGTACACATTCCTGAGTTACAGAAAGAGGCAAATTTAATCCAGATTTTAAAATGAGGACAGAACTGTATGCCCCAATGGCCACACAATTGTTAAATTAACCTATGGCATAGGAGAACTACTGCAACTGAAAAATGCAATAAAAGTAATGTATTACCCCATGCTCCCTGATGAGTACTTTCACATCGTTATTCTGGAGAGTTGTCAGTGTAACTTCATACACAGTTTGTTATCTGTGACAGGTAGAACAGCCACCAGATTACATTAATGTTCTTACTGGGCTTGAAAGGGAAGGTTATATATGGTCCACAGATAGCTTCAGAAGTTGGGGGATCACTGTGAAAGACACAAAGATGCTGAATACTTATGTGCAATAGCATTGTCAACACCTGACATAGTTTGAAAGGGGTCTATTAGTGGGTCTCCATATGGCCAACTGGTTGAATTGTGCAATATCCCAACTTGTGGGGCATTCAGATGTGACAGTGGCGTGATGTTGAACTGCATGGGAACATGAGGGCAGGCATACTCATTTTCAAGGTTCCAGTTTACACCATCTGACCACCAAAAGGGAGGACTGCTATATTGTGCACCAAGCACATCGTTACCACCCACCTGCCATCTGAAAATGAGTAAAAGGTGTCCTGCATCATTCTGTGTCAACCCATAACATTGGCAGGAGACTTGCAGCAGCCAGACTAGGGAATTATTGCCCATGCGTTGGCTGCTGCTGTTTTTATTAACATTCGGCCAATCACATGTACCAGAGAATAACTCTTAGCACATTTTTCAGCTAATTCCTGTCTCATTTAATGTTTTATGTCATGGCTATATTAAAGTTTTATTTAAGCACTTGGAAAGGGGATGAATGTGAATGCATACATGAATAGTCGCATGCATACACTATGTGATCAAAAGTATCCGAGCACCCCCAAAAATATATGCCTTTCATATTAGATGCATTGTGCTACCATCTACAGCCAGGTACTCCATATCAACGACCTCAGTAGTCATTAGGCATTGTGAGGGAGCAGAATGGAGCACTCCGCGAAACTCATAGTCTTCGAACGTGGTGAGGTGATTGGATGTCACTTGTGTCATACGTCTGTACATGAGATTTCCACACTCCTAAACATCACTAGGTCCACTGTTTCTGATGTGACAGTGAATTGGAAACATGAAGGGACATGGACTGCACAAAAGCGTACAGGCTGACCTTGTCTGTTGACTGAAAGATACTGCCGACAGTTGAAGAGGGTCGTAATGTGTAGTAGGCGGACGTCTATCCAGACCATCACACAGGAATTCCAAACTGCATCAGGCTCCACTGCAAGTATTATGACAGTTAGGCGGGAGGTGAGAAAACTTGGATTTCATGGTCGAGCGGCTGCTCATAAGCCACACATCATGCTAGTAAATGCCAAACGATGTCTCGCTTGGTGTAAGGAGCATAACCATTGGATGATTGAACAGTGGAAAAACGTTGTGTGGAGGGACGAATCACACTACACAATGTGGTGATCTGATGGCAGGGTGTGGGTTTTGCGAATGCCCGGTGAATGTCATCTGCCAGCGTGTTTAGTGCCAACAGTAAAATTCAGAGGTGGTGGCGTTATTCAGGGAGGGGGCTTGCGCCCCTTGTTGTTTTGTGTGGCACTATGATAGCACAGGCCTACACTGATGTTTTGTTTCAATCGCCTGCTTGCTTCCTACTGTTTAAGAGCAATTTGGGAATGGCGATTGCATCTTTCAACAAAGTCGAACACCTGTTCATAATGCACGGCCTGTGACGGGGTTGTTACATGACAATAACATCCCTATATTGGACTGTCCTGGACAGAGTCCTGATCTGAATCCTCTAGAATACCGCAATGCCGACTTCGTGCCAGGCCTCACCGACAGACATCGATACCTTTCCTCAGCGCAGCACTCGAAGAATGGGATGTCATTCCCCAAGAAACCTTCCAGCACCTGACTGAACGTATGCCTGCGAGAGTGGAAGCTGTCATTGAGGGTAAGGGTGGGCCAACACCATATATTGATTGGTCCTCCCAGGGGGTCCACAACTCTTTTGTGGATACGTGCGTAGCGAGCACGGGACCCCGAGCTAATGTGGCCTTCCTTGCTTTCCGGGCTGCATACCTTCCCTTTCCGCCCCTCCTCCCCTCACCTCTGGCTCTTTCCTTCCCTTTCTCCCCATCTGGGAGTATGGTTTGTGCTTACGTCCGGAGACGGACGCTCGTAAATATACTGCATTCTTCGCCTTCCTTGCTTTTATGTCTTCTTCCTTCCTTTGCCCTTCTCTTTTCCTTACCCCTTCTCTTTCCCTTTTCTCCGCTGCGGCGTTTGAGACCTCTCTTCTTTCCTTTCCCTTTCTCTTTCTTCCTCCCTGTGCGTGTCTGAAGGCCGACCCACGCCTTTTGTGCGTAGCCGGTGACGGGGTAACGCGTAATTCCCCGCCCCGGGTAGACAGGTAGGACACGTACATACCCCCTGGTAACGGCCAGGCCCAGGGAGGGGTGATTACCCGTGCTGATACCTTCCGAAAGTGCCGATTGGTCCCTCCGTCCGTTTGTCGGGAGGTGTGACGTGAGGTGTGAACAATCACCTAAGGCGGGAGTGCCCTCAGAGAGGGCCCCCACAAGGGAGGAGCGCGCCATCGGAGACGCCGGTAATCATGGGGGATTCTTCCGCAATGGTTTCCTCACCTTCCACTATGTCTGCTCACAAACGTAAGTATACTGAGTCTCAGCCACAGACGATTCTTCCATCGTTGCCACAGTTCCTTGTTGTTTCTCGGTCTGATGAAGGTCACGACTTCTCCACGGTCAACCCTTTCATTATTCAGAAAGGTGTCGACGCAATTGCAGGTCCTGTAAAGTCTTGTTCCAGATTATGGAATGGCACCCTGTTGTTAGAAACACACAGTGCCTTCCAGGCACAAAAATTGCTGCGTACTTCTCTGCTCCACACCTTCCCTGTCCGGGTGGAACCGCACCGTACCTTAAATTCCTCGCGTGGAGTCGTTTATACACGCTCCCTCGATGGATTGTCTGACGAAGAAATTCAGCACTATCTGTCTGACCAGGGCGTAACGGCAGTTCATAGAGTTATGAAACGGGTTGACACGAACATCATTCCAACCCACACTGTCTTCTTGACATTTGACAAAGTTCAACTCCCATCGAAAATCAAAGCAGGCTATGAGATAATTTCCGTTCGCCCTTACGTCCCAAACCCTACGCGTTGCTATCGATGTCAGCGGTCCAATCACACCAGCCAGTCCTGTTCCAATCCGGCCAAATGTGTTACGTGTGGCAAGGATGCCCATGAGGGTGCTTGTCCACCTCCATCCCCTCGCTGCATCAACTGTATGGGTGACCACCCTGCTTCCTCTCGAGATTGCCCCGTTTTTAAGGACGAAAAGCTCATCCAGGAAATAAGAGTGAAGGAAAAGGTGTCGACGTTTGCTGCTCGAAAATTATTCGCCAGTCGACAGCCCACCGTGCCCCAGACAGGAAAATACAGCACTGTCCTTGCTTCTCCTCGGCCAACAAAGGAGGCGGCCACGCAGACTTGCTACCTCACCTTTAGTACCACGGTCGTCAGATCGGCCAGCGCTAAGATCGCCCGTTCAACCTCACCACTTTCGCCTGCCCACTCTATGGCTCACCCTTCGTCGGGTTCTGCTAAATCTCGAGCCCAAAAGTCAGATGCCAAGTCTTCGAAAAAAGAGCATACTCGTGAAGAGTTTTTAGGTACCGCAACTTCACAACCATCGGTTCCTCCTTCATCTAAACATCATACTTCCAAGAAGGCTACAAAGAAACCCAGTTCCTCTCCTTCTCCGCCAAGGCGTGTCCCATCTACAGCACCACCTGGCGGAAATCGCCCTCGGCCGTCTTCTGTGTTGCCGAGGCACACTGCTGGTGGCCGGTCAACCGGCCGATCGCTGGTGGCAGGGGCTGCTCCTGACCAACCTATGGATCAGGATCTTCTGCCTTCGGCTGAATGCCATTCCATGCTGTCAGTCGCAAGCTCTGAGCAGTCGTTGAGTTGACAGCACCCTTGGTCACATTCCTCCATTTTCTGTTCACCCTATGTCCATTATCCAATGGAATATCCGCGGCATTCGAGCCAATCGGGATGAATTGTCGGTCCTCTTACGATCCTACTCGCTGGTCATCTTCTGTCTTCAGGAAACAAAGCCGCGTCCCCATGACCGCTTTGTTCTCCCTCATTTTCAGTCCGTCCGATATGACCTCCCCTCTGTTGAAGGCACTCCAGCCCATGGAGGACTCATGATTCTTCTCCATGATACTCTCCATTATCACCCACTCCCCTTAAACAGTTCCTTCCAAGCTGTCACCATCCGTCTTTCCCTTTCTGGATACACGTTCTCTCTTTGTACTGTATACATTCCATCATCCACACCAATGGCACGAGCTGATCTCCTTCATCTTCTTGGTCAGCTTCCACCCCCCTATTTGCTGGTTGGGGACTTCAATGCCCACCACCCGCTTCGGGGATCTCCACATCCTTGTCCACATGGCTCTCTATTGCTAGACGTCTTCCACCAAGCGGATCTAGTTTGCCTCAACACTGGGGTCCCCACATTTTTGTCTGCCTCCACGACAAATTTATCTCATTTGGATCTTGCGGTCGGTACTGTTCCGCTAGCTCGGCGCTTCGAATGGTTCGCCCTTGATGATACACACTCGAGTGACCACTTTCCATGTGTCCTTAGACTGTAGCCTCCACTGCCATATATGCGCTCGCGACACTGAAAATTTGCCCAAGCCGATTGGACACTTTTTCCGTCTCTAGCGACATTCGATGACCGTCGCTTTCCCAGCGTCGACGATGAGGTCACACATATTACCGACGTTATTCTTACAGCTGCGGAACGTTCAATACCACGCACCTCCGAATTGCCCCGGCGCCCCCCAGTTCCTTGGTGGAACGAGGGATGCCGTGACGCAATACGTGAGCGGCGACGTGCTCTTCGCATTTTCCGTCACCATCCTACTTTGGCCAACTGTATCCGCTATAAGCAGCTCTGTGCGTGATGCCGTCACGTCATCCGCGATAGCAAGAAGGCAAGCTGGAAATTCTTTATTAGCTCATTTAACACCTTCACTCCCTCCTCGGAAGTTTGGAGTCGGCTTCAACGGTTCTCAGGCGCGCCTAGTTTCTCCCCGGTCTCTGGGCTCACTGTCGCGCATGATACCATAGTGGACCCCGTCGCAATTTCTAACTCGTTGGGTCAGCACTTTGCTGAGATTTCGAGCTCTTCCAATTACCCGCCAGCGTTTCTCCCGAAGAAACGTGCAGCGGAAGTGCGACATCTTGCTTTCTCCTCTCAAAATCACGAAAGCTACAATACTGTTTTCTCCATGCGGGAACTCCAACATGCCCTCTCTTCTTCTTGCTCCTCCGCCCCAGGACCGGATGGTATCCATGTCCAAATGTTGCTGCATTTATCAACCCATAGTCTGCGTTACCTCCTTCGCCTTTATAATCGAATTTGGACCGACAGTACCTTTCCCAGACGGTGGCGGGAAGCTGTTGTCGTTCCCGTTCCGAAACCTGGAAAGGACAAACATCTCCCTTCTAGCTATCGCCCCATTTCTCTCACGAGTAGTGTCTGTAAGGTTTTGGAGCGTATGGTGAATTACCGTTTAGCTTGGTGGCTGGAATCCCGCAGACTTTTAACACCAGCCCAATGCGGATTTCGGAGGCATCGTTCTGCAGTTGACCATCTTGTTGCTCTCTCCACTTATATCATGAACAATTTTCTCCGGAAACGCCAAACGGTAGCAATATTTTTCGATCTGGAGAGAGCATACGATACCTGTTGGAGGACAGGCATCCTCCGCACACTGTTCTCTTGGGGCTTTCGAGGCCGGCTGCCCCTTTTTCTTCGCGAATTTATGGCAGAGCGCACTTTTAGGGTGCGGGTGAACACTACTCTCTCCCGTACTTTCTCCCAAGAAAACGGGGTACCCCAGGGATCCGTGCTTAGTGTTGTACTATTTGCCATCGCCATAAATCCAATTATGGATTGTCTCCTTCCTGATGTCTCTGGCTCCCTCTTTGTGGACGATTTTGCGATCTACTACAGCTCTCAACGGACCAGCCTTCTTGAACGATGTCTTCAAGGATGTCTCAATCGCCTCCACTCATGGAGCATCGAAACCGGCTTCCGTTTCTCACCCAGTAAGACCGTTTGTGTCAATTTTTGGCGACGTAAGGAGTTTCTTCCGCCCTCCTTACATCTAGGTCCTGTCAACCTTCCGTTTTCAGACGTCGCTAAATTCTTGGGTCTTATGTTTGACAGAAAACTGTGCTGGTCCTCCCACGTTTTCTATCTTTCGGCTCGCTGTCTGCGATCGCTTAACACCCTCCGTGTCCTGAATGGTACCTCCTGGGGAGCGGACCGAGTGGTCCTTCTCCACCTCTATCGCGCCTTAGTGCGCTCGAAATTGGATTATGGAAGCATAGTCTACTCCTCTGCTCGGCCGTCTATTCTTCGGCGTCTCGACTCTATCCACCACCGTGGATTACTTTTAGTGTCTGGAGCTTTTTACACTAGCCCTGTGGAAAGCCTTTATTCTGAGACTGCTGAACCTCCGCTGTCCAATCGGCGAGCAGTCCTCCTGAGTCGTTATGCTAGCCATCTGCCTTCCATGCCTGCTAATCCAGCCCATGACCTTTTTTTCGACGCCTCCTTTGATGTAGGGTATGCAGGCCGCTCCTCCTCCCTACTACCCCGGGAGTCCGCTTCCGTCAACTGCTCCATTCTCTTTCCTTCCGCTTTCCTAAAACCTTCTTGACAACTTGGGGTACAGCACCGCCTTGGCTCCGTCCCCGGATCTACCTGCTCCGTGACCTTTGTCAATTTCCCAAGGATGGTACCCCTACACTTGTTTATCGTCGGGCATTTGCTGCTCTATGTGCACAAATGACGGACGCCACATTTATTTACACCGACGGCTCGAAAACATCGTTAGGTGTAGGGAGTGCCTATATTGTTGGCGACACCCCAAATCGCTTTCGGCTTCCCGACCAGTGTTCGGTTTATACTGCGGAGCTTTACGCTGTTCTCCAGGCTGTCCACTACATCCGCCGCCATCAGCGGATACAGTACGTTATCTGCTCAGATTCTCTCAGCTCTCTCCTCAGTCTCCAAGCTCTTTACCCTGTGCACCCTCTGGTCCACTGGATTCAGGACTGTCTGCGCTTGCTCCACCTGGGGGGCGTCTCGGTGGCGTTCCTCTGGCTCCCGGGACACGCTGGTATCTGTGGGAATGAGGCGGCTGATATAGCGGCCAAGGCTGCAGTCTCTCTTCCTCGGCCAGCTATTCAGTCGCTTCCCTTCACCGATCTACGGAGCGGTTTATGTCGCAAAGTTGCTCAATTATGGCATGCGCATTGGTCAACACTTTCCCGTAATAAATTGCGGGAAGTGAAAGCCCTTCCTTGCGCTTGGACCTCTTCCTCCCGAACGCGTCGTCGGGAGGAGGTAATTTTAGTTAGACCCCGGATAGGGCACTGTCTTTTTAGCCATCGACATCTTTTAAGCGGCGATCCTCCCCCACTCTGTCCCCACTGCTTTCAGCTGTGGACGGTAAGACACCTTTTAATTGAATGCCCCTATTTTAATCCATTACGCTCCCGTCTACAGCTATCGCCTGATCTATCGTCGATTTTAGCAGATGACACACGCTCAGCCGACCGCGTTCTCCAGTTTATTAATGACAGTGAAATGACGTCAGTCATTTGAAGCTTTTTTTGGGGACAACCAACCCCTTTCTGTAGTGGATTTTTAAGCCTTCCTTCTGCTTTTAGTTTCTCCAATTTTATGACTTTGTTCCCATTGCTGCTGGTTTTCAATTTCGGTTTTTTACTGTCTTAAGTCACGGGCTGGGCGCTAATGACCATAGAAGTTTTGCGCCCTAAAACCAAAAACAAAAACCGTATATTGAATTCCAGCATTACTGATGGAGGGTACCATGAACTTGTAATTCACTTTCAGCCAGATGTCTGGATACTTTCGATCACATAGTGTAACTTTTATCATCAGTCTTAGTATACTGACAAGAAATCACTGTGTTGTCATTGCCAGACAGGTTTTAAAGTGTCCAGCACATTTCCATGTGCCATTGTCCTAAGGAAAGAATTTATTCTCACTAAGGACTTAGTCTGTATTCTACAGGGGTGCTGATAACCATACCATTGAGCACCGTGAAACCAATATCATAATCGGAACTGCAAGTGTTCATGGTCAACTGGTACCTTTAGTGTGATCGATTTCTGCTAATTACTTCCACACGTTTAGTGTAGGTTCAAGAAATATCAGTCCCGAGTTTGGTAAGCCGGCCCTGCAAGAGATGACTGAATAGCAGCTGTACTTGTAAAGAGATCTTGTCTGCCACCTGGATGCATACTATTTGGAGGTTACAACAGATCATTGATGCTCCGTAGTGGCCATTCCCCTCCTTCTTCTTCTTCGTCTTCTTCTTCTTCTGCATATCAGATGTCAGGTGTTTGCTCCCTTGGACTTTCCAGACTTCTTTAGCCTACCAGATTATAATTTCTGACTTTGTAATTAATCTGCCTCTGTTCATATTGTCCAGATATTCACTCCATTTTTATCTGTTATCTTCAATAATAATAGTAATAATAATGAATATCATCCTAATAATAATTTACGTTGAATGTGTTTGATTCTTTCTTACTGTCACTGTTTTTTAACCTGTCTACACTGATATGGCCTTTCAAAGGTGTAAGACATTTCTTTGCAACTGCATGGCTCTTACTTTCTTGTCGTCTGTAAGTGATCCACGACTCATATCTGTAGTTATACAACTGCATGTGTGTTCCTTTTGCATCTTGTTTCTAAAGTACCCGTTCATTCACCATATAGTGGAGATACTGAATCGCAAATAGGCACAATGAAAAGATTGTCACAAATAAAGTTTTCGATCAGTAAGGCCTTCATCAAACACACACACACACACACACACACACACACACACACACACAACTGCAGCCTCAGGCAGCTGAAACCACACTGCGAGCAGCATCCCCATTGCATGATGGGAGTGGCAGTTGGGTGGGTTTAGGCAGGAGGGTGTGATGTGGAGAGGGGGAGGGATGCTAGGGTAGGGTTGGTGGACAGTGAAGTACTGCAGGTTAGATGGAGGCCAGGGGAGAGATGGGGAGGGGGGGGGGGGGGGGTTGCAGAAAAGGAGAGAAGTAAAAAGACTGAATATGATGGTGGAATGACAGCTGTGTAGTGCTGGAATGTGAACAGGCTGGATGGGTGAGGACAGTGACTAATAAAGTTTGAGGTCAGGAGGGTTATGGGCCATGTAGGATGTATTGCAGGGAAATTTCCAACCTGCGCAGTTCAGAAAAGCTGGTGTAGGTGTGAAGGATTCATCTGTCACAGGCTGTGAAGCAGTCATTGAAATGAAAGATGTCATGTTTGACAGTTTGCTCAGCAACAGGGTGGTCCACTTGGTTGGCCGCAGTTTGTCGGTGGCTGTTCATGCGGACAGACAGCTTGTTGGTTGTCATGCCTACATAGAATGCAGCACAGAGGTTGCAGCTTAGCTTGTAAATCACATGACTGGTTTCACAGGTAGCCCTACCTTTGATGGGATAGGTGATGTTAGTGACCGGACTGGAGTAGTTGGTGGTAGGAGGATGAGTGGGACAGGTCTTGCATCTAGGTCTATTATAGGGGTACGAACCATCAGGTAAGGGATTGGGAGCAGGGGGTGTGTAAGGATGGACAAGTATATTGTGTAGGTTTGGTGGTCGGCAGAAGGGTGGGAAGGATAGTGGGCAGGACATTTCTCATTTCAGGGCACGATGAGAGGTAATTGAATCCCTGGTGGAGAATGTAATTCAGTTGCTCCAGTCCCGGATGGTACTGAATTACGAGGGGAATACTCCTCTGTGGCCGGTCTGCGGGACTTTGGGAGGTGGTTGGAGACTGGAAAGATAAGGCACGGGAGATTTGTTTTTGTTAAAGGATGGAAGGATAATTACGGTCAGTGAAGGCTTCAGCGCGACTCTCGGTATATTTTGAGAGGAACTGCTCGTCACTGCAGATGCGACGACATGGTGGCTAGGGTGTTCAGAAGGGACTTCTTGGTATGGAATGGGTGGCAGCTGTCAAAGTGGAGATATTGCTGGTGGTTAGTATGTTTGATACGGACAAAGGTACTGATGTAGCCATCTTTGAGGTGGAGGTCAACATCTAAGGAGGCGGCTTGTTAGATTGAGTAGGACCAGGTAAAGCAAATGAGGGAGAAGTTGTTGATGTTCTGGAGGAATGTGGATTGGGTGTCCTCACCTTTGATCAAGATAGCAAAGATGTCATCAGTGAATCTGAACCAGGTGAGGGGTTTAGGATTCTGGGTGTTTATGAAGGATTCCTCTAGATGGCCCATGAATATGTTGGCAGAGGATGGTGCCATGTGGGTGCCCGTATCTGTACCCTGGATTTGTTTGTAGGTAATGCCTCCAAAGGAGAAGTAATTATGGGTGAGGATATAGTTGGTCATGGCAACTAGGAAGGAAGTTGTTGGTCTGGAATTTGTTGGGTGTTGGGAAAGGTAGTGTTAAATAGCGGAAAGGCCATGGGCATTAGGGATGTTAGTGTAAAGGGAGGTGGCATCAATAGTGACGTGCAGGGCACCATGTGGAAAGAATGGGAACTGTGGAGAGTCAGTGGAGAAAATGGTTGGTATCTTTTATATAGGATGGTAGGTTCCGGGTAATAGGTTGAAGGTGTTGGTCTATGAGAGCAGAGATTCTCTCAGTGGGGGCACAGTAACTGGACACAATGGGGTGTCCCACGTAATTGGATTTATGGACTTTAGGAAGCATGTAGATGGTAAGAATGCAGGGAGTGGTAGGGGTGAGCAGAGTGATGGACTCCAGGGACAGGTTCTGGGATGAGCCTACAGATTTGATGAGTGGCTGGAGATCCTACTGGATTTCTGGAATGGGGTCACTGTGGCAAGGTTTGTAAATTGAAGTATCTGACAACCGGTGGAGTCCTTCTGCTGGGTAATCCGTGCAGTTCAAAACAGTAGTGGTGGAGCCTTTGTCTGCAGGTACCTTGATCGGAGCGGGTGGCATCAGGGCGGCTGACCCGCAATGAAGTGGACTAAATCATCTCTTGCTGGTGAACCGTACAGCACCAGCCATCTCTAAGAAGGGCAAGATAGAATACAATGCCGACAGGTATGACCCTAAATAGTTACCCTCCCCCATTACACCATGGGAGAAATGTAGAGCTGCAGAACAGAGAGAGCCATATTCGCCTCGGTTTTTAGTCTGTAGCAGAACCGATGGAGACTCTTTTCTACTGATGAAGCCTCAGTTTTTCATTGAACACCTTCAGGATAAGTTTGGAGAAGTGACAGTGCTGTCAAAGATGCGAAACGGTGCAGTCTTGATTCAGACAGCATCCCCAGCCTAATTCCAAGTGTTACTCGCCTGTGACAAGCTGAGTGATATTCCTGTTTCCGTCATTTCCTGTAAAAGCCTCAACAGGGTCCAGAGGATTATTTTCCATTGTGACCTCCTCTTGCAGCCTGACGACGAGCTCCGCACCAATTTAGAATAGCAGGGTGTTTATTTCATCGGGCGCTTATCCTGGGGACCCAAAGACAACAGGGTTGCTACCGGTGCCTTCATATTGGCCTTTGCGGGTGATTCATTGCCTGAAAAGGTCAAGTTGATAGTTTACCGCTGTGACATTAAACCATACGTCCCTCCCCCTATGCCATGCTTTAAGTGCTGGAAGGTCGGGCACATGTCTTCCCGCTGCACTTCCAACACCACATGTCGAGACTGTGCATGTCCACTGCACACAGATACTCCATGTGCGCTACATCCCACTTGCATCAACTGTGGAGGGCACCACTGCCCCTGCTCGCCAAACTGCTCAGTACTCCAAAAGGAGTGGAAAATTGTGGAGTGCAAGACCCTGGACCGGTTGACTTGCACAGAGGCTAAATGTAAATTCGAAAGATTACACCCCATTTGCTTGACGTCGATAATCAGCATTGCTGTCCCAAGTGCCATTGGTTCCTCACTCTTTGCCATTAACAGTGGGTCCTCCGGTCTACCAGAATACATCCGCCTCCTTGGTGGTAGGAGGCAAATCTTCCTCTGTTGCTCCCAAAGCATCTACTTCAGGCGCAAGGCCCCACCCCCCAAATGCAAGGGACATTAGTCCCCTCCCCCCTACCGGAGAAGCAACAGCCTCCTCCAGCTTCTCTCGTGTGGAAGGAGTCCCTTGGGGCCCTCTCATCCAAGGTCTCCACTAATGCCACGGCGGACACTCGCCAGTGGCTCAAGGAGCCAAAAGCTGCTGGATGAAGAGCTTCATGGTCTTTCTCCATGCCTGAAGCTACTTCGGATAAATCTTCCCAGCAAGCCCCTAAAGAGGAGAGAGAGAGCAAGCAAACTAAGGAGGAGTCTGCTAAGAAACAGGACCCTCTGGTGGCCCAAACACCACCACTCCATATCAATTTTGCATCTGAGGATGCAGTGGAGATCTTAGCATCCCCTGCGGATCTGGATCTCACTGATGCCTCATCCACCATAGAAATGGCTACAAATACTCAGTCAGAGACAGCAGGTGACCCTGAGGCATAACCTGCCTCCTTGTGCACTTCATGCCTTCCCAGCCTCACGATAACGTCATCCTCCAGTGGAATTGTGGCGGTTTCTTCCACCACCTGTCTGAGCTACGGCAACTGTTAAGCTTTACACCTGCTTTCTGCATTACCCTCCGGAAAACCTGGTTCCCGGCTATGCAGACCCCTGCCTTCTGTGGCGATAAGAATGTTACAGGAACTGTAGAAACTATAATAGAGTGTCAGTTGCAGTTTGTGTCCTGAACTCAGTATGCAGTGAACCTATGCCCCTTCAAACCCCCTCTTGAAGCTGTGGCTGTCAGGATAAGGGCAACACGGGACATAACAGTCTACAATGTATATCTTCCTCCAGATGGTGCAGTACCCCTGAATGCATTGGCTGCACTAATTGATCAGCTCCCTAAACCTTTCCTACTTTTGGGAGATTTTGACGCTCATAACCCTTTGTGGGGTGGCACAGTTCTTACTGACTGAGGCAGAGATGTCGAAAATTTAGTGTCACTACTCGACCTTTGCCTCGTAAATACTGGGCCATTACACATTTCAGTGTGGCACATAGCACATATTCGGCCATTGATTTCTCGGTTTGCATTCCAGGCCTTCTCCCATCTATCCACCGGATAGCACATGACGACCTGCGTGGTAGTGACCACTTCCCCATCTTCCTGTCAGTGCCCTGGTGTCAGGCCCATGGACGCCTGCCCAGATGGGCTTTAAGCAAGGTGGCCTGGGAAACTTTCACCTCTGCTGTCACAGTTGAATCTCCCCCACATGGTAAGATTTATTTGATGGTTGAGCAGGTAACTACAACGATCATTTCTGCAGCAGAAAACGTGATCCCTTGTTCTTCAGGGTGCCCCCAGTGAAAGACAGTCCCTTGGTGGTTGCCGGTCACTGAGTCAATCAAGGAGTGTCTGCGAGCGCTACAGTGGCATAAGCATCACCCTTCCCTGCAGCACCTCATACCCTTTAAAAAGCTCCGTGCCCACGTTCTCTATCTTACCAAAACTCAGGACAGAAGTGTTGGGAAGAGGTAGTGTCGACCATTGGGTGCCATGTCACCATCCCAAGTCTGGGCAAAGATGAAACAATTTTTGGGTACCGGACACCAACAGGTGTTCCTGGTGTTAACATAAATGGCGTTTTATGTACCGACGCAAACGCAATTGCCGAGCACTTTGCTGAGCACTATGCTTGCTAGCCTTTCGCACTCTCAAACAGCAGCTGGAAGAGAAAGTCCTCTTATTCACTACATGCCACAGTGAACCGTATAACACCCCCCTTTACAGAGTTGGAGCTCCTCAGTGCCCTTGCACATTCCCCCGACAAACCTTGAAAAACTCACTTTATGTGAATAGCTGTCGGCCCATCAGCTTCACCAACATTTTTTGTAAGCTGCTGGAACGTATGGTGTGTTGGCAGTTGGGTTGGGTCCTGGAGTCACGTGGCCTACTGGCTCCGTGCCAGGGCGGCTTCCACCTGGGTCGCTCTACCACTGATAATCTTGTGTCCCTCAAGTCTGCCATCCGAACAGCCTTTTCCAGATGCCAACACCTTGTTGCCATCTTTTTTGATTTACGAAAAGTGTATGACACCACCTGGCAACATCATATCCTTGGCACAATATATGAGTGGGGTATCCGAGGCTCGCTCCCGATTTTTATCCAGAATTTCCTGTCGCTGTGTATTTTCCATGTCCAAGTTGGTGTCTCCCATAGTTCCCTCCATATCCAGAAGAATGGGGTCTCACAGGGCTCTGTATTGAGTGTATCTCTATTTTTAGTGGCCATTAATGGTCTAGCAACAGCTGTAGGGCCGTCCGTCTCACCCTCTCAGTATGCAGATGATTTCTGCGTTTTGTACTACTCCACCAGTATTGGTGTTGCTGAGCGGTGCCTACAGGTAGCCATCCACAAGGCACAGTCATGGGCTCTAGCCCACGGCTTTCAGTTTTTGGCCGCAAAGTCGTGTGTTATGCACTTCTATTGGCATTGTACCATTCATCCAGAATTAGAACTTTACCTTTCTGACAATCCCCTCACTGTAGTTGAGACATCGATTTTTAGGACTGGTTTTCAACTCCTCATTGACTTGGCTTCCTCACCTTAGTCACCTTAAGCAGAAGTGCTGGCAGCACCTCAATGCCCTTCACTGCCTGAGCAACACCAACTGGGGTGCAGATTGCTGTAAGCTGTTGCAGCTATACAGAGCCCTTGTTCAATCCTGCCTTGACTATGGAAGTCTGATTTATGGTTCAGCGGCGCCCTCAGTGTTGCATTTACTTGACCCAGTGCAGCACTGTGGCATTCGACTAGCGATGGGAGCTTTCAGGACAAGTCCGGTAACCAGCGTCTGTGCAGAGGCTGGAGTTCCTCCATTGCAGGTCAGGCGTGAACAACTGCTCGCCAGTTACATTGCACATGTTCATTCTCCTGCGCATCCGAATTACCATCTTCTTTTCCCGCCCAAGTCGGTTCCTCCCGCATCGGCTGCCCAGGTCAGGGCTTGCAATTGCAGTTCGCGTCCAATCCCTTCTATCTGAACTGGAGTCCTTGGCTTTACCACCTATACCTGAGGTCCATTTGCTCACACCTCCGTGGTGTGACCTAGGCCGTGGCTTCGCCTGGACCTTTCACATGGCCTGAAGGACTCAGTTCACCCCGCAGCCCTCCTCTGTCACTTCATCGCAATTTTTGACATGTACCAAGGCCATGAAGTGATTTACATCAACTGCTCGATGGCTGATGGTCACGTCAGCTTCGCATATGTCCATGGAGGACACATTGAACAACCTTCCTTGCCCGATGGCTGCAGTGTTTTCACTGCTGAGCTGATGGCTATATCTCATGCTGTTGAGCACATCCGTTCATGTCCTGGGGAGTCATTTCTACTGTGTACTGACTCTTTGAGCAGCTTACAAGCTATCAACCAGTGCTACCCTCGTCATCCTTTGGTAGTGACCATCCAGGAGTCCATCTCCGCCCTGGAATGGTCCTGTCATTCAGTGGTTTTGTGTGGACCCCAGGACATGTCGGAATCTCAGGCAACAAACTTGCTGACTAGCTGGCCAAACAGGCTGCACAGAAACTGCTTATGGATATCAGCATTCCAATAACTGACCTGTGTTCGTTTTCATGTCGCTAGGATTTTCGGCTTTGGGAGTCTGAATAGCAGTACGCACAACAAACTGCGTGCCATTAAGGAGACTATGAATGTGTGGCAGTCCTCCATGCGAGCCTCTCACAGGGCTCTGTGGTTCTCTGCCAGCTCCACATTGGCAACGCTTGGGCGACCCACGGCTACCTCCTGCACCATGAAGACCCACCTCAATGTCGATGCGGCACCCGGTTGATAGTGGCCCATATTCTGGTGCACTGTCCCACTTCGAATGCCCTGTGATGAAATCTTCGGTTACCTGACTCGTTGCCACTAATTTTATCTGACAACGCCCCATCAGCTGATTTAGTTTCACCTGTTATTTGTGAGGGTGGGTTTTAACATTTAATCTAAATTTTTGCGCTTGTCCTTTGTCCCTCTGTGTTCTCCACCCTAGTGCTTTTAGAGTGGAGGGTTTAATGTGTTGCACAGTGGCTGGCTTCTCCTTTTTATTCTCATAGTCAGCCAGTCATGGTAATCTGTTTTGTCAATTTAATCTCTTCTGCTCATTTCTTGAGTTTCTGTGGTTTACTTGTCCCCTTTTTTCCGCTTAAGTGTTTGTTGCCTTTCCATTGTTCTTGTGGTTTTTCTTTTCTTTCCATTTTGTGTTGTCAGTCTTCTTTGTTTTATTCTCGCCCTTGTGGCATTGTTTTATTTGGAACAAGGGGCCAATGAACTAGGTGTTTGCTCCCTTCCCCCCTCTTTTAAACAAAGCAACCACCATCCTCCCCGCCCACTGTGGACAGCATTCCATCTCATTGTGGAGTCATGCTGCTCATCCGGGATGATGTCCATAGCCAGACTACTCATTGAGCACCGGCTGCAAGCTGTTGCAGTCTGCATTTTTCCTTCCTAGTTTTACTTTTTCCCTTTGTGTTGTCTACATCCATCCATCACTTGCTGGCACCAGGGCAGACGTACTCCATCTTATTGGTCAGCTCCCTCACTCCTTCTTGCTACTTGGCAACTTTAATGTCCAATGGGGCTCTTCAAGAACCTATCTATGATGATCCCTCTTGGCTGACCACCTCAACCACACCTGTCTTAGCACTGGAGCACTCAAGTTCCTTTCAGACTACACACACCTATTACCATTTGGACCTTTCGTTCTGCATTGCCCAGCTTGTCCGTCATCTCGTGTGGTCCATTGTCTTTGACATGTACTAGAGCGACCATTTCCTGTGTGCTGTCTGTTTGCTGACACCTACCCCACCTGCATGTAAACCAAATTGGCAGCTTCCTAAGCCCAATTGGGGGCATTCGACAAACAATATTTCCTCAGTTGTGATGACCTTATGAATGTTATCCTTACTGCCACAGAAAGTTCCATACCTTGCAATTCTTTACCGCGCCATGTTCCTTTGCCTGATGGACTGAGGCATGCCGTAGTGTGATTCGCATGCAGAGATGTGGTGTCCATGCTTTTAACTGTCGTCCTACAATGGCAAACTGTATTTGTTATAAACTGTTGTGTGTGCAGTGTCATCACATTCTTTGGGGTAGCAAAAAAGCTAGCTGGATTTTTAAAAATAGTTCTTTTAAGTTTCACTCCCTCTTCTGGGACTGAGGTCCATTCCCTGATTTCCAGCATGATGATGTCATTGTGGACTCTATTGCTACCTCCAATACTCTGGGCCCTTATTTTGCAGAGATTTGAAGCTTCACCCATTATCACCCAGCCTTTCTCCCACTGAAATGAGTGAAGGCGGCTCAGGTGACATCCTACTCCTCTCAGAATTATTAATGCTACAATGCTGGCTTTGCTATAAGGGAGATTGACCATGCTCATCCCGAACTTCTGCCCGAGGACCGGACGGTGTTTACATTCAGATGTGGCAGCACTTTTCTCTTTCGTACATACAATCATGTTTGGGCAGATGGTACATTTCCCACATGCTCGCCTAAAGCCACTGTTGTACCCACACCTAAGCCCGGCAAGGACAAACAGCTTCCTTCTAGCTGCCGCCCCATTTATCCCCCCAGCTGTATTTGCAAGGTGGTGGAACGTATGATTCTTGCCGTCTGGTATAGTGACTGTAGTCTCACAATCTACTGACCATTGCACAATATTGATTTCATGTGCACTGTTCTTCAGGTGACCTCTCGTCACTTTGTCAAATCATGTTGTGAACAGTTTTCTGCAGAAATAACAGACTGTGGCCATGTTTTTTGATTTGGGGGATTGCTAAGACACATGTTGGAGGACTGGTATCGTCCATACTCTATACATGTGGGGCTTCCGAGGCTGCCTGCCCAGTTTCCTTCAGAAATTTTTAAAAGATTGAGTTTTCAAAGTACATGTTGGTTCAACCTTGTCAGATACCTTTATCCAGGAGAACAAGTGGCCTCAAGCCTCCATCCTGAGAATCGTCCTCTTTACTATAGCCATTAACCCTGTTATGGGCTGTCTCCCACCAGGAATCTCCAGCTTCCTTTTCATCAATGACTTTGCGATCTCTTACTGCTTGCCATGGACTTGTCTCCTTGAGCGGCACCTCCAATGTTGACTTGATTGTCTTTACTTGTGGAGCATCAACATGACTTTCTCTTCCACCCACTAAACCATTTGTATGAATTTCTGGCGGCTCAGAGGGTTTCTTCCACCGTCTTTACATCTTGGGCCTGTTGATCTTCTGTTTGCTGAAACTATGAAATTCCTGGGGCTCATGCTTGATGGGAAACTTTCTTGGTCCTCCCATGTGTCTTACGTGGACGCATGCTGTGCCTGGTTCCTCAATTTCCTACATGTCCTAAGTGGTACTTCCTAGGAGTGGATCGGACCACCTTTCCCTTTTTGTATCAATCCCTTGCCCAGTTGAAACTATATTATGGGTGTTTTGTGTATTCCTCTGCATGTCCGTCCATGTTACACTGTCTTAACACAATCCACCACCGTGGAATAGATGTGGCCACTGGTGTCTTTCACACTAAATCGATTGAGAGTATCTATGCAGAAGTTGCAGAACTACCATTGTTATACTGGCATGATGTCCTCTACAGTGAATACCCATGCCATTTGTCTGCCATGCCCAACCACCCATCCTAGGCCCTCTTTTTTTTTTGATGACTTCCATGGCCACCAGTATGGGGTGTGCTCTTTTTGTCTTGTTACCTCCCAACTACTGCTCCAGCAGATTAACTTCACACTACTCGCCACGTTCCAGATGGGTATGAACCCTTTACTGCCTTGGCTTTGTGCATGGCCCGTTTTCATCTTGGACTTCATTTGCTTCCCAAGAACACTATTCTGGATGTGATCTAGTGCTGCAAGTTTCTCGATCTTGCACACAACTTAGCAATGGTACTTTCATGTACACTGTGAGTGCTCCGTAACCAACCATGGTGTCAGGTGTGCCTTTGTCATTGGCACCGACCCTTTTCAGTGCTGGCCTCCAGAAAATTGCTGATTTTTTACAGCAGAGCTCTTCATCCTCTATCAGGCCACCCAGTACATCTGGCGACACGTGCTTTTAAATTGTCATATGCTCCAGTTCTTTCAGTGCCATTCAGAGCTTGTGTGTGCTGTGCACAATCCATCCCTCAGTGCGACAGGTCCAAGAAAGCTCCCACTTGCTTGCTGTTGAGGGTGTCACTGCAGTATTAGGATTCCTGGTCATGTCGGTCTGAGGTTAAAAGAAGCTGCTGACACTGCTGCCATAGGTGCAGTTATCCTGCCTTGGTCTGCTAGCTCTTCCATTGCTTTGAATGATCTCCGTGTTACTGTCTGTCGGCATATGATGTCACTTTAGCATCACCAGTGGTTTTCTCTTCACGAGAACAAGCCTCATGGAATTAAACCTTTCCCCATGGTTTGGCTGACCATCTTTGACTTCTCATCACGAGGAGATCAATTTAGCAAGGTTGTATATTGGGCACTGTCTTTTTAGTCATTGCCACTTAACCCATTACTGGCCAAAACTGTATTGGATCATTTTTTGCAAACTTTTATACATAAATACGTCACATTGAGTGATTAATTGAATAAAAAGTTGTTTTGAAAATTTTCAGTTTATTAGAACAAAAACTACAGACCGTCCCATTTTTGAGACATTGGCCAAATGCGCTATCCAAATTCACAACCTTATTCTCCATGCATAATATTATAAGAAACAACACAAACAATAAATAAAGAATGTTTTAATATTATTGAATGTCTATTCAGTGTGAAATGAAGCAAAAGACTTGTCGTGTACACCAACATTGCAAACCTATCACAAATTTTTGTTGTTTTTTCTTGCAGTAAGCACATCTCTTCTGTGTTTTACTTGGCACAATGAAATGATTTCCTGGATCTAGTTGTATATCTGTGCTCATCCGTTCTCCCTATTGGGGCAACAATAAAATCTAAAAGCTCCATTGCTTACGTACAAATAAGTAAAATATACGCGTCTCAAAAAAGGGACAATGGCCAGTAATGGGTTAACCCATTACTGGCTAAAACTCTATCGGATCATTTTTAGCAAACTTTTATACATAAATATGTTGCACTGAGTGATTAATTGAATAAAAAGTTGTTTTGAAAATTTTCAGTTTATTAGAATAAAAACTACAGACCGTCCCATTTTTGGGACATTGGCCAAATGCGCTATCCAAATTCACAACCTTATTCTCCATGTATAATATTGTAAGAAGCAACACAAACATTAAATAAAGAATGTTTTAATATTATTGAATGTCTATTCAGTATGAAATAAAGCAAAAAACTTGTCGAGTACACCAACAAACGTACCACTTTCTGCTCCATCTCTTAAGTGGTGATCCCTCATCACTTCGTGCCCATTGTCATCAGCCTTTCTGACAGTTCACCATTTCCATACCCAATGGCCTTCTTTTAACCGGTTATATTCCACAATATGTTTGCCAGCAGTTTTAGTGAACGACATGTGGGCTGTCAAAGACTGTTTACACTACTGGCCATTAAAATTGCTACACCACAAAGATGACGTGCTACAGATGCGAAATTTAACCAACAGGAAGAAGATGCTGTGACATGCAAATGATAAGCTTTTCAGAGCTTTCACACAAGGTTGGCGCCGGTGGCGACACCTACAACGTGCTGACATGAGGAAAGTTTCCAAGCAATTTCTCATACACAAACAGCAGTTGACCGCCGTTGCCGGGTGAAGCGTTGTTGTGATGCCTTGTGTAAGGAGGAGAAATGCATACCATCACATTTCTGACTTTGAAAAAGGTCGAATTGTAGCCTATCGTGATCGTGGTTTATCGTATCGCGACATTGCTGCTCGCATTGGTAGAGGTCCAATGGCTGTTAGCAGAATATGGAATCGGTGGGTTCAGGAGGGTAATACGGAACGACGACGTTTGCAGCAGCATGGACTATCGGCTCGGAGACCATGGCTGGGGTTACCCTTGATGCTGCATCACAGACAGGAGAGCCTGCGATGGTGTACTCAACGACGAACCTGGGTGCACAAATGGCAAAACGTCATTTTTTCGGATGAATCCAGGTTCTGTTTACAGCATCATGATGGTCCCATCCGTGTTTAGCGACATTGCGGTGAATGCACATTGGAAGCATGTATTCGTCATCGCCATACTGGCGTATCACCCGGTGTGATGGTGTGGGGTGCCATTGGTTACACGTCTTGGTCACCTCTTGTTCGCATTGACAGCACTTTGAACAGTGGACGTTACATTTCAGATGTGTTATGGCCCATGGCTCTACCCTTCATTCGATCCCTGCGAAATCATTTCAGCAGGGTAATGCACGGCCGCATTTTGCAGGTCCTGTACGGGCCTTTCTGGATACAGAAAATGTTCGACTGCTGCCCTGGCCAGCACATTCTCCAGTGGCCAATTGAACCATTGGGTAGCTGTACCTGTACACGCCATCCAAGCTCTGTTTGACTCAATGCCCAGGCATATCAGGGCCGTTATTACGGCCAGAGGTGGTTGTTCTGGGTACTGATTTCTCAGGATCTATGCACCCAAATTGCGTGAAAATGTAATCACGTGTCAGTTCTAGTATAATATATTTGTCCAATGAATACCTGTTTATCATCTGCATTTCTTGTTGGTGTAGCAATTTTAATGGTCAGTAGTGTACTTTTTATCCATCATAGCAATAGGGTAAAAGACATTTAATCTTTGGCTTGGAAACTTCTCTGTCTGTATGGCACATTTTGTGGACCTTTCTCCGAGAGGAAGTCCTTGTTTTTAGTTCTCTTTCCTTTTGTCAGTTGGGCTTAATGTATAGTTGCTTTTAACTTCTTTTACTTCTTGAAGTTCTAAGGTTATGACATGGGCACTTATGACCTCAGTTGTTTTTGTGCCCTAAAAAACTACTACTTCAGTGGTAAATTGAGGGAAAGGAGCAGCAGCATTTTAAACACCTGAAATGCCTCAGCCCTTACTTATGGGTGGCAGGCACAACATGGCTGCTTGAATTTTAATAAATTTATCTCGTATTTGTCTGTCTGGTTTATGACACGTGGTTCAATAAGGGTGTCTTGCCCAATTATCTTTAACATTTACATATACATCATCATCAGTTCAAACATACGGTGAATGGGAGAGAAATGGCATCAAGGGACAGGAAAGGACACCAGGTGCATTCAGTGTGTATGCCTGCGGGCCTCATTCAACATGTTCAAGAGGATATTCCAGCAGCCATTAGAGAACAGGGTGCAACCAACTGCAGATTGTGGCACACATTGGAACAAATGCTGCCTGTTGTCTGGGCTTCGAGGTCATACTTGGGTCATTCCAGTGACTGGCAGAAAAAGTTGAGTGATATATCAATGAGGAACTTGAAACTTTCAGCAAATGGCAGGAGCTTGTAGACAAACTACAGCTCAAGTTTAAAAGAACAGTTGACCTCTCACAGGATAGATATGTACCCAGAAGAACAGTCCATACTGGGAGGGAACCACCGTGGTATACAGTCACTGTAAAGAAAGTTCTAAAGAAACCGAAGTTATTGCATTATAGGTGTAAAATAAAGCAAAAGGCTACAGATAAAGAAATGCTGAATGAAACATGTTTGGCTGTCAAGAGAGCAATGCATGATGCCTTCAATGGCTACCATAACAGAATATTGTCAAATGATATTTCACAAAACCCAAAGAAATTCTGTTGTATGTAAAGACTGTCAGTGGCACCAATGTTAGTGTCCAGTCCCTAGCGACTAATGAAATGGAGGGTAGCAAAGCGAAAGCTGAAAAGCTTAACTCCGTTTTCAAATGTTCCTTTACAATGAAAAATCCAGGAGAACAGCCCCAATGTAATCCTCATACCACTGAGAAGATGAATGAAGTAAGTATTGAGAAGCAGCTGAAATCATTAAAAATAATCAAATCTGCAGGGTCTGATAGAACTCCTGTCAGATTTTATACAAATTTGCAGCTCAGTTAGACCCTCTTCCAACTATAATCTATTGTATATCCCTTGAACAAAAAACCATGCCCACTTCCTCGAAAAATGCACAGGTCACACCCATCTATAAGAAGGGTAGTAGAAGTGATTCACAAATCTACCATCTAATATCCTTGACATTGATTTGTTGTAGAATCGTAGAAAATCTGAGCACAAACGTAATGAGGTATCTTGAACAGAATGACCATGTCAATGCCAACCAGCATGGATTTCGAAAAAATTGATCATGTGAAACCCAACTCTCACTTTTCTGACATGACATACTGAAATCTTTGCGTCAAGGCAACAAGTATATGCAGATGTAGAAGTAACTTCAGGTGTCCCAGGTGTGTATTGGGAGGATTGCTGTTCGTGTTATATATTAATGACCTTGAAGACAATATTAATAGTAAGCTAAGGCTATAATGAAGTACTATCTGAAAGAAGCTGCATAAATATTCAGTCCGATCTTCAAAGTGGTGCAAAGATTGGCAACTTGCTTTAAATGTTCAGAAATGTAAAATCGTGCACTTTACAAAAACATAGTATCCTATGACTATAATATCAATGAGTCACAGTTGGAAGTGGCCAACTCGTAAAAGTACCTGAATGTGACACACTATAGGGATATGAAATGGAATGAGCGTATAAGTTGTTGTGGGTAAAGCAGATGGTATACTCCAGTTTATAGGTAGAATACTGGGGAAGTGCAATCATGTCTACAAAGGAGATTGCTCACAAATCACTCCTGTAACCCATCCTAGAATATTGTTGAACTGTGTGGGACCTGTATGAAATAGGAGTAATGGGGGGAGGTGGGGGGGGGGGGAGGAGGCAGTATGAGTGGTCACCGGTTTGTTTAATCCATGGGAGAGCCACAGATACAGAAGGAACTGAATTGTATGACTTGAAGATAGACGTGAACTATCCCGAGAAAGTCTATTAACGAAGTTTCAAGAACCGACTTTAAATTGTGGCTCTAGGAATATACCAGTGCAGGAGAATGCTAAATGTGAGCAATGCATTGGAGATTGTACTAATTCCTAGAGTCATCATTTAAAGATGCTTCTTGAAACTTTGTTGATAGACTTCCTCAGGATCGTTTACGTCTATCTTCAAGAGTAATCCAGTTCAGTTCCTTCAGTATCTGTGACACTCTTCCACAGATTTAATAAACCCGTGACCATTCATACTGCCCTTCTCTGTATGTTCATATCACCTTCATACAGGTCCTGCACACTTCAATAACATTCTAGGATAGGTCACAGGAGTGATTTGTAAGCAATCTACTTTGTAGTCTGACTGCATTTCCCCAGTATTCCACCAATAAACCGATGTCTGCCACCTGCTTTACCCACAGCAGAGCCTGTGTGCTCATTTCATGTCGTATCCCTACAGTGTGTTACATCCAGGTACTTGCATGAGTCGGCCGATTCCAACAGTCGTAGGATACAATGTTTTTTGTTTTGTGAAGTGCACAATTTTACATTTCTGAACATTTAAAGCAAGTTGCCAATCTTTGCACCACTTTGAAGACCGGACTGAATATTTATGCAGCTTCTTTCAGATAGTACTTCATTATACATAACTGCATCACTTGCAAAAAGCCTGAGGTTAAAATTCTATTAACATTGTCTGCAATGTCATTAATATAGAATGCGAAAAGCAAGCATCTCAACACATTTCTCTGGGACACACCTGAAGTTACTTCTACATCTGATGACTCTCCATGCAAGATGACATGCTGTGTCCTCCCTACAGAAAAGTCCTCAATCCAGTCAAGTTTTGCTCGATGCCCCATATGGTCATACTTTGGACAATAAACATAGGTATGGTACAGAGTAAAATGCTTTTTGGAAATCAAGAAATAATGCATATGCATGGTTGCCTTGATCCAAAGCTTTCAGTACGTCAGGTAAGAAAAGTGAGAGTTGGGTTTCATGTGATGGATTTTTTAAGAATCCATGCTGATTGGCATTGATGAGGTTATTCTGTTAAAGGTACCTCATTACATTTGAGCTCAAAATAACGTTCTAATATTCTACAACAAATTGATGTCAAAGATATTAGATGGCAGTTTTGTGGATCACTTCTACTACCCTTCCTGCAGACGGGTGTGACCTGTGCATTTTTCAAAGAATTGTGCATTGTTTTATGTTTGAGGGATCTACAATAGATTATAAAGAAGACGGGCTAACTTAGCTGCAAATTCATATAGAATCTGACAGGTATTCCATGGGGCCCTGGAGCTTTGTTCAATTTTAATGATTTCAGCTGTTTCTCAACACCACTGACACTAATTCTTATTTCACTCATCTTTTCAGTGGTATGAGGATTAAATTGGGCAGTTATCCTGAGTTTTTTGTTGTAAAGGAACATTTGAAAACAGAGTTAAACATTTCAGCCTTTGCTTTGCTACTCTCAATTTCAGTTCCTGTCTCATTCGCTAGGGACTGGACACTAACTTTGGTGCCCCTAACAGTCTTTACATACAACCAGAATGACTTTGGGTCTTTGTGATAGATCATTTGACAATATGCTGCTTTGGTAGTCTTTGGAGGCATCACACAGTGCTCTCGACAGCTCTCTTGTCATCTGTGATACTTTAGACACAGGGTCAGAACTGCACTGAACTGTGGGCACACATTTCAAACAGTAAGTAGTTTCAGAGAATAGCAGTATCACAGTACACTTCATGAATCACAACTAAATGAAGGTGCTGACAGAGATCTCTCATTTCTGGAATTCAATCTTAAAATTAAAATTGCATAATATCTCGTCAATCATAACTCTAAATATCTTCTCAGCAAGGCCTGAGATGCCACTCGATATGTACATAAAGAATGCCAAGACCAGAATAGAACTTTCCTACTTGCTATTTTAACTACCTTTGAGTATAAACCTGGAATATTCCTGCACCCTCTAGTTTCTAAATATTAGTGAGCCTATCAGCTTTCATGTCAACAACAACAACAACAACATCAGCTTTCATGTCTGTCTTTGTTCACTTCCTCATGACAAACAAAAGCTTTTCCCTGTGTTTTTACAGGATTGTTTTGGAGTTAGGACAGTTCCGTTTTCATTCACACTGGTTTAGGAAACGTAAATGTAGTTCATACTAGTGAAGCAAGCAAAATACATTTTTTTAAAGATGGTCTGGGAATACTACTTAAATTAGTTTTAAAACATTATGCCTTGGTCGAGAAACAGCTAATGCATTGAAACATTTTTGTTGCAGTTACGAGCAACAGGTAATGATGGAAGACTTTTCAAAAAGCCTTTACATCAGCTGCAGTGTCAGAAAATAACTTTGGAGTCTGGATGTGAGGCTGAAGTCCCTACTTTCATTATCGAAGCTTGTAAATGTATTGAAGAGAACTGTGGTACAGAAGGGCTCTTTCGCAAAGCAGGTTCAAATGCCCGACAAAGGCAGATAAAGGTGTGTATGTAACTAATCAAGTAATTTCACTTAATTATAGCATTGTTAAAATGGTGGCATATAATTTGTGTGCAGAAAAAGAATCTGTGCCATAACCCAATACTTGTGGGGGTTGAAAAAATGCTAAGGGGAAATTTATTTTTGGATGACTCATCTTTCCATTCTGACCCAACAATATGCCAGAATTGAAGTTGTTATTTCATCAGTTGACTAGAAAGTGAGGATTTGCAACCAGAATAGATTTCCTTTGCCTTAATTTGTTTATTTTATTATTTTTATTTTTTAAATTTGATTAGCATATTGAATTTTTGCAGACGCATCTTGACAGTGGTGGAAAACTTGGTAGACAGCATCATGTGATAGACGTTGCAAATGTTCTGAAGCATTTCTTCAGAGAGCTTCCAGAACCACTCCTGCCATACATTTACCATGATCTTTTTATGCGGTATGTTCATACACTGATGAATAATATTTACAGATGCAAACTTTAGTGTAGTACATAATCAAAAAATTAAAGTGAGTCCTGCTTGTTCTTCCATATGTTTTTCAGGGCATGATTATTTTCTTGTAATACATGCAAACAGATGATGTACCTTTGATAGTTTTACTCTTGTGTTTGAGAAGTTCTCTGCTACCACATAGATTTCTTTTCCAAATAACAATATTGTATTTCTTGTTCACCCCCGCTGTCATTTAAACTTGGCATCACAAACACTGTATTACACTATGCATCCATTTTCTATTGCTGTAGCATGTTTAGTGTCATAGGTGTCAACTTCGTGCATCTTTCATCTTCCACTAATTTGGTCACTTGCAAACATGTAGTAACTCTTACACAGGTATGATTACTCCACTGCTCCTCTCAGCACTAGAATAATGCCAGATTTTCACAGCACAGTTTAAGTACTTCTCAGTTTGGCTTTCGTGATTTGATTCTCTAGAGAGCCATATGTTATCTAACAAAAGTCTTCCTGAAAGAGCTAAACAACAAAGCTATTCTATTGGTGCTATCTGTGCCTTTGTTTGTGGGGACCGTAAAATTATACACAACACGTAATAATGTTTAATCAAGCAATGAAAAATCCAGGACGGAATAATGACTGTTATGAAAAGGATAGATTGCTACTCACCACATAGTGGAGATGTTGAGTCACAAACAGGCACAACAAAAAAAATTGCTGAGCAAGTAAGCTTTGGCTAAAAGGCCTTCTAGAGTACACACACACACACACACACACACACACACACACACACACACACACTGTGCATGATGGGAGATGCAGTCTGGATGGTGGGGCAAGTAGGAGGCTGAGGCAGGGAGGGGGAGGGAGAGCGGGGTAGTGAGAATTCAGGGATGTGGTGGGAATTGGGAGAGGGCAGCTGGGTGCTGTCGTGAGGAGGGCTGGGGGTGGGTGGAGGGAGTTAAAAAGCAGAGGACTAAAAAGACTGTGGTGCATTGGTGGAACAGAAGGCTCTGTTTTGCTGGAGTGGCAGCAAGGAAGTGAACAGGTGGCTGAAGGACACTGATTATTGGAGTTTGGCCAGGGGTTGACTGTCCTCCACCCACCTATTCCCTTCCCTGCTCCCACACCAATGCACCCACAATCCCCCCCCTGCGGGTCCGGGGATTAGAATAGGCCCGAGGTATTCCTGCCTGTCGTAAGAGGCGACTAAAAGGAGTCCATCCCCCTCACGGGGGTAGTTAGCGCCTGCGTCCGGAGACGGACGGTTCCACGACCTATAATCGTGGTCTTTTTGGTTTTTCACTTCTCGTTTCTTCCTTCCTTTTGTTGGTTCCTTTCTTTGCTATTCTCCACCTCACTGTCTTCCTTACTCTTTCCCTTGACTTCTCCTTGCCTTCTCATTGCCTTTCTCTCCTTGCCTTCTCATTGCCTTTCTCTCCTTGCCTTCTCATTGCCTTTCTCTCCTTGCCTTCTCATTGCCTTTCTCTCCTTGCCTTCTCATTGCAGTTTTCTCCTTGCCTTCTCATTGCCTTTTTCTCCTTGCCTTCTCATTGCCTTCTTCTCCTTGCCTTCTCTGGTCTCCGCCTCGGCGTTTGAGACAGTCTGTCCTCTTTCTCCCTCTCTCTCTTCTTTTTCCTCTTCTTCCTTCCTCCCTGTGCGTGTCTGAAGGCCGACCCACGCGTTCGCACGCGTAGCCGGTGACGGGGTAACGCGTAAGTCCCCGCCCTGGGTAGACATGTAAGGCACGCGCGTACCCCCTGGTAAAGGCCAGGCCCGGGGAGGGGTGATTGCCTGAGCTGATACCTTCTGACCATGCCGATTGGTCCCTCCGTCTGTTTCTCGGGAGGTGTGACCTGAGGTGTAAACATTCACCTAAGGCGGGAGTGCCCTCTGAGAGGGTCCCCACAAGGAAGGAGCGCGCCATCGGAGACGCTGGCAATCATGGGGGATTCCTCCGCAATGGATTCTACTCCATCGCTTTCGACTTCGACCCAAAAACGGAAACGTGACCAGCCAACAGTGACAAAAGTACTACCGCCTGCCCCACAGTTCCTCGTAGTTTCTCGCACTGAGGACGGAAAGGATTTTTCCTCTGTCAACCCTTTTGTTATTCAGAAGGGCGTTGATGCCATAGCCGGATCTGTCAAATCTTGTACCAGGTTGCGTAACGGCACCTTATTACTCGAAACTGAGAGTGCCTTTCAGGCACAAAAACTGCTTCGGGCCACCCTCCTGTACACGTTCCCTGTCCGGGTGGAGGCCCACCGAACTTTGAATTCGTCTCGTGGTGTAGTGTATACTAGCTCCCTCGACGGATTGACTGACGAGGAGCTTCAATCTTTCCTCGCTGAGCAGGGCGTGACGGCTGTCCATCGGGTCATGAAAAAGGTCAACAACGACCTTGTACCGACCCGGACACTCTTCTTGACCTTCGATAGTGTTAAGCTGCCATCGCGCATCAAGGCGGGCTACGAGGTTATTTCTGTTCGCCCCTATGTCCCGACACCTACGCGCTGCTACCAGTGTCAGCGTTTCAATCACACTCGACAGTCTTGTTCCAATGCGGCTAAATGTGTCACTTGTGGCAGGGATGCCCATGAGGGTGACTGTCCACCTCCGTCTCCTCATTGTGTGAACTGTCAGGGTGACCATGCCGCATCCTCCCGCGACTGTCCTGTCTATAAGGACGAACGTTGCATCCAAGAAATTCGTGTCAAAGAGAAAGTGTCCACCTCGGCTGCTCGCAAGCTATTGGCTAGTAGGAAGCCCACGCTGCTCCCAGCGGGGAAATATAGTACTGTCCTCGCCTCTCCTCGGACTACCCGGGAGGTCGCAACCCAGACATGCGATCTGACCTTCAGCACCACGGTCGTCCGTTCGGCCAGTGCTAAGATCGCGCGGTCGACGTCTCCTCTTCCTCCCATCACACCACAGACACCAGCCACTTCCTCAGCTTCTGCTAAGTCGAAGACCCCGAAGTCAGATGCACGGTCCTTCAAGAAGGAACCATCCCGTGCAGACTTCCTCCGTCCCTCGACCTCCCAGCCTTCGACCGGTACTTCCACCAAATGTCCTTCCAAAAAGGCGCATAGGAAGCACAGTTCTCCTTCTCCGCCACGGCGCATCTCTTCTCCTGCGCCACCCAGCGGTTGCCGCCCCAGGCCGTCATCCGTTTCGCCTGGCCGCATCGCCGGTAGCCGTACATCTGGCCGTTCACCGGCGGAGGAAGCTCCCCCTCCCGGCCATCCTCCCGAGATGGCCGATGACCCTATAGACCCAATGGACGATGACTGTCCGCCTACTGATAGCGGCGGCAGTGCTCGCTCGAAGCCAGGCCCTAAGCGGCCTTCGAGGTGACCCCTTCTCTCATCTTCCTTTTCTTACGATGGCACTTATTCACTGGAATATTCGCAGCATTCGCTCCAACCGAGAGGACTTGAAGTTGCTGCTCCGCTTGCATCGTCCGCTCGTCGTAGCCCTCCAGGAAACGAAGCTACGCCCATGCGATCACATTGCCTTGGCACACTACACCTCTGTGCGTTTTGACCTACCCCCTATGGTAGGAATCCCAGCTCATGGAGGGGTTATGTTGCTGGTCCGGGATGATATTTACTACGATCCCATCACGTTGCACACCGGCCTGCAGGCAGTCGCCATCCGCATTACTCTCCCCACTTTTACGTTTTCCTTTTGTACCGTTTACACTCCCTCGTCATCTGCCGTTACCAGGGCAGACATGATGCAACTTATTGCTCAGCTACCTGCACCGTTTTTGTTAACTGGAGACTTCAATGCCCACCATCCCCTTTGGGGTTCTCCAGCCTCCTGCCCGAGGGGCTCCTTGTTAGCAGACCTTTTCAACCAGCTCAATCTTGTCTGCCTTAATACTGGCGCCCCTACTTTTCTTTCGGACACATCTCATACCTATTCCCATTTAGACCTCTCTATATGTACTCCCCAACTTGCACGCCGGTTTGAGTGGTATGCACTTGCTGATACTTATTCGAGCGACCACTTCCCGTGTGTTATCCATCTCCTGCAGCATACTCCCTCTCCGTGCTCCTCTAGTTGGACCATCTCCAAGGCAGACTGGGGGCTCTTTTCTTCCAGGGCGACCTTTCAGGATCAAACCTTCACAAGCTGCGATCGTCAGGTCGCACACCTCACGGAAGTCATTCTCGCTGCTGCTGAATATTCCATCCCTCACCCTACTTCTTCTCCACGTCGCGTACCGGTCCCCTGGTGGACCGCAGCATGTAGAGACGCTTTACGTGCTCGTCGACGTGCTTTACGCACCTTTAAACGCCACCCTACAGTGGCGAATTGTATTAATTATAAACGATTACGTGCTCAGTGTCGTCGTATTATTAACGAAAGCAAGAAAGCCAGCTGGGCTGCTTTCACAAGCACCTTCAACAGTTTTACTCCTTCTTCTGTTGTCTGGGGTAGCCTGCGCCGGCTATCTGGCACTAAGGTCCACTCCCCAGTTTCTGGCTTGAAGGTCGCGAATGAAGTCCTTGTGGCCCCTGAGGCTGTCTCCAATGCCTTCGGCCGCTTTTTCGCCGAGGTTTCGAGCTCCGCTCATTACCACCCTGCCTTCCTCCCCCGCAAACAGGCAGAGGAGGCTAGGCCACCTGACTTTTGCTACTCGAATTGTGAAAGTTATAATGCCCCATTCACCATGCGGGAACTCGAAACCGCACTTGGCCGATCACGGTCCTCCGCTCCAGGGCCTGATTCTATTCATATTCAGATGCTGAAGAACCTTTCTCCTGCGGGTAAAGGTTTTCTTCTTCGTACATACAATCGCATCTGGATTGAGGGACATGTTCCCGCATGCTGGCGCGAGTCTATTGTTGTCCCGATTCCTAAGCCGGGGAAGGACAAGCACTTGCCTTCCAGTTATCGACCTATCTCACTTACCAGCTGTGTCTGTAAAGTGATGGAGCGAATGGTTAACTCTCAATTGGTTTGGCTGCTTGAGTCTCGACGCCTACTTACCAATGTCCAATGTGGATTTCGTAGGTGCCGCTCTGCTGTTGACCATCTGGTTACCTTGTCGACCTTCATTATGAATAACTTCTTGCGGAAACGCCCGACCGCGGCTGTGTTCTTTGATTTAGAGAAGGCTTACGACACCTGTTGGAGGGCGGGCATTCTCCGCACCATGCATACATGGGGCCTTCGCGGTCGCCTCCCTCTTTTTATTCGTTCCTTTTTAATGGATCGACAGTTCAGGGTACGTGTGGGTTCTGTCCTGTCCGACACCTTTCGCCAGGAGAATGGGGTGCCACAGGGCTCAGTTTTGAGCGTCGCTCTGTTCGCCATCGCGATCAATCCAATAATGGATTGCCTCCCAGCTGATGTATCAAGCTCTCTTTTTGTGGACGATTTTACCATCTATTGCAGCGCGCAGCGTACACGTGTCCTGGAGCGCTGTCTTCAGCGTTCTCTTGACCGTCTTTACTCCTGGAGTGTCGCCAATGGCTTCCGTTTTTCTGCCGAGAAGACGGTCTGTATTAACTTCTGGCGCTACAAAGAGTTTCTCCCACCGTCCTTACGACTTGGTCCCGTTGCTCTCCCAATCGTGGAGACAACCAAATTTTTAGGCCTTACCTTTGACAGGAAACTTAGCTGGTCTCCACATGTGTCATATTTGGCCGCCCGTTGTACCCGTTCTTTAAATGTCCTCCGTGTTCTCAGTGGTATGTCGTGGGGAGCGGATCGAACCGTCCTACTTCGTCTATATCGGTCGATCGTCCGCTCCAAGCTGGATTATGGGAGCTTCGTATACTCCTCTGCACGGCCATCCATCTTACGCCGCCTCAACTCCATACAACATCGGGGTTTACGACTTGCGATCGGAGCATTTTATACCAGTCCCGTAGAGAGTCTTCATGCTGACGCTGGCGAATTGCCACTCACTTACCGGCGCGATATACTGCTTTGTCGGTATGCCTGTCGGCTACTGTCAATGCCCGACCATCCGTCTTATCGTTCCTTTTTTGACGACTCTCTTGACCGTCAATATAGGTTGTATGTCTCTGCCCTGCTACCCCCTGGAGTTCGCTTTCGTCGCCTCCTTCAACACCTTAATTTTTCACTCCCTGCAACCTTTCGAGTGGGCGAGAGCCACACGCCACCTTGGCTCCAGGCTCAGGTCCGCGTTCACCTTGACCTCAGCTCGCTCCCAAAAGAGGTCACCCCCAGTTCGGTCTACCACTCCCGTTTTTTGGAACTTCGTTCGAAGTTCATCACCATGACTTTCATTTATACAGATGGCTCTAAGACCAATGACGGGGTCGGGTGTTCCTTTATAGTCGGGGCACAAAGTTTCCAATACCGGCTCCATGACCATTGTTCGGTCTTCACAGCTGAGCTCTTTGCCCTCTACCAGGCTGTTCTTTACATCTGCCGCCACCGACATTCTGCTTATGTCATCTGCTCAGATTCCCTGAGCGCCTTCCAGAGCCTCAGTGATCCGTACCCGGTTCACCCTTTCGTACACCGGATCCAAAGCTCTCTTCAGCGGCTGGTGGACGTCGGTCCGCCGGTTAGCTTTATGTGGGTTCCTGGCCATGTCGGTATCCCTGGGAACGAAGCTGCAGATGCCGCGGCCAAGGCTGCGGTCCTCCAGCCTCGGACAGCTTCTTGTTGTGTCCCTTCGTCCGATTTTAGCAGGGTCATTTGTCGGCGCGTTGTGTCGCTGTGGCATGCCGATTGGGCTGCACTTACCGACAACAAGCTTCGGGCCTTAAAACCTCTTCCCGTGGCTTGGACGTCCTCCTCACGCCCTTCTCGGCGGGAGGAGGTCGTTTTAGCAAGGTTAAGGATTGGACACTGCCGGTTCAGCCATCGCCATCTGCTGACGGCTGCGCCGGCGCCGTTCTGCCCATGTGGGCACTTGCTGACGGTTAGACACATTTTAATGTCCTGTCCCGATCTTAACCAACTGCGCCTCGATCTTAACCTGCCTAATACTTTCGATGACATTTTAGCGGATGACCCACGAGCAGCTGGTCGTGTTCTTTGTTTTATCAATTTGACACACCTCGCTAAGGACATTTGATGAAGTTTTTTAATCCTATGCCTGTCAGTCTGTCTTTTATTGTGTTTTTCCTTTTAGTTGTTGTTGTCAACTTGTGGCTCGCGGTGCATTTTTAGAGTAGTCAGGGCGCTAATGACCATTGAAGTTGTGCGCCCTAAAACCACAAAAAAAAAAAACCACAATCCTTTCACTTCTCCCTTTCCGACCCCCCCCCCCCCCCCCTTTCCCTCTTCCCACCCCAAACCTTCTGAATGCACTAGCTGTTCCAATCTGTCACAACCATGTCGCTGTATGCCTCTCACAAGTAGCACTTTACTGTCCCCCACTGCTACCTTGCTATCCCTTCCCCTAGCCAACCCAGCCTTCTCCCTTAACGCCACCACCTGGAACGCTTCTCCCATCATGCACAGTTGCTCACAGTCCGGCCTCGGCAGCCAGTGACAATGACAGTGGTTTTTTGTGTGTGTGTGTGTGGGGGGGGGGGGGGGGGGGTTGTCTACTTTGGAAGGAGGCCTCCCCTGGCCGAAAGCTTATTTGTCCAGCAGTCTTTTTGCTGTACCTGTCTGCGACTCAACATCTCCACTATATGGTGAGTAGCAATCTGTCATTTTTGTAATATTGTACTAATATTTAAATATTTGCTTAATAAAAGTGAAGCACATTATCCTACTCTTTTAGATGGAATATGTTACAGGCATTGTTTTGTGAGGAAACAGTGGTGCATCGCTTGCATATTCCACTAGAATTAATTGTTGTTTCTCACGCAACCTGAAAAACAGAACATTGGATGTGAGGCAGTAATGCTTTCGTGCTCTTATTGCACTTATTATTGTACCTTGTATTGTTCCCCTTTTAATCTGGGTATTTTTAGGAATTTTCTGTCATTGTGATCAGCTTTCTGGAGTAAACATGCCCTTACGCTTTGAAGAGCTGCATAAGCTGTTGCTTTGGTGGAGAATGGTTGCAGCAAGCATTACGCTGTGGAAGTGTTCAGAACTGCAGCTTCCACTACTTCCAGAACCGTAAGAAGGTACAGGGAAGTTGGAGACTATGCAAGGAAATCAGGATCAGGTGTGAGAGCAACAACATAGGCACAGTATTACCACTTCTTACAATATCAGGTTTTCCACAACTGTCATCGTGCTACTGCTGAAGCACGAAATTAACTCCACCAATGTTACTGAGAGAACCATCTGAAGAAGACTGGAAGAAGTCAATCTTCAATTCTGAAGACCCACCACATGCCCAGAACTCACTAGAGAGCATCGCACAACTTCATCTGTTTTGCATATAGTATCATGGCTGGAGAGAATAACTGAGAGAGCAAGAGTCATTCATTGATCTTGCGTGTTCTCATCCAGGATGCCTTTACAGGGTAGTTCTCTGTTGGGGTGGCAAGAAATCAGTATGACTGCAAGAACAAATTTGGTCTTTGTAGAGCTACTGGTCTTAGATCATATTGGTATGTGGTGGTAATCCTTCTGGAGCTTATTGGACCCTTTGCTCCATCTGTTGGTGATTCTTGACAGTGCACGCCCACATGTTGCATGAATTGTGCAAGAGTTCTTGGATGAAGCAGAGATTCATGCTATGCCTCAACTGCTCAAACCCCTGATTTGAATCCTGTTCAGCTTGTACAGAACCACCTGGGGAAAGAGGGGTCAGTGAGCATTATTCAGAGACCCTCCTGAAAGAATGGGAGATGATTCCTCAAGAATACACTGCAGTATTAATCAGGAGCATGCCTGGAAGGTTGGAGGTTTTGATTGGTGCAGGAGGTAACAGATGCCTTTGAAAATGCAGAGAGGTCTGTGTAGTGTAGAAAACCAAAACAGAGGTGCATTTCCCCTTCTGAGATTCCTCAAACTTTGCTTGAAGTGTCAATCCATTCATGTTATTTCCACCTCTTGGGCTTAATTTTATATAAATGTCATTTTTTTCATTGTCAGACACCTAATTGGGCCTCTATCAAAAATTTTTTTCATAAATTAGTAGATCAGTTTCATATAAGTGGTTGCAATTGAAGATGGAAAAATTGAAATTCATTTTCTTCAGGAAATTGAGGCGGTAAATTTTTTGTGCCATCAGCGTAGATGCGGAACTAAGATGCTATGATATTACTGACATACCTCTTGCATAGATGGAATCTCATCTCAGCAGAAGGCCGAGGGTATCATTGACAGATGAAACTATCTCCTCCTCCTGTATATCTCGCCTGGTATATCTCACCCGGTCTCCTCGCCCTGTATATCTCGCTCGGTCTCCTCCCAGGTCCAGGGATTAAAATAGACCCGAGGTATTCCTGCCTGTCATAAGAAGCAACTAAAAGTTTCGGCCTTTATGTGATGGTCCCCTGTATGGTTTGACTCCCATTTTTTCAAAATTTTCCCGAAGAGCGAGCCAATTTGGGAAGAGCGCCTTACATTGTGCATTGTGTCCATCGTGCATTGAGATCTTTAGCCCACTTTCTTGTAGTCACATTGCAGTCCAGCTCATTCTCCATCTCCTTTTATCTCCTTTTCCGAGGACACCTTCCTGGGTGCGTCATCCACCATGCACTTTGCAGTGTTGCTTTCTGCACAGATGACAACCATGGACTTCTTTGCACCTCATATCCAGCATGGTAGCCAGTCCGTTGTGGTGGGGCTGCCATGTACCCTGTTGGTTGTAGCCCCTTGACAACACAGGGATTGCTCTGCTGATGCCTGCGCCGTTAACTGCCCACGTATGCCAAGGAGTAAATGCCCGTCACCCTGGGGCATCAGGACACTGTGCAAAGGCTGTCCTGCCAGGTGGCTTTTGCTGTGGCTGGGTGGCCCCAATGGGAAGGGCCCCTGGTCAGAGTGGATGGGATCAGGGCAGATGACACTTGATGAAGCATACCATGTCATCACTTGCTGGTTATTAGACACCAGCAGTCTGTAAGTGTCCCAAGTCTCAGTACAATGCAAGAAAGTACAACCCTAAATCTTTCCCCTCCCTGGCCACACCATGGGAGGAACGCATGCTAAGGATGGCAGCGAATCTTATGCACCGTGGTACATCGTATGTACAAGAACTAATGGGGACTCCTTTGTTTCAATGAAGCCCCTGTAGAGCATTTAGAGGACAAGTTTGGGGAGGTGGAGGGCTTGTCCAAAATGTGCTCTGGGACAGTCTTGAGAAAAACAGCATCCTCTGCCCAGTAACAGGCTTTACTCAATTGTAACAAGTTGGGGGATGTTTCTGTTACCATCATGCCACATAAGAGCTTAAATATGGTCAGGGTATTATATTCAGGGTGTATACGCCCTGGGAGATCCGGGAATTTTTTAGAACTCTGGGAATTTTTCAGAATTTTAGTTTTCAATTAAATTTTTGTAATTTTGATTGCTAGCAACTGATAGTCTAACAAAGAATATTACTCTACCTTGCTACTGCAGAATTCTATCGCAGGAATAAAACATGGACGGAAGAAAAAATTAAGTAAAACTCAAGTTGCAAAGGAAATGCACTATTTACAAGAAAACAAACTGCACCCACAAACGTCTGCCAACAACAAAACGTGTTAAATGCATTAGGATGAAAGACTATGCAATACTTCATAACAGCAAACTGCTTGCGATGAGCGTGATGTCCCAATTGTTTACATTAGCTTCATTAGAGAAGATGCCAGTCATGTATGAACAGGTACATTCTCCCACTTCTGGCTACTTGAAAGTGTGGTTGTAGCAAGCAGCCCGATGCTACCCAGAAAATTTTTCTGGAATGCAGTGTTTACATTTAATTATTTTGCTGTTTCCTCTTCGATTACAAATCTCACATCAAATGAAAACAAAACTGATTTCTGTGGCCAGAAGCCATCAATTCATAGATTTTGTAGATTCATAGATAAAATAAATCACATAATTATGGAAGGCTAAAATACATTATTGGTTTCAGTTTTTTGGTTTTATTTTAATTCCAGGTTTTTAACTGTCAAGCATTAATCGCCTTGCAGAACGGTGAAGTTATTTTCGTCAGTTTGCTAAAGAAATTGAGTTGTTGTTAATCTTTACCTCTGAGGCAGTCCATTTATTTGAAACAACATGTTTTGTTCCATACTATTGACTAGTTTCAACTGTTTGCCGGATTACAAGTGCACATTTTCTTCTTTTGTCACGTATGGCACTATCGATAAAATGAAATGAGTGTATGGCATTGTTGGCCGGGAGGCCCCTATTCGGGGAAGTTTGGCCTCCAGGTGCAAGTCTTTATTTCATTCAATGCCACGATAATATGAAACCAAACACGAGATATGCAGTATTGAAAATTTACATCCCGAAAACCGCACTGAAAAACTTAATTTCAGGTTGGGACCTACTTCATTGTGAATCTGGACATACAAATCTACACTTTAAGCAGAATTTGGTATTTTAGTATGGTTTACGAAATTCCGATGCTCTTGGACACTCGTAGAAAAAGACCAATTTATAAGTGAAACTTTAGCTTTTCTGGTGGCTAATTGATCTTCGAGACCAGTATTATATGCGAAATCGTAGCTTCCCTTGCAGCCACACTTGCATATTAATTTAAACCATTAACTTTTCCTGCTTGTGTGTTCGCGCTGTTTTCCCTTGCAGCCACACTTGTATATTAATTTAAACCATTAACTTTTCCTACTCGTGTGTTCGCGCTATTTAACAGTAACTTTGCTGTTGACTGTCTACATCACATGTTCTATGCTCTGAATACCTGCTTTCATTAGCTGGCGAGATCACGTGGCATTATGATTGACTTACAAAAGCGCATCGCAAACTCGATTTCAATGCTTCGGAAAGTAACTTGCCGAATTTGGTGGAATTCATTTTTATACTTCTGTAATATGAAAATATGCAGCGTACTTGTGGCTGCCTATAATTTTTTTCTTCCCCGCTCGCAGTCGTTTACTAATGTGCC
Organism: Schistocerca cancellata; assembly: GCF_023864275.1. Lineage (NCBI taxonomy): Eukaryota > Metazoa > Arthropoda > Insecta > Orthoptera > Acrididae > Schistocerca > Schistocerca cancellata. The sequence continues at coordinate 580,422,949 of NC_064630.1, read as the reverse complement.
AGGAATCTCAAGCTGCTGCATGAAACCTGAACCCTTCAGAGGATTGATAAGTTTTACTGCTACGAGGGAAAGTATCTTGTCATTTAGCACGGAAAAATTGTATTTTCGTCTGGGAGAAAGTATTTTTACTGGGAAATCTGGGAAAAATCCGGGATTTTTTTCCTTGTCCACATATACACCCTGTATATTCCACAGGGACCTTCTTTTGCAGTCTGACGATGAGCTGCGTGCCAATTTAGAGCGGCGAGGTGTTTATTCGTGTGGCGCGTCCATCAGGGTCAGAGGGATAATCAAGTTGCCACTGGTGCCCTTGTCTTGGCCTTCGAGGGTGACACCTTACACACGAAGGTCAAGATTGTGGTCCACAGCTGTGATGTCAACCCTTATATCCCTCCCCTGATGCGGTGCTTTAAGTGCTGGAAGTTCAGCCATATGTCTTCCCGCTGCGCTTCCAGCGTCACATGTCGAGATTGTGGATATACTGCAGTGAGCATCATTCACCTTGCTTGACAGACTGCAGGATTTTACAGAAAGAGAGGAAAATCATGGAATACAAGACCCTGGACCGACTGACATATACTGAGGCGAAGAGAAAATATGAGCACCTACATCCTATGGCTATGACCACCTTATACACTGCTGCTACGGCAACAGTCGTAGCCCCATCAGTTGTGCGAGTTTCATTCGGCTCTCAGAGCCAGAAGACTACACCTGGCCCCTTGATGGTGGGGGGCACATACCTCCCTGTTGCTCCCACACTGCCTACCTCGGGAGCACTGCCCCCCAACCATCGGAGACACCAGACCCCACATACCAGCTGGAGAAGCTGAAGTCTTCTTCGGCTCCTCTCTCCAGGAAGGGATCCCTTGGTTCACTCCCTTCTCAGGTTTCTGCTAGTGGGAAAGATGACATCCGCTAGTGGCTGAAGTGCCCAAAAGCAGCTGGTCGTAGGACTTCACGATCCTCCTCAGTCCCGGAGACTGAATCAGTGAAGCCCTCCCAGTCAGATAAACCCAAGAAGCAGTGAGAAAAGTCCAAAAAGAAGACCCCCAAGACCAAGGAAATTGCAGTGGCTCCCACACCACTGCTACTTGCAAGTTCTGCGCCTGGGGATGAGGTGGAGATTCTGGCGTCCGCTGAGGACCTAGATCTCGCTGGACCCTCGGACACAATGGATATAAACTGCTCAGGCAGTATGTCGGTGGCAGCAGATGACCCAGACCCAGAAGTGTAAACAGCATTATTGAATGTTCCATGCCTTCCCCCCCCCCTCCGTCCCGCCTGGTGTCCCCCCTCCCCCTCCATCCCGCCCATTGCCCTCCCCTCCCCATCCGTCCCGCCCGTTGCCCTCCCCTCCCCCTCCGTCCCGCCCGTTGCCCTCCCCTCCCCCTCCGTCCCGCCCGTTGCCCTCCCCTCCCCCTCCGTCCCGCCCGTTGCCCTCCCCTCCCCCTCCGTCCCGCCCGTTGCCCTCCCCCCCCTTCCGTCCCACCCGGTGCCCTCCCCCCCTTCCGTCCCACCCGGTGCCCTCCTCCCCTCCGTCCCACCCGGTGTCCTCCCCCCCTCCGTCCCGCCCGGTGCCCTCCCCCCCTCCGTCCCGCCCGGTGCCCTCCCCCCCCTCCGTCCTGCCCGGTGCCCTTACCCCCCCCTCCGTCCCACCCGGTCTCCCCCCCCCTCTTTCTGTCTGTCCCACCCGGTCTCCCCCCCCCTCTTTCTGTCTGTCCCACCCGGTCTCCCCCCCCCCCCCCTTCTTCTGTCTGTCTCACCCGGTCTCCCCCCCCCCATCCTCCACCATATATCTTGCCCAGTCTCCATGTCCCCGTCAAACTAGTTCTTGTATTTTTCATCAGTTGTAATTTTTTGATACTAATTGGTTTTTCGTCTCAAATGAGATACTGTTTGAATCAAAGTACTTTGTTCTCGCTTGACTGAGAGTGCTTAGCTTTTCAAAAAGGTGTTTGTAACTTGAAGATGTTTAGGTTATTTATTTTCTGATACTTGTGTCTTTTTATAAGATGTATGCATGTTTTAAAAACTTTCAGTTGCTTGCTGTTAAAAGAAATGAAAGTAGAGGCAGTTCTTCTAACATGCTTGCTTCTACCAGCAGTACATCTCGCTTCACTAGAATACATAATGCAGGTAAGTTAAATACTATACAGTGATTTCTACAAACTGCTCTAGGCTCTCTGTCACAGGTGGACAGAAGTCAGATTTCTGCTGACTGCTTTGAATTTTTAGTTCTTTCAGAGAGTTGCATCACAGTCCGAACTGAACAAAATGGATACAAGAAATCTGGCTATTATTTTGACACCTTCTATTATGCCAGTGGATGAAAAGATGATTACCAATACAGGAACAAGGTTGGGGTACCACGTCAGTATTGTTGAGGTCAGTTTGAATTCAGTCAGTTGGTGCTTCATTTTCCACACAATATTTTTAATGTTACCTGCTGAAATAAATCTTGCACTCTATTCTCTTTCTTTCCTATTACTATTACTGTTCTTTTTTCTTTTGTTATAAATTTGACAGTGAACAGGAAAAGGATGAGTGGGGATGACTTACAGACCCCTACACATTTCATTCAATGGAGAAAATATTGATATTGCTGCTCCTCTTTCTCGTTCCGTTGTCACTGCCATGGCAGTCTTGTTCTCTCCTTCCACTGCACTCCTGCTCCCTTCTCCTCTACCTCATCTCTACTATCAGTTTCTCGTGGATAAAGTATTTTCTTTCTATTCTTATAACCAATCTCTGCTTTTGACATGATGTTTAAGAGAACTATTTTTCAGTGTGCCTACTGTATACTTCCAGACCCTGCTTGAGAATGCTTCTGAAATTGGTTTATTGCCAGATCACATTTACTGCCAGCTGACTTCTGTGTCCCATGATGGTATAGAAATGTTGGGGATGAATGGGGAAGAAGGTCCTAAAACAAAGAAAAAGAAAAAACGTCGAAGTAATTCATTTACAAGTAAGAAGAAATTGTACACTGTGTCAATTTATATTGGACTGATCTTGTGTTGAAATAAAGTTGGTAGTTCATGGCTAATATACTAGTTATAATATATATGTGTCAACAGGGGTGATAAATGGTTTCAAGAAAATGGTTGGACGAATTTCGCCAGATGTTGATGAGAATGATCTTATTAGTTCAACACCAGATTTTTCCACACCAGTAATGAAATCTACTAAGAAACGGAAATTATTAGATGTACCAACGAGTGCATTCTCAAACAAGAAAAGGTAAGTAATTAGAGATATGATCAGTTGAGTTCAATAGACATTTATATAGTAAACATTATGTATTGATGCTTGTTATTTATGACAGGACTTTGTCAGAACTCAAAAGTAGAGGGAGATTGGAGAAACATTATCAGAAGGGGAGAGAGCGGGGGCCAGCAATGATAATGCTAGGTGCTACGTATCTTCTTGGAAAATACAAGGGACATTCAATAATTAACTCTAGTACTGATGGGTTGTGTCTCTCAGTCCCAGGCGAGATTTTTTTTAAATATCCAGAAGAGTACACTACTTGGAGTAAGCCATTCATTGTAGCATCCAGTTAAGGTTTCTAAATGCCTCTACTTGCTTCATCATTCCTCTTTATTCACCAGTTGATTGTTGATTGGCAGTGTTCACTAATTGAGGAAGAAATTGAAAAATAGTTATTAGAAAGTGTTAATGAAGATTTGGATGTAGATCCTGATTTTGTTCCTGAAAGTGGTCACGAGAGAGGAAGTGAAATGAGCAACAAACAGCTGGACAGTGAAGACATATCTTAGTTATTCCCATCAGAAACATAAGTGCCGGCACTAATACTAATTGAGATTCTCTGTCAACTAATGCGGTTGGTTCTAGTCCCTCCTGCAGTGAATCATCATCTTGCTATTTGTTGAGACTTGGACAAACTAACCAGCTGAAAAATGTCCCCAATCAAAATGTCCATACCAGATCTCACAATATAATTTCGCATTTGCCTGATGTCAGTGGGGAAGCCAGAAATGCAAACACACCTGGAAACTGTTCGCTGATGATGATTTGCTCAATTTGATTATAGAGAGCACAAATACGTAGATAGATAAAGTAAAACCTCTTATAAAAGTGACCTAAATACTGCAAGACACTTGGAAAAAAAAAGAGTTCAAGGAATTTTTGGGTCTCTTTTACATTTCTGACGTTCTTCATGGAGGCAAATAAATATGGAAGAATGTTGGGACTCTTGTGGCATCGGGACAGAAATCTTCCTGCCTGGCATGTCACTGCAAAGATTTTATTTTCATTTCAGATGGATTTGATTACATAAAACTGTATTCACTCAAGATAGGAACATAAAGAGTTATAAGTTGGCCCCTGTACATGATGTTATGGAGGGATTCTCTAAAAATTGTATGAGATATTACACAACATGCGAACACCTAACAGTGGATGAAATGTTACTATCTTTCTGAGGAGTTTGTGCTTTCATAACATTCATTTCTTCAAAACCTGGAAAGTATGAAATCAAAATATTTATCATTGCAGATGAAGCCCCCAGGGGGCTCGCCACTCTTTGGCGGGTTCGTGCTTGGCTACCACGGGGCCCCAGCCTTTGCTGCACTTTTTCCCTTCCATGCTGCCTGTCTATCCTCTTGCTATTTTTTCCCCTCCCATGGGGAAAATGTCTGGGGTATTATTGGGAATGTCCTGCATTCTGTCGCTGATGTGTGAACAGTCTCAACTTTGATTTTGGTTCCATTTTCCTTTCTCTGTTTCCCTCCTCCTCTCATTCCTCCGCTTTGGCATTTGAGGATCGTCTTTTTTTCTTCTTCCTCCCTGTGCACTCCTGAAGGGCGGCCCATGCGTCTGACACATAACTGGTGACTGGGTAACACGTAATTCGCAGCCCTGGGTTGACAGGTAGGATTCGCATGTACCCCCTGGTACAGGCCAGGCCCAGGGAGGAGTGATTGCCTGAGTGGTAACCTTCCCAAATTGCCGATTGGTCCCTGCGTCAGGTGTTTGGGAGGTGTGACCTCAAGTGTGAACAATCACCTAAGGCGGATGCACCCCCTTGTGAAGGAGACCCCCAGTTGGAAGGAGTGCGCCATTGGAGACGCTGGCAGTCACGAGGGATTTCCTCACCATGAGTCAATCATCCTCCCCATTGACTTCTACGAAGCGTAAACGTAATGGGGCTACTGATTCGAAGACCTTTCCCGCTGCACCGCGGTTCCTTGTGGTCTCACATACTGAAGACAGTCAGTTCTTCGCCCACGGTCAATCCGTTTATTACCCAGAAAGGTGTTGATGCAATTGCTGGCCCTGTGAAATCCTGCTCTCGTTTACGGAATGGCACTTTGCTTTAGCAGACGGCTTCTGATTGTCAAACACATCAACTGCTTGCTGCCTCGCTTCTCCACAGCTACCCTGTTCGTGTCAAGGCACATAGAACTTCAAATTCTTCTCATGGTGTAATTTACACCAAGCTGCTTGATGGTCTAACTGACACTGAAATACAATCTTGTCATTGCCGTCTATTGTGTAATGAAAAAGGTCTATTCCTCCTTGGTGCCCACCCGCGCTCTTTTCCTCACTTTTATAAGGTGGTGCTGCCGTCCAAGATCAAAGCAGGCTCTGAAATTATCACAGTCCGGCCGTACATTCCGAATCCGATGCACTGCTGCCAGTATCATCATTTCAACCACACTTGAACTTCTTGTCGATACCCAGCCAAATGCGTAACCTGTGGCAGGGATGCACACGAGGGCGAATGTCCACCTCCTTCTCCCGTTGTATCAAATGCAATGGTGGCCATGCAGCCTCCTCCTGGGATTGTCCCATGTATCTAGATGAGCGGGCCGTTCAAGAGATTTGGGTAAAGGAAAAAGTGCCTTACCCAGTAGCTCACAAGATACTGGCTAGTCGCAAACCCTGTGTTCTCCCATCTGGCACCTATAGTTCTGTTCTTGTTACCCCTAGCTCCATGAAGGACATGGCCACACAGACATGCGACCTCTAATTCGGCCCTGAGGTGAGATCGCCCAGTGTCAAGGTAGCATCGCCGCCCCCATTCCCACTGTGCAAGAAACCGTCAAACTCTCACCTCAAGGGGCGAAACCACCCACTACACAGGCAGGAAAGGACAGAAGGAGTACTCCCGTGAAGACTTCTCCTGTCCCTCCAGCCAAACAACACCCAAATTTTCGTCTAACCAGAACGGCTCGAAGAAGTCCACTAAAGACGAACGGTCATCTCCTTCACCAACTCAAAGATCCTGCTTGATGGTGTCCATGTGGTTGCTTAGCCTGGCTGGCCTTTGTCTTGCCGATGCACATCACCAACCGTTTTTCAGCATTGGACTCTGCAGATCGGCCGCACAAGCACGCCGATGCTTCTGTGAACCCCATGGAACAGGATCCTCCTGCTTCGGTGCCTTGTAGTAGTGACTCTACACCGATTGTCACTCAGCGGCCGCCGTGTTGACACCCATACATCTCTTCCCCTCATGACTGTCCTCCAATGGAATGTTCACGACCTTCGGTCCCACAAAGAGGATTTATGGCTGCTTTTAGCATCGCAGCATCCCCTTGTACTCTGCCTTAAGGAAACGAAATTGTGCCCTCACGGCTACTTTGAGCTTTCACATTACTTACCGATTTGTTTTGACAACCCCCCACCCCACCCCCACAAGGTCAGTATTCCACCATCTCATGGGGGCGTCATGCTGCTCATACGGGATGGTCTTCATAGTCAACCCATTGTTCGTCTTTTCCTTCCATGCCTGACTTTTCCCCTCTGTACCATTTATGTCCCTCCATCATTCATTTTCACCAGGGCAGACTTCTTTCAGCTTAAAGGAAAACTACCCCCCACACCCCTCTGTTTTTGCTACATGGTGACTTTAATGCTCATCATCCCCTTTGTGGTTAGATACAGGCTCCCAGGTAGATGCCATTTCCTTGACTTCCAGAAGGCGTTCGATACAGTTCCGCACTGTCGCCTGATGAACAAAGTGAGAGCCTACAGAGTGTCAGACCAGCTGTGTGGCTGGATTGAAGAGTTTTTAGCAAACAGAACACAGCATGTTGTTATCAATGGAGAGACGTCTAAAGATGTTAAAGTAACCTCTGACGTGCCACAGGGGAGTGTTATATTTTCACAATATATATAAATGACCTAGTAGATAGTGTCGGAAGTTCCATGCAGCTTTTCACGGATGATGCTGTAGTATACAGAGAAGTTGCAGCATTAGAAAACTGCAGCAAAATGCAGGAAGATCTGCAGCGGATAGGCACTTGGTGCAGGGAGTGGCAACTGACCCTTAACATAGACAAATGTAATGTATTGCGAATACATAGAAAGGAGGGTCCTTTATTGTATGATTATATGATAGCAGAACAAACACTGGTAGCAGTTACTTCGGTAAAATATCTTGGGGTATGCGTAGGGAACGATTTGAAATGGAATGATCATATAAAATTAATTGTTGGTAAGGCAGGTGCTAGGTTGAGATTTATTGGGAGAGTCCTTAGAAAATGTAGTCCATCAACAAAGTAGGTGGCTTACAAAACACTCGTCGACCTATACTTGAGTATTGCTCATCAGTATGGGATCCGTACCAGGTCAGGTTGACAAAGGAGATAGAGAAGATCCAAAGAAGGGCGGCAAGTTTTGTCACAGGGTTATTTGGTAAGCGTGATAGCGTTACGGAGATGTTTAGCAAAATTAAGTGGCAGACTCTGCAAGAGAGATGCTCTGCATCGCGGTGTAGCTTGCTGTCCAGGTTTCAAGAGGGTGCATTTCTAGATGAGGTGTTGAATATATTGCTTCCCCCTACTTATACCGCCCGAGGAGATGACGAATCTAAAATTAGAGAGATTCAAGCGCGCACGGAGGCTTTCCGGCAGTCGTTCTTCCCGCGAACCATATGCAACTGGAACAGGAAATGGTGGTAATGACAGTGGCATGTAAGGTGCCCTCCTCCACACACCATTGGGTGACTTGTGGAGTATAAATGTAGATGTAGATGTGGTTCTCCTAGGACCTGTCAGAGAGGTGCCCTCTTGGCTGACCTTCTTAACGAACTGAACCTCTTCTGCCTTAACACTGGAGCACCCACTTTCCTTTCCGACTCCTCACACACCTATTCCCATTTGGACCTATCCTTTTGCACTGCCTAGCTTGACCATCGTCTTGAGTGGTCTGTTCTTTCTGATTCCTACTTGAGCGACCATTTCCAGTGTGCTCTCTGTCTGCTGACTCCTATCCCAGTTGTGATGACCAGGTGGACTATCTCATCAATGTTATCCTTACTGCTGAAGAACGTTCCATTCCTTGCACTTCCTCTTTACCACATCCTGTCCCAGCCCCTTGGTTGATTGAGGCATGTCACGATGCAATTCGTACATGGAGACGTGCTCTCCGCATTTTTAACTGCCACTATACGCTGGAAAACTGCATTCATTATAAACAGATGCATGCAAAGTATCGTCGAGTTCTACAGGATAGCAAAAGAGCTAGCTGGATTTCATTCACTAGTTCTTTTAACAGTTCCACACCTTCCTCTGTCATGTGGGCCAACCTCCAATGGCTCTCTGGAACCAAGATCCATTCCCCAATTTCTGGCCTGACAGTAGCTGACAATGTCATCTAGGACCCTATTGCTACCTCCAACACCTTGGGCCGCCATTTTGCGGAAGTTTCGAGCTCTTCCCACTATCACCCTGCCTTCATCCATTGGAAACGAGTGGAGTGGTACAATGCTGCCTTTATTATGAGGGACCTAGATCGTGCTCTCACTTCATCCCAATCCTCCGCCCCAGGGCCAGATGCCATCCATATTCAGATGTTGCAGCACCTCTCTCTTGCGAGCAAGCACTTTCTGCTTAACATGTACAACTGCTTCTGGGCTTTGGGCACATTTCCTGGATGCTGGCATGGAGCCACCATCTTATCTATACCTAAGCCCGGTAGGGACAAAAACCTTCCTTCTAGCTACCACCCCATCTCTCTTACCAGCTGTGTTTGCAAGGTGACTGAACATGTGATTCATGCCTGGCTGGTGTGGTAGCTCGAGTCTCGCCATTTACTAACAAATGCACAGTGTAGATTTCGAGCGCAGCGTTATGCAGTTGACCAACTCGTTACTTTGTCAACCCATGTCATGAATGGTTTTCTGCGAAAATCCCAGACTGTGGCCTTGTTTTTAGATTTGGAGGAGGCCTACGACACCTGCTGGAGAACTGGTATCATCCGTGCTCTTTACACGTGGGGCTTCCATGGGTGCTTGCCCTGTTTTCTTCAGCCATTTTTACAAGACAGAGTTTTCAAGGTGTGTGTGGGTTCTGCCTCGTCGGCCACCTTTATCTAGGAAAATGGTGTGCTCATGGTTCTGTCCTTAGCGTCGTCCTGTTTACTACCGCCACTAACCCTATAGTGGCCTGTCTCCCACCGGGCATCTCCAGCTCCCTTTTTCTCGATGATTTTGCCATCTATTGCAGTTCTCCGCGAACCTGTCTCACTGAGTGTCGTCTTCAGCAGTCTTGATAGTCTTCACTCCTGGAACATTGACAGTGGATTTCGCTTTTCCCCTGACAAAACCGTCTGTATGAATTTATGGCGACGCAGATGGTTTCTCCCACCATTTCTTCATCTTTGGTCTGTTACCCTTCTGTTCATTGACACTACGAAATTCCTGGGGCTCGTGGTCGATAGGAAACGCTCTTGGTCGTTCCACGTATCTTACCTGGCAGCCTGCTGTTTGCTGTCCCTCAGTGTCCCATGTCTCATCAATGGTACTTCCCAGGGTGCCGATCAAACCACCCTCCTCCGTTTGTACTGGTCCCTTGTCCGTGAAACGACTACGGGTGCTTTGTTTATGGATCTGCACACCCATCCTTTTTATGCCATCTCAACGCTATCCATCATCATTGCATCCATTTGGCAATGGGTGCCTTTTACACCAGCCCGGTTGAGTCTGTATGCTGAAGCTGCTGAACTACCATTGCCCTACTGCTGTGACTTTCTCCTCAGCAGGTATGCATGCCATTTGTCAGCCATGTGTGGCCACCCTTCCTATGCCTCCTTGTTTGATGATTCCTTTGATCATCGCCACTTGCTACTGCGGCTTAAATTGACACTACTTGCAACCTTCCCAGTGGGTGTGAACTCTTCACCACCTTGGCTTCGTGAAGTGGCCCATGTTAACCTTGGCCTTCATTCACTTCCTAAGGACACTACTCCAGCCTCGGTCTACCGCCTTCAGTTTTAATGACCTTTGCATGGAACTTTGCGATAATACCTTTGTATAAAGTGATGGCTCTCGGACTGACCTTGGGGTCAGGTGTGCCTTCGTCATTGACACCCATATCTTTATATATAAGCTTCTGGCACATTCTCAGTCTTTACAGCTGAGCTTTTCGCCTTGTATCGGGCCACTTAGTACATCAGGTGACACAGCCTTCCCAATTGTGTCCTCTGCTCGGACTCACTCAGCACCCTCCAAAGGCGCTGTACACTGCTCATCCCTTAGTGCAGTGGGTCCAGGAAAACTGTCACTTGCTCACTCTTTGTGTAGCCATTGCTGAGTTTCTGTGTGTCCCTGGTCATGTCAGTCTGCCAGGAAACAAGGCTGCTGATGCTACTGCCAAGGCTGCAGTCCTCGTACCTCAGCCCACGAGTACTTATACTCCCTCCGATGATCTCTGCATTACCGTCTGTCAGGAGGTGGTGTCCCTTTGGCAGAGCCAATGGTCCTCCCTTCAAGGGAATAAGCTTCGGCTTATTAAGCCTCTCCTGGCACTGACCTCCTCTGGGCCCTCCTGCTGGGAGGAGATTATTTTAACTCGGCAATGTATTGGGCACTGCCTTTTTAGCCATAGTCATTTGCTCAGTGGTGCTAGCCCGCCACTTTGAATGCATTGCACCCACATTTTATCTGTTCCCCGCTTCCTGCTGGAATGCCCCCCCCCCTTTTTTTTTTTTTTAATTTACGTTCCACCTTGGGTTTGCTGTCTAATTTATCAGTTGTTTTAGCGAATGATGCGCGGGCTGTCTACCGCATTGTACTTTTTATTTGCTGAAGCAATATGGCAAAGGCCATTTAATTTTTAGTTTTGGACCTCCATTTTTGAATGGTGTTTTTTTAGCCTTTTTTCCCACCTGCCTGTTTTTAGCTGTCTCCTATTTTGTCCATTGGGACTGATGTATAGTCATTTTTCTCCTCTCTGTGTTTGTGTTCTGTGGTTTTGACTGGGGTGCGTATGACACCCCAGCTATTTTTTGCGCCCTAAAACAAAACAAACAAAAAAAAAAAAAAAACCATTGCAGATGCAGAAACATACTATATACATAATTTGGAAGTATGTGTGGGGCAACAATGTGGAGGTTTCTTCAAAGTAAGTAACATAGCTGCCAATGTCTGAACCAGTAAAGGGAACTAGGAGTATTACCCTTGACAATTGGTTAGCAGGCTACATTCTTGCTAGAAAACTTGCCACAGATTGTAAACGTACACTCATTGGAACATTATGCAAAAAAAAAATAGAAATTCCTTTGAATATCTTGCCTCACAAGAAAAGAGAAATATATTTGGATTTAGTGACAATTCCACATTGGCGTAATATGTGCCAAATTTTGTGTGTAATTTTGCTGTCATTGATGCAATATGAAGAAAAGACTGCTTATTTTTACAAAATGAGATATTTACTACTTTTTAACTTAACCCCTGCCATTAACACAATTGTCCCAATGATGTACTAGCTTTTTTTTTATACATGATGCAAAGAAGTCTTTGTCTTGTTGTTTGAGCTACTTATCCATAAATTCTTTGACCAACTCGTTGTTGTGGAACTTTATTTCCACATAATGTCTTCTTGAGTAGAGTAAAAAAATTAAAATTAGAGCGAGCCAAATCTGGATTGCAAGGAGGATAAGGTAAATTCTACATGAATTTGTCTCTTCAGTTACTGAATGTCCTTCATATTAGAGACTGGCAGATTGATGGAACTGCACTCCACTGAACTTCAGTTGTGTAGAGAAGCATGAAAGGGAACTTTTTCTGCACTGTCTCTTTGCTACTTCTTAAATTTTCTTCTTCACTATGCTGTGATGTAGGTCCTCTAGAAAGAAAGTAGTGTGTTCTTTTGTCACCTGCAACATGTATGTGTACTAATCTTCCTACATTCTAGCATTGCTGTGTGTCTTTGTACTTGAGGGGTTGCTGATATGACAGTACTGTACTTTTAGTCACCATTATTTTACTTGTACTGAGGTGGGTAGAAGTCATGTGTGAAACATTTATTTCACAATCTGTGTAAGTTTAGACAATACCCTGAACAGCTGTGCGTAGATCTGTTTCATAGCTGTGCGTCGCGAGATCATGGACTTTGATGTCCATGTTGCACACAGTTACACATGAAATTACCAAATATGCAGCAACGAGTCGCAAAATCATGTTTTATTTATTCACTTTTGCAAAACGATTTCAACTGATTAACAGCTATCATCGGTGCTTTCAACCGATATGTGCCCTAAGTAGTAATACTGTCTTAAGCAGAGGTCAAACATATGACTTTTGTTTCACCTCTGCTTTAAACAGTATTGCTACTTAGAGCACATATTAGTTGAAAGCACCGATGATGGCTGTTAATCAGTTGAAATTGATTTGCAAAAGTAAATAAATAAAACATGACTGCGACTGGTTGCTGCATATTTGGTAACTTTATGGTTTACGGTCACTGCATGACTTGGGAACCACATGGAGCCCATCATTCATAAATTACACATGATGTGCATTTTCTGTATTATGAGACGAGGGTGATATGTTCTGAATCAAGTGCAAGTTTAGAATACAGCCTGATGAAATGATGTCTTTTTCTCAAATTTGTCAAGGCTGTGATGACAGTCCAGAAGAAAATGGCCTGTATAAAGGGTTCTTACTGTACAAAGCACATTAATTCAGTTTCGCATGCTGTACAGGCAAGTTATGTAAAGTGTGAAATATTGACACCAGTTGTACAAAGTTTACTAAATGTCTGCCTTACTGCAATTGTAGGGGAAGGAAATGATAAAGAATAATTTTATGTGTTACCATATTTATTCGATAATAAGATGAAAGTTTTTCCCAAATTTGCCATTAAAAAAATAAGGAGTTGTCTTAAATTTTCTGGATTAAACTATTGTTGGTGTTGTCAATGTTTTTACATTATGTTATGAATATAATAGAGGGAAACATTCCACGTGGGAAAAATATATTTAAAAAGAAAGATGATGAGACTTACCAAACAAAAGCGCTGGCAGGTCGATAGACACACAAACAAACACAAACATACACACAAAATTCTAGCTTTCGCAACCAATGGTTGCCTCGTCAGGAAAGAGGGAAGGAGAAGGAAAGACAAAAGGATATGGGTTTTAAGGGAGAGGGTAAGGAGTCATTCCAATCCCGGGAGCGGAAAGACTTACCTTAGGGGGAAAAAAGGACAGGTATACACTCGCACACACACACATATCCATCCGCATATACACAGATACAAGCAGACATTTGTAAAGGCAAAGAGTTTGGGCAGAGATGTCAGTCGGGACGGAAGTACAGAGGCAAAGATGATGTTGAAAGACAGGTGAGGTATGAGCGGCGGCAGATTGAAATTAGAAATTAGTGGAGATTGAGGCCTGGCGGATAGCGAGAAGAGAGGATATGCTGAAGGGCAAGTTCCCATCTCCGGAGTTCTGACAGGTTGGTGTTAGTGGGAAGTATCCAGATAACCCGGACGGTGTAACACTGTGCCAAGATGTGCTGGCCGTGCACCAAGGCATGTTTAGCCACAGGGTGATCCTCATTACCAACAAACACTGTCTGCCTGTGTCCATTCATGCGAATGGACAGTTTGTTGCTGGTCATTCCCACATAGAACGCTTCACAGTGTAGGCAGGTCAGTTGGTAAATCACGTGGGTGCTTTCACACGTGGCTCTGCCTTTGATCGTGTACACCTTCCGGGTTACAGGACTGGAGTAGGTGGTGGTGGGAGGGTGCATGGGACAGGTTTTACACCGGGGGCGGTTACAGGGGTAGGAGCCAGAGGGTAGGGAAGGTGGTTTGGGGATTTCATAGGGATGAACTAAGAGGTTACGAAGGTTAGGTGGACGACGGAAATACACTCTTGGTGGAGTGGGGAGGATTTCATTAAGGATGGATCTCATTTCAGGGCAGGATTTGAGGAAGTCGTATCCCTGCTGGAAAGCCACATTCAGAATCTGATCCAGTCCCGGAAAGTATCCTGTCACAAGTGGGGCACTTTTGGGGTTCTTCTGTGGAAGGTTCCGGGTTTGAGGAGATGAGGAAGTGGCTCTGGTTATTTGCTTCTGTACCAGGTCGGGAGGGTAGTTACGGGATGCAAAAGCTGTTTTCAGGTTGTTGGTGTAATGGTTCAAGGATTCCGGACTGGAGCAGATTCGTTTGCCACGAAGACCTAGGCTGTAGGGAAGGGACCGTTTGATGTGGAATGGGTGGCAGCTGTCATAATGGAGGTACTGTTGCTTGTTGGTGGGTTTGATGTGGACGGACGTGTGAAGCTGGCCATTGCACAGCTGGAGGTCAACGTCAAGGAAAGTGGCATGGGATTTAGAGTAGGACCAGGTGAATCTGATGGAACCAAAGGAGTTGAGGTTGGAGAGGAAATTCTGGAGTTCTTCCTCACTGTGAGTCCAGATCATGAAAATGTCATCAATAAATCTGTACCAAACTTTGGGTTGGCAGGCCTGGGTAACCAAGAAGGCTTCCTCTAAGCGACCCATGAATAGGTTGGCGTACGAGGGGGCCATCCTGGTACCCATGGCTGTTCCCTTTAATTGTTGGTATGTCTGGCCTTCAAAAGTGAAGAAGTTGTGGGTCAGGATGAAGCTGGCTAAGGTAATGAGGAAAGAGGTTTTAGGTAGGGCGGCAGGTGATCGGCGTGAAAGGAAGTGCTCCATCGCAGCGAGGCCCTGGACATGCGGAATATTTGTGTATAAGGAAGTGGCATCAGTGGTTACAAGGATGGTTTCCGGGGGTAACAGACTGGGTAGGGATTCCAGGCGTTCGAGAAAGTGGTTGGTGTCTTTGATGAAGGATGGGAGACTGCATGTAATGGGTTGAAGGTGTTGATCTACGTAGGCAGAGATGCGTTCTGTGGGGGCTTGGTAACCAGCTACAATGGGACGGCCGGGATGATTGGGTTTGTGAATTTTGGGAAGAAGGTAGAAGGTAGGGGTGCGGGGTGTTGGTGGGGTCAGGAGGTTGATGGAGTCAGGTGAAAGGTTTTGTAGGGGGCCTAAGGTTCTGAGGATTCCTTGAAGCTCCGCCTGGACATCAGGAATGGGATTACCATGGCAAACTTTGTAAGTAGTGTTGTCTGAAAGCTGACGCAGTCCCTCAGCCACATACTCCCGACGATCAAGTACCACATTCGTGGTACAGATTTATTGATGACACTTTCATGATCTGGACTCACAGTGAGGAAGAACTCCAGAATTTCCTCTCCAACCTCAACTCCTTTGGTTCCATCAGATTCACCTGGTCCTACTCCAAATCCCATGCCACTTTCCTTGACGTTGACCTCCACCTGTCCAATGGCCAGCTTCACACGTCCGTCCACATCAAACCCACCAACAAGCAACAGTACCTCCATTATGACAGCTGCCACCCATTCCACATCAAATGGTCCCTTCCCTACAGCCTAGGTCTTCGTGGCAAACGAATCTGCTCCAGTCCGGAATCCTTGAACCATTACACCAACAACCTGAAAACAGCTTTTGCATCCCGTAACTACCCTCCCGACCTGGTACAGAAGCAAATAACCAGAGCCACTTCCTCATCTCCTCAAACCCGGAACCTTCCACAGAAGAACCCCAAAGTGCCCTACTTGTGACAGGATACTTTCCGGGACTGGATCAGATTCTGAATGTGGCTCTCCAGCAGGGATACGACTTCCTCAAATCCTGCCCTGAAATGAGATCCATCCTTAATGAAATCCTCCCCACTCCACCAAGAGTGTATTTCCGTCGTCCACCTAACCTTCGTAACCTCTTAGTTCATCCCTATGAAATCCCCAAACCACCTTCCCTACCCTCTGGCTCCTACCCCTGTAACCGCCCCCGGTGTAAAACCTGTCCCATGCACCCTCCCACCACCACCTACTCCAGTCCTGTAACCCGGAAGGTGTACACGATCAAAGGCAGAGCCATGTGTGAAAGCACCCACGTGATTTACCAACTGACCTGCCTACACTGTGAAGCGTTCTATGTGGGAATGACCAGCAACAAACTGTCCATTCGCATGAATGGACACAGGCAGACAGTGTTTGTTGGTAATGAGGATCACCCTGTGGCTAAACATGCCTTGGTGCACGGCCAGCACATCTTGGCACAGTGTTACACCGTCCGGGTTATCTGGATACTTCCCACTAACACCAACCTGTCAGAACTCCGGAGATGGGAACTTGCCCTTCAGCATATCCTCTCTTCTCGCTTTCCGCCAGGCCTCAATCTCCACTAATTTCTAATTTCAATCTGCCGCCGCTCATACCTCACCTGTCTTTCAACATCATCTTTGCCTCTGTACTTCCGTCCCGACTGACATCTCTGCCCAAACTCTTTGCCTTTACAAATGTCTGCTTGTATCTGTGTATATGCGGATGGATATGTGTGTGTGTGCGAGTGTATACCTGTCCTTTTTTCCCCCTAAGGTAAGTCTTTCCGCTCCCGGGATTGGAATGACTCCTTACCCTCTCCCGTAAAACCCATATCCTTTTGTCTTTCCTTCTCCTTCCCTCTTTCCTGACGAGGCAACCATTGGTTGCGAAAGCTAGAATTTTGTGTGTATGTTTGTGTTTGTTTGTGTGTCTATCGACCTGCCAGCGCTTTTGTTTGGTAAGTCTCATCATCTTTCTTTTTAAATATATTTTTACATTATGTATATGATAGAGGGAAACATTCCATGTGGGAAAAATATATCTAAAAACAAAGATGATGTAACTTACCAAACGAAAGCATTGGTATGTTGATAGAGACACTAACAAACACACACACACACACACACACACACACACACACACACAAATTTCAAGCTTTGGCAACCCACGGTTGCTTCATCAGGAAAGAGGAAAGGAGAGGGAAAGACGAAAGGATGTGGGTTTTAAGGGAGAGGGTAAGGAGTCATTCCAATCCCGGGAGCGGAAAGTCTTACCTTAGGGAGAAAAAGGGACAGGTATAAACGCGCGCGCGTGTGCCCCACACACACCCACCCACACACACCCACCCACACCCACCCACCCACACACACACACACACACACACACACACACACACACACACACACACGTAAAGGCAAAGAGTTTGGGCAGAGATGTCAGTCGAGGTGGAAGTACAGAGGCCTCTGTACTTTTTCCCCCTTAGGTAACTCTTTCCGCTCCCGGGATTGGAATGACTCCTTACCCTCTCCCTTAAAACCCACGTCCTTTCGTCTTTCCCTCTCTCTCCTTCCCTCTTTCCTGCTGAAGCAACCGTGGGTTGTGAAAGCTTGAAATTTGTGTGTGTGTTTGTGTTTGTTAGTGTGTCTATCAACATACCAACGCTTTCGTTTGCTAAGTTACATCATCTTTGTTTTTAGATATATTTTTACATTATGTAATAGACTAAGAGGTGGATCATCTTACATTTACACGTGACGCTATGGCAAGTGAGTTCACATCCAGATTTATTGTGAAGAATTTGGAAGGGTTAGAGCAGAACAGTACCACCAGTTTGGCTGAGAACTACGATGAATGTAGGAAGGGGAATGGTTAGTGGACATTAAATTTTGTGGTACTGCCAACTGTGTGAATGTGTATTGCATACCTTGGCTTTTTATGAACATGTACCATGTTTAAACTGCATTTTGTATGAGTTCCTTTGTAGGTGGGATTGAACTGACTTTAAAATTGGACAAATACTCAATATTATACATTTCTGCAGGATGTGATAAGGCTAGACAGGGGCCAGTGTCATACTTTCATATTTAGTAGAGCAGTGTTTTCAACATTCTTTGTGAGGTATGATGAGAACGAAAGGCTGTTGGTTCACTGAAGCCAATAAGAGAGCAACTGGCAGTCAGCATGTTTGGAAGCAAGAGGAGGAGGAATATTCACTATGTTTACAGAATGCTGCCAGAATTGGATTTCATGAACCAGTTTTCCAATACTGCTTCTGGTTGGTCATCTCAGCACCCCAATATCAATTCTGTAAATACAGCTCTTGGTGTCCAATTTCCACTTCCAGAATCGATTTTTTCCTTCTGTATTAACAACCAACTCTTTTTGAGATATGCTTTGGTTGTCAGGTTATAACATATCTTTAAAAAATTTTCAGCCAATTTGGATTGAGTGATTTTCTGTGCACAGAAGGAGAAATAGAAATGTTAAACAGAAATTCAGTTATATACCTGTAATATTAAACTGATGATATACATGCATTTCACTGACTAAATCAGAAATCGGAGCAGCTGATTTCAGGTGCCATATTTGACCAATCTAGCATGCAAACACAATAGTGAAAATTGGTTTCTGAAATTCGGATTTAATCTTCTGTAAGTTGGGTCACATGTAAACGTAGTGTGTTCTCAAGTTAGTATATATGTGAAATCTAATATGTATTTAAAAACAATGGCTGTGCTCTCAGATACCACCATAACAACAATACCTGAAATCACAACATATTCGGATGAAATGGCCAAATATTTCTGAAAACCAAGATTGTAAATTTCATTACTTCTCGTGTTTAGAAAGACTTGGCCTCATTTCTCACTTATCACTGGTTAAGTGATATTATCACCCTACACAGTGACAAGGATGATGAAAGGAAGCATGGGTGGTTCCTCAGAAAACCACAAAAAGTGTTTTTTACTATATTTTCACAATCACCAGTGGATCAAAACTTAGACAAGGATTCCAAGACAGCTATGCCAGCAAATTTCTGAAATTTTTATTATATGTTCCTAAGATCCTGATCTCAAATAATCTTTGAAAATTTTCTTGACATCTGTATCCATTTTCAAGATATAGTGGTTCAGTTACCTTATGTCTACATGTACAATATGATATGAGGAGAAATCTTAATAATAAATAACCACAGCAAATTGCTCAAATTTTAACTGTATATTCTCTAGACATTTATCTAGAAGAGCCATCTCCCCATCCATTACTGAGAAACACTCCAAAAACTTGTTTTTTGGGTACAGATTTTGAGATGGCTACACACAGCAAATGGCTGTAATTTTTACGATGTATTCCTAAGATCTTGATCTCGAACAGCCTTGAAAATTTTCTTCATATCTTCCATTTCAGAGATATAGAGGCTCATTACCATACTTGTTCGCGTAAAATACATCATAACATCTGGTGTGAGGTAAAAACATAGATTATAAATTGATGCAGCACTGAGAAAGATGCTGCATACATACTGTTATCATATGGACAGATTGTGTTGTAGTACTGAAGCAAATGCGAATTTCTAATCACAACACCAAGGAGGAGTAAGATATGGTTAGGGGATTTTGTATGAGGTAGAGATGGTGAGTTGCCTGTTAAAAAAAGAGCGAATATGTTTGCATGCCAAAACCATTGGAAAAATTTTTAAAGGTGCTGAGAAAGATAGAATGAAGCAGCCAGTACTTGCAGTTTTCAGTCAGTTTTCTATTTTAAACAAACAGAAACATATTCACATTTTTTGTGCTCCAATTGTAGCGTTTTTCCACTGATTTAACATTTAGCTTCATGCTCGGACATTAATACACTGTGATGACTGTGCCTTTATTTATGTTCCACTGATTCACATTTCCCTTGAAATGAGGTATGATTTGCATAAAATATGCTCTACCCTACCATATACAAATGGCATTCTACTTCACCCCTCCTCCCGATCTATAAAATATCTTGGTCCTTTTTTTTCCCCATTTTCCTACTTCTGCTCTCAACCCTTTCCATAATGGTAATCCGCAGGTGTAAGACACATTTGCAAAACTTATCTACACATCCACCCAATGCATTCTACTCAAGCCTAATCTTTAGGTTATTCTATACCATCAGAAGGAATGTCTCCTGCAGTAGAGTTGTAATTCCTCAGCTTTGCTACAATCAATGATTAGCTGTCTATGCAAGCCTGACCACCAAACAGCTGTATGAACAAGGCTAGTACACCAACTTAATGGCAGAGTATGTTGCTCAACAGTGGTATACTTCAATGGAGTCTTATTGGTATGAAGTTGAATAGTGCTTTACATAGTGGGAATTGCTTGGTATTTAGAATGACCTCCACTGACTACAAGAACTGACATTGACAAAGCACTTGTAAGTTGAATCTGAAAAGGTGTATAAGCCTCTTCAGCCTCATTCATTTTCAGCTTCTCAGAGAAATCACACAGAACACTAGCACTTAAACACAAGCTCAAGTTGAACAATAAACATTAATTCATAGAAGAAATGTACCTGGGTATGAGTTTGCAGCCAACTCAAAATCGGCTGAAACTCATCTACATTAGATGATTAGATACTTAACATATCGGTAAAAGAGAGAATAAAAATCGATATATCACAGTCAGAATAGTTGTTGCCATTTCAGGATGACAAGACAACAGTAACACAGATAAAGTATGATAGATCATGGTCTACTTGAGTGATTCAGCAAGTTCATTTGTTCTCCTGCTTTTAGTTGAGACTGAATTTTAAAGAAATTAAATGGGAAGGGCTCTGATGCTACAGTGGAAACTGAATAGTTTCAGTATACTTCTAGAGGAGCTGTAACTTTTAGTACAGGGTAGACCCCTGTGATAAGAGTGTACTGTCTGTGGAAAGTATGATCTCTGAGGGAATTGGGGGAAATGTGGATATTCCAGTGACACACACAATCCACTCCACTGTTAGCCCTATTTCAACAGAATTTCAAACAGTTGCTTAAAAGTGTGTATCTCCTCTTTGGTGATACTGTGGAATCTGTTTACCAACCCACAAAGCTCTGTGTCTAGGGTCTCTCTCAGATCTTATTTATCAACTCTCCCAACCATCGTACTTAAGGATATTTTGATGCATTATGGGACTCTACATTCATCTGCCCCAAGGATTGAGTTATCCAGAGCATCGTAAGGCTAGAAGACCTATGTCTTCCAGTGGTGGGTGGTAAAATCCGAGTTAACGGTGCAATGTGCAGAACGAGGCTCAGGCTGACTTGGCACTACTCAGTACATCTCTGCATTGCTCTGTCCTCCATGATATAGTGCAACAGCATTTGGTGTGGCTATTTTGGGCTGCATGACTTTCTACAGTTCAGCAGAATTGTGATCTAAGTGCTGTGTATCCTTCACTATTAAGTTCACGGTATAAACAAAGTTCACTGGTCCGGTGGCTGTGAGCGAAAACTGGTAGTCTAGTGATTTATCATCACAGTCCTTTAACAATGAATGGGAATCACAGAGGAGGAGGAGGAAGAGAACATTCACTATCTATTATGTGATTGCGTAATCGATGCTATGAAAATGCATTACAACAGCATGCAGAAATAATTTAAAGATTAATTGATGATGAAAGAGTTAAAAATTATAACAATTGATAGATAATTTGTGTGGCTTTCATTGTTCTGTATATCAAGAAGCATTTTCTGTTAAATATCCATGCATAGAACATATGGTGGTATAGGTGATGCAAATAGTAAGTTTTCTGAAGTTGCACATATTATAAAATCACTAGTTGCAAGAGTTTTTGATGGAATTGAACTAAGATTTTGAAGAGGTTATATTACTGAAAAGTTTGTTGGTTAACTCGTAGGACATGCCTGGAAAGAGTTTTTGATTTAAGACTTGCTGTGGTAAAATTTCTGAAGGAAAATAGAAAAGGAGAACAAAAATTGGAGGATCCAGAATGAATTGCAGACCTTGCATTTTAAATAGTTAACTGCAGGCTGCCCACAGTAAGGTATTGTAAGGTTAGTAGTACCATTTCTCATTTAATGTGGAAAGTGGATGCATTTAAAAAAGAAAATCACATTATGGAAGGGGCAGCTTCTGACAAGGAAAATGGTCTGCTTCCGTAAGGTCATTGGCATTAAAAAAGGTGCTAATTCTGAACAACCTATTGTGACATTGAAAGACTTATGGGAATAACTTTCCAAATATTTGAGGACACTGCCAGTCTTTAATCTGTTTTTGAGCTGATTTCAGGACCACTTACTGTTTCAGTTGAAAGTGCCCCTGTGCTTTTGCAGATAGAACTGGTAGATCTGCAATGTAATTCTTGTTTAAAGGGCAAATTCTATTACATTTAAATTTTCAAAGAGTCTTATGTTGTTTTCCCTTGTGAAGAGTTTCCACATCTCTATAATGAGGTTGGAAACATTATATCAGTATTTTGATTAACATATGTTTTCAATCATAAAACTATATGAGTCAGGATTATGTGGCAACCTCAGTGATGAAAATCTGCAAAACTACCTGCATCTGTCCACATGCCAACAGTTTCTGCCAAATAAAATTTTATTTTCTACAGCACTTCAGAAGTAATACTAAAAATTTGATTTATTTGTGATCTATGTTGATCAGAAATATGAAATATTTTCAAAATCAAGCAGTGGAAACTCCAGGTAGGAAATCAACACTGTAGAAAAAAAATAGATTCTTACTTACCATAAGAAGAAACGTTTAGTTGTAGACAGGCATGATTAAGACACTTACATAAAGCTTCCAGCCACAGCCTTCATCAGCGAAAGAGAAACGCACACTATTCATAATCACAAGCAACCAAACACATGTACACACGATCACCAACTCTGGCAGTGTGAGGCGGAATGTTCAGCATCACAGCTGCTGGCATTGGCGGTCATGTGTGCTTGCTTGTGTGTACAAATGGTGTATGTTTCTCTTTTGCTGATGAAGGCTGTGATCAAAAGCTTTATGTAAGTGTTTTCTAAGTGTGCATGTCTGCAACTTTATGTGCCTACTTTGCGGTAAGTAGCAAAGTAACAACCTGAATACATTGTAAATATGAAGCAAAGTTGCACAAACCACGTGTGGTGCTTTCGCAGTTTGCCTCCCCCGCTCCTCTTCCTGTTCAGGCAGTGTGTCATGGAGGGGGGAGGGGGTTAGTGTGCAATTGGACTCGCACACATGCATGAGCACTGCATGTGAGCAGAGTTGTTGGCTGTATCTGCACTACATTATTTGAATACACTTTTCAAAAGAGTAGACTCAGCAGAGCATCCACCTAGATGTTTTACTTTTTGAGTGAACGGGCACTATACAGTCAAATGTGTGTTTTTTTTTTTAACACTGTGACAGCATCTAAGACAGATTGGATAATGTTGTTAGTTGATGCATTTGTCCTGAAGTCCCATGGTCGCCTTCAAAGATGTTTGTTTCAAGTTGTAATGAGCCATCACTCTGCAATTACAGCAGATGCATAGCTTCAGGATGGTTCACATTTGCAGGGAAACTAAAATTTTTTGGGCCCCAAGGTCACTGACATGAAGTACAATTCAAAAGAACAGGAGGAAGCTATAGCAAATGTTTGTGAGCCGTATAAATTGTTCTATCAGTTTTATGACACTGGAAGCCAGTAGACAGATTGCTGGTAGACAAGGCAAATTGCAATTAACTGCTGTGTTAATGTGTATATCTTAAAATAATGCCTGTTATAATCACCCAGACCTGTTCATGAGGCGCCACTCA
This sequence comes from Schistocerca cancellata, assembly GCF_023864275.1. NCBI lineage: Eukaryota > Metazoa > Arthropoda > Insecta > Orthoptera > Acrididae > Schistocerca > Schistocerca cancellata. The sequence continues at coordinate 580,399,250 of NC_064630.1, read as the reverse complement.
AATTAAAGGGTAAGGTGGTTAAGACTTGTATTCCAATAGCAGTGGAGAGTAGAACTACTTTCTCAATGTGCTAGTTCTATGTTGCACCAGTTGAGACCCGGGGAACTTCGCAATGATTCCAGTAGAAAATGCTGCATTTAGGATATAAGGCAAAAGTAATCTTCGAAGCTTTTATATAATGACAACTGGCTGAGTGCTTCTGTATCATATGTTCAATCTTGGTCTTTTTTCTCAAATCAGTGCAGAACCACATATTGCCTAATAGGTATCATACAGTTGTCCTTACCTATGAAGAAAAAGGCTTGGCATGCTTAATCAGCAATTTTCTCAACACACAAGCCACCTATCACTCTCAAACTGGACTCATTTCATATGAGAACAATGTACAAATGTTTCATTAAGTGTCCCTTGACTGATGCTGCCTTCTGTTGTCAATTTCTACAATTGCTTTGAAAGAAACATTAATGAACATAACAGCTGCTGTTCCAAATGGCTTACCCAATATGAGTGTACTCATTAGGTTTTGCAGTTTGCTGTAATTCTGCTACAAATGTATCATGTGTTAAGAGAGCAAGAAATTTTGGAAACTCAAGGGGAAGAAATTGCTTAATAACTCACCTCGCACTTTTTTCTTGGCAGAATAATTATACCGCCTGTCATTGTTTTGAAATTTGTAGGCTCTTTGAGAACTACAGTAAATATGAAAAATAAATCTTGAACCTTGTTCCATTCTTTTAGTATGAATTAATCTTGAGATACAACAATTGCATATGTGCCAGTAGCATGTTAAATAATGGCATAAATGGCCAGTTTGTAGGCCCGATATTCGTCTAAGTGGTCAGTTTCAAAAATATTAAAGCCGAGAGGGGACACAGCATTTCCCTTTCTTAGACCAGTCTTATTTTTAAAGTGACCAGATTTTGTCCCATTTAGCAAAACCCTGCGTATATTATCAGGGTGTCTACGTCCCGGGACAACCAGGAGATCCAGGAAAAACCCGGGAATTTTTTCATTCGGGAGAAAACTGGGAAAAACCCGGGAATCTTTTTGACTTCCAGGAATTTTTCATTGTTTCAGTTTTCATTTAAATTTTTGTGATTTTGACTGGTAAGAACCAATACTCTAACAAAAAAAATTACTGTATCCCGCCTCTGCAGAATAATAGTGCAGCAACAAAATATGAGCGAGAGAAAAAAACGAAAATAAAACTTAAGTCGCAAAGAAAATGCACCATATACAACAAAACACAGTGCTCATACAAGCGTCTGCCAACAGCAAAGTGTGTCAAAGGCTTTAGGAAGACTGTGCAGTGCTTCTTAACAACAAATTACCTCCAATGAGCGTGACGTGACAGTTTTTTACATTAGATTCGTTTTAATGCAAGATCTTTTAATGTTTCACACGTACAAACATGCGGGCTTCCTGCGTCATCGTAGCTGCGCAAGTGCAGTGATGCCTGTTATCTGGCGCTCTCTGGCAACTCCTGAAACGTACCTTTCTAATAGGTCACGGAAAAATATTGCGAGTATTGCTTTGAAAAGCGTTACTTTCAAAGTAAATTTCCTTTTATGTAAGATAAACTATGTGAGAGAGTGTACGACGAATTTCTTAAATCACACAGCGTTTGACTCTCATTTGAAAATCAACTCTTTGGGGGTCGACCATATGAAGAATTTCGAGCCCAGAAGATCAGACATTTACGTCATTATTAAAAAATTTTACTGACACATTTATGTGATGCATGACGCGCAAAAAAGATCAACAATATATGTGGAAGCTTAGCTTCTCTTGCAGCTTATTAATCTTAGAGACCAATATTATATGTGATAGCTTTGCTTTTCTTGTAGCAACAATTGTACATTAATTTAAGCCATTAATTTTTGTTATTTGTGTGTTCGCGCTACTTAAGAGAGATCTTGCTATTGGCTGACTACATCACGTGTCAAATGCTGTCATCAGCTGGCGAGATCAGGTGACATGAGCTGTGACTGGCTTACAAATGCGCGTCGCAATCTCGATTTTAATGCTTCGGAAAGTAACATGTGGTGTTTGGTGGAATTCGAATTTATGCCTTCGTAACACGGAAATATGCAGTGTGTATGTTGCTGCACATCAAAGATCTTTCCAAAATGTGTTTTTGCCCCTGAGTTTCATTTTCTAAAGTGCCGGGAAATTCTACGCCGGTGTATAAAACCATAAACCGTAAAAGGATGGATAAGTGCCGAGAAAAAGTATACTTTCACTTAACACGGAAAAAGTGTTTTTTCATCCGGGAGAAAGTGTATTTTCAACTGGGAAATCCAAGAATTATTTTTCCTTGTCCATGTAGACACCCTGATTATTATCCATGCACATTTTGCAAAGATTTAAAAGTTTAATTGTAAATCAGAAGTCCGTTATCACATTACACTGGCTTTGCCAGTGAATGGAGCCACAAGCTTTTATAAATTAGATGAACAAGTAATGTAATTTTTTTTTTTACATTCCCATACTTCCTTATTTATTGCTTTGATTACAAATGCATAGTCAGCAGTGGATCTATTTCTGAGAAAGCCAATTTGATGTTTTCAGATTATGTTTCAAGCGGTTTAGCAATAAACAGGAACAAATCTTGATGGCTGTGTTAACATATGATATTCCCCTATAGTTTCTCAAGTCTTCCCTGCCTCCTTTGTTATGCATTGGGAATATTGATGGTTATTTCCAGTGTATTGGTTCAGTCTCAGTTGTCCGCATTACCTCTATCAAGTGGAACAAACATGGGTGCTGTGCTTTTCCTCCATATCTTACTATCTCAGCTAGAATTCTGTCACTTCCAGTTCCCTTGCCATTTTTTAGGTGTTTGATACTTCCCATCACCTCTTCATATGATAGTTCTGGAAATTGGTCATTATGAGGACTGCTGCTGGACTTTGTAATTGGTGATTCTGGATCATAACAGTTCAGTGGACAGTCAAAATATTTTATTTCATTCAGTGATCATATCACCTTCCTTATCCTTCATCACCTTAGATTTCAAATTAAAACCCTTTTTAATTTTGTTGACTGTGCCATACATTTTAAGAATGTTATTTTGATGATATTTGTGATTAGATTCAGTCCGTTGCTTTACCTGTTGTTCCTTTTTCTTGAGGTTTATTTTATTAACTTGCTTTTGTGGCTGTCAACAAGTAACTTCTGTTTCAGGATTCTTATTTGCTTGCAGCCATTTACTGCATAATTTTATAATCTTGTCTTCAGCTTCCCACCATTCTTCATCAGACCATTTCTTTCTGCCTTTTTTAAATCTCTGTAGGTTATTACTAGCAGCCCAGAGGATGATTTCTTTTATTCTATTCCGGCACTAATTACTGGCCATGTCAGGATTTTAGGCCATGCTGTGTAGAACCTCAAATTGGTTTGAAATTTCAACTTTGTATTTAAATATTTCTGCTATTCCCCTTACATATTACAGATCACATTTGATTGTGTATCCAGGTCTTAATTTTCGTTGTATGTGTTGCCTTCAACCTCATTCTATTCTACTTATTACTAGATTGAGGTATGACTCCATTTCCTTTTCTAGGAAAGATAGTACATCTCTAATTGCCTTTCTCTGTCTGTTATCTATGAGGGTTTTGTTAGTTTGATTTACTTTTAACCTTTCACTTGAATTCCATGCTTCTTTATGTGGGGAGGTAACACTGCTAATAATCATGTCTGTTGATGTAGCAAAATTTATCAGCCAAATGCCATTATCATTACTTTTCTCAATAAACTTTCATTTCCAATAATAGATTTGAAAACATCCTCTTTTCCTACTTTCGCCTTAAAATCCACTATTATTACCTTGACTATGTGTTAGGGTATTTTGTTTCATAAGCCTGATAGGTTTTTGTAGAAGCTATACTTCACTGCACCATCTTTGTCATTAGTTGGTGCATGACAGTTTATTAATGACAAGCTGAATCGTGTGAATCGTACTCTGCCGTCGTTGTCTTCAGTCCAGAGACTGGTTTGATGCAGCCCTCCATGCTACTCTATCCTGCGCAAGCTTCTTCCTCTCCAAGTAACTACTGCAACCTACATCCTTCTGAATCTGCTTAGTGTATTCATCTCTTGGTCTCCCTGTATGGTATTTACTCTCCACACTGCCCTCCAATACTAAATTGGTGATCCCTTGATGCCTCGGAACATGTATACCGACCAATTGCTTCTTCTATCAAACTCAATCTTCTCCCCAATTATATTCAGTACCTCCTCATTAGTTACATGATATACCTATCTAATCTTCAGCATTCTTCTGTAGCACCACATTTCAAAAGCTTCTATTCTTTTCTTGTCTAAACTCGTTATCGGCCATGTTTCACCTCCCTACATGGCTGCGCTCCATACAAATACTTTCAGAAAAGACTTCCTGACACTTAAATCTATACTCGATGTTAACAAATTTCTCTTCTTCAGAAACGCTTTCCTTGCCATTGCCAGTCTATATTTTATATCCTCTGAACTTTGACTATCATTAGTTATTTTGCTCCCCAAGTAGCGAAACCCATCTACTACTTTAAGTGTCTCACTTTCGAAACTAATTCAGTCACCTGATTTAATTCAACTACGTTTTGCTTTTGTTGATATTCATCTCATATCTTCCTTTCAAGACTGTCCATTCCGTTCAACTGCTCTTCCAGGTCCTTTGCTGTCTCTGGCAGAATTACAATGTCATCATTAAACCTCGGAGTTTTTATTTCTTCTTCATGGATTTTAATTCGTAATCCAAATTTTCATTTTCTTTCGTTTATTGCTTGCTCAATATACACCTCAATATATATCTGGATAAACTGACTAAACCAGAGGTTGTACAGTGTTTCAGGGAGAGTATAAGGGACCAATTGGCAAGAATGGGGGAAAGAAATACAGTAGAAGAAGAATGGGTAGCTTTGAGGGATGAAGTGGTGAAGGCAGCAGAGGATCAAGTAGGTAAAAAGACGAGGGCTAGTAGAAATCCTTGGGTGACAGAAGAAATATTGAATTTAATTGATGAAAGGAGAAAATATAAAAATGCAGTAAATGAAGCAGGCAAAAAGGTATACAAACGTCTCAAAAATGAGATCGACAGGAAGTGGAAAATGACTAAGCAGGGATGGCTAGAGAATAAATGTAAGGATGTAGAGGCTTATCTCACTAGGGGTAAGATCGATACTGCCCACAGGAAAATTAAAGAGACCTTTGGAGAAAAGAGAGCCACTCGTATGAATATCAAGAGCTCAGATGGAAACTCAGTTCTAAGCAAAGAAGGGAAAGCAGAAAGGTGGAAGGAGTATATAGAGGGTCTATACAAGGGCGATGTACTTGAGGGCAATATTATGGAAATGGAAGAGGATGTAGATGAAGATGAAATGGGAGATATACTGCGTGGAGAGTTTGACAGAGCACTGAAAGACCTAAGTCTAAACAAGGCCCCGGGAGTAGACAACATTCCATTAGAACTACTGACGGCCTTGGGAGAGCCAGTCCTGACAAAACTCTACCATCTGCCGGGCAAGATGTATGAGACAGGCGAAATACCCTCAGACTTCAAGAAGAATATAATATTTCCAATCCCAAAGAAAGCAGGTGTTGACAGATGTGAAAATTACCGAACTATCAGTTTAATAAGTCATGGCTGCAAAATACTAACACGCATTCTGTACAGGCGAATGGAAAAACTGGTAGAAGCCGACCTCGGGGAAGATCAGTTTGGATTCTGTAGAAGTATCGGAGCACGTGAGGCAATACTGACCCTATGACTTATCTTAGAAGCCAGATTAAGGAAAGGCAAACCTACTTTCCTAGCATTTGTAGAAAGATTTTTACAATGTTGACTGGAATATTCTCTTTCAAATTCTGAAAGTGGCAGGGGTAAAATACAGGGAGCGAAAGGCTATTTACAGTTTGTACAGAAACCAGATGGCAGTTATAAGAGTCGAGGGGCATGAAAGGGAAGCAGTGGTTGGGAAGGGAGTGAGACAGGGTTGTAGCCTCTCCCCGATGTTGTTCAATCTTTATATTGAGCAAGGAGTGAAGCAAACAAAAGAAAAATGCGGAGTAGGTATTAAAATCCATGGAGAAGAAATAAAAACTTTGCAGATGACATTGTAATTCTGTCAGAGACAGCAAAGGACTTGGAAGAGCAGTTGAACGGAATGGATAGTGTCTTGAAAGGAGGATATAAGATGAACATCAACAAAAGCAAAACAAGGACAATGGAATGTAGTCGAATTAAGTCGGGTGATGCTGAAGGAATTAGATTAGGAAATGAGACACTTAAAGTAGTAAAGGAGTTTTGCTAGTTGGGGAGCAAAATAACTGATGATGGTCGAAGTAGAGAGGATATAAAATGTAGACTGGCAATGGCAAGCATTTCTGAAGAAGAGAAATTTGTTAACATCGAGTATAGGTTTAAGTGTCAGGAAGTCGTTTCTCAAAGTATTTATGTGGAGTGTAGCCATGTATGGAAGTGAAACATGGACGATAAATAGTTTGGACAAGAAGAGAATAGAAGCTTTCGAAATGTGGTGCTACAGAAGAATGCTGAAGATTAGATGGGTAGATCACATAACTAATGAGGAAGTATTGAATAGGATTGGGGAGAAGAGAAGTTTGTGGCACAACTTGACTAGAAGAAGGGATCAGTTGGTAGGACATGTTCTGAGGCATCAAGGGATCACCAGTTTACTATTGGAGGGTAGAAATCGTAGAGGGAGATCAAGAGATGAATACACTAAGCAGGTTCAGAAGGATGTAGGTTGCGGTAGGTACTGGGAGATGAACAAGCTTGCACAGGATAGAGTAGCATGGAGAGCTGCATCAAACCTGTCTCAGGACTGAAGACCACAACAACAACAACAACAACAACAACAACAACAAGATAATTTGTAGCGTCAGCATTGCCTCACGTGTTCCAACATTCTTATAGAATCCAAACTGATCTTCCCCGAGGTCGGCTTCTACCAGTTTCTCCATTCTTATGTAAAGAATTCGTGTTAGTAATTTGCAGCCTTGACGTACTAAACTAATAGTTTGCTAATTTTCACACCTGTCAACACCTGCTTTCTTTGGGATTGAAATTATTGTATTCTTCTTGAAGTCTGAGGGAATTTTGCCTGTCTCGTACATCTTGCTCACCAGATGGTAGAGTTTTGTCAGGACTGGCTCTCCCAAGGCTGTCAGTAGTTCTAATGGAACGTTGTCTACTCCCGGGGCCTTGTTTCGACTTAGGTCTTTCAGTGCTCTGTCAAACTCTTCACGCAGTATCATATCTCCCGTTTCATCTTCATCTACCTCCTCTTCCATTTCCATAATATTGTCCTCAAGAACATCACCCCTGTATAGACCCTCTATATACTCCTTCCACCTTTCTGCTTTCCCTTCTTTGTCTGAGCTCTTGATATTCATACAAGTGGCTCTCTTTTCTCCAAAGGTCTCTTTAATTTTTCTGTAGGCTGTATCTATCTTACCCCTAGTGAGATAAGCCTCTACATCCTTACATTTGTCCTCTAGCCATCCCTGCTTAGCCATTGTGCACTTCCTGTCAATCTCATTTTGAGACGTTTGTATACCTTTTTGCCTGCTTCATTTACTGCATTTTTACATTTTCTCCTTTCATCAATTAAGTTCAATATCTCTTCTGTTACCCAAGGATTTGTACTAGCCCTCGTCCTTTTACCTACTTGATCGCCTGCTGCCTTTACTATTTCATCTCTCAAAGCTACCCATTTTTCTTCTACTGTATTTGTTTCCCCCTGTTCTTGTCAGTTGTTCCCTGATGCTCTGTCTGAAACTTAACAACCTCTGGAAATGTCTTAAAACTTAAAACCTGGTTCCTAAATCCAGTGTCTCCAGGCCTGTCCCACATATACAACCTTCTTTTATGATTTTTAAACCAAGTGTTAGCCATGATTAAGTTACACTCTGCAAAATTCTACCAGGCAGCTTCCTGTTTCATTCCTTACCCCCATTCCATATTCACCTACAACTTTTCCTTCTCTTCCTTTTCCTACTATCGAATTCCAGTCCCCCATGACTATTAAATTTTCGCCTCCCTTTGCTATCTGAATAATTTATTTTATCTCCTCATGCATTTCTTCAGTCACTTTGTCTGTGGAGCTCGTAGGTATATAAACTTGAACTACTGTGTTAGGCGTGGGCTTCATGTCTATCTTGGTTACAATAATGCATTCACTACGCTGTTCATAGTAGCTTACCCGCATTCCTATTTTCCTATTCATTATTAAACCTACTCCTGCATTACCCCTGTATGATTTTGTATTTATAACCTTGTATCCACCTGACCAAAAGTCTTGTTCCTCCTGCCACCGAACTTCACTAATTCCCTTCCTACTTTAGCCTTTGTAGATTACTCTACACAAAACAAGGTAACTGTTCTGGGTCTGGTCCACCTTGAGTATTTTATTTCTTTGATACCCCTCATATCTGATGATCATTCCCCTATCTGCCATCTGGAGAGATGCCCAATGGGAGACCAGTAACTCCACGTGGGATTTTACCTATTGTGGGTGTCCCTAAATTAACCTGCATTCCAGAATGTTTGCTTTGGAAAGGACACATCTAAATTTATTCCTTGTCTTTACATCTTCTCTCCCCCTCCTCCTTGGTCTTCCCTCCCTTCTCCCTTGTCTCGCGCTTCCCTCCACAGCAACACCACCCACACCTCTCCCCCTCCCCTCGGTCTTCACCTCCCCCTCGTCTCACTCTTCCCTCCCCCTGCCTCTCGCCCACTCCCCCTCGGTCTTCCCTCCACTCGGCCCCTCGGTCTTCCCTCCCCTCGGCCCCTCGGTCTTCCCTCCCCTCGGTCCCTCGGTCTTCCCTCCCCTCGGTCCCTCGGTCTTCCCTCCCCTCGGTCCCTCGGTCTTCCCTCCCCTCGGTCCCTCGGTCTTCCCTCCCCTCGGTCCCTCGGTCTTCCCTCCCCTCGGCCCCTCGGTCTTCCCTCCCCTCGGTCCCTCGGTCTTCCCTCCCCTCGGTCCCTCGGTCTTCCCTCCCCTCGGTCCCTCGGTCTTCCCTCCCCTCGGTCCCTCGGTCTTCCCTCCCCTCGGTCCCTCGGTCTTCCCTCCCCTCGGTCCCTCGGTCTTCCCTCCCCTCGGTCCCTCGGTCTTCCCTCCCCTCGGTCCCTCGGTCTTCCCTCCCCTCGGTCCCTCGGTCTTCCCTCCACTCGGCCCCTCGGTCTTCCCTCCCCTCGGCCCCTCGGTCTTCCCTCCCCTCGGCCCCTCGGTCTTCCCTCCCCTCGGCCCCTCGGTCTTCCCTCCCCCTCTGTGTCCCATTCCCCTGCCTTTCCCCCACTCCCCCACAGTCCCCTCCCCCCTATTCCCCCTCGGAGTCCCCTCCCCCTTACTACCGCTCGGTGTCTCCTACCCCACTACATCATGGTGTCCTATCCACCTCCCTCTCTCCCCACTCCTCCCCCGCCTCCCACTCCCCCTCGCCCACTGCCCCTCCACTTCCACCTCCACCTCACCCACTGCCCCTCCACTTCCACCTCCACCTCCACCTCGCCCACTGCCACTCCACTTCCACCTCCACCTCCACCTCGCCCACTGCCCCTCCACATCCACCTCCACCTCCACCTCCACCTCGCCCACTGCCCCTCCACCTCCACCTCGCCCACTGCCCCTCCACCTCCACCTCCACCTCGCCCACTGCCCCTCCACCTCCACCTCGCCCACTGCCCCTCCACCTCCACCTCCACCTCGCCCACTGCCCCTCCACCTCCACCTCCACCTCGCCCACTGCCCCTCCACCTCCACCTCGCCCACTGCCCCTCCACCTCCACCTCGCCCTTGCCCACTCACCCTTAGTGTCCCATCCCACTCCCCCTCTCAAATCAGGCTCCATCATTATATGCAACAATAAGAAAGACTGAGTCTCCTAAAATTAAATGAATTCCTTCTTGGCTCGAGTTGATATGAATTGTATACAGAGTCAATTATTGATTTTTGTAAATGAAGTTATATGCTAATTTATATATACCAGAATTGGCTTAGGAAGGCTGTTTCAAATGTGTGGATATCCCCTGGTTTAAGTGAACAGCTTCTGTTGAAACTAGTATACCATCAGAATTATTTGTACAATGATGGGGCTTTGCTTAGTGATGTTAACACATCAATAGCCAATTCCGGCCACCTGGCATTTCCGTTTTAGTATAGTTCTCAGATATTTTTCCAAGAAGGTTCAGCACTAACATTAGCAAGAGTTATACAGCTTGTCTTTTCAAGAGCTTTCAAATGCTGTTAAAATGCATATTATTTCATTAAAAAATATACTTGCTTCTTATCTTAGTTGATATAAGAGTTAAGAGAATTAAAGTTGCATCCCACTATCCATAGATAGAGAGAGAGAGAGAGAGAGAGAGAGAGAGAGAGAGAGAGATATTATTTGTAAATGCAAATGCTTGTTGTCTTCAGTAGGTTATTGTACACTTTTTTATGGGTGCATGTTCCTGTAGTATGCATGTGTGCATGTTGGTTTTCAGGCAAGAAGTGTTGAGATCTTTGCCGCAAGGAGTCCCTCTGTCTTCTGTTCAGTTCACACCTACACCTACACCTACATCTGCACATTGCGTCAGTCGTGAATTGTACCTTACACCACAAGTTTGTGTGCATCCCAAGTAAGTGGTTTTTAGACTGTTCCTCTCTTTGTTTGCTTTGTAGTTTTAAATACTTTCTTCTGGACCTGGTTCCTTTTCCTTAGTAGCTGTATTTTTTCATGTATCACATGTAACTTACGTCTTAAGATTACTTAATAAAAACAGAGTTAGATATGAGGGCCTCTTTTTAAAAACCTCCGATAGGCTATAAATAACACAAGTTCATAGAAAACAATTATTTTATTACAAAAAGTTTTTTTACACTAGTGGTTACTTTTCAATGTAATCACCGAAAAGATTGAGACATTATCGTACCTGTGGACAAGCTTTGCAATACCCCTCTTCAATAAATGTTACTGCCAATGATTTCAAATGAGCATTGATGTTGTTTTGAAGATCTTTGTTGGTTTGAAACTGCTGCCCTCCTAGCCACGTCTTCAGTTCAGGGAAAAGGTGGAAGTTGCTAGGTGCCATGTCAGGACTGTATGGTGGATGATCAAAAATGTCCCATTGAAATTGTTCAAGGAGCCATTGGGTTGTGCCAGCGGTGTGTGGACAAGCATTGTCATGGATCAACACAATTCCTGAAGTTAGCATTCCTCTTAATTTGTTTTGAATGGCTCTCCCAAACGTCGTAAAGTTTCACAATAAACAGCAGCATTGATAGTGGTTCCGGGCTGCATAAACTCTACAAGCAACACACCTTTATGGCCTCACAACATGGCAGCCATAAGTATTCTGTTGTTGAATGATTGAATTTTTTTGGGTTTGTTTAGTGAATTTGGATGCATCCATTGTTGTGATTGTTGTTTTGTTTCTGGTGTGTCACATTGTATCCAAGTTTCATCTCCAGTAACAGTTGATTTCAAAAAGTTCTCTTCTTCATCATGATAATGGTCAAGGAAAGGGAAAGCTGACGACGCCATTTGGTGACTTTTGTGGGTGTCTTTCAACATTTTTTGGAACCCAACGAGCACAAAGTTTTTTGTAGCCTGAATATTCAGTAATGACAAAGTGTACAACAGATCTTGAAACTTCTCAATTTTCCATAGACAAAGGAGTTACGGTGAACCTACGATTTTCTCTAATCATTCTGTTAACTCATTCAACAAGGTCGGCTGTAACGACAAATTTATATCCTTGGCCCCCTTCATCATGCGTGTCACTTCAGCCATCTTCAAATTTTCAGCACCATTCACACAAAACACCATCAGTCGTGAAGTTATCACCATACACCCGGCTCATTCTCCGATGAATTTCTGCTGTACTGTTCCCTTCTGCTTGCAGAAACAGAATTACACTTTGTTATTCACACACTTGGCGGGTGCAACAATGACAGCAGCCATGTTTACGTGGCTGTAGTGCAATGCAGACTGGTGCCTTGATGTCGACAATGGCGGATGCGTGTCGACTTTCTGCCACTTGCGTAGCTTCTGTACTAAGCGATTGGAGGTTGAAGAAAAAACGGCCCTCGTATTTAATTTCTTGGCATATAGGATTGAACATTTACTCCATTTGGACTCATGGATAGGTAATTAAATAATTTTTTTTAGAAACTGAGATGCTGGTGAAGCTCTCTCTCTCTCTCTCTCTCTCTGTGTGTGTGTGTGTGTGTGTGTGTGTGTGTGTGTGTGTGTGTGTGTGTGTCACTTCAGTTTTGTTTATAAATACAGCAACACATTCCTTTTGAAGCCATAGCCACAGCATTTCATGATGCCCAAGGTGGTGTGAATATCTCTCTTCACTGCCTTTTTTATTACTCTGTGAAATTATTATGGTCTGCCAGGCTGGGTGAGATAATGTTAAGAACAATTTACATTGGGATTGCCCACAGAAGATGATGTACTTGGTTTAACCTTGTTAAGTCCAGATGTAATACCACTTTATAAATCTCAAATTTGTTGATAGCTGAGGTGTGAGGGACTGGATTAAAATGAAGTAGTTCATTATCTAGTTTTGTAATTGGGAACTATTTCTAAGATGTTAGCTTTGAGACAGTCTTTTGGTTTGGACAACTTATGCAAGAATCACAGTGTGAATGTTGTTCAGCTTTTGTGCAGGGTATCTATTTCTCAGATAACACGCATAGTGGAAACATCATGAAGATTGTCAGTGTGATCCAAATATTTAAAACAAATGAAATAAATACAGAAAAAAGTAAAGAAACAACAAGTGTATGCTTACTGTGTACTTTAACTGATAGCAAACTAATCATTTGATGAAATTAAACTGCCTGAATAACTAATAACTTAATCTTGAAAACTATGTGAGAATTTTCCCAGAAGTTAAAAGGATTAGGAATCTTAAAGTAAACAGGACTCCTTAATGCACCAGAGTGATGGCTTATATCAGGAATTAGGCATGCAAAAACTATACTTGAAAAACTCCTTGCTACTTTATGTAGGAGAAACCACTGAAACACCTCAGATAACAAAAGAGAGTAAAACACTGCTGTGGCATGCAGGTACAAATTAGCTGTCCAAATAGATAATATAATGAAAGTAGTTGTCGGTCAGTATGGTCTCTAGTATGACTTCAAAAACTGAAGAGGCTACATAACGTTCAGTTTGGGCACACTTTGTTAGCAAACCACAGACTCGTAGATGTCTGACCCTTATGAGAGGGCATGGTATGGTTTGGCTTGGGTTAGGACACTTAGAAGGATGCAGAAGCAAATTGTCAGTCATACCCTTTTTTGGTTGCAAAAACAGATACAATGTTACAAGTCACCACCTACAATGTTAGTACAACACCGGTTGCTGTTTCTGACATATCCCTGTACTGCTCAGCTCAAATGATTGAGAATCTATCACCATTGATATGCGTCTTTATTGGAAGAGCATGTGAACTTCTAACTTGATTCTACTGTACTTTGATGTTTATGATGGTATATTAAAACATGGTATGTGTGATAATGATCCTGCTCAGATGCCAAAATAAAATAAGAAAAGTAAAGGTACATGACACTATCCTAGCTTTTGGAACCATTAGTTGCTTCCTTGGAGAAGTTTGGTGGTGGGGGGAGATTGCTTGGGAGAGGTTAAAATAGAAGGGCAGGTCACTCAGACCCCAGATTGAGAGGGACACACCTGTAGTGAGGACTATAGTAGTGATCTTTGTCCACATCAGCCCTAACTACAGATGGATAGTCTCATCCTGGGGCCTATGTGACTTTCTCTTCCTTTTTAACCTCCCCCAAGCAATAACCCTCTCCTCTCTGAGGGAGGAGCAGATTTATCCACCTACAAGACATGTTCACTTTCATTGCAGGGTCCCGCTAGCCATGGGTCTGGCATCTCTTTCTGAGACAGGAATCAATTCTTAACATCACCTTAATATGAAGGAGGAACAAACTAAAATTCACATTCTGGTTAACTAATGTACCAGACCAATAATTATTAATCCAACTCAAGGACTTAATCTGTGTCTGGTGCAATTCCTACTCCCAAGCTTTGTTCCTAACCGTAATACTATATGAGCAGGTTTTTAAAAGGCATTGTGAGTGATTCAGAGAAATATTCAGCAGTGTCTAGATCTGTGAGAGCAAACAAACAACGAATGAAGCATACAAGTAAGTGGAAGAAATGGGGACAAATAAAAACCAAAATGGGGAAGAGGCTCAGTGTTCTAGAGAATTCTTTTTTTTTTTTTTTCAATAAAACTTTCCTGAGTATCTGACTTCATCATGTTGTTGCGAAGACTAATGTGGGGTACTTACTGCCAGGATAGTCGCATTCCCTATCTGATCAGAAGTATGCACACAGCTCCATGTAATGTGTAACTGACTGCTAGATGTCAGAAGAGGTGAACCTGCAAGTATAAAAGGGGCAGGGAGTATCGTGTTGGTGGCAAAGAAGCAGTAACAGTAGAAATAGTCACCCAGGGGAGCTCAGTGACTTTGAATGTGGACTTGTCATTGGATGTCACCTGAGTACTAAATCCATCAGGGACATTTCAACCCTTCGATAGGTGCCCAAGTCAATTGTTAATGTGATGGTGAAGTGGAAAGGAATGACCACAGGTAAACCAAGACTAGGCACATCTCATGCACTCATGTTTAGCTTTGCACAGGTTGGTATTAAAAGATCACATGAAACCTGTGGAAGCAATCACCTTTGATTTCCAAGTTTCTAGCAGCAGTTCAGTTAGTTCAGTGACTGTGCAAAGGGAGCAGGAATAATGGTCAAGCAGCTCCTCATTTCTGTAGTCAGTACTAAGGAACATTTGAGGTGATGTAATGAGCATCACCTCTGGACAAAGGATGACTGGAAATAGTGATTTGAAACATGCTATACCTGGTGGCAATCTGATTGAAGGATTTGACTTTGGTGAATGCCTGGAGAACATTGCTTGCCATCATGCCTAGTGCCAAAAGCAAAGTACAGGGGAGGTGGTGTTATGGTGTGGGGGTGTTCTTTGTGGTTAGATTGTGGTCCCCATATTGCATCCAAGAAAATGTAAATGCGGATGGAAATGAATATATTTTGCAGTATCACAGATGATCTGCTAAGTTGCAGACAGGCACAATGGAAAGGTTTCACCCAAAGCCTTTGACCGTTATCCCCGGCAGCTCTGATTGAATATCATCATTTTATTTATTTTTTATACTCTGTAAAAACTTATGCACATAAAACAAATAAATCAGTGAATAATGTTTTACAGCTGTACATGGTAGTAACTGTGTGAACTGGTGGCATCAGTTACTGCTGATCATTTTACAGTTGAACATAGTTTAAAAAATACAATACATATTGTTCAAGTACATATTAATATTTTTTATTAAAACCATTATTATTATTATTATTATTATTATTATTATTATTTCTTTCTATTCTCAGACGTTATGTCTGGTCAAAAATGGACAGTGAAGCGGACCTTGATCAAGCGTGACTTCCTTTTAACTGTACGGTATATGTTATATTGCATTTAGGAACTTTCGGGTCATTGAACATGTATCAATAATTACAGATTTTTGTTGTTGTATATATATGTTTGGATGTAGCTGTATTGCATTGATGTACTGGTGGATATTGTGAGGTATGACTCCTGTAGTTGATAGTATAATTGGTATAATGTTGACTTTATCCTGATGCCACATGTCCTTGACTTCCTCAGCCAGTTGGATGTATTTTTCAATTTTTTCTCCTGTTTTCTTCTGTATATTTGTTGTGTTGGGTATGGATATTTCAATTAGTTGTGTTAATTTCTTCTTTTTATTGGTGAGTATGATGTCAGGTTTGTTATGTGGTGTTGTTTTATCTGTTATAATCGTTCTGTTCCAGTATAATTTGTATTCATCATTCTCCCGTACATTTTGTGGTGTGTACTTGTATTTGGGAATGTGTTGTTTTATTAGTTTATGTTTTATGGCAAGTTGTTGATGTATTATTTTTGCTACATTGTCATGTCTTCTGGGGTATTCTGTATTTGCTAGTATTGTACATCTGCTTGTGATGTGATCTACTGTTTCTATTTGTTGTTTGCAAAGTCTGCATTTATCTGTTGTGGTATTGGGATCTTTAATAATATGCTTGCTGTAATATCTAGTGTTTATTGTTTGATCCTGTATTGCAATCATGAATCCTTCCGTCTCACTGTATATATTGCCTTTTCTGAGCCATGTGTTGGATGCGTCTTGATCTATGTGTGGCTGTGTTAGATGATACGGGTGCTTGCCATGTAGTGTTTTCTTTTTACAATTTACTTTCTTTGTATCTGTTGATGTTATGTGATCTAAAGGGTTGTAGAAGTGGTTATGAAATTGCAATGGTGTAGCTGATGTATTTATATGAGTGATTGCTTTGTGTATTTTGCTAGTTTCTGCTCGTTCTAGAAAGAATTTTCTTAAATTGTCTATCTGTCCATAATGTAGGTTTTTTATATCTATAAATCCCCTTCCACCTTCCTTTCTGCTTAATGTGAATCTTTCTGTTGCTGAATGTATGTGATGTATTCTATATTTGTGGCATTGTGATCGTGTAAGTGTATTGAGTGCTTCTAGGTCTGTGTCACTCCATTTCACTACTCCAAATGAGTAGGTCAATACTGGTATAGCGTAAGTATTTATAGCTTTTGTCTTGTTTCTTGCTGTCAATTCTGTTTTCAGTATTTTTGTTAGTCTTTGTCTATATTTTTCTTTTAGTTCTTCTTTAATATTTGTATTATCTATTCCTATTTTTTGCCTGTATCCTAGATATTTATAGGCATCTGTTTTTTCCATCGCTTCTATGCAGTCGCTGTGGTTATCCAATATGTAATCTTCTTGTTTAGTGTGTTTTCCCTTGACTATGCTATTTTTCTTACATTTGTCTGTTCCAAAAGCCATATTTATATCATTGCTGAATACTTCTGTTATATTTAGTAATTGGTTGAGTTGTTGATTTGTTGCTGCCAGTAGTTTTAGATCATCCATGTATAGCAAATGTGTGATTTTGTGTGGGTATGTTCCAGTAATATTGTATCCATAATTTGTATTATTTAGCATGTTGGATAGTGGGTTCAGAGCAAGACAGAACCAGAAAGGACTTAATGAGTCTCCTTGGTATATTCCACGCTTAATCTGTATTGGCTGTGATGTGATGTTATCTGAATTTGTTTGGATATTAAGTGTGGTTTTCCAGTTTTTCATTACTATGTTAAAAACTGTACCAATTTAGGATCTACTTTGTATATTTCCAATATCTGTAGTAACCATGAGTGGGGTACACTATCAAAGGCTTTTTGGTAATCAATGTATGCATAGTGTAGGGACCTTTGTTTAGTTTTAGCTTGATATGTCACCTCTGTATCTATTATCAGTTGCTCTTTACATCCTCGTGCTCCTTTGCAGCAGCCTTTTTGTTCTTCATTTATAATTTTGTTCTGTGTTGTATGTGTCATTAATTTCTGTGTGATGACTGAAGTTAATATTTTGTATATTGTTGGTAGGCATGTTATGGGGCGATATTTAGCTGGGTTTGCTGTGTCTGCTTGATCTTTAGGTTTCAGATAGGTTATTCCATGTGCAAGTGTATCAGGGAATGTGTATGGGTCTGCAATGTAACTGTTAAATAATTTAGTTGGATGTGAATGTGTTGAGGTGAACTTCTTTAGCCAGTAATTTGCTATTTTATCATTTCCAGGGGCTTTCCAATTGTGTGTAGAATTAATTGCTCGGGTGACTTCATGTTGCAAAATTATCACTTCAGGCATTTGTGGTATCATCTTGTATGTGTCTGTTTCTGCTTGTATCCACCGTGCATGCCTGTTATGTTGTACCGGGTTTGACCATATGTTGCTCCAGAAGTGTTCCATGTCTGTTATGTTTGGTGGATTGTCTATTTTGATGTGTGTGTTATCCATTGTTTGGTAAAATCTCTTTTGGTTTGTGTTGAATGTTTGGTTTTGTTTCCTTCTATTTTCACTTTTTTTGTATCTTCTAAGTCGTTTGGCCAATGCTTGTAATTTCTGCTTTTTTTTCATCTAATTGCTCTATTGCTTCTTGTTGTGAGATTTTACCTAACCTTTTTCGTTTTTTGTCTGATATTTCAGTTCTTATAAATTGTGTTAGCTGTCCGATGTCTTTTCTCAGTTTTTCTATTCTGATCTGTAGCCTGTGTTGCCATGCTGGTTTTGTGGGTTTCTTCTGTGTGTTGGTTTGTTCTGATCTCTGCCTAGTGTGTATATTTAGTGTAGTGAGTGCTCCTATATAAACCAGTAGTTGTAACTCTTCCATAGTTGTGTTTTCATTTATTTTGTTGTGTATGATTGTGTTGATAGTTTTTATTGTTGTTTCGACTTGTGGGTTATTTGGCGGTCTATGCAAGAATGGTCTAATGTCTGTATTTGTGTCTTTGTATTCTATATATGTCAGCTGAAATTTCTCTTCTATATCTAACACGTGTGTCTCTTCGTGTTCTATTTGTGCTTGTTCTGGTGGCTGTCTTAAGATTTCGTTTTCCTCTGATTGTTTAATTGATGCGTGTTGGTCATTGTTTGTTTGCTCTGGGATGTTTGAGTCCATTACTGTATTTTCTTCTTCTTCTGATTGCACATTATTTTGTTCCAGTATTTGTTGTACTTGTTGTTTGATGTTTTCTAATTCTGACTGGGGTATCCTGATATTTTTTATTATTACACGGATCTGATCAGCTAGTCGTTGTTCTGTTAAAAATTTTAATTCCGGGTATCTGGTAATAAATGTTGTGTATACTTGTGATCTGTATCCAGTTGTGTTGGTTCCTAGGTTTGTTGTTTGGTAATAACAGAACATGAGGTGTCGATTAACTTCATCTGACCATCTCATCCTCTGTCTTTGTTTTCCTTCTAGGGTGGCTGCAGGAAGCATATCCTGCAAAACACCTCTATTTGGATTTAAATCATTTTCCAGTTGGCTAGCAGTGTCGTTACCATTGTGGGCGGGCATAGAGTTCAAGCGTCGTCCCTGACCATGACGGCGCTTGTCCGAGGCTTCTTTAGTTCTGTCCTGAACCAAGTAATCACACTAAAAGGGGGGTTAGCCCTATTAGTGGTTTGTTCTTTTCGTCGCCTTTTACGACTGGCAGAACATACCGGAGGCCTATTCTTTTCCCGGGCCTCCACGGGGGTTATTATTATATTATTATTATTATTATTATTATTATTATTATTATTATTATTATTAAGTAGAATTTGAGCCAACAGGAATGTTGTTATAAGTTGCCATAGAGTTTCATATATGAATCAATTATAATTTACACAATTTGGTATTAATACTAATAAACTATCCAGTACGCCATATAATAAAGTGAAAAATAAATTGCCTTTATCTCCAGAAACTTTGTACTTACCCGTATATGCATTCTAAGAGTAGTGTAATCATAGCTAAGTCATTATTGTCAGATCAGTGTGCCTGTTTGGATCAGTGCATAGTAGCCGGATCCCAATGGTTTCTAAACAGTTCCCAAAACTGGGTGTTTTTTGTTATTATGTGTGTTTTGTCATTAAACAATGCCACATGAGATGAAGAATGACGGCAGACGATTCCAAACTCCTCCAGCAGGCCATGCATCTTCCCTTCTCACATGGATGGAGCATCCTCGTGTGTGAGGACAAAACTGGTACAATGTGCCCACTTTCAAGGAGGTGCACAGTGAAGTTAATTTTTCTGTTGCATTTTGACAATCTAATGTGACATGTTCACTGAACCTGGCTTCCAGCCATCTACCAATTTGTCCCACATAGCAAGCATTACAGTCAAGACATTCAATTCTATAGTCACGTGACTTATGGAAAAGATTTTTTTAATACTATTTTTTAAAATTCTACCCAAATTACCCGTAATAGAAAATGCCACATTTACTTTGTTTTCTAAAAATGGAAGGCCACTCTGTCACTAATTTTACCATAGTATGTTAAACAAATGTTCTTATCACTGATATCGTCACCTATATTCAAACTATTTTCTTTCTGCCTTTTGTTCACCATGTTGTTACCCATGCCATTGACATAATTATGCATGTAATTATTGACCTTAGTTATATAACTATCTTCAGCTCGGTTTTGGGAACTATTTAAAAACCATTGGGATTCAGCTATTATGCACCGGTCCCAATACACACACGCTGATCTGACAATAATGGTTACACTCCTGCTAGGAAGCATATGAGTACGAAGTTTCTGGAGAAAAATGTAATTGTATTTCCCATGAGCCGGCCGCGGTGGCCGTGCGGTTCTAGGCGCTGCAGTCCGGAACTGCGGGACTGCTACGGTCGCAGGTTCGAATCGTGCCTTGGTCATGGATGTGTGTGATGTCCTTAGGTTAGTTAGGTTTAAGTAGTTCTAAGTTCTAGGGGACTGATGACCTAAGATTTTAAGTCCCATAGTGCTCAGAGCAATTTGAACCATTCTATTTCCCATGATATTACATGATGTAGATGATAGTTAATTGATTTTAACACTGAACTGTGTAAATTTTAATGGCTCTGTATACTAAACTCATAACAGAGAACATTTTAAAGCAGAAAGATCCCTGGCCCTTCATCATACTAATGATGGTACAACAGCTTATAGTACCACTCCCACCTGTTCCAATTCTTTTAGCTGTACTTAGTATATAGCAAGGTTTTAATCAAAAAAATTATTAGCTTAGGTATTTGCCAATTATCACCATGTATAACTGTAAAACATTAATCACTGGTTTTAGTTACAACTGCCCTATTTGTTTTATGTACATATTTTTAAAAAATATATAAAATAAAATGATAAAACATACGTATTGTAAATTAAATTTAATACATATTTTCAATGCATCATACATGTAAGGAGGACACTGTAGATTGGTATGACATACACTGAAGCCAGCTGTGGTGTAATTGTAAACAGTGGCCTCAGTGTTAACTCAACCTGTGACACGAATAGTCCAGTTGGGACTACGTGCATTTACAAATGGTTTTCATGTTTTATTTCACATTTACTGGTATTTGTTTTATGACTCACTTACATTTAAAGCTTATGCAACAATACATTCAATAAGGCATGCATGTTACTTTATCGTAACTGGTTCTTTACATTTTTTTAGCACTGAATATGACCACACAGTGACGGAAATATATATATGCAATAAACATCATTTGCAACTGATTGTTGTACCCTTTGCTACTAGAAATAATTTCTGCAGTCTTCACTTTTTGACGTGCATCACTGATCTGGTATACTTCTTGGCTAATGTGTATTGGTCCAGATTCTGTCACTTCAAGGAAGGGTAGCAAACCTTGCTTTCCTGTCCCCATCATAAACTGTGTTTGCATGCTATTGGTTAAAAAATAGTGAAAATTATACAGTTCCTCTTTACTGTTTGGCCACATAATGAAAGCACCATCTACATACTGAAGACAGCATTTGAGTTGCAACAGTACAGATTCAAAGATTCACTTCTTCAGTCTGTACCACTGCATGATAAAAGCCGCAAAAGATTACGCTTTTGCTTAACTTTCATGTTATTTAAGTGTGTTACAATACCCAAAAGGCATGCTGACCTTTTCTCGTTAGTCAAAAAACTTTATGATCAGAATTTCCCTTAGATATTGTATGAGGTCACAACTGCTCATAAAACCCATACTTTCCCTCTTAGGTGAATTTTCATTGTGTATGTATTTATTTACCAGAAAATTTTGTATACATTTTTCTATGATATGTGATTGAACTTATCTGCAATACTAACAACATTAAACTTCTTAAGACCAAGCTAAAAATTTATTTATCAAAAAAAAATGAGTGCTTAAAGGAATTATGTTGCCCCTCCCAGCAGATTAAAATATCGAGTACTGGCTGTGCTCGCGTATCAATAGTTTTGTTATGATGAGTGAGGATGAGTAAATGCAATAACCTGAGCTGCCCACATGTGTGTGTCTGTTTGGGGTAGCATAGCTTGTGATGTGTGCCCTGCCCCAACGCACAATTTGGCGTACAGGCAGCATTACTGCCAAGCAGTGCATGCAGAGGGGCTTGGACAGGGGTGTACATCTTTGCAGCTTGCCATTGAAGTAACTATACACTATGCAACCAATTTAATAATTGATGTGGTTTATGTTTACTGAAGTAAAGATGGTAGATCCCCGGCTTCACCCTCTTAGGGCCATTGTTTTTTACTTTTTAAAGTAGCCTATGTTCCTTCACAGGGCTCAAGCTACCTCCATACCAAATTTCATTGAAATTGGTTCAGCAGTTTGGTTGTGAAAACATACCAGACAGTTACTTCCACATTTATAATAATAGTATGTACTCAGGGAAACATTTGTGGATGAAATGTCTTTCCTTGGATGCCAATCTTAGTTAACCATTCCTTGGCAGTGTCAGTGCTGCTTATCTTTAATGAACACAAAACTTTACTTAAATTCTTAGAAACACACTGTTTAGAGTTAAAACATGCTAAGATGATAAAATCAAAATTTGAAGGTGACACAGATTCTTAAAATTCAGACTTCTCTTGATTCTATTGCAGTTTATTAACAAAATGTAAACTGTGAACAAGAAAGGCTGTGGGGACCAAATGGTATAAAGAATCCAACTTTAAGATAGCTATAGAACAATGAAACAACCATGTAATTGTACAGGTAAAAATTTAATTTCCCATGAAAGGAAAAGGTACTGACAGTGTAACAACACATCTTATTTGTACACTGTTGTGTGTCAAAAACTTCATAGATTTTTACAGAACGTGTGTGTACTGTTGCCCCCCCCCCCCCCCCCCCCCCTTTTTTTTTTTATAACAAAAAAAGAAGTAGAAGCTAATGCTCGAAAGTTAGCCTGAATGCTGTTTTCTGTTGTGTGTTTCTGTACTCCATGCATGGATTGTTTAAATATTGTTATTTAAGAAATATTTTTGTTATAGTCCAACTACAAAGTCAAGAAGCCCAGTAAATAAGCCAAGAAACCGAAAATTATTTCCACAGAAGATTCAAGATAAGTATGTTTATTTTTGTGTTGGATGTATACTTTTTAAACTGTTTAAATATTTCTACTTGCAAATCTATCTTTTCTTCTTTTGAAGTTTTCTCCTTTTGGTTTCCATTTTCTGTGCATATTCTTAAAACTTTCAATACCTAAAAGTAAGAATAAAGGTTTACATTTATTTTCTCATGTCTGTAATTATATGCAAATATAATATGATGAGACTTACCCAACAAAAGCGCTGGCAGGTCGATAGACACACAAATAAATACAAACATACACACAAAACTCTAGCTTTCGCAACCAACGGTTGCCTCGTCAGGAAAGAGGGAAGGAGAAGGAAAGACAAAAGGATATGGGTTTTAAGGGAGAGGGTAAGGAGTCATTCCAATCCCGGGAGCGGAAAGACTTACCTTAAGGGGAAAAAAGGACAGGTATACACTCGCACACACACACACGTATCCATCCATACATACAAGACACAAGCAGACATTTGTAAAGGCAAAGAGTTTGAGCATCTCTGCTCAAACTCTTTGCCTTTACAAATGTCTGCTTGTGTCTTGTATGTATGGATGGATATGTGTGTGTGTGCGAGTGTATACCTGTCCTTTTTTCCCCTTAAGGTAAGTCTTTCCGCTCCCGGGATTGGAATGACTCCTTACCCTCTCCCTTAAAACCCATATCCTTTGGTCTTTCCTTCTCCTTCCCTCTTTCCTGATGAGGCAACCGTTGGTTGCGAAAGCTAGAGTTTTGTGTGTATGTTTGTGTTTATTTGTGTGTCTATCGACCTGCCAGCGCTTTTGTTGGGTAAGTCTCATCATCTTTCTTTTTAAATATATTTTTCCCACGTGGAATGTTTCCCTCTATTATATTCATATGCAAATATAATTCTACATATGCCTACATACTCGGCAAACTACTGTGAATTGCATGGCAGAAGGTACTTAGCATTGTACCATATGTTACAATCACATATGCAGCATGGAAGAATGACTGCTTTAATGCTCTGTGCGGCCTGTAATTAATATAAAATTTTCTTCACTTTGTAGGTAGGCTTTCATGTGAAAATTGGTGCCTATCTTCATGTAGCTGCTGCTTAAGATTTTTCAGCATTTTCTTGAGCTAAACAAGCCAGTGACCATTCATGCTGCCCTTCTTTGTATACATCCAATATCTCCTGTCCATCACATTTGGTACAGGTTTCACACACGTGAGAAAATTTCTAAGATGAGATTCATAAGTGTTTTGTAAGCAATCTCCTTTGACTGACAGCATTTTCCCAGTATCATACCAATGAACTGAAATCTACCGCCTGTTTTACCTTCAGTTTAGCCTATGTGGTCATTCCATTTCATATCCCCTCAAATTGTTACTCCATTATTTCTATGAATTGGTTGGTTCCAGTTGAAACTCATTCATTTTGTAGTCATTAGATACTACTTTCCTCCATTTTTTGAAATGCACTGTGTTGTGTGTGTCTACATTTAAAGCAAGTTATCAATGTTTGCACTGTTTGGAATCTTATCTAGATCTGAGTAGATACTTGTGCACCATTTTTCACATAGTTCTTCATTATAGATAACTGTATCATATGCAAAGAAATATAAAGTTACTATTTAGTATTGTCTGCTAATTCATTTATATACAGAGTCTGTCAAATATCTATACATCCACTGTCACACTGTATCTGGATATTGATATTGACAAGAAATTTAAATTCAAATTATGTTGTAGTATGGCCTCTCACTCAACAGGTATCATGTTGGTGAAAAAACAAAATGGCTGAATCACAGTTGACATTCAAGCAGTGAAAATGCATTTTGAAGTGGTTTATCAAATTTGATAATGCTGTTGATGTTTAGTGTCACTGGTAGTAGGAGTTTGAAACAAAAGTCCCAACCTGTCTAACAATTAAACTCATTCCTGATATGTTTGAGATGCATGGAATGATTTGTGATATTCACAAAAAGTTTTGGAAGACCGTGGTACAGCGAAAAGTTCTCCTTCATTGACTCTCGTGTCTGACAAGTTTGATGCTTCTCCACAGAAGTCTGTTATGCTTGTGCATGTGAGGTGATGATTAACACAATAAGTGTATGATGAATTCTAAAAGTTGTTAAGTCAAAAGTTTACATCCCACAATTACTGCATGCAATTAAGTGATGATGCTGATTATCGAATAAAATTTTGCAAATAATATCAGCATATAATTTTTGAGAACATCTTTCTCTGGAGCACAGCAGTGTATTTATTAGTTAAAAGTGAATATGAATAGTCACAACCGCAATAAACTTATAAAGAGAGAAAGTTTATTGCGGTTGTGACCGTTCATATTCATTTTTAAATATTAGCAAATGTTGACTGGAGATGAATAGTTGGTGTGGTCTAATGAGGGCCAATTTAAAACTAATAGAACACTGAATCAGCAAAACTGCATTTACTGGGCTCTGAAAAATCACTTGTTCGCATGGATAAGATAATCAGTTTACCAGAGGTTCATGTAGGGTTCTGAACACCGTCTAGGGCCTTAGGACCCTTTCTTTTTGATACTGTCTGTAGAGAAGTGTACCTGGAAATGTTACACGAGTTAATTTTACGAAGTATACATGCATTTGATGGAGCTGATGATGTCATCTACCAACAGGACGGGGTGCCACAACACTACCATGTGGTTGCACGAGTTTTCCAGGATGCAGGGGCACTGGAATGGACAAAGAGTGTGCATTGAGTAACCCCCTCCCCTCCTGCCCTCCAACCATATCCAGACATACCCCCGTGGACTTTTAGTTGTGGAGAACTGTGAAATATATTCTATTGACGTAAGCCACATATATTGGAGGACTGTTGTCAGGAGATTATAGCAGTATCTACACTGATCTCTGTTGAAACGTTAACTGATGTAGTTGTGGTGACTGCACCCGCTCTCACGTTCAAGCCAGACGGCAAAACGCAGAATTCACAGCTCCTACCCCCACTTACAAAGACCCTTCATGAAATGCTATTTGCCAATATGACAGTTTTAAATTGATTATAGTAAGGTGTTTAACATTGTGAAACTTCAGTAACTGTTTAGCGTTGTCAAGGCATGTCCTGACAGGTACAATGATTTTGTTTATACTTTTGGGCATCAAACAGAAGCCTCATGCTACCATCGGGCTTGGCGATAGCTAAAATAGAGCTACAACTGGGGAATAGGAGGGTTGTATGGCCTCCTAATTTATCATTCTTTCAATTTTTTCCCTCACAGCTTCTCCTTTTGCCCATGGAATTGGATATGCAGAAAAGCAGAATGTTTTGTGTGGGTAAACGTCCATTTTATACACGTAACCCTTTATTACCTCTTGCACCTCCTAAATACAAATGCATACCAAAGTATTACTCCTTGTAACTCCTCCTTCTGATCATATGACAAAAAAGCAGATTCACTTACCTTGGTTTGGACAGACTCTGGGGTCAAGTTTTCTTCAGACAGCTCCTTGTTTATCAAGAATCAGTACGTTTGGATATGAGAATTCTACTCTAACAGTACTCGCTTTGAGTGTATTCTCTGTTGTGTTGGTTTTAATTAAGTTTACTGATGACGTCTGTTTGTTGGTGGTGCAGAAACGTTTTTCTTGCCATATGTCAATCTGTACTTTGTATTATCTGAAGGTATCCTTCCAGTAAGACAGTTTACTAAAAGTTTTTCCACTACCAGAAAAAAAAAATTGCTGATGGTAATGGATATTAACCCCGGATGTTGAACTCCTTTTGACTTGCTCCCAACTGCGGTCAGAATATGACAATTCTGAACCAGAATTTGCAGCTCGTTAAATGAACCTTATGTTATTACATTTGTCAGTGAACCCATATTAAGTACCAGAGGTACGTCTAAATCACATATCTGGGCATTAGTGACTCCTCATTAGCCTTGTCTAAATTGTTACATCTTCCCGATACCAGGGAGTATACGACCCGGGACAACCGGGAGATCCGGGAAACACCTGGGAATTTTTTCATTCGGGAGAAAATCGGGAAAAACCTGGGAATTTTTTAGAATTCCGTGATTTTTTTGTTTTACATTTCAGTTAAATTTTTGTTATTTTGACTGGTAAGAAATAATATTCAAACAAAGAATATTACTGTATCCCACTACTGCAGAATATTACTGCAGCAATAAAACATGAACGAGAGGAAAAAACTAAAATAAAACTTAAGTTGCGAATGAAATGCGTCATGTTCAACAACAAAACACAGTGCTCACACAAGCATCTGCCAGCAGCAAAACATGTCAAAGGCTTTAGGAATGCTATGCAATGCTTCATAACAACAAATTGCCTCCGGTGAGCGTAACGTCACAACTGTTTACATTGGATTCGTGTGAGCAGTTGCGTGCGGGCCCATGAGCATGCGCAGTTGAGTTGCGTATGTGTAGTACCTTCTCCCACTTCTGGCTACAAAAGTGTGGCTGTTAGCTGTATAAGCAGTAGCAAGATGCTACTCGGAAAAATTTTATTGTCGTGCACAAGCTGCCATATTCGCTGGGAGCGAACCGGGGTACCTGCCCCAGGTGGCAATTTCAGTCAAGCATTAATCACCTTGCAGAACAATGAAGTTATTTTTGTCAGTTTTCTAAAGAAATGTGGTTTTTATTAATCTTTTCCGCTGAGGCAGTCAATTTATTTGTAACAAAATGTTTATTTCCACACTATTGGCTAGTTTCAACTGTTCTCTGCATTTCAAACCAGCATGTTTTCGTCTTCTTGCAAGTATGGCATTATGCCATAATAAAGAACCAAAAATGAAATAATACAATACTGGTACTCCAAGAAAATTTACAACCCAATCTGGACATACGAATGTGCACTTTAAACGGAATTATGCATGTTATTATGCTTCACGAAATTCCGATGCTCTAATGTCTTGTTTCTTTTATGACATAACGTAAGATCTTTTAATGTTTTACACGTACGAACATACGGGCTTCTTGCGTCATCGTAGCTGGTCAAGCGCTGACACACCTGTTATCTGGCACTCTCTGGCAACTGCTGAAACTAACCTCTTGCTAACAGGTCACGGGAAAATATTGCAAATGATTGATTGAAAAGCGTTACTTTCAAAGTAAATTTCCTTTTACCCAAGATGAATCATGTGCGATGAATTTCTTTAATCGCAGATAGTTTGACTCTCATTTAAAAATCAAGTCTTTGAGGTTGACCATTTAGAATAATTTCAAGCCCAGAAGATCAGACATTTATGTCGTTATTAAAAATTTTACTGGCACATTTGTGTGATGATGTACCTTAAAGTGTAACACACGCAAAGATGATAAACGTTATACGTGAAAGTTTAGCTTGTCTTGCAGCTTATTAATCGCCTGATACCAATATTGTATGTGAAAGCTTTTCTTTTCTTGTAGCAACACTATGTATATTAATTTACACCATTAACTTTTCCTATTTGTGTGTACGCGCTACTTAACAGTGATGATGCTATCGGATGGCGAGATCATGTGACGTAAGCTACGACTGGCTTACAAAAGCACATTGCAATCTCGATAAATTGATAAGTTTTACAATTCCGAGGAAAAGTATCCTGTCACTTAACACGGAAAAAGTGTATTTTCACCCGGGAGAAAGTGTGTTTTTAACCGGGAAATCCGGGAATTTTTTTCCTTGTCCACGTATACACCCTGCAATACAGTTCTTCTTTCATATCTAACCCTTGTTCATATCTGAGAAAGTAGTTTGGAACAAATTTCATGCCCCCACCCCTTTTATAGGTCTGCTTATTGTGACCTATTAGTTTTCCTGTTTGGTCGGAGGGTTAGCTTCTTCATTGTAACTTTAAGTACCTGCTTGTTGTGGGTTTGACCTCCCCAGTTCGTGTTCTTTATTGCCCTGGAATTAAATTCTTTGACCCCCACCATATATAATTGTTATTACGTTGAATGTAACTGCCAGGTGGAGGTCTGCCGGATGGTCTATTTGCATTCGGTTCCTGCAAATTACTGTATTGGTTATTGTCACCTGTGGGAGGTGCTTTGTGAACTATTTGGCCACAGCTCTTCTGTTTGATATAAGCTGGTCTATTGCAATTCCTCTGTAAACTTGTTTGTACTTTTGGCTTCCCCCATCATAATTATTTCTTTTATTATTGTTGTTGCATGGGGAATATGGGTGCCAACCATGTTGGTTATTGCCACCATTGACATTCTGCAGTTGACTATTTCGTGGAGACACGGACTGTGTATTAATATTCTGTGCTTGTGACGGACCCTCTTCATATATTAGGTCAACCAAGTCGATTTTAGATAAGAAATACTCTATCATTTTCAGGTATGTGGTCAGTTTTTTCCTAATACGGGTGGGCACGTTGCTTCTCAGTATTTTCAATATGTCCAATAACTGGATTTGTTTAAGTATTTTTCGAAATACTTCCTCAGTCCCCCATGTTTACTACTGAATGGTCATGGGTTGAAAATCGCTTGACATAGCCTCTCTCAGACTGCTGTGGACCAATATTTGTTAAAGTCAGTCCATTCAAGTTGCTCATAGGTTCCTCAGCCATATCTGTTGCCCACAATAAAAACATTGCCCTGTGTGTACCCTCAAATGAATCGGATCTTCTGAGCTTCTGCCCAATTGCAGGGTAACACATTGTGAAAAGTTCTGATAAACACTATGAGGTTCATTTTCTTACTCTCAGATGAAAAAACTGGGAATTGCCTGTGATGGAGCAGACCAACGTCCATTAATAAAGGAAGCAAGCATGCAGTATTGTCTGTTGCTGCCACAGCATTGTTTGGATGTACATGATTACACTCTGGACATGTTTGCACAACTGGTATTGATGTTAGCAGTGCCTGTTGCATTTCATAATTCCTGTCTTCTCCATCTGAAGAGCCTATCGCAAATGGTTGATAAGTATTACCACTACCTTTCCTTCCCGATTGCTTGCTATTGGCGTCTCTCTAGTGACACCCACAACATTAGACTGCCCTGCAACTTCTCTTCTGCTGCGTTTAAGCCCAGATCAATTCTAGCAATCAGATCATTTTCTCTTTCCTTTAGTACCTCTTAAATTGCCTCAACATAGGTCTTAAGCTCTTGTACGACCTTCTGTGCGAGGGTTGTACCCTTATCTAACATTCCCGCTTTGGCTCTGTCGTTTAAAGTCTATACCTCCTTTATGATTTTTCCTTGTGCTTTCTTTATGAACTTAGTGCCTAAATCTAAATTATTCAATTTTACTGACAGCTCCTCTACTTCTTCCGTTAAATCTTTACATAAAGATTGAAACCCATTAACAGGACCTGTCATAGTTTATAAATTTCTGAAGCTTCTGACTGAGCCTCTTGCAGCTGTGCCTCCTCTATAAATGACATTTTTGATCTAGGCTGTTTATCTCCTGAGACAAATCAGTGAATAATTACACCTTCAATTTCTTCCCCATATCAGCAAGTTTGCATGTTAAACCATTAGAAAAGTCAGTGTGTAGATTTTGATTTAAATGATCGAATATCTGTGATAGGTTATTTTTAAAATAATGAAATTTTTTGTTGGTTTGTTGTTTAGAAAATTATTAAATAAATTCTTCATGGGGTCAGTAAAGCCTTTACCCATGTCCTGCATTGAATTCATTGATAGCACATAATCATCTTGTGTACCTACTGTGTCTTGTTCCGTCACATTTGAAACAAATTCTCTTGACATTGAGAAACTAAATTTACTGATTCCACAGTAACGCTTTTTTCATTGGCTTCATGCAGGAAAATGCTTCTTGGTAAGATTTGGGAATTACTCTCTTCTACCATGAGCGTGGTAGTGTCATGAGGTAAGACATTATTGTCATCAGCATAAATTGAATTTGTGTAGTATTCCCAGCTGCCGTTGATATTATCAACATTTTTTGTATCACACCCATTGTGGCAACATTGTGTGTGTCTACGCAATTTTCATTAGTCAGCACCATGTTTAACTGGTTCCATCTTGCAAGTCTTTCTTAAAGTTATAAATATGAAGCAAAATTTAAATTTAATCTAAAAACTGATTGCAAGAATTTTCCCAATCACTGTATGATTTATCCTTCACCAGAATTGAAGCTTATTTTTGCCATTTACAATTTTTGTATCTAATTCCAAAAAAATCAGAATAATGTTAACCCAAATATCTGTTGTTTAAAAAAAAAAAAAAAAAAATGCTTCAGATTTATGACTGGATAGCGGTAAGATACTGACACTACTTTTGATAGATGTGTTTCCAAATGCAGTCATGCGAGTAATAAGTTGGAGTTCTTTCCTATCTTATAGACAATCTTCTTACAGGTTTTTGGTAAAATTCCTCTGGTTAACCGTATGTCATTTATGTATACCATGTGGTGTTTGTCCATCATGAAACGAAGTAAATAAACAAACAATTAGTACAATAGACAGTTACACAACAGGTTTTATATCATTAAATTATTTCGCCTGTTTAATCTATCTGGCACCATCCAGGGAAAGGTCACCAGTTCTATTGGTTAATTATTAATTTTAAGAATAATAAATACGATGGAAATTTGTTGGCACTGCACAAGAAGCACGCTCAGAAGCCTGTGTCTCAGCTAATTTACGCACAAGTACGCACACTCAAGATAGTTAGCCTTATGATTTTTCGTAACACAAAAAATCTCTAATGTGTAATGTTAGATTATTCGATGATATTTCTTCCAGCCATGAAGTTATTTTCCTCATCTTCTTCTTTGAAGACAATGTTATGGTGTGCAGCTTGCTTTGCTTAAATTTCTTGCTTCTCTGAAGTATTACCGGTATGGGGACACATATAGATAGATCAGGTGAAATAAAGAATTAATAAGTGACATTAGCGTATTTCTTTAAGAATTAATTTATTACTATAATAATTGATAATTTCACATCGTTAGTGAACTAACAGAAATTCACATCCTATCTCTATTATGGACTATAAGACACTTTACAGGATCAATGAAACATCCCATAAGAGTTTTTACAAACACAAGAAAATTAATGTTCTTAGTGCTTTTTCCTCGTTATCTGCACAGGCTTGATTGCGGTGGGCATACTGCATTTTAATCTTTGCCGTAAACTACTTAGGCGAATTAATGCATAAAAATAAACAGAGAAAAATAAAACATGTTCCCATATAGGTAAACAAACATAAGTCCCAGTACAATGTACAGCGATCTCCATTGAAACATTGACCAATCTAGCTGTGGTGACTGCTTATCGTTCTGGTATTTGTACACATAGCCTAGCAATATGATATTTCATGTTTAATACCCAAGTGGAAAATTGTTATTATTTATGACTTCAGACTTTCATCAGCTAGCTTATATTTTTTGCTATCTACAGTAGAACCTTGATTATCTGTCAGTTTTGGGACCAGGCAGTGCCTGAAATGCTAGAATGGTCGGATAATCAAAGGAGAACGAAACAAATCATTTGCAGAGTTCAAAATGATGTAATAAATCAGAGTTGAGTAAAAAATACATTTCTAATTGAGAGAAAGTAAAACAAAATTTTAGACAATAAAAATCTATTTACAGAAGTGTAAAAGGTGTTTTGTCCACAATATGACCATAACTAAAGTAGTTAGCTGTTGTTCCAAGTATTTGGGTGCACTCTTGAATGTTTATGGATGCTCTTGGTTTCTTTCACCTTGGGCATTGCTTCATGATGCAATTGATCAGCCTGTCCTTTGCTACTAGTTTCTTGTCTGTGAATGTCTCATTCTTTGAGGCAAGCATTTTTTGACATTTCATTGTTTGGTTCTCGTTAATGTTGTATAATTGATCAACAACCAATTTATTTTCTTAGACTATTTTTTTTTTATTTTTCAACAAACTCCCTACCAGCATGATCATTGTCATCAACAGAAAGTTTTCCACCTGAAATAGCAACTTGCATAATGCTGTGAAGATTTTACCATCAGTGAAGACAACCTCCACTTACTGGGAATCCATCTTCTTCACCCTCCACCCCTACTTTTTGATGTAACTGAATAAATTTTTCTTTACGATAGCGTCTGAAAGAGGAGTCCAACTCTTTTCTGACGAAATCATGTACACACAGTGTCATCCAGGAGCTCAGATTTTGGTTTTTTCAATGCTTTTCTAGTTTTTAAAGAATTTTCACCACTTATAGTTACCAAAAAAACTTAAAGATTTTTTCGGTTCTTTTTCCAGTCATTAATGGGCATCACTCAGACATCTATTTCAGAAGATAAGCTAGTAACTGACTCACCTCTGTAAGCGTTTACAGAACACTTTAGTTTCTGCTCAATTATGCACACAACATGTTTCCTACTCTGATTTGTACCCATTTTAGTTTTTTTGAATCCGTTGCATTTCGTAATCACAACTGCAAGAACTCTCTAAAACTACACCGCAAATGTGTAATTAAAAGAATATAATAATAACAACTTTAAAAAATGCACAAATAAAGCAGCAGATTAGAGTATAATGAAGCAAACATTCAGACAGTACAATTGTCTGTCAGTTGAGCATGCATGAGGATCGTGACTTAGATGGAAGACTGTTGTGATAGCAAATAAGATGACATGCTGTAAGGTGTGGAGCACAGACAGATGATTGTGCACATGGACAAATAATCTGAGGAGTCACTTAATTGAGGATCAGATAATACAGGTTGTAATGTACTGACCATATTCATTACTGTGTCCAGGAGCAGCACTTGAACAATATTTCAGCAGTTGCTTGCTTCTACTTCCCTTTAATGACTGTAACACTATGACTAGTAACAGTGTTACAGTTCCACACTGAAGAAATGAGTATGTTTTCTAAATAATTAAGCTTGTACTTATTAATTTACAGTTTTAATACAAATTAATTTTTTCAGTAACATCAGAAGCCTTAATTATCTTCCCATTACTTTTTATAACGCAGTGATGTGAAATTTATTTATCTTAATTGCAGCAGAAGTGGGAATGAAACATGTCCAGATCAGATATGCATGGCATCAACAAATCGAAAGAAACCCCACTCCTTATCCAGCCAGGCAAGTAAAACCTAGATTGATTGATTTATCAAGATACAGTTTGTTGTTAATTTTCTGAAAGTATCTTATTCCAAAGCTAACATACTGTCTCTTAATAGCGATATTTGAAGTTGTTTCGTGACTGACTGCGAAATAACAGTATGGTGCAGATATCTTATTTTTTGTACTAGAATCTAAGGTTAATAAAGAAGTTTAGAATGTCATACACTACTGCACACAACTTTAGAATATATGTTATCTAGTTTCCATTATTGTTGCAGGTAAGAGAAGAAACTAGTTGGCTGCAAAAGCATACAGCAAGTCTGGAAAGGCGATGGAGCACAGGTCTTTGGCGCCGCAAAAGGCGACTTGACTCCCTAGATGTTTCTGTTCCTTTGGAATCTACAGACATGCCAGATCTCAGCACTTCTTCAGGAGATCTTGTTTTCTCAGATGCCATTGTAAATCTATCAGACTGTGATTTAAATGAGGCAATTGTAGATGGTAAACTATCAAGAGCTGCTCTTGAAGACTATGACAACGCAGCCTCTGATTCTGTTGAGTTTGTCCGTATACCCAAGAGTGAATATGAAGCCATTAAGAACAGAGTTTCTGAAATTGAAAATCAAATTACAAGAGAATTTGGCAATGTGAATCATGCATCTTCAGATGAACAAGTGTGTGGTACACTGTCAGTTCAGTCTGCTTATGAACGTACTCTGGAAGAGCAAGCACGTCTTGATGGCACTCCTGGTCAAGATATGGTTTCTGCTGATCAACTTGCTCGACGACTGAGCCGTGAACTGCGTATACGAAGAAGTTTGGATGGAGCAAGACCAATCAGATCACCTAGTGCTCGTAAGATTGGCTCATTGCGTAGGCGTTCAAGAGAAATAGAAGCACAAAAATTACGGCGAAATTCATGGGCTTCTCCAGATGCTATTGTTTCAACAGCAAATGGCTCTGCACTGCGTCGGGGCCGTCCAAATACAGTATTGACGGGTCTACGACGTCCATGCCGTAGATCATCATCTTATCATGGGCGGGAATCTAATATTGATACAGATGTGACTTCATCTGTCTCCAAAAATTGTGTTGCTGGAAATCATACGTTTGGAAATTTATCTTGCACTGTGAGCCCAGTTTTATCTGATCAGCAATTATTCTTACAGAGAAGAAAGTCAATTGAGTCATCTGTTGGAATGATGACTGTTTCCAGCACCCCTCAGTTTGCAGAACAAAACCATTGTGTTGTTACACACCAACCTATGCTGGAAGGCAGCGAAGATTTTGCTACTGTTTCAAATGGCGACCAATGGTTTTCAGCTGAAACGCACGTGCCCAAGACACCAACTGTTCATGGAGAAGCTCCAGTTACAGGTAGGGCATCAGTAGCCCGAATAAGAAATGAAAATGCTGGAATGGTGTTGGAAAGAATGAGACTTTTTGACAATTATATTGGTGATGCTATTTCTGGTGTATTGGACACTCCAGTTCCCATCAGTAACAGAACACGGATTAACTGTTTGAAAGGAGGGGACGTGATTAATGGTCAGCAGCACTCTAAGATAATTACTGTTCACAGAACTACTAAAAACATTACCCATGGTACAACCACTTCAAATAAAAAGAAATGCCACGCTAAAAGCCCAAAAGAGACTTCCAGAAAAACTAGACATAAGCAGTCAAAATCTCCTTTGTCAAAAAGTGCAATTTTAAGCAGTCATGTGAATTCACCCAAAAATAGATTGGTGAGAAAGTCACACAGTTGCAAAGTTGCTAAATCACAGCACAGCCATTCAAGATTTAATAAAACCACCCCTTCAAAGCCAGCAAATGGTGAAAAGGAAAACCTTGCAGCCACAGATGATCAGTTTTTTAGAAATAAGATAGCAGAATTCCGTTCGCAAAAGTGTCAAGATATCTTAAGAAAACAATCACACCTCAACTCATCAAAAGACGTCTCTTCTCCATTAAAAGTCCGGAATAGAGTGGATGTGGCAAATGTAGTGGCAGGACGAAACAACATTGAAGTTAAATATCAGACACCAGTACCCCATATCAAAGATTCATTGTTGTTGCGATCTCCAAGTAAAATGCTGAAACCATACATGAATTCAGGAAGTGCTGCAGGACGGCACCCAATAACTCCTATAAAGGCCATGACACCTCTTCATTCTACACCAGCCAGGCGATCACCGAGGTTAACACAGTCTTGTTTGTAGATCTAGGACATAGTTATTGTAAATAATCAGCCAGTACTGCCTAATTAACAGCAGTATCCAACTATGAAATTATCTTCACAAAAATTAAAGTTCAAAACAAGCTTTAATACATACTGTGATATTAGAAAAGACAACTTCTTGCTGCATACTCAGACTTCAAATCGATATTCTTCAGCACTGCCCAAGTGACAACGCTAACTAGGCATTGTTTGCATTCAGCCCAGGCTTTCTTATTAAAATATAAACATTTCTTAATGTCACTAATATAAAACAAAAACTAACAAATGCTGCAGTCTATAAATAGTGGAAGAAGTTACAGTAAGATTACTTGCCATATAGCTGAGGCATTTTTATAGATTTTGCAAATACAGTAAATTTTATGTTTTGTTGTTATGCGTAACCCCCTATATTTTATTTGATGTGGTACTTCTCTTCTCTCTGCTCTTTTGTACCTTTTCCAATTGTATTAAATATGTGTGTCTTCAGAAAAGTACACACAATTTGATTGTTTTGGACTTCAACATTAAGTATTTGCTTCTTTACTGTTACCTTCCCCCTTCCAGCTATCATAATTCTTAAGAACTGTTGACTACTTTTCTTACATCATAAGTTAATCTTTCAGTTTCACAATAAAGTGGGAGTCTATTTACTATAACCATTTCACTTTTTTTTTACATTCTGAATTTAAAATGCAATAAATTAAATATTGCTATGTAATCTTTTTATTTTCACACTTTTGACTCAGTGGGAGTTCGGTATATCATCTCACCCTCTGGCTTATTCTCTTCCAGCTTTCAATGCAATTTACATAATTTTATGTGCATTCCACAAAAGCTTTTGACATGGTTCCCAACCTTTCTCATGTTTCATTAGCCTTCATAGCACTGTTTCTGGATACCAAGGTGCCATTGGTTTTCATAATTTTTTATCTCCGACTTCAATAATTACTGGTGTACGATGTGTGTACATACTTAATATTTTGACTTTGTGAGCGGTTCGTTACACAACTGCTCTTAATGAGAGTCCAGCAAATAAATTTATCATCTTTTCTGTAAAATAAGACTGAGAAGCAAGTACATGTAATAACTTGGACTATGAAGTATATACACTGATAATCTTAGGTTATGACAAAAAGAATAGCACAGAAGTTTCCAACACATTTTAGAGTAACTGCTAAGGAATTTTAACTGCTTCCTTAAAAATGATGGACAGATTATGA
Organism: Schistocerca cancellata; assembly: GCF_023864275.1. NCBI lineage: Eukaryota > Metazoa > Arthropoda > Insecta > Orthoptera > Acrididae > Schistocerca > Schistocerca cancellata. The sequence goes on along the minus strand of NC_064630.1, from coordinate 580,361,787 downwards.
TGTAAATATCAGGAACCAATACAGTTAGTATTCAATGTAATTTTATTTCCGCATCCATTCCTTCTCTTTCCCATACACATGACTTTGTAACTCAAGACAAGGTTGTAATAGTGTAATGAGGTGTGTCTTGCTGTGGCTATTGTTCCTCTGCCCCCCTCCCCCCCCCCCCTCTCTCTCTCTCTCTCACACACACACACACACACACACACACACACACACACACACACACGTCTGATATTTATATAAATTTGAGATTTTTTATTCCACCTCTGCACAACTGATTTTTTTATACAATTTTCCTGTTATAAACCTCAATTTGTTGAGATACATTTGCATCCCATTTGATGTGTGTGTAAAATTTAAATGAGAAATCCCAAAACATAGTATATTAATAAGAATTCTTGTATACATTTTGTATTTAAGATATTATACTGTGGTTATTCTGTGTTAATAAATATTGGTGTTATTACAATGTCAGGTACTATTAATGGCATATCTTCCATCAAACAATGGGTAGATATTTGATGTTCTGTGCTTTCAATAAAAGTTTTATTATTATTATGTTGACTTATTTCCTGCTTTTTTTTTTTCACTGAGCTAGTTCTTCCATGTATTCTGACCAAGTGATGTGGTACAGTAGTTAAGAAAATGAACCGTTAATCAGAAGGAATGTTCAAATCCACATCTGAACACACACATACAGATACAGACAAGACATTGCAAATATTATAGCTTTGTTTTTTCTCCCTAATGTTGAATGGGGAATTGAATTAACACTGATATTGCTAGTGTGTTACCAGTTGCAAATTGATATAAGCATGCTTGCTGCACAAAGACATTAAGGACCATTGCTGTTTACATAATACAAAAATGAATTTCTGCAACAGATACAGCATATCTACAATAAAATGCCATTTTTTTTTTTAGATTTTCCGTAGAATACCTCATTTCCCTACTGACTACTGCTAGAATTCAGTTTTCAGTTTATACATAGTTAGCATTAACTGAAGAAAAAGTGTGAATATTTCACAGGGTTCAAATACACTTTGACTGGTGTAAGCAGCAGCCAGTAAAAAAATAGCAAATGCAATTGTGGCCAGAGATATCTTGGTAATAGCCCCTGGAGTGGCTATTCAAAAATTGTTTTTTTCTACGTACCTGAAAACAGAAGAAGCTGAAACTCGAAAGTAAAATTCTAGCCTTGCCAGTTCGAAATATTGCATCAAATCTAAATACTGTTACTCTTGTACTAGGGATATGTTTGCTGATGGATCTACATTTTACATACCCCTTACAGTGAACAGGCATAATTATCAGATTTGGGAATACAAACAACTCTACAGTGCCATACAATGTACTTATGACATCCTAAAATTATCAGAACATTATTATGTGCAGCAAGATAAGTAAACAACTTTTGTAGTGCAAAAAGTTTTCAATGGTTCTTTATATGCAGAAATTCCTGAGTTTTATGGCTCCTTTTAGACTGAATACCTGAAGCTAGATAGCTTTTTATTTTTATCAAAGACTGAAATATCTGGATTCTGAAAACCTTCCACAACCATAAATGTAGTCATGTTACAGTAGAGTTGGATGGAAAGAGTGTAAAAGTTTGAGAAGCTATGTCCTACTAAAAAACTTGGGCAAAAATTTATGAACTTTATACTTGATTTTTATTTTATCTTCAGTTATTGTCAACACTTTCCTTTTAAACTTCACTGGGAAGATAATCTGAAGTAGGTGTAATTATATATCTTATTGAAAACTGACAATATAATATAATTGGATAGATAAAACATCTACTCACAAAGTGCCAGCAGGAGAACACATACATGCAAGCTTTTGAAGCCAGTGGTGCCTTCTTCCAGCAGGAAGGTTGAAGAGGGTGAAGGGAAAGGAACTGGAAAGATTAAGGAAAAGAGGTAAGAGGTAGAGTTTGGAAAAGTCACCCAGAACTCTGGGTCAGGAGAGGACTTACTGGACAGGGGGGGTGGGGGGGTGGGGGGGGGGGGACCTTCCTTAATCTGAGGTACTATGTGACTTTTCTGAACTGTACCTCTTTTCATGAACCTCTCCAGTTCCTTTTCCTTCAATATCTTCCTTCCCCTTCAACCCTTCCGCCAGGAGGAGGGGGAGCAGCGGCCACTGGCTCCAAAAGCTTCCATAAGTAAAACCTTTTGTGTTTGTGTCTTTGTGCCACCACTTGTTGAGGAGATCTTTTATCTATCCAATTACATTATAATATCAAAAACTGATTTTTTTTCATTCTTATTAAAAACTGGAATACACAATGTTGACATCCCACACTAATAATGTGTGTTTTACTTTTTAATATGTATACATTTCTCCAAGCACCAATGAAATATTCCTTAAAAATATCCTTTAAATGATGCAACTTAAAGGAAACAAGTTAGTAATTCACTTGGGCTTGTTTTGAAACAATTCAAGAAAGTATAAAGAAAATTATTACATGTTACAGATAGTATTACATTACACACTCCACCTCTGTCCCTTGTAACTTCCCCTCTCGTTATATTTATTATAAAATTAATGTAATTTGTTCAACATCATCCTGTACCTGAGGGCACATTGTCACTCAACCAAGTTGACGCAAATGACATGAGAGGCTGAGGGTTTAAAAAGGGGAGGGGCAGGAAGGGGATTTAAAACGGGGAGGGGGAGAAATGAACCGCAAATAACTCAGTTTGTGAAATCTGTCTGTTGATTATCCAAATTTAAAAAAATATTTGCATGCACACAAATAGATCTGAAAAGAAATATCCAGACCTTGGAGTTATTGGCAGCTAGGATTGGTCTACAAATTAGCTCTGAAAAGACTGAGTATATGACCATAGGAAAAAAGATCCAAAACTCTCAAGATTTAATGATGAGCCACACCAGGTATAAACACGTGAAAGAAATCAAATATCTTGGATCAATATTCATAGAAGTAACATCAACTGAAGCAGAGATAAAACGACTGCAGGTGGGAAACAGCTGCTATCACTCTCTAGACCCTATATTAAAATGTAGAAGTGTCTCTCCACATTAAAAAGACCGTCGTCAAATGATCTGGCACTTATGGGCACAACACCTGTGGTGGAAAGCAAATGTTATCCAAATAAACCAATAACTTTGCCAGGTCCCTTATAAGCAGACAGTAATCTGCCAATCAGTCCAGAAGGTCTCTTCTCATGATAGCAATAAACCTGTCATCAATTACTGAGTAGTCACCACTTACAACCCAGATCTTGAAAAATTTAACCACGTCTTTTGTCAGGGCTGTCTCTTTGTGCCCTTAAGTTGAGGTATATCATACCCAAAATAAGCTTACCCTCATTATATCTAAAGTAGTGCACTGTTGTCCATACAACCTATACAGTATCCCAATCCAACGCTGTTCTCATTGTGGCACCAAATGGGTCTTTACCCTGTGGATTACATATGTGCAAGACCTCTAACTGCATTCAACTCTCAGGCACTTCCAATCCCTTAAGAGGTAGAACCACATGTGACAGCAATTACATGATGTATTAGCTGTGGTACAATTACTAACTGCTACCAAATTCTGACCAAAAGCAAACCTGACTTCCCAGTTATCAAACGTAATGCCACCACAGCACCAATAATTTAAATACCCATTCCACTTACATTTCTCCCAGAAGTAGATAGGTGGGAACTTTCCCTCCAGCATATCCTTGGTTTTCACAATTCCGTTCACTGGACAGGATGAGAAGGAAAGACTCTTTCCTTCTTGTCCCGTCCGGTAAGGCTCCCCTGACCTGGAATTCTGAGCAACTTTCCTGAACAGTACCCCGTTTCCTTTACCCCTCTTCCATCCCCTTCAACTCTTCGACCAGAAGAAGGAGCCACTGGATCTGAAAGTTTGTTAAAGTTAAATCCTTGAATAGATTTTTTATCCACCCATTTACATTATATTATCAATAATTGATTATTTTTGTTGTTACAAACGTGTAATAAGGCATTTGATACATGAAAATAAAGATGCCGGGATATGATCTATTCTATCTGAATGCCAAGCACCTCTGCTCCTCCACTCCACCCACATAGTGTTAGGCTTACGACAGGTTCAGACATGTTGCATGTGGAATCGTTTTATCCACGCTATTGGCTGATAGACTCATTGTCATCCAAACAAAGCAGACGTGATTCACTTACATCAAACAAGAAAAAATCATTATCTTTGAAATATAAACTTAATATTACAAAGACTTCAACACAAAAATTAAAATTTGTGAACCAGAATCAACAGTCAGAACAGTTATAAAATGTAATGAAAAAATTCTAAAAGCTGTGAAAATGCTCAATCTTTGAATTCAAGTACCATTCGTAAATTTATGGTATTATTACTCAGATGGAAACAATGTTAAAATTAGGGTGCGATAATCAAGTACGAGTGAAAAATTGTCCTACTGATAAGGACACAGTGTGTTCTCAAGCTAAGCTTATTTTTGGTGACTGGAAGAAGAAACTGGGGAGGCAGCCAAAGATGAAACTAGTAGAGGATGGTTTGGCTAATTCAAAAGTAATTGTAACTGGCATAACTTGACAGAAAGTGGAAAGATGGCAAGCACTGATACAGCCCAGCCCCCCTCCCCCTCTACCCCAAGGAGCTCACAGCTCTTCTGTCAGTACGTGTGTGTCTACCATAGGGCCCAGCTTTTGCAGCACTACTGCCCTTTCTGTGCTGCAAGCCTATGCTTCCACTATCCCTTTTCCCCATCTTTCCATTGGATGGTCTTCCTGGAGTTGACCCCACTTGGACCTGGTACATGATTTAGGATTCTGGTTTTCCAATTCACTTCCGGTGCTCTCTACACCTTTTCATTAATAAATACATGGTCCTGATTGTTGGGCTCAGCCTGCTAACACTTTTCTAAATGTTTCAGAAGTGCAGATTGTGCAGGGAAGGTCGCCCAATGTGGTGCAATTTCCACCTTTGTGCCTTTCCATCTTAGCATCCTTCCTTTCCAGTAAGGTAGCATGTGAAAAACCCCACACAGTAGCCATTCTGTCATGGGAGGTCGTCAAGTACCCATACAGTGGTAGCTCCCTGACCACACAGGGATCACAATGTTGGTTCCGGAGCTGGAAACTCAACTTATATAAGGAGTATGTTCCTGTCATGACTGGGGCACAGAGACCCTGAGGAACACATTAGTGGCCAGGCAGCCTTTGCTGAGGCTTGGTGACACCCATGTGGAGAGGCCCCATTCGAAGTGGGTTGCACCGTGGCAGGTGACTACATATAACGCAGAAGCAGCTTTCTTCCACTGACACCAGCAGTTGCTTCACAAAGAAAGAACTCATTCAACATAGAGAGGACATCATCATCTTGGACACTTTCCAGCCTCTGGTCGGGTCTGTATAGAACACAGGCCTCTCCATCGTTTTCTGTCTTGCCACCATCTCTCCATCTTGACCTTGGTCCAGTCTTCTCCTTTCTTCTGGACACATTCCTCCTTTCAGCCATCTGTCACTCGCTCTTCCTCCTGGTCTCTTTCCTTCCTGTTTCATCTCATGTATCCTCCTGGGTATCCATACCATCTCAGCCTTGATTTCTCTATCTCCTCCTGTAATGGTTCCATCTTCATTAACTCTCTGATCCTCTCATTTCTTAACCTGTCTATCTTTGTCAGTCCAATACTGTTTCTGGAGGATTTCGTCTCAGTAGCTTGTACTTCGCTTTTCTCTCTTCCTTTCATAACTTACTGATTTGGGGTACATGCCTGTATACCAATGCCTCTTCTTTAGTCTCTTCCTCCTCCTTGTTTATCCTGGCTTCTTGTGAAGAGCCACGATACAAGTTCCATAGTGGTGTAGAACAATCAATGAAGTTACACAACAGTTAATAATTTAACTTTTGAAACTGCCGGTTTATTGGCATTTATGGAAAGAAAAATACTCTCATGTGGTCAGCAAACTTCGTGTAACATTTTTTTGTGTGTGTTATGGGCCTTACTATGTTGCAAATCATTCTAAGGAATTAATTAAGCTGCTTTACAGTGTTGCTAGGCAACATAATCAACAAGGTGATACATGTCTCAATTAAAACTGGACCTCAATATTTTGAATAAACTTTCGGTTCATTTTTTTGTCAAAATCAGCACTTGTCTCAAAATTAATTTCCAATTTCGTGCATTAAGTCCAAATGCATTTACAACTATTATACGCAATTTACTGGACAGTTTGATCACGCACTGGCGTGTACTGTATTTCAAATCGAACGTGCAGGTTTCAGTTTTCCCTAATAGGCTAAACAACTCTTTTGTAATAACTTGATGTGTCTATCTCACGTAAAGTTTGAATGAAACTGGATTTACTCTCCATTTGGGTCAAGATCACAAAATAAAATTCACCACATAAGTCAGCAAACTGTACATGCACACTTTTAGCACTCTAAGTGATAACTTGTCTCAGAGTAAAAGCCGAACATAAATTCACACTTTTTTTTATGCTTACAAAATTCAAAACACCTTTATATTAAACAAATAAATTATGGCATGTAATTACTAATTAAACATTTCTGATTCTGAGTAAACTTCAAGAACTTGTATCTTATAATCAATAAAATTTCACTGCCCGAGAGATGATATTAGTTTACTGAAACTGATTCAGATTACAGTCAACTCGTGTCTGGATGATGACGTCACAAATAAACACTTGCTTGGAATGAACGAAATACCTGTACTGAAAAATAGTGTCCGTTGAGTAATTTACTGACTTTTATAGCAAATTGGGTACCCCTTGCATCGCTACTCTTGCTCCGTATCAGGCTTATAACACTCTTCTGAAATGCTTCTGCTTTTCTCCCCCACTCGTTTATTTGCTGTTGTTTTTTTTCCATCTTCCTGTATCAGGCTTCATAGGTACTTGAAACTTTCCACTCTCTTCAATCATTCCCCACCAATTGTTATTCCTGTTGTTCCTCTCTCCTTCTTTCTTCTTGTGATAATCATCTCACTCTTACTTATACTAAATTTCATCCTATATTCTTGTACTGTTAATTCCCATATGTCCAACTGCTCTTGTACTTCCTCCTCCTTATACCCCCAAATCATCAGATCTGCAGACGCCATAGCTTGATCTTCCTTTCACCAATTACTTGTGCTGCTGTACTCATTATATCATCCATCACTACAATGAAGAGTAATGGTGAAAGTGCACTTCCCTGCCTCAAGCCATTCCTCTGTTCAATCCAAGCTGATCTCTCTCCTCCCACTTTCACACAGCTCACACTTCCATGGTACGTTTCCCTTATCCTCCAAACAATCTGTTTTGCTGCTACTCTGTTCTCCAGGGGCTTTCCACACTTTTTCAATGTCCAGGAAGGTCATTAGTAGATCTATTCCATATTCATAGTGCTGTTCCCGCAGTTGTCTTACAGCAAAAATTAGATCCACCATGGACCTTCCTGTTCTGAAGCCATGTTGCTCTTTTCTTATTTTTCCTTCTAATTTTGCCCAAATTCGTTCTTCCAAAATTTTCTCAAAAATATTTGCACAGTGACTCATCATTGTTATCCCCAGACAGTTCTTGCACTCTTTTCTATTTCCCTTCTTAAAGATAGGGACAATTAATCCCTTCTTTCAGTCTTCTGGGATTATTTTCTGTCTCCACACAATTTTCATTACTTCCCTCCCTTCATCTTGCCCAATGCCTCTTTCACTTCTCCCCATGTAAGGTCGTTTTCTATTTGCTGTCCCTCCTCTTTTTTTATTCTCGGCTTGTTCCTCCTCATCCAGTCTCCAATCAGGTTCAGGAGTTCTTCAAAATACTCCTTCCACATATTCTTGAGTCCCTTCTTATTCTCTATATCTTGTCCACTTTTGTTCACCAATTGAGCATAATCTGTCGTACCATTCTTCCTCTTACTTTTAATCATCCCATATAACACCTTTTTTTAACCTTCACTATCCTCCTCCATTATTCTGGTCCACTGTTCCATTCACTTTCTTCTTTCCTCTGCCACCACTCTTTTTGCTTGTTTCTAGCTTGCCTGATGTTCCCTTGAACCTATCACATTCCTCATCTACTGTTTTTGGTTCATCCTTTGGGATGCTTTCCTTTACTACTTGTAGGTACTGCTTTCTTCCTCCTTCAACTTGCATACCCTTATGTCTTTCTTGGTTTTCTGTCCCTTCATTATCCTTAGTCCTTCTCAGGTTCATTGCCAGCAAACAGTGGTCGCTGTCCAAGGCCTCTGATGGTATTACCTTAATGCCACACAGAGGTACAACCCCAAAATATTTCCGTCCCTGGCTACGCTGTGGGAGGAACATAGGGCTAAAGTGATAAACAAAGAAATACTCCAACCAATATTTGGTTTGTTCAAGGACATGGGGATTCTTTGTTGGCCACAAACCTTTATTCTTTGTAGAGAAATATAGAAGGTAAGTTTGGGGAAGCTGCAGCTGTCTCAAAAATGAAGAGTGGGTCACTTTGGATTAAAACAGCGTCCCCTGCCCAGTTATATGTGTTGCTTACTTTCGACTAGCTGGGTGACATTATGGTGGCTATCACACCCCATAACAGTCTAAATATAGTTCAAGACATCACTTTTGGTTGTGACTTCCTCTCACAGTCTGATGAGCTACGTGCCAACCTGGAGCAATGGGGTATACACTTAGTTTGTCATGTCCGGAGGGTGGGGGGGGGGGGGGGCAAAGGACAATAGGAATGCTACTGGGGTCTTCATCCTGGCCTTAGAGAGCAATTTGTTGTCCAAAATGGTCAAGATGATGCTACACAGATGCGATGTGAAACTGTAAGTTATCCCCCTCCCCCCATGTGGTGCTTCATATGCCTGAGATATGGGCAGATGTTTTTGCATTGCAATGCTAGCCCAGTCTGTTGGGACTATGGATGACCATTGTACGCAAACATTCACTATGGCCCTTCCCCCATCTTTATATAGTAAAGAGTACCTTTTTCCCTACTCATCAGACTGCACATCCTTTCAGAGAGAGAGAAAAAGACAGGAATATAAGACTGGACAAACTAATTTACCAAATGGTCAACAAAAAGTAGACATCTACATCCTGCATGCACAACAATGACATGCTACAGCTATGACACATCAATTCTCACCCATTATGCCACCTACAAGCAGGCCCTCAGGATCGGTTGGGGGCTCCCTTCCTGCTGCTTCACCCACACCCACTTTCGGAGTGATGGCTCACCACCTGCTGGGGACATTGATCCCCATCTCCCGTCTATAGACACACAACCCTCATCTGACTTCTTATGCCATGAAGGGGTCCCTCAGGACACTCGCCTCCAAGGTTTCTGTGGGTCTGCAACTGGATACCAGCCAGTGTGCAGGGGTTAGCATGCTGGACTCGCATTCAGGAGGATGACGGTTCAATCCTGCATCTGGCCATCTTGAATTAGGTTTTTTGTGATTTCCCTAAATTGCTTCAGGCAAATGCCGGGATGGTTCCTTTGCCAGGGCATGGCTAACTTCCTTCCCCTTACTTCCCTAATCCAATGAGACCGATGACATCACTGTTTGGTCTCTTTCCCCAAATCAACCCAACCAACAAGCCAATGGATGAAAGAGCCATAGGCTGCTGGTTGTAGGGCTTTATGATCTCCCTCAGTCCCTGAAACTTATTCAGGAAAGCTCTCCCAGCCATCTAAACCCCCAAAGGAGAAGGAAAATAAAAAAGAAGTCTTCCAAGATGGAGAGAATGGGGGTCCCCATGCCTCCGAATCCCACACATTCTGCTTCTGTGGCTGAGGCAGTGATCCTGGTGGCTCCTGAGGCTCCAGATTGCACCACACAGTGTGTCTCAGAACTTGTGTGTGTTGATACCATAAACTCTCAACTGAAGGCAGCAGGTGACCCTGGGGCATGACCTCCCTCCTTTATCCTTCCACACTCTCACAGTACACCGACAGCATGATTCTCCAGTGGAATTGTAGAAGTTTCTCCACCACCTGGCTGAGCTACAACGTCTCTTAAGTTCCTCCCCTGCTTTCTGCATTGCCCTTCAGGAAACCAGGTTTCCAGCAACATGGACCTCTGCCCACTGTGTCTAGCGCGGATATTTTAAGAATTGTCGAACTATGACAGGGTGTTGGGTGGATTTTGCACACGATCTGGAGACTATATAGCAAACGTCTGCCTCTCAATAAAACTTTGGAGACAGTGGCTGTTCGGGTAAGGGCATTTTAATATTTTACTGTCTGTAATGTTTATCTCCCTTCTGATGGTGAAACACCTGAGACTGTATTGTGAGTTCCATCTCAATGACAAGAAAGCATCATCGTCCCAGTGCTGAAACCGGATAAGCATCCCCTAGAGATGGACACATATTGCCCAATTGGTCTCACAAATGTTCTCTGTAAGTTGCTCAAACCCATGGTGAGCTGGCTGCTGCACTGGCTCCTTCAGTCTCGGGATCTTCCACCTCCATTCGAGGACAGTTTTTGCCAAGGCCATTCCACTGCTGATAATTTGGTTTGTCCGAAGTCTGCACTCCACAATCCAGACTGCTTTTGTCCAATATCAGGACATTATTGCTTTCTTACTCAACCTACAAAAGGCATATGACATCACCTGGCAACATCCATCCTCGTTGCCTTACATGAGTGAGGTCTCCAGAGGCTGCTTCCAATTTTTGTCCAGAACTTCTTGTCGCACTGTACTTTCCTGATTCAAGTTGTGCTTCCCACTGTGACCCCACCCCCCATACCCAAGAGAATGGAGTCCCACAGGACTCTGTATTGAATGCCTTTTTCTTGCTGGTGGCCATTAATGGTCTAGCAGCAGCAGCTGGGGGGGTTTCAGTATCACCCTCTTTGTATTCTGACGATTTTTGCTTTTACTATTGCTCCTCTAGTGAACATGTTGCTGAATGCTGACTGCCGTTTGAATGGTGCTGTCATAGGCCGTCACCCATGCCTTTCATTTTTCAGAAACCAAGACTCACATCATGTACTTCTGTCAACACTGTACCGTTCGTCCACAACCAGAACTTTATGTTGACGAACTGTTTGTCAGTGTGGTGGAGACATCATTTTTGGGACTGGTCTTCAATACCTGGTTGATTTGCCTTCCCCATCTATGCCAACTTAAGCAAAAGTGCTGGGTACACCTAAATACCCTTTGTTGCCTCAGTAACACCAGCTGAGGTCCAGACCACACTACCCTTATACATTCTACAAAGCCCTGGTGTTGTCCTGTCTTGGCTGTGGGAGTCTAGCACATGGTTCAGTATCACCCTCAAAACTGCAGTCACTGGACCCCCGATGAACCACTATGAAGTTGGACTTGATACAGGAGCCTTTCGAACTAGCCCTGTGAACAGCCTACTCATGTAGACTGGAGCCCTTCCATTACAGATCAGGTGCCAACAGCTACTCACTTGTGCTATAAATGTTCAAAGCTACCATGCTCCCCCCCCCCCCCCCCCCCCTCAGAAGGGAGATCCACCTCCCACAACAAAGACCCAGAACTGGGGTCACAACTGCAGATCGATAGTAGTGACTCTGCTCTCAACTCCAACTTCTGCCACTGTCACTTCTTGTCAGGTAGCAATCATGCATGCCCCTATAGTATGTAATCCGACCTCAGATCTGTCTTGATTTATCTTTTGGGCAGATTCAGTTGACCCCATGGTTTCTCACTGCCTGTTCCTGGCTGTTCTTGATGCATTTCCAGGTTTAGAAGTGGTATGCACCGACAGCTCAATGGCTAATGGACAAACTGGTTTTGCATGCACTCATGCAAGGTGCAGTGATCTACACTTACAGCCAAATGAATATAGTGTCTTCACTGCTGAATTGATGGCCATCAAATGAGCCCTTAGCCATGCTAATTCTTGAAGCGGCAAGATGCTTCTGTTGTGCAGTGACTCCCCATCCAGCCTTCAGGCTGTAGACCATTGCTACCCTTGTCACTGTCACCCATTTGTCATGACTATCCAGGATCTTCTTTCTGCCTTCCATCAAGCTGGACAGCCAGTCGTCTTTGTTTTACATCTCAGGGAATGAACATGCTGACTGGTTGGCTACCAGGGTGACCCAGAACTGAACCTTTGCTCGACCCTATGCCATCAACTGTTGGATGTCTGGAATTTGGAATGGTCTGCCTTGGACTCCCCAAGCAAACTGAGGACAATAAAGGAGACTGCAACCATGTGGCAGTCTTCCCTTCACGCTTCTCACAGGGAACTGCCCTTTGTCGGCTATGCATTAGCTACACTTAGCTGACCCATGGCCACATTCTCAGATGGAAGGACTCACCTTACTGTCGATGTGCTGTTCACCTGACAGTGATCCGCATCCTACTTGACTGCCCAAATTTGGCTCTTTGCGGCCATATCATAACTTCCTGACATGCTACCTCCGGTGCTAGCAGCCAACACCAAAGTGGCTAACCTAGTTTGATGTTTCACCTGTGAAGGTTGTTTCTACTTGTCTCTTTGAGGTAGGGCAGTTTGGCCTCATTGACTGCCTGAGAGGTCTGAGGGGCACCATCGCCTGCTCTGGCCAAGGGGACACATGGCGGCCCATGTTTGATGGTCCAGCCTGTCTCCTGCTACTCTTTCCACTTTTTTATTCTCTTTATTCTTTTACATTTGCTGTTTTTAATGTTTTGTCTTTCCCAAAAATTTATCATCTTGTCTGTGCTGCTCATTTTCTTAGGGTAACAGAGGGCGAGGCAGTACTGGTTTGATGCAGAGGGTGCACCTTCCACTGCATGCCGTGCCCTTGAGACCTCCAACTGCATTCTGGGCAGGGCAGCTCACCATATTAACCCCCTCTCACTCCTTTCCTACCTGTCCTTACTTCCATATCTGTCTTACTGCGTTTTGGTTACAATCAGGTGTCCCATGATTTGCCTTTTGTATCCTTCCTCTGAAGAAACATATAGGATGAAGGGACTGATGATCTCGCTGTTTGGTCCCTTTAACTCCAACCAACCACTGATAGAGAGACTGCATTGCTCTATCCTGAGAAACTCAAGGCAATTAGATTAGATTAGATTTACTTTCATTCCAATTGATCCGTAGTGAGGAGGTCCTCCAGGATGTGGAACACGTCAGAAAAACAACAATACATGACAAATATTTACAACTAAAACAAATAAGCTAATGTACCATTCCACAGGTCCCAAGTGGAATGATCGTCATTTTTTAATGAACACTAAGAGTCATTTTACAAATACCAATGCACTGAATTTAAAATAAAAAAGTTTTTTATTTATTTATAAGGTAATAAACATGTAATACAACTACTGTAATACTTATTTACAATGAACACATTACTGCACTGAAATGGTGCAGCAGTTAGATTATACTTACACACACACACACACACACACACACACACACACACACACACACACACAGACACACAAATTTTCAGTGAACACATTACTGCACTGAAATTGTGCAGAAGTTATGTTGTACTTATATACAAATCAGTTGGTTTTATTAAGAAATTCATCAATGGAGTAGAAGGAGTTGGCCACCAATAAATCCTTTAGGCTTCTCTTAAACTGAATTTCATTGGTTGTTAAGCTTTTTATGGCTGCTGGCAAGTTATTGAAAATGTGTGTTCCTGAATAATGCACACCTTTTTGTACAAGACTAAGTGACTTTAAATCCTTGTGAAGATTATTCTTATTTCTAGTATTGATTCCATGAATTGAGCTGTTGGTTTGAAAAAGTGATATATTTTTAATGACAAATTTCATTAAGGAATAAATATATTGGGAAGCTGTAGTTAGTATCCCTAGTTCCCTAAACAGGCTTCTGCAGGATGTTCTTGAGTTCACACCACATATAATTCTTACTGCACGTTTTTGTGCCCGGAAAACTTTAGCTTGGCTTGATGAATTACCCCAAAAAATAATCCCATATGACATTATGGAATGAAAGTAAGCATAGTATGCCAGCTTTTTCATTTTTATATCCCCTATGTCTGACAAAATTCGCATTGCAAACAGAGATTTGTTAAGACGCTTCAGCAGTTCTGTGGTGTGCTCCTCCCAGTTGAATTTATTATCAAGCTGTAATCCCAAGAATTTAACACTGTCCACTTCTTCTATCTTCTTGTCATCGTATGTGAGACATATACTCTTGGGACACCCCTTACAAGTTCTGAACTGCATGTAGTGTGTTTTTTCAAAGTTTAGTGACAAAGAATTGGCTAGGAACCAGTGATTAATGTCCACAAATATTTTATTGGCTGATCTTTCTAAGACTACACTTGATTTGCTATTTATTGCAATGTTTGTATCATCGGCAAAAAAAACAAACTTGGCATCTGGTAATGTTACTGATGAAAGGTCATTGATATACACAAGAAAAAGTAAGGGCCCCAAAATGGAACCTTGTGGGACCCCACATGTAATTAGTTCCCAGTTGGATGATGCCTGATAGCTTGATACATGTCTCTTTCCTAATAACACCCTTTGTTTCCTGCCAGAGATATAAGATTTGAACCATTTTGCAGCATTTCCTGTTACACTATAATATTCTAGTTTACTTAAAAGGATATTGTGATTTACACAGTCAAATGCCTTTGACAGATCACAAAATATACCAGTTGCCTGCAATTTTTTGTCTAATGAATTAAGCACATTTTCACTGTAAGTGAAGATAGCCTTCTCAATATCAGAACCTTTTAGAAATCCAAACTGTGACTTTGACAGTATGTTATTTGAGATAAGATGATTATAAAGACGACTGTACATTACTTTTTCGAAAATTTTTGAGAATGCTGGCAACAGTGAAATTGGACAGAAATTTGATGCTATTTCTTTATCTCCCTTGTTAAACAGTGGCTTAACTTCAGCATATTTCAGCCATTCAGGAAATATTCCGCTGATAAACGACTGGTTACACAGATAGCTTAATATGTTACTTAGCTCAGAATCACATTCTTTAATTAACTTTGTTGATATTTCATCATACCGACTAGATGTTTTTGATTTTAAAGATTTTATGATGGACATTATTTCTGTTGGGGTAGTGAGGGTCAGATTCATATTATGGAAGTTACTTGAAATGTCTGGTCTACGGTAATCCATAGCAGCATCTACCGAACCTGACAACCCCATCTTTTCACTAACAGTTATAAAATGTTTGTTAAAAAGTTCTGCAACACTATACACATCTGTCACCAATGTATCATTTACTCTTAATGCTATTTGTTCCTCTTCATGTCTGGTTCTACCGGTCTCCTCCTTCACTATATCCCATATTGTCTTTATTTTGTTATCTGATATGGCTATCTTTTCCTTGTAATATATTTGCTTTGACATCCGTATTACAGTCTTTAATATTTTGCAGTATTTCTTATAATGTGCTATAGCATCAACATTGCAAATGTTTCAGATTGACAGATATAGTTTTCTTTTTGTTTTACAAGATACCCCTATTCCTTGAGTAATCCATGGCTTCTTTGGCTAGAAGAAGGTGGCTATACTAGCCAAACCATATTCAATGTAGATGAAACTGCTCTGTTCTGTAAGAAGATGCCAAAAAGAACTTTTATTGCACATGAAGAAAGAACCTTTCCGTGCTTGAAAGCCACCAAAGATTGACTGAGAGTGATGCTTGGTGTGAAGGCAGTTGGTGATTGTAAATTGAAACTTTTCTTAATTTATTACTCAGGAAACCTATGAGCTTTAAAAAACACATCTAAAGATAGGTTGCTCCTGGTTTGTAAGTTGAAAGCTATAGTTTGGTGACAGCTTCTTTTTTTGAGGATTGATTTGCTTATCGCTTCACATCTGAAGTCGAATGTTATTGCCAATTAAAACAAATCTCATTTAAAGTGCTATTTAATCGACAGTGGCCCAGCTCATCCTCCTGTTACCCTAATTAATTTCAATCCACATGTGAAAATTGTATTTTTGCCACTGGATACAACCAGCTTGCTTCAACTGATGGTCCCAGGGTGTCATTAAACATTTAAATCTTATTATATGAGACAGTTGTTTGTGCATCTATATGAAGCTATGAGACAAAACAATGAGCTCTCTGTTAAAGACTTTTGGAAGCAATTCAATGTTTTAGATGCCATGAGAATTACTGGACAGCCTTGTTATGAAACATCACAAAAAAAAAAAACTTGAATACGCACCAGATCCTGATCAAATTGATAATGTGATTGAAGAAGGGATTGATATTGCCAGACAAATTTAGAGGTCGATGGCGATGATTTATAGAAATGCTTGAGCAAGAGCAAAACTGAACAACTTGATTCTGCAGATCCACTTCAACCAGAAGGTCAATCATGGTTGTAAACAGAAGGCCTCATTTCAGTTGCAAAAGGGTTACAAATTTTAGAACAAAATAGACTCCAGTGAAATGTGCATTTCTGCTACAAAACAGGGAATGAAAATTTTATTATCATACTATGACAAAATTTTGCATGAGAAGAAAAAAATTGACTCATCAGATGACATTGTTAGATTTTATGAAAACTTCTGTCACAATAACTTTGATTTATACCATTGCAATGCATAATAGTGTACTGTAATATAATTTTTGTATTGTTGAACATTTTATTAAACATCTTCTTCTAAGCTGCATTGTTTTCTTTAGTCTCTGGTCCCAATCGAAAATAATTTGTTGCACAAATCTGGCCCACGCGAATATTGCTCGGTCCCAACTACCGCGTAAATCCGCGGTATTACTGTATTCTTTCATTTTATTGCTAAGTTCTATCTTGCATTTCATGAACCATTTCCAGGTCTCAATGTGGTCAACTCGTGTAGAGGATGTTAGCAAAGGTCTGGTTGCAATAACTAAATTGTAATCACCCCTTAAGTCTTGCCTTAGTCATATTCTTGTTGCACCGAATACCACTACTCCATTTTCTATACCCTGCAACCTCAGGAAATCTCTTGCGATTGCCTTTCTTTCGGCACTCGCGGAGTCACAAATAGGGCGCGCAAAATCTCGGACACCCCTGTGTTATGTCACTTCGCGGAACCAGCGGCCAGTGCCCCTTGCAGCAGGTAGTGCCTAACAAAGGGACAAACCAGTCTGTCACCCCACTCCAGGCTGCCCAGCGGAACGCATCAGAGCTTTTAGTAGCACACTGCAACATCCAGTCTTTACCTGCACATTACGAACTTAGCCTCCTCTTCAACCAACTAAACTACCACGTAATCCTCTTATCCGAAACGTGGTTAAAACCACACATATTCTCTACATCTATTCATCTCCCAGGGTACACATTTCTTAGGGCAGACAGATCAAAAAAGCGAGATGGCGAGGTCGGCGTGTATATACGAACAGATCTCAAAGCGAAAGTCTTATATATGTCAAACCTTGCTGAAAAAAAAAGAGGCTGAATTCATGTTCACTGAAATAAATATACAAAGTCCGAAGTTCTTGACTGGTGTCGTGTACAAGCCGCCAAAAATAAGCTCAATGAGTTCCTTTCAGTCGGAATTACATTCACTTCAGTGTCAATACGAAGATGTCATTGTAAGGGTGACTTGAATATAGACCTGCTAAGAGACACTTCCTCTGCAGTAAACCTAAGAAGATTGTTTAATTGCAATAGCATGAACATTCTTCCATTACAACCTACACACCGCATGGCGCACAGTCATACTCTTATAGACGTAATCGCGTGAAACAGACTGACAAAGTAAGAGATGTTGGTCAAATTTCGGCCCCAGGCCTCTCACCACATGATGTAATATTCCTGGCCTACTCTGTGCAGCCCCCAAGGATCAAATTGGGTTACATAACTTGTAGGAACATGAAACATATTGACCTTGACGCTCTAACAGCCAATTGCTCAGAAATCTCATGGCATCAAATAACCAGAGAACCCACAATTGATGGCAAAATTAATGAACTTGCGATGGCAAAATTAATGAACTTGGTGATAAACTCACTGCCCTCTATGACAAACATGCACCTGTACGCACAATCCGTGTAATAAAATCTCCTGCTCCATGGCTGACAGAATGAGTGCTTGCATGAGCTGGAGCCTCCTAGAAAGACAGAAGACACTGCTGGCTGGCCTTGCTCCACACTGCAGTTGTATGAATACTTGTGAAGTGTCTGCACCACAATCACTGAGGCAGTGTACCAGGATGGCACTTGACTGAGTAAACAACTCCACTCTCGGCACCACTGTCCGTGACTATGCCTGCCGCTCAGTATGGCATATTATGTGAAGAAGAAGGTAATGACTTGAAAGACTGTATTAGCCACGTGGAAGAATTAAAGACTTGTTCATATTCATGGAAGAATCAAGTTGAATGGTGGAATGAAGGACTGTGTATATGTCCATTGCTGGTTCGTCTACTGTTTCACCACAGGTCTTCCATCTCCCAAAACATCTACGGATCTTACCATGCCCACTGGAAGACATGAACCCCTTCCAACAAGTAAGAACTGCTCATGTTAACTCCAGTTTGCCCACAGCTATCCCTGTCCTGCTACATTTTGGCACCCAACTAGGCCGATTCTGTATTCACCTGTTACACACTGCTGGGGAAAAAATAGTACACCATTTTAGAGATTTCCAATTCACTCAAGATAAACTGTTGCAACAGCGCGCACATAGAGAACATGAAATGATTACATTTACAGATTAATAGCACAAGCAATCCTGAGGTACCAGGTATTGATAAATGCTGAAACATCCATATTAGTACATGGTGCAGTCTCCATGGGCAGCAATGAAAGCGCTGACTCTGGCATCCAGTCAATCATACACATGGTGAATACTGTCCTGGAATATGTTATGCCACACCCGCTCAACCTGTTCATATAGTACAGTAAGAGTTGTTGGTTCTCGAATCACACGTCATTTCTCATTCCTTCATATCCCACATGTGCTTGACTGGAGAAAAGTCTGAAGATCATGCTGGCCAGGGAAGTTGCTGCACATCTTGCAAAGCACACTGAGTTTCACAGGCAGTGTGTGGGCGAGTATTATCCTGTTGGAACAACACACCTTCCTGGTGGAAGAATGGGTCGAACATTTTGCAGGTACTGAGTGTTTGTTAGTGTCCCAGCCAGAAACACCAAAGATGAACGAGAGTTGTAGCTCATTATAACCAAGACCACACGGCTTGTGGTGGTGCCAGTGTGTCTTGGACGAATGCACTCTATGAGACAGTGCTTACCTGATCTATGTTGTAAGCACAAATGGTCATCACTTGCATGCAGGCAGAATATGCTTTCATTGCTAGAGACCATGGTATGCCATTCCAGTCGAGCCATGCAAATCAGTGCTGTGGCATGAGTGGAAGATGGGCTAGAGATGTGCATGCCATAGTTCCTCTGTTAGTAACCAGTTCACAACAGGTCTCATTGACATGTCTGAGCTCACAAGCCCTCTTATCTGTGCTATGGTAGCTGTATGATCTGCCACTGCTGCCCTTACAATATCCAGTCCTGATGAGCATCTGTGGAGTGTGGACATCCAGAACCTCTTCTATGGGCATGAGAATGTTCATGTGACCACTGATGCCAGCATCATTTCACAACTAATGTAACATGTCCAACCTGATTGGCAATTGTCTGAAAGGACCATCCTTCCACTTGGAAGGCCACAATTTGTCCCCTTTCAAACTCGCTCAGTTGACTGTAGGAAGTGTGGGTCCATCTCTGTGGCTTGGCTGCCTGTTGTTTTTCACATTCGCACCACACTGAGATTTCTGGATGTGAGTATTGCCAATTAAAGCGTAGACACAGATGACACTATGGTAGCTATGCCACTACATTATCTGTTGGAAGATGATATTAAAGCCATTATCAGTACATCTACTATTGCCCAGGTGGCATATGCCAACATCGGATCAAAATTGACATCATTTTTCCAGCTGTGCTACTATTTTTGTTTTTTCCCCTGGCAGGGTAGAATCAATCTCTGTTTCACTGTACAATGACTAATCACTAACAGACTTGAAAATGGAAACATCAGCTTAAGGGGGTAAGTTGATGAAATTGACCAAAAATGTCAATTTTCAATTTCTAGAATGAAATTTTCACCTACAGCGGATTGTGCGCTGATATGAAACTTGCTGGCAGATTAAAACTGTGTGCCGGACCGATTTTCAATTTATTTTTTACTTGTTAGTACAACTCGTGGACAATAAGTTCCCACAGTTTCAATGTTGAAATCACATCCGGAGTGCCTGAAAATTAATTAAAAGTGTGACGCGGCCTCCCTGCTGTGCCCATGTTTTGAAGCAGCACTTCAATACGACCTCAGTGAACAACGATTCTCTGTATTACTTTCAACCAAACGTGTACGGGATACATCTAGAAGGCCGTGATACATACTCTTTGGTTTTAAAGATCATCTTTGACTCTGTTCCATATATTATAGACAATAACAAACTAGCTGCATCATTTATGAAGAAGCAATTCTTCTTTTGCCTTGTGATACTGACGGAGATTTATACAAGTGTTCGATTCTTTCTTCATTCAGTTATGCCACGATCACAAAGAGTGTATAAAAACTGGATAAATTGTGTTTGAATAAGTTAGTGAATGGAAGACGTGAGAAACAAAGACAAACCAGCAATGAGGCTACATCCGAAGTAAGAACATCTGCTGAAAATGTGAACTCGTCTCCTAGCAGTTCCAAGCAAAAAATTGGTGAGGTGAATGGTGCATACTACAGTGATGAATCTCGTTACACTGGATTTAGATTAATTGACCTTGAATTATTGACTGCAGCAGTGAAATTTTCTCATGTTTGTAAGACGTGTGGTAGTGATAACATTCAGATTATAGATTATGGTAAGGGAGTAGGCCTGGCAGCCAATCTGCATATTGTGTGTAAAAAATGTGATGCTGATAGCTCATTCAAAACTTCTAAATGTAAAAACTGGTACTATGAAGATAATATGAGGTTTACCTATGGATCGAGGTGCACTGGAGTTGGGAGAGAAGGGGGAAATTTATTGTGTGGAATAATGAATATGCCAGCACTATGTCTGAGATTTACACAAATAGACTGTGTACTGGAAAACATAATTTCTGACGTGTGTGAGGACAGTATGATAGCAGCTACAGTAGAAGCTATTGCAGACAATGATCCGTTAGATGAGAACGATTCTGGTCATGTTAGAACAGATATTGTTGTGTCATGTGATGGTACATTCATGAAAAGAGAGCATACATCTTTATATGGTGTGCCAAGTGTCATAAGTATTGACACAGGGAAGGTACTAGATGTTCAAGTTATGAGCAAATTCTGCCATAACTGTGCACTTAGTGGAGAATGTGAAGAAGATGTAAAAGGACATAACTGTAGCAAAACATTTTCTGGTTCCAGTGGTGGAATGGAAGGAGCTGGTATGCAAATTATTTTTAAGAGATCTGTCAAGGAATGTGGTGTCAGATATATGAAACATCTTGGGGATGGTGACTCCAGTGCATTCAAGTCTGTGAATGACAGCAAACTTTATGGAGAACTTTCAATTGAGAAACTTGAATGAATAGGTCACATCCAGAAGAGAATGGCTCAAGATTGAGGAAACTTGTCAGTGACATGAAAGGAAAAAAGTTGGAAGATGGAAAGGGCATTGGTGGACACAACAGACTCACAAAGAAGATGATAGACTCTCTTCAAGTGTATTGGCAAGGCTGTCAGACAGAACCTATCCAGTGTAAATGACATGAAAAGTGCAGTATGGGCTACATATTTCCACATGTTGTCAACAGATGAACACCCTATTCATAATATGTGCTACATTAGCTGGTGTAAATATCTACAAGCTCAGAGGGATAACAACCCCTACATTCACAAGGAGAGGCTTCCAAATTGTATCCTGGATCTTGTCAAGCCCACTTACAGGTTTCTGGCTGATCCTGCACTTCTCAAAAAGTGTGTTTATGGCAAAACCCAAAACCCAAATGAGTCTCTAAATTCACTCATATGGAAACAATGCCCTAAAAACACATTTGCATCTGCTGCAGTTGTCAGAATTACAACTTATGATGCAGTTATTGTATTTAATTGTGGGAATGTCAGGAGGATGAAGGTATTAGAAAGAATGGGCTTCAAGGTAGGAAATTTTACTCAAGACATCCTGAGAAAAATAGATTTACAGCACATCTCTGCAGCTGAAAAGTCAGTTGAAGACCTGGTAAAAGGAAAAAGACAGACAACAAGAAACCACAAGAGAAGCCTTGAAGGGAAAGATGGCTTAGAGTACAAATGTGGTGCCTTCTGAAGAAGTGACATAAGGAAAGAAGTTAGGTTGAACTTTAAATTGCGTTTCCTGAAAAGTTTGTTTTTTAAAGTTTATGTACCTTTTCCTCAGATTCTATGAATGCTAGAATTATGAAATTCTGTACACACATTTCTATAAACCTAACAAACGTTGTCTCAAGAGCAAGTTTTGAAATTCTGATTACAAGCTGATATATGGGGCAAAGTGCTTGGAATTTTGCATGAATTTAAAATTGTACTTGTGGAATTATAATTAAAAAATTATGAAAATTCTCCTATTTGACCTATTCCAAAAACCTCATGAGAGAAGCTTACAACATACACTCCTGGAAATTGAAATAAGAACACCGTGAATTCATTGTCCCAGGAAGGGGAAACTTTATTGACACATTCCTGGGGTCAGATACATCACATGATCACACTGACAGAACCACAGGCACATAGACACAGGCAACAGAGCATGCACAATGTAGGCACTAGTACAGTGTATATCCACCTTTCGCAGCAATGCAGGCTGCTATTCTCCCATGGAGACGATCATAGAGATGCTGGATGTAGTCCTGTGGAACGGCTTGCCATGCCATTTCCACCTGGCGCCTCAGTTGGACCAGCGTTCGTGCTGGACGTGCAGACCGCGTGAGACGACGCTTCATCCAGTCCCAAACATGCTCAATGGGGGACAGATCCGGAGATCTTGCTGGCCAGGGTAGTTGACTTACACCTTCTAGAGCACGTTGGGTGGCACGGGATACATGCGGACGTGCATTGTCCTGTTGGAACAGCAAGTTCCCTTGCCGGTCTAGGAATGGTAGAACGATGGGTTCGATGACGGTTTGGATGTACCGTGCACTATTCAGTGTCCCCTCGACGATCACCAGTGGTGTACGGCCAGTGTAGGAGATCACTCCCCACACCATGATGCCGGGTGTTGGCCCTGTGTGCCTCGGTCGTATGCAGTCCTGATGGTGGCGCTCACCTGCACGGCGCCAAACACGCATACGACCATCATTAGCACCAAGTCAGAAGCGACTCTCATCGCTGAAGACGACACGTCTCCATTCGTCCCTCCATTCACGCCTGTCGCGACACCACTGGAGGCGGGCTGCACGATGTTGGGGCGTGAGCGGAAGACGGCCTAACGGTGTGCGGGACCGTAGCCCAGCTTCATGGAGACGGTTGCGAATGGTCCTCGCCGATACCCCAGGAGCAACAGTGTCCCTAATTTGCTGGGAAGTGGCGGTGCGGTCCCCTACGGCACTGCGTAGGATCCTACGGTCTTGGCGTGCATCCGTGCGTCGCTGCGGTCCGGTCCCAGGTCGACGGGCACGTGCACCTTCCGCCGACCACTGGCGACAACATCGATGTACTGTGGAGACCTCACGCCCCACGTGTTGAGCAATTCGGCGGTACGTCCACCCGGCCTCCCACATGCCCACTATACGCCCTCGCTCAAAGTCCGTCAACTGCACATACGGTTCACGTCCACGCTGTCGCGGCATGCTACCAGTGTTAAAGACTGCGATGGAGCTCCGTATGCCACGGCAAACTGGCTGACACTGACGGCGGCGGTGCACAAATGCTGCGCAGCTAGCGCCATTCGACGGCCAACACCACGGTTCCTGGTGTGTCCGCTGTGCCGTGCGTGTGATCATTGCTTGTACAGCCCTCTCGCAGTGTCCGGAGCAAGTATGGTGGGTCTGACACACCGGTGTCAATGTGTTCTTTTTTCCATTTCCAGGAGTGTATAAAGAGATGAAACAGAGAAATTTTTGTAGAAATATCTTGAATACTTTCTGAGAAAAAGGAACATATATTATTTTTTGAAAATAAAACTTCAAAATTCATTAAAAAAAGATGAATGTATATAATCAAAGGATTTTATATGTAAATGTGTTACTTTTGTGCAAAGCGTGGTACAAATTGCCTTATCTCCAAAACTGTGGATTTTGTGCATTTTTGACATAGTGTGTGTTTTTCATAACAATTTACTTGGCTATCCAGCACTTGGCAGCCCAGAAATGTTTCTATGACAGTCACCCACTTACACTGCTAACACATTTCCCACCACTTTGCAAAGGAAGTCGTAATGCAGTCAACCACGTTGTTGACCTGATACAAAACAATAGCTCACTAAATTATACAGAAATTTATGCTAACAACCATGCACCATAAACGAAACTAAGATGAATTGAAGACAAAATCATGCCCAATAGATAGCAAGAAATGTACAGAAAGACACATGAGCTATTTGAAGATAGTACTTCATGAACAAATTGGCCTGCCTTGAATAACTGTTAAGGATCAGTGAAGGGGTTAAATTCATTGGTAGAACATTTATGTTAGACAGAAGTGCACACAGTACTGATCCCTGTTGGAACTAACTTGTTCAGTTCCTCCATTTTGAGTTAAGTTCTATACCTATAACTGCCAACGTGATTCTCTGCTTTCTGTTGAGGGTACGAAGGATGCCATTAGTGCTATGTAGGACTTTGTGATTCACACCAAGGTTTAACAAGCCACAGAATAAATCTTCAAGATGTATTTTCTTGTTTAGCTATGCCATGCAATTATATGGCTTTGTATGGTATTTAATGGGGAGAATCCTCTACAAAATCCAAACTGAAAGGCTGTTAAAGAGCTCTCTGCTCAGAATAATGATATAGTATTCTATGACAGGTCTTTTCAGGAAATCTACTGGAAAGACAGAGGAATGAAGTGGGTTTAATTAGAGATGGTTTGCCTACCTCCAGTTTTAAAGGCAGACATTTAATTCTATCAGGAAGCATGCCCTGCATCATTGACACATTAATGGTATTGCTATCATGTCAGTAAAAAATTGTTTAAATGGCTCTGAGCACTATGGGACTTAACTTCTGAGATCATCAGTCACCTAGAACTTAGAACTACTTAAACCTAACTAACCTAAGGACATCACACACATCCATCCCCACGGCAGGATTCGAACCTGCGACCGTAGCGGTCGCGCGGTTCCAGACTTAAGTGCCTAGAACCGCTCGGTCACCACGGCCGGCTATCATGTCAGTAAAATTTTTAATATTCGGTTACAAAATCTTCCATAGCCACAACAATTACTGCTTTTTTAGGGGTGTAGTGAATTCTCAGACATGAGCACTAGATTGAATGGCCACTGATTTCAGTGTAATGTCTTTCCTGCTAACTCCATTTATTTGCTATACTTCTTTGTTCTTGTAATTGTTTATGCATTTAGTATTTGCTTTCTTTGTACCCAGTGCATGTGTTACATTTTTTACAATTACAGACTGAAGTTGTTTACAATACTGATGGTATTGGAGTTTCAACTTCTGATTACAGTTTGTCCTCTGAATTATGTAGAGTCTTCTTTTTCTAGCATAAGCTACTTTAATCCCAAAAGTTACCAATCTCTTCTGCTTTTATTTAATCTTCCCTCATTTGTTTTAGGGTGAAACGTTGTCAACAGTGTTTCAGGAATAAATAGTTTCTCTCTAACAGTATGATTGAGTCATTGCTTATGATTCTGTGATACAATATACTTCTCTTTTGCATTCATTTACATATTTTTTTTTCTATAAATTTCATCACGAAGGAAAACCTACAGGGGTATGGAACCAGTCAAGTTATAAATTAACAGACTGAAGTAACCACTCAAGGCTACTTCTGTAAGGTATACCAACAACAAATTAAGACTAGTGCAAATCTACTCTCATGGATGATGACTGTAATTACTTCTAAATTACTTTATATTTCTTACATCGAAAATATTTAACAGTATTATGGAAAGGCGAGATCGCTACTCGCTGTAAAGATGACATGTTGAGTTGCAGGCAGGCAAAATGTAAAGACAGTTACACATTGAGCTTTTGGTCAAAGCCTTCTTCAGAAAGGAAACAGACACATTCACACATGAAAGTTCAGAGTGCAACAGCATTGAACGGAATCAGGAATTCGGAATGAGGCGAGGAAGGGGATAGAAATAACAGGGTACAGACAGGAGGAGAGGAATGAGCACTGCCTGACAGAGCAAGCAGGGACAAGGCTGCCAGGCACAGCATTGGGTGGCTCTGGGGGCAGGATGGGGTGGGGTAAGCAAAAAAGGAGAGGAACACGGAAGGGATGACTGTGGGGGAGGGAGGGTGTGGGGAGAGTAGGTATGGAGAGCAGCAGGGGAGGGGAAAAGACCAGTGGGTGTGTTGACAGAGAGCAGTGCACAATGAGGGTGAGGGGACATAACTGGGAGGAGGTGATAGGGCAGGGGGCAAAAACTGCTGGGTAAGGGTGCACAGGCTGGGATAATTTCAGGAGTGGAGAATGTGTTCTAAGTATCTGCACAGTTCAGAAAAGCTGCTGGTGGAGGGGACCCATAAAATGCATTAATGAGTATATGTGTCTGCATGTGAGGGTGAGAATCCCAAGGTCCCTGAAGAGGCTTCTTCAAGACATTCAGTTATCGGCTTTACACAATGTCTTTACTGTGTACTTTTGTAGAATAAATATTTTTTTGAGCTTAGCTGCATTACTCCAGAAGATTATACCATAGAGCAATATTGAGAGAAGTATTTAAGAATCTCATCTGCAGGGCAGCACTACAAGTAAGATTTTTAATTGCAAATTAGGTAGAACTCAGTTTTTGGTTGTGTTATTCACATGCAGTACCATATAATCCATCTGAATGACAGGGGACTTTGTACAAACAGCCTTAGTGATCGCTGTGCACTTCTGATGTCTGTAAGTCACTTTTATTTGTTTCAAATTGTAGAATACAAGTCTTTGTACACTGTTTGCTGTGAACTAGTTTTAAATCTGTCCATTACTTTACTGGTAGTGTCTGGTGTGAATGTGTTTGGAATCTTTTTTAGCAAGCACCACAGTTTCTGAAGAGTCCTTCACTATTTCAGGTATATCATGTATTTATGTCAAAACCATGAGTGGATCACCATATTTAACATTTCCCCTTTATAAATTTAGTCTTATTACTTTTGTATTGTTTGTTAATGCAACCCTTTCCCTTCTGTTGTCAAGATAAGACTTCAGCTATTCAAAGGATACTTTTGATGCCACACTATTTTCATTACACCAGTAGACTTTTAAGATCCACATTGTTGAAGGCACTGGCAAGATCGCATAAAATGTCAGTACAGTAATTTTACTTGTTCAGTTTTACCAGAGCTGAGTTTATGTGGTTATATATTAGTTTCCTCAGCACAGTATCTTTGAGAAACCAAACTGAGCTGTTGTTAAAAGTTACTCTCAGAAAAGTGGTTGCAGGCTATATTCACGAAAATGTATGAGAACATGAGAGGAATACAGATGGATCTATAATAAGTGGTCACTTTGCTTATCTCTACATTTAAAATGTGGGTATTACTATAGCATCCTTCAGTCTTTCGGGAAATACACCTTGACTCATCGACTAGTTACAGACTTAACTCAAGTGTGACTCTATCAAGACAGCATGAAAATTAAGACCCTTGGCTGAAATACTGTAATAGCCAGATGAGTTACTTCTTTTTAGAGAGTTAATGATTTTTGTGATCTCTCATGCAGATAATTTGGCAAAAGGCATGCCTGGGGACGTTATATGCAGTGCCTTTCTAAGTAAGTCTAATAGATCTGCATTGTACCTTTCTAAGTAAGTCTAATAGATCTGCTTTTCAAGGTTGATTCACTGTCCCCGTGTTTTCAGTTTTCAGCCACTGCTACAGAAAATTCAGTGAATTTAGTAACATTTACTTAGAGATGTGCTTCCATCATAGAAAGTTTCAAAATACATTCCATAAAATAGACATCAGAGGCGCTGCAACTTATTAGTGCCATCCTACGTTAGGAGGTGATTTAAATCAAATTTTCTTTTTTTTTTGTCAGTGGTATCTCAGTTATCAAGTAATGTTGTACAAGAGACTAAGCAAGCTGAAACACAATTCCCCACAAGTGTCACCACAATCCTCACATTACAAAACACAACATACAGAACCATAATTTATTTTTTAAAAGATTATAACCAATACACATAATTAAGTGTATTCACATTGAGAGCTTCTCTAACATCTCATGGCAAATATCATAAAATCCAAAGATTGTGTTTCAATATCACTAGGAACAGATTATATTTGTATTATTATGTATCTTGTTCCATAAAAACATGGGAGAACTGCCGTAAGTCAGTAACATCTTGCCATGATATTTTGGCACAAAGTCTTTTGGCCATCTTCAGGTGAGTACAGCTGTAGAAGTACTGGCGAATACGCACTGAGCTCTGCTATTTAAAGCCAAAGGGGGCTGCATTGCGCATGCGCTGCGCATATACTGTTTATGGAACAAGCAGTATGCTGGGAAAATTTCAAACATCACATCAAGCAACTCTATGGGGAGGAAGTAATGGAATATATTCAAAGATTTGACAAATTGCGTGAAAGAAGAGCGAGGCTGCTGAGCTCAATGACATTTTTAGTAAGTTGTAGAGATAACGGCATTATTCCTACATTTGCCAGAATTGTGCAGTTTTTAAATACTGCTGCTGCTAACAACATCAAACGCAAAGCAAGCATGGCATTGGTCAGAGAACGGATTCATTTCAGTCGGCATGAATTAGATGCTGTGTCAAAGGATATGTTCTATATACATCTGGAATTGGCAGCAAGATTATCTTCTTTGTCATGGGATTGGATCGACGGTGTGACGTAGGCTAAAGCAAACTGGAGTCATGACAAGGCTGTGACGAGGCAAACAGCCAAGATTAATAGACTTTCTACACAGATGCAACAGGAAGCCGCTCGATGATCTGTTGTTAATTTGACAGAGAAAGATTTTGATGATGCGACTATTTCTGTGTTAGAAAAAGGTCTGAATTTTGCCCCCACACCTGTTTCACCACAATTTGTAGACTTCGTCAGTGCCATTGAAGAAGCTGCACGCCATCTTGATACAGATAAAGCCGAGGAAGTCCAACGTGAGTCTTGTCGTGTACTGACTAGAGGTGCACCTATGAAGAGTAATATCTCACCTATGGAAAGGAGAGCTCTCTGTAATTTAAGAGCACATGTGGATACAGTTGTCTTAAAATCCGACAAAGGAAATTCTACGGTTCTTATGACAAAGGATGATTACGTCAATAAGATCAATGTTGTATTATGTGATTCCACCTATCACAAAATTGATAAGGACCCCACGAGCCGAGTTATGCGAAAAACAGCAGAACTCTTGTCAAATAGTTCTCTATCGAAGGGGGTCATCAAGAGATTGAAACCAAATAGTGCGGTTCCTCCCAGTCTATATGGACTGCCTAAGATCCATAAGGAAAATGTACCATCATGAGCAACATAGGGGCAGCCACCTACGACCTAGCAAAATTTCTGGCATCACTGCTTAAACCAGTTATAGGCAAATGCCCTCATCACATAAAAAACTCTAGTGATTTTATCAGCCGTATTCAGTCTTTACAGCTGCAAAGTAATGATTTGCTGGTCAGCCTGGACGTTGTTTCTCTCTTCACCAAGGTGCCTCTTGTAGATTCATTAAATTTAATCGGTAATATGTTTGATGCAGATATTACAATGTTGTTTGAGCATACTCTCTCTTCTACATATTTTACATTCAACAATGAATTTTATGAACAATCTGATGCTGTCGCCATGGGGAGTCCTTTGTCTCCCATGGTGGCGAATCTTTTTATGGAAGATTTTGAAGAGAGAGCTCTCAACTCTGCCACTTTTAAACCGACAGTGTTTTGGCGTTACGTGGATGACCTCATGGCGTGGACTGTCTCCAGGAAGTTTTACATTGTTATATCCTAGCCAGTAATGCCAACCGAGCCCGCTGCCAAAAGGTTGGCAGCATCAAAGTCCGGACGCCGTCCGCATAAGCAGCGTCAGCGATATAGGAAATCGCCGCAAGTCTGCGCGCGCCACCGCTGGCTTCTGGCTTCTTAAGCACTGGAGTCGCGAGCGCTAGGACAGTTCTGTATTCGCCGCTCAGTTGTATACTCGCCACCGATTTGTGTACTTGCTAGTCAGTTGTGTGTTCATCGCAGCAGAGTTGTTGTTTGTCGTCAGCCGACGCTGACCTAGCCGCTCCGACTCGAACTAGACCGGTTTCTGTAGACACGGAGTTCACTACTGTGTTTCTGTATCTTCGTTAATAAAGATAAGTACCGACTTTTATTTAATCAGAGTGTTTGGGTTTTCATCTTTCTGTTCACTGTTCCAGCGGACCGGTCGGCCCGCTATTAAAAGTGTGGCGGTGACTTCGTAAGCCGTTTCCACAGCGAAGTGTTTGTCGCTACGAACGCCGCCACAAAACTGGCGACGAGGACTTTCGAACTCGTGTGCAGGGCTGGTTCAACTTGTTTCTTGTTATACTAATTATAGAGATAAAATTTTGGGGGCTGGTTTAATTTGTGTTCACTATGTCTGCTGAATTACAACAGTTGATCTTGTTACAGAGTCAGCAAATACAAAGTCTGGTGGAAGCAATCGCCAAACAAGCGGCTAATCCACCAACACAAAAGGAACAAGCACAGGCAGCACCACCTTTCCGTGCTTTTGATGCATCAAGAGAAGAATGGCGAGAATATTTCGTGCAGTTGCAGGTGCACATGACAGTCTACAAAATCACAGGTAATGAGCGGCAGCTTTATTTAATTTCCACTGCAGGCGTGGAAGTCTATAGACTACTTTGTAAGTTGTTCCCGGAATCCAAGCCAGAAGCTTTAGACTATGACGTTGTTGTTAACAAGCTTGCTGAGTATTTCGAGTCGCGTGTTCATGTGGCAGCAGCCAGATTCAAGTTCTTCAGATTAAAGAAACTGCCACATCAATCTAATAAACAGTGGTTAACAGATTTACGGGGCCTCACCCGTCAGTGCCGATTTAATTGTGTGTGTGGAGCTTCCTACAGTGATGTCATGTTACGAGACGCTATTACTCAAAACATTGCAGATTCTCGTATTCGTGCTGCTATCTTAAAGTTGCCTGACCCGTCATTAGAGACTGTGATGAACATCATTGAAGCCCAAGATACTTTTGACTATGCTGAGTGTGAGTTAGATCAGCCATGTATTTCTCAAATTGCCTGTGCTAAGCAAGTTATGTCACGCCCGCGGCCCCACCGGCAGAGTCAGACTGTAAACACTAGCCGGCCGCGTCATGTTAAACACATTCGTCGGCCGCGTATGCAAAATGATAGATTTCAGTCTTGCCCTAAGTGTGTTCTTGCTCATCCTCGTGAACGTTGCCCGTTAAGAAACGCGGTTTGTCACTTTTGTCAAAGGAAAGGACACATCCAGACTGTTTGTTTGCGTAAACGCAAGCATAATTCTAGTGCTGCCCAGCCCATGGATATTCAAGTTATTCAAAGCCAGCCCGCCCAGAAGGTCGCGTTTAAAGACTCTTCCACGGTTCGTGTGGGTAATAAACTTGTTCGCAATAAGCCACCTACCCAGCCCTCTGCTATGCGACCCAAGCGTAATTCAAACACTGTAAAAAGTACTGTACAGACTGCAAGTGAAGCGGGAGTTGTTGTTCCACCCGCCCAACCCACGAGTTGTCGTAAGCAGCGAACACGCGCTAAACACGCTGATTTTGTGTCTTCCGCCTCCACTGCACCGATCCAGAGACAGTGTAATAAACTATTTGTGAAGCTACGCATCCAGGATAAGACCTTCAATTTTCAATTAGACACTGGTGCGTCTGTGACTCTAATAAATAGTGCTACGTATGCGGCTATCGGCCGCCCTAAACTTTCAGCGGCAAAACATTCTTTGGCTACTTATAGTGGAGAACAAATTCCTGTGTTAGGTGTATGTAGCGTGCCAGCACATTCCGTGGCAATGCAAAAACAGTTTCATTCACAGTGGTCCGCGCTACAGACAGTGTAAACATTTTCGGATTAGACTGTTTTGACTTGTTTGGCCTGTCTATCCAAGACAATGTGTTGCAAATTAATTCTGTTGTTGTTCCTCAAGACAGCATAACCGATTTGTGTAACCAATACAGTGACATATTTAAAGACGAACTAGGTTGTGCTGCAAACTTTGCCGCTCATATTACGTTAAAAGATAATGCTCAGCCTCGATTTTTTCGTGCTCGTCCAGTGCCTCACGCCCTCCGGGCACCTGTAGAAGATGAACTTCGTCGTTGGCAAAACAACGGTGTTATTCAACCCATTTCAGCGAGCCAGTGGGCTTCTCCCTTAGTTATTATAAAGAAACCGTCTGGCAAGTTACGTTTGTGTGCTGATTTTAAGTCGACAGTTAATCCTCAGACTGTCATTGATTCTTTTCCTTTGCCTAGACCGGACGAGCTGATGAATAAGTTAGGGGAAGCTCGTTTCTTTTCCAAAATTGATCTCCGTGAAGCATATTTGCAATTGCCCCTCGACGAGCAATCACAACAGTATTTTGTCATAAACACGTCATTGGGGTTGTTCCGTTTTCTGCGTTTGCCTTTTGATTGTGCGTCAGCTCCAGCTGTTTTTCAGCGTTTTTTGTCACAACTTCTGGCTAATGTGCCATCGTGTTGCAACTATTTAGACGATATTGTTGTGTCCGGTCGGACGCCTGCTGAACATTTCCGTAATTTGGAGTGTTTGTTTACAGTGTTGTCTCAGGCAGGCCTACGTTGCAATATCGATAAATGTTCATTTTTCCTTACGGAGATGGAGTATCTGGGACAGGTTATTAATGCTCAAGGCATTCATCCCTCCCAGTCACATTTAGCAGCTATTCGTGATTTGCCCGCCCCTCGCAATCTGCATGAATTGCAAGCAGTTCTTGGCAAACTGACATATTATATTAGGTTTATACCTAATGCATCACAGATTGCTGCACCGTTGCATCGTCTCCGCCGTAAGAATGTTCCATTTGTGTGGTCAGCTGACTGCCAATCAGCCTTTCAGCAGCTTAAAGAGGCTTTATTGAATGATCGTTGTCTGGTCCATTACGACCCAAACAAGCCTCTAGTGTTAGCTTGTGATGCCTCTTCTTTCGGCCTCGGTGCTGTGTTGTCTCACCGAGTCGGTAACACCGAACGTCCTATTGCGTTCGCATCTAAATTGCTCAACAAAGCTCAGTCTAATTATAGCCAATTGGACAAGGAAGCGTTGGCTATTGTGTTTGGTGTCACAAAATTCCATCACTACCTCTATGGTAGACCATTCTATTTAGTAACAGATCACAAGCCTCTGACGTCACTGTTTCATCCGTCTAAACCAGTTCCTCAGCGGACAGCTCAGAGACTACAACGTTGGGCTCTTTTGTTGTCACAATACCAGTATGAGATACTGTATCGCCCTACAGCTCAGCATGCAAACGCTGACGCGCTTTCTAGATTGCCGATTGCTGCGGATGATGTCTTCGATTCCTCTGAAGACTCTTGCCATCAGATTGACGTCGATGAGCATCAATCCCTCCGGGATTTTCCGATTGATTATCGTCAGGTGGCACGTGAGACAGCTACGGATCCTCATCTGAGTTTACTATTACGTTTTGTTCAACGTGGTTGGCTGTCCAAGGCAAAGGACATATCGGATCCTGTGGTTCGTCGCTATTATCCGCAACATCATCTGTTGTCTGTTTCACAAGGAGTTTTGCTGTTACGCACCGAGAATGACCAGCTTCGTGTAGTGGTTCCCCAAGTGCTCCAATCCAAGGTCCTCGACTTGTTGCATCAAGGTCATTGGGGAGTGGTCCGCACCAAGCAGCTTGCCCGCCGTCATTGTACATGGATCGGCATTGATAAGCAGATTACGCAGATGTCTACAGATTGTTCGACGTGTGCCGAACACCAAGCTGCTCCGCCTCAACGCTATTTTGAGTGGGCACGCCCTGCCGGTCCCTGGCAGCGAGTACATATTGATTTCGCTGGTCCATATTGGAATTCTCGTTGGCTCATCGTGATAGATGCATTTAGTAATTTTCCGTTTGTTGTGCCCATGCAGTCTACAACGTCTGCACAAACTATACAGGCGTTGACTTCAATTTTTTGTATTGAGGGTCTTCCAGAAGTTTTAGTGTCTGACAATGGTCCACAATTTACCTCTGCTGAATTTGAAAGTTTTTGTTCTGCCAATGGCATTCGCCATGTTCTTACTCCGCCGTTCCACCCTCAATCGAATGGTGCAGCGGAACGTTTTGTACGCACATTCAAGGATCATATGGACCGCCTTCGTGCTACGCACTCTCGTCAGCAGGCCCTCATCACGTTCCTGTCGTCGTACCGGACCACGCCACGCGACGGCCCTTCGCCTGCGGCGCTTCTCCACGGCCGTCGTCATCGCACCCTACTACGGTTGTTGCACCCCCCGGATCGACTCGCCGCTTCTGCGCATCGCACGCGTTTTCAGCACAACGACGCCGTTTTTTTCAGAGTTTATCACGGTCGCCGTCGTTGGGAACGAGGCACCGTGATAAGTGTCCAGGGTCGCGGTTTGTATACTGTTCAAGGTGCTACTGGGGTGCACAGGAGGCATCAGAACCAGTTGCGCCGCGCTGGCCGCCCGGATTCTGCCACTCGTTCTTTGTCCACAGATTTGGTCCGCGGCGGGTTCCAGCCGCGCCTTCCGACTTCGCTGCCGCCACCAGGGCAGCAGCAGCAGCCGTCGCCGCTACCACGCCGACAGCCCGTCCCGTTGATGCCTTCCGCGCAGCTTCATCCGGGAGCGCCCCAGGTGGTCGCTCCGGCGCCTGCGGTCCCTCTTCAGTCGCCACCGCCTTCGGAGCAGATGGACGTCGACCCCTCAGCCGGGCCACCATCCCAAGCGGTGGCTGTGCAGCCTGTCCTGCAGCCGCTTTCCTTGGGCACCCCCAAGGAGTATGACACCGCAGCGCCTTGTCCGGCGCCCACGCAGCAGCCGTCGACGCAGCAGCCGTCGACGCAGCGTCAGGAGATGCTGCCTCTCTTCGTGGGTCCCGACGCCCCGTAGCGTCCAGTACCAGAAGCTGCGCCCGTGGTCACAGGCGTGCACCCTGACCTCGGTTTTCAGTCGGTGTTTCCCGAGGCCCCGCGCAGCCAATGCTGGGGTGCGGACCGGGGACTGCCACCGACAACAGTCTCCGCCCCGGTCTCTTCTGCTATGCCTGCGGCCAGACCCCTCCCCCGCCGTCGACGCTCGCCACATCATTATTCAACGACGGTGCGGCGATTTGGGGGGGAGGAGTGTTATATCCTAGCCAGTAATGCCAACCGAGCCCGCTGCCAAAAGGTTGGCAGCATCAAAGTCCGGACGCCGTCCGCATAAGCAGCGCCAGCGATACAGGAAATCGCCACAAGTCTGCGAGCGCCACCGCTTGCTTCTGGCTTCTTAAGCGCTGGAGTCGCGAGCGCTAGGACAGTTCTGTATTCGCCGCTCAGTTGTATACTCGCCACCAATTTGTGTACTTGCTAGTCAGTTGTGTGTTCATCGCAGCAGAGTTGTTGTTTGTCGTCAGCCGACGCTGACCTAGCCGCTCCGACTCGAACTAGACCGGTTTCTGTAGACACGGAGTTCACTACTGTGTTTCTGTATCTTCGTTAATAAAGATAAGTACCGACTTTTATTTAATCAGAGTGTTTGGGTTTTCATCTTGCTGTTCACTGTTCCAGCGGACCGGTCGGCCCGCTATTAAAAGTGTGGCGGTGACTTCGTAAGCCGTTTCTACAGCGAAGTGTTTGTCGCTACGAACGCCGCCACAAAATACATCATGTGAATTCCATACATGAAAATATTAAGTTCACTATGGAAACTGAAAAAGATGGTTGTTTACCATTTTTAGACGTTCTGGTATGGGGCAAGAATGATGGCACACTTGGTCGTTCAGTGTATAGGAAACCGACCCATACAGATTTGTATCTGCAAGCTAACAGTTGCCACCATCCAGCACAAACAATGGGTGTCCTTAAAACTTTAATCCACTGTGCCCATACTATTTCTGACGATGACACTCTTCAAGCGGAACTGAAACACCTGCAAAAAGTATTCCTGATGAATGGCTTTTCAACTAAGCAAGTGAACAGAGCTATGCAGTCCTATAAACAACGCAACAAGGAAGAAGAAGAGGTCTTCAGGTCAACGGCTTATCTACCTTTTATTGGGAACATCTCGTCACAGATAGGTAGAATATTGAGGACGCATCAAGTTAGAGTCATTTTTCGCCCTCCTCCTAAAATATCATCACTGGTGGGATCCGTTAAGGATGACCTGGGCCTACGTAAATCAGGTGTCTACAAGATTCCGTGTGATTGCGGCAAGTCATATATAGGGCAGACAACAAGAATGGTGCAGGAACACCAGCGGCATACTCGCCTTCTCCAACCCACCAAGTCCGCAATCGCTGAACATTGCATTTCTACTGGCCACTCTATGAATTACAATGATACAAAAATTGTGGCTCAAACATCAAATTTCTGGAGTTCAACTATAAATGAATCCATAGAAATAAAATTGTCAGACAGCGAGACTCTTATCAATCGAGATAGCGGTTACCAGTTAAATTCCGCTTGGAATCCCATTGTAGAGAAACTTCGTAGTCAACATAGTTATCGGTATAAAGATGAAGATCGATCTGATATCGAAATGCCAAGTTTTCACCACGGAGGGCGCCAGGTGCAGCGCATGGAGTTGTGAACGCGCACGCTAAACAGTACATGTGCAGCACATGCGCAATGCAGCCCTCTTTGGGCTTAAATAGCAGAGCTCAGCGCGTATTCGCCAGTACTTCTACAGCTGTACTCACCTGAAGATGGCCAAAAGACTTTGTGCCGAAATATCGTGGCAAGATGTTACTGACTTACGGCAGTTCTCCCGTATTTTTATGGAACAATCAGTACGCCAGGAAAATTTCAAACATCACATTATGTATCTTACTTTTCCATCAATAAAAGAATTGTATTTATTGACTGTTACTGATGTATGCTGTTATCTCAATTTTGTTTCTTAATAAACACAAATAAAGATTTTACAGCCACAGCATGTTCTTATAGCTTGTTATACTTTTCAAGTGTTGGAAAGTACTTCTAGAGTCAAGGCTTCACTTGATAATGTAAATGGGCCCTAATTTGAAAGACAATCTTTCCACCTGAAAAGAAATGGTTGCTCATTTCAAAGTGGAGATTTGTTTTTAAGAATGATTGACATGGATAGTCAGGCAGCAGTTAAGAGTTGATGGTAAATTGAGTTCATGGTTCAGAGTAGTTTCAGGGGTAACATAAGGCTGCAACCTGTCTCCACGGTTGTTCATATTATTTATGGATCATATGTTGAAAACAATAGACTGGCTGGGTGAGATTAAGATACGTGAACACAAAATAAGCAGTCTTGCATATGCGGATGACTTAGTTGTGATGGCAGATTCGATTGAAAGTTTGCAAAGTAATATTTCAGAGCTAGATCAGAAATGTAAGGACTGTGGTATGAAGATTAGCATCTCCAAAACGAAAGTAATGTCAGTGGGAAAGAAATATAAACAGATTGAGTGCCAAATAGGAGGAACAAAGTTAGAACAGGTGGACGGTTTCAAGTACTTAGGATGCATATTCTCACAGGATGGCAACATAGTGAAAGAACTGGAAGCGAGGTGTAGCAAAGCTAATGCAGTGAGCGCTCAGCTACGATCTTTTCTCTTCTGCAAGAAGGAAGTCAGTACCAAGACTAAGTTAACTGTGCACCGTTCAATCTTTCGACCAACTTTGTTGTATGGGAGCGAAAGCTGGGTGGATTCAGGTTACCTTATCAACAAGGTTGAGGTTACGGATATGAAAGTAGCTAGCATGATTGCAGGTACTAGTAGATGAGAACAATGGCAGGAGGGTGTCCACAATGAGGAAATCAAAGAAAAACTGGGAATGAACTCTATAGATGTAGCAGTCAGGGCGAACAGGCTTAGATGGTGGGGTCATGTTACACGCATGGGAGAAGCAAGGTTACCCAAGAGACTCATGGATTCAGCAGTAGAGGGTAGGAGGAGTCGGGGCAGACCGAGGAGAAGGTACCTGGATTCGGTTAAGAATGATTTTGAAGTAATAGGTTTAACATCAGAAGAGGCACCAATGTTAGCACTGAATAGGGGATCATGGAGGAACTGTATAAGGGGGGCTATGCTCCAGACTGAACGCTGAAAGGCATAATCAGTCTTAAATGATGGTGATGATGATGATTGACAATTGCCACTTACTGCACCAATTGTCAATCCTCTCCAGCTCTTCCTGCATTTCACTACAGTATTCTGGCATTGCTTCTTCTTTCTTCTTCCTGGCTCTGCAGCTCATGATGAGCCTTGGCCTCTTCTACAATTTCCTTCCATTTCTCTCAGTCCTTTGCCAATACTCACCAATTTCTATATACCACCTTCCTAAGATATTCGATTACTCCATCTTCACATCTGGCTCTTGGTTGACCATGTCCTCTCTACCCTCCTGGCTTTCCTTGTAATATTCTTTTTGGTACTTCTGTATCATTCATGCGAACCACATGTCCCACCCACCTCAGTCTGGATGATTTCACTATCCTTCTGGTGTGTTGGTCTTTGCATATGATATACAGCTCATGGTTGTATCTCCTCCTCCATCTTCCTCTTTTACAGAATAGGCCGATAATTCATCTAAGTACCTTTCTTTTAAATGCATCCTGTGTTTCAATATCTTTAGTTTTTAATGTCCTGGCTTCAGAAGCATATGTAAGCACTGGTCGTGTAAGTGATTTATAGACAGTTAATTTAGTGGTACGAGTCAGGAGCCTTGAAGATAGAAGTTTTGTTAGGACAAAATAGGCTCTATAGGCCAGTATTAATCTCTGCTTAATTTCGTAGGCGGTATCTTTTAGATGCGTAACTGTCGAGCCCAGGTACTTGAAATGTTCAACTCTCTCAAACGTATAATTGCCCATTGTTATTGCATTTGGCATATTTTCTCTATGTGCTTTTCCAGCTGCCATATATTTTGTTTTTTGTTCATTAATAATTAACCCCATCTTCCTACTAGCCTGTTCAAGAGCTGTAAATGGCTCTTCTATTGCTTTTTGGGTTCTTGCTATTATATCTACGTCATCCGCGTAGGCCAATATCTGCACTGATTTATAGAAGATCGTTCCCCTATTCAGATGGTCTGCGTTTCTCATCACCTTCTCCAGGGTAGCATTAAAGAGAAGACATGCCAATGCATCCCCTTGTCACACTCCGTTTTTAATACTCAATGTATTGGACATCATTCCTCCTATTCTTACACTACCTTGTGTTTCACTCATTGTCATTCTCACCAACCTTACCAACTTTCTCGAGATTCCCAGTTCATCTAGAGCTTGATATAACTGCTCTCTATTTATGCTATCATAAGCTGCTTTGAAATATATAAAGAGGTGATGCATGCCAACCCCATATTCATTTGTTTTTCCAAGATTTGTCTTAAGGTGAATATTTGATCTATACTTGACTTCCCGGGAAGGAATCCACATTGGTACCGCCCCGTCTCCCTCTGTATGATTGGGAGTATTCTGTCAAATAGTATTTTTGACAATATTTTGTATCCCAAATTAAGTAGTGTGATCCCTCTGTAATTGTCACACTCCATCTTATCTCCTTTCTTATATATGGGACATATGATACCCTCTTTCCATTGTTGGGGCATTTTCTCCTCTTCCCATATTCTGGTGACCATTTCCAGAAGGCTTCGTTCCAGTTCTCTGCCTCCTTGCTTAAACAGCTCTGTTGGAATACCATCTGTCCCTGCCGCCTTGTTATTTTTCAATTTCTTCATGGCAGTTTTCACTTCTATATTTGGTGGAGTAGTGTTGTTGTCTGGGTTCTCTTCCCCATTCATTTCTGTTGGATTTCCTCGTATAGTTATTCTAGGATTGAGGAGACTATCAAAATACCTGTGCCATCTTTCGAATATTCCCTTCTCTTCAATTATTATATTTCCTGTCTCATCTTTTATTAAGCTTGTTTTACTACCAAAGGCTTACATGCCGCATTCACCTCTCTATAGAATTTTCTTATTTCATTTTTGCTTCTCGTGCGCTCCATTTCTTTGATACTTGCTTTCACCCATTCCCTCTTTTTTCTTCGGTGGGTCCTCTTTTCAATCCTCCGTTTTTCTTTGTATTCTTCTACTACCCTCCTCGTACAGTGTGATTGCAGTATCCTTCTATATGTTTTGTTCTTTTCTTCAGTTACTATTTTGCATTCAGTATCAAACCATGATGGTCTTACTTCTCTTGTCCCAATTCCAAGTATCTCTCTTGCCGATGTTTCCACCGTCTTTTTTATCGCTTCCCACTGATCTTCGATATTGTTATATTCTCCAGTGTCTTCCAGAATCTGAGTTATCTTCTCCTGATACTCTAACTTCCACTGATTCTAAAGTTGTTATATCATATTTCTGTGCCCTGGGTGGGACTCCTTTCGCTGTGTTAGATATCCTTGCCCTCACCTGTGCCCATACCAGATCGACCATGTGTTGATAGATTTGAGACACAAATTGGACCTATTGGACATGACGAGTCTCAGTGGCCCAAACATGGATACAGATCATTTTCTGGCATTGCAACCTCCCAATAGACAACAGCATCATCAATGATCAGTCTCATGCAGCTTCCATTGTTCCAGTTATGAGATACTTCATAATTTATACATAATTTACATATTTCATTGCAAAGAATTGAAAATTTGCCATTCCTGCAGTAAGAGCAAATGTGCTGAATCAAGTACCATATACCAACTGATCAAAATCCTGAGAAGTCAGTTACATGGTCTCGGTTTTTCGAAAATTACATCAAGAAGGTATGTGTCACAACTGTGTTCCCACTGCAAAAGAAACTCATAAGTTAGAGCATTTTGTATTGACACAAAAATCTGTCCATATTATACAGTTGGAAAAGAACTTTATTATGCCAATGTTGAACAGCATTTCAAATCATCTACTATGGAAGTAAAAATGGAAAACAGAAATAAAAATAGCTATACTAAAGAATGCAGCAGACTTTAGTTTATTGGAAGGATACTGCAAGAGTGCAGTCACTCTACAAAGGAGACTTAACAAAACACATGTGTACCTCATCTTAGAATATTGGGACGACTTGTACCATATGTGACTAATGAGGCTAATTGAATATGTACAAATAATAGCTGCAACAATGATCACAGGTATGTTTGACTCACAGGAGAGCATCATGAAAATGCTGAGAAACTTGAATTGGTGGACACCTTAAGATAGATGCCAATTATCCTCCAAAAGCCTACTTACGAAGTTTCAAGATCCAGTATTGTGTGAAGAATCATGAAAGATACTTCAGCCACTTACATTTAACTCCTGTAGTGACCACAAAGACAAAATTCGACTAGGCTAATTACAGTTCATAATGAGGCATTTGAGCACCGTTAAGTGACTGGAACGTGAACAGACCTCAACATGTGGTACAGTACTAAGTACTTTCTGCTATCCACTTCACAATGGTTTGAAGTGTATGAATGTATGTAGGTGTAGAATAACCACCAAAACTTGTAGCTAAATTGTGGGGGTTTACATCTGGATGAAAACAGACTGGAAGGCATATATCCTACATTTCACAAATAAGCTGAACTCAAGAGTGCTTTCTTTTTTCCTTCTTCTCCAATGTGTACGGATAGAATGTGCCAGAGCTGCATATTTCTTTGTACTTCACCAGCTGGGACACAGTAAAACAAATCTGAAAGCACTTATCAAAATGGGCTGTAATAATAATTAGAAAATGGACCAAATTAATTCTCCTCGAATAATTATTTGCTCAACTAAACACACTTCTTTTGTCTTTTTCTGTATTCGAAAAGATGTAATCAGCAAAATAAATAAATGATTGTAAGTTGAGAATTAATTCCAATTTCCACGACATGAACAAGCACCACATAATAATAGTAAATAATCATGCAATATTTTTTTCCTGCTCATATCTACATCTATACTCCGCAAATCACTGTGGACTACATGGCAGACGGTACTTCACTTTGTACCAGCTAGTGGGTTTGCCATTATTACACGTATCCATCGCGGAACGTACGACTGCTTGAACGGCTCTGTAGTTAGTAGGGAGGGTAGGGTAGAATGCTAGGACAGTGGTCTAGTCTGTATATTAGATGAGGTTGAAAAGAGATGATTTAGTCACATCAGCCGTCTATAGAATCCATTTAAGCTGCGGGACAGTGGATCCTTGAAAATAGCCTGCATTGGGTGGGCTTTCACATTGTTGAGGGTTACACATGGAGGATATTAGATAAAAATGATATAATGATGTAGATGGACGTAACTGAGAGTCAGGTTATCCGCACTTCTTGCAATGTCAACTTTGTATAAGAAGTGAGAGTCATGTTTCGTCAACGATACACTTTTCGTAGAGTTCCAGAAACAGCGAGTTTGATATTTCGTAAGTCATTCTTCGTTTCGTAATTCGATATCTATTAAATTTTGCTGCGTTAACAGTTATCTAGTTACCAAATAAGCAAATCTGGAATGTGATATCTTACTATACAATTACGGACGAAATCAACTCACAAGAGTTTCAACCAGCCGCCAAATTCTAGCAACATATTTACAAACACGTAGTGTTGAAACATAGGACGATCATGACACGTAGTGTCATTCAAAACCGCTGAGTGCTCTGTAGTCGATTTTGAGTTGTGGATGATGTGAGATCAGCTGTAGTTGAAAATAGTAGACGACACTAAATTTTTTTGAGATGCGGTCGCTTGGAATAACACTTATTAGCCTCGGATTAACAAGTATAGTAATTGGAAATGCATATTACCAAAAGAAACAGTTTTATCCGTCTATTGTGTACATTACAAAATCAAATCCGAGTATGGCGGTAGGTGCCAAGTCATTATAATAATATTTATATCGTCAACATTATTGTTTCTCTAATAGTTAAGAACTTAGAAAGCACTGAAAACGATATTTCATGTTTGCAGTTAGGCGTACACCATCATGGTTAACGATGATGCCTCTAAAATTTTCTTATGTGCGGTGTTTGTGTGACGCGATGTTTGTTTACAAGTTCGCAGACGTAATTTATACATGTTGTGAAAGGTAATGTGGTTTTTCAACCTGAGCGCCCCGAATACGTGAGCATTGCGCAAAGCTAGAGTTGCGTTTTGAGGATTGTTGTCGTTCAGCAACAAGTATGTCCAACAACAGTTAACGTTATATTACATCAACATTTGTCTGTCATAGTACGGAGTACCTCAAATACCAGTAACGTGTATCACATAAAGTATTAACTGCTTAATAATTTTAAAGAAATAATATAACTGTTCACAGGTTGAACACACACATGCTTACAAGGAGAAAATAGCAGTATTTCTGGACGGAGGCGATATGAAATGCAAGGGCCAAGGATAAGAATATGCAGATCAGCTGTTTATCACCATTGACAGTATAAAACAGCATCAGCAAAAATTTAATTTGACACATTCTCGCCAGTAAATGCTCCTCATAGAAGTTCCAGTTCACACAAATCTTGTCAAACTTTCAGGAATTTAATTGCGTACTCCAATTACAGCTTGCATATCGTGGATGTAGAAGAAAGCTCATCTAGTATTTTCGATCAGACAATAAGCCTCATAACTGATGAGAATGAATTTGTAATAAATACAAGAAAATGGAATGTCAGAAAATGTATTATGATTAATAGAACAGTGCTTTGAAATAATGACAACTGAACATATAGGCCTACTCTAATTTATTTACAAACTAACATTACATTACTGTAGAACCAGCAATCTGCCCAGGTGGTGCTGTGGAAAAGTGTGTACGTGGAGAGGAACGAAACCCATTCATACCACTGAATATTTGTCTGCCTTTATAGTAGTGTACACCTGTCAGTGATATGGATAGTCTCCAGGAATGACAAGTGGTTCAGATTCCACATCAAACTGTAGATCCCCTATCCACAGTAGTATTTCTTGTGATGCTTAAGAAGACACAAGTCGACCATGTCCCAACCATTTGAAAGACAGGTCACTCGTCATACACAAAAAAATTAAATTATACGTTACAGGTTCTATAGGTGAGTTAATTTTGTGTTGAGCAAGT
Organism: Schistocerca cancellata; assembly: GCF_023864275.1. Taxonomy (NCBI): domain Eukaryota; kingdom Metazoa; phylum Arthropoda; class Insecta; order Orthoptera; family Acrididae; genus Schistocerca; species Schistocerca cancellata. The sequence continues at coordinate 580,317,559 of NC_064630.1, read as the reverse complement.
CTTTCAATGTCGTTGATTTGAAAACAACAATTTAGTAGTGATCTGTTTACAAAACACCATGTAATAAAAAAAAAAAGATAATACTATAAATTACATTAATATGAGGCAACAGTGAAGGCATTAACATTGCATTTATAAAAGTAATGTCCAAGGAATCCTATGTGTGATTATCATTTGCGTGTTCTGTGATGTATGTCAGTATGTTCCACATCCTGGAGGACCTCCTCACTACGGATCAATTGGAATGAAAGCCAAAGAGCAGTCATGCAATGAAAACAGCTTCTCTGAGTCCTATGAGCATTATTTGATGACTCAGCTGCCTTCTCTCCATAGATTTTATAAGTTGTTTAGTCGTTTTGGCATCTAGTGTAGCTTGAGTATTAAAGACCTCATTTAATTCAAGACAGATTCACAAGTTATGAACAGGCTCATGTTGCGAATCTTCCAGCAGCTAAACTGTCAGTATATTTCAGTGAATATTGGTAGGTGCCATAGAAGTATGTTGCATCTACGGAGAGCTCTTTTAGTTTAGTGACTAGAGGACTACAAAATTTTGTTTCATTGTCAGTTTGCTATGAGGTATTTAGGTAGTTGCAGTAAATTTGCCCATATGTGCACTCTTTCACCTGGACAGACAACAGTCCCTTGAGGATGGTCAGAAATCCTGAAATTCAGGTCAGATTATGAAAAAAAAAAAATTAAAGTTACACGACATGTATCAACTTGTTACCAGTAGGTCACTAGCTTTTATTGAGGAGCAAACTGTGCTTTAGCATTAGAATTCACCCTCTGCCGTAACTGCTGTCATCATAATAAATAAAAATAAGGGTGATGAAATGTTAAAATTGCTGCTTTGCAAAATTGTGGTGATAATTTAGAACATTATGACATAACAGATTGTGTGCAATGTGCCAGTGGTGCTGCACACAGATGCCAAACTTCAATGCTAAACTGTTGGAAAACATGTATGATGGAACTGATATGACTCTAGAAGCCTATGTCAGATTCTCTGGTCATAACTCAGTTTCAGCATGTGAGTTCTTTGTTCCCTGAAGTCAAAGGGAACGAAGGCCAAGGTCTCAGTACAATACAGCAGATAGCTGTCGCAACAAGCTTAGGGGTTTATACAATGATTTGCCCCTGTTATGTCATTCATGCAGTAATCATGAAGTCTTTTCCTGAAGTTTCTTTCCAATACAGGTCCAAATTAGTGTTAGTACCAAATTATTCTCAGATACAAACATACTTTGCAGGGCTCACTGTGGTAATCTGGCAGGCTCCTCCATAAATCTCTAATTATTATCAGTCCTATCACTTTGTCTACAATTCTTTTACCTATCAGTGAGTTGCAGTTTCAGTAAAAGGAAATGGATACAGACTAACATCAGCATTAAAAGAGCTGAAAATGAGTAACAGACAGACACAATGAAAAGACTACTATAATAAGTTTTCATCCAAAAGACCTTTTTCTGAAGTAGGAAACATTCACACAAATCGCACACACACATGACCACTGTGTCTGGCTGCTCTGGCCGATCTGCAGACAACTGCCGTTAGTCTTTCAAGTTGAGCTCTGTATTATTGGCTTTCATGATTTTTCACTAGGTGTGTAGTACAATCTTCTTTATGATTACTGTATTGATTTTTTTGCTATGTTGTGATTTGCATTACCTCACTATTTATATGATTCTGTAGTTCTTTGTGTTATACTTTAGTTCGTCCCCACCCACTACCTTTATTTTCCCACCACAATATTGTTAGCTTCAGTATTATAAATAATTTGTATTATTTTGTACTAGATAGTTATATTATCTGTCATGCCATAAAAATGTGTAAGGTTATTGGTTGCCATCTTGAAATGATGTTTGTGTTGCTTCTTGGGGCTTGGTACAAGATTAGTGGTCAAAGCCTAAAGACACCCTGGTTTATTGTCATCACCAGCTATCTTTGGTATTGGGATTGTTACATTCTTCTGTGAAGAAGCGTATTAATATTTCTCAACCATCCTGCATACCACTTTACAGTTTTGTTATGGTTTGTTATGGCAAAGATCTTAAAACCATGTCTAACTCACATATCTTACTTTGACTTGGGTGTTTCAGCATCCTGATAGTAGGTTTTTTCTGTTTTTCTGCAAGCAGCAGTTATCTTTTTTGATAGCTGTACATGTTTTAACAGATTTGCATTTCTGTTTTATCGATTCCTGCATTGCCACTGCACTTATCCTGCCCTTTCTTTTAGGTGTGTCTGTTTCATTTTGCCTGTTTCATTTAGGCCTCATCATAGCCGTTTAAAACATGATTTATAAATCTGTTTCTTATCTTTGTGTAAAATATTTGAAAGCTTGTGCTGGCTGCAGGTCTTTTCTGCATAAACGTTCATTTATGATTATTGAACCAAGTGTTTTCAATGATTAAATCGTGCTCTGTGCAAAATTCTACCAGCTGGCTTCCCCTTTTGTTTCTTTCTCGCAGTCTGTGTTGTTCTACTATTTTCACTGCAATCAAAATCACCTCCCTATCAAAATTAAATTTTAATCTCTTGATGTGCTGAACAATTTCTTTGACCTTGTGGGACAAGTTACACAAGTGAAAGATCTAAAATTTCACACTCCAATGCATGTAATGCCTGATTTGTTTGTTTATTTTTATTTTTTTCTGATGGTAATATCCTCCCAACTTGCAAATCTGAATAAGGAACTATTTTACCCATGTAATACTTTATCCAGGAGGATCACATCAATGTTACACCACACTGTAGATGTAAAAGTTCTCTGGAAATATGGAGGGGTTTCAGAAAGTAAGTTACACATGTTGACTCATGCTAAGACTATTGCACAACAGGAATGGTGCATTGTCAGAATAGAGTACATGTTCTTGGTTTTCTGCAGACACAGTATTGCTGTGGTACAGATAACAAGTGCATCACAGTGTGCAGTTGAAATGGCACACCATCTGGAAATGAACTCCGAAGCTGAAGTATATGGGACAGTAAAATTCTTATAGGTAAAATGTCTAAATTGCAGACAGATACTTTGTGAAAATCTGGAAGAATATAAACAAAATGCAAGGTCATATCTAGGCATAGTGAAATGGTGCCAACGATTTGGCCAAGGCCACACAGACTTGGGTGATACTGGTTGGGAAGTCATTCCCACATACAGATTATGCAATATATTCCTGACAATGAAACTGGGACGCGTTTTCAATGTCTGGAATATATCGAATACCCTATATATGTGGAGAAGTCCGTGGCAATTACTGAACAATCCATCAATGGCAGGATATCATACATAAAGTGTCTTGCAGGTTGAGAGAAGTAGAGAAATTAGCTGTGGCAGAGCTCATGCTTTGTTTTACTGGCCACATAATAAAATTCATCAATAAAGAGTTTCCTCAGTGGAGAAGAGCTTCTGTGCCCATTTGTTCAGGGAAGCCATACAAATCCAGCAACATGGGAGTAAATTCAACAACAAAGAGGAAAGCTTCAAGCTCAATGGATCATGGATTCTCATGGTACATTGAATGACTGTTGCAGTTAGGAAGAGAAGAGTTACAGTAGTAATCACCAGGGAATAGCCCAGGTATATATAATCTCCAGCTGCTGACTCACCCCCAGTCAATCACTAGCAGTGGAGGGTGAAGCTTTGGCAATGCCACCCACTCATTCCGGTGAAACATCAGAAAAATCATCAAACAGATGTTGACCAATCCGGTGAAACATCAGAAAAATCATCAAACAGATGTTGACCAAAGAACCTAAGACAGAAGCCAAAGAGTCAACATGTCAACAAGTGATCACTGTGAAACGTGACTGCAATCAGTACACTTAGCAGTAGTTTGAACCTCTTCTGTTTGGTGGGTTGCCACTCTCAGTGGCCCTTTAAGTATTCTATCATCTGTGCTGACAGCAGATCATCCAAATAATAAGATTCTGTGCGTTATCCAGCTGATAACTACTGTCCCAGCTAATAATGTTTTCTGCTATGCGCACCTCCATGGGCTCTTTAATAATAGAATACCAAAATGAAAGTAGTGACAATCACACTTGTTGTGTTATCATATTCTGATGAATGTCCAGTGCTCAGTAGTAGCAGACTTCGTGGGTCACAGAAGTGGGTGCATCATTGGTGTCCTGTAAGTCGTTCTGTCACTGTGTGTGTAATTTAACACATATTAGCAATACCGCACTGGCAGGGTATTTAATAAACTCTAGCCTTCTGCAATAATAAATAATCTTATATCAATCCAAGTGGTGAAGGATTCTGTCCTAGATGGTGGATGGGTACCCATTTTAATTTGAAATTTCTAGGTTATCTTGCTTACCTTAAAAAAGGTGTTATCAGCATACTAAAGAAAAGCTGCATATTGTACTCTCCTTATTAGATTGTTAGTTTTTTACTTTAAGTGATAGTGCCATGTTAATCTTGTATGTGAAGTATCCATTTTCCCTGTACATTGCTCTTAGGTGGGCAAGTTTCTTAGGCAAACTTTCAGATTCGGAAACTGTGTGTGCTCTTTGTACAAGTGTCTTAAGTACACCCATGATTTGCTTCAGAGGATGACAACTCAAAGGTTGTTAATACAAATGCAAGTGAATGAGCTTGTGATGAACTGAATGACACAGGAAGCCACTATTTTTCCGTCTTACCAAAACGTCCAAGAAAGCAAACAACCATCTTTCCTGTTTCCATGGTAAACTGGGTGTTCGTGTGAAGTTGAGATACTGTCCAAAAAAACTCATTATTTTTTACTATCTTTGGACTTACTGTGAATGTGACATCAACATACCTCCAAGAAATGGTTGCTTTAAGGTTTATTGATTTCAGGGCTGTCGTCTCAAAAACCTCCATGGCATGTTAGCCACCAAGGGAGAAGAGCACTTCCCATGGTGACCCCCATCAGCATGTTAAAAAAATTCTTGTTAAGCGTAAATTAGGTTGAGGAAAGAGCATACCCTTATGTTTACAAGCAGCTGCAGTCTTAATAAATGCATAATTCAAAAGAAGTCAGCTCTCATTTTCTCATAAGAAAAACTAATGAACGATGGGATTGTATTGACCTTTCAATGCAACTGCCCTCTTCTTTCTTTCAATCCATATTTCAGTGCAATGGCTTATCTTCATCTGATGCAGGCTATTGAGAATGCTGTCCTGCCATCAAAGTCTACTTCACAGAACGAAATATTGCATTTAATCTTTTTAAGTAGGTCATTATTTGCTATCTGTCCATCAGAAAACATCCCTATTTCGCATCTATATCTTAGTGAAAAATTGTCACTGAACAGTTTCTGAGGCTCAGTTTAATTTATCGTATGATGCATTCAGAGAAAGACACTCTATGAAATTTTTGTTCTGCAAGATGAGCTGGCAACTGAAGCATTTGAAATGTAATGTTACAAAAAATAATGAAGATTAGATAGGCATATCAGATAACTAATGAGGAGATATTTTATTTCTTTGATCTCATAATAAAGAGGTACTGAATCATTATTTGGGGAGAAAAGTGCTTGATTAAAGCAAGGTACAGGTTAATAGGACACATCTTGAGGCATCAAGGAGTTATTAATTTGGCAGTAGAGGAGAATATGGGGAGCACAGACTGTAGAGGAAGGCCAATGTTGGATCAAGATTGTATGTGCCAGAGGTCATACAGCGTGACAGTGTTATCAGGGTCTTCAAGAGGCGTGCAGGGAATCGGCATTGCCGTTACAGAACAGTGGCATGTTGGGTAAAAGCCTTCAACAAAGGTTGGCAGACTTTGGCAGACATGCATCGGGCAGGTCGTCCTAACGTCTCAGAAGAAGTAGTGCATGCTGTTGTCGCATTAGTGGACAGTGATTGACGCCATACAACTCGTGAGCTCTCCCACAAAACTGGATTAGCGCATACAACTGTGCTTCGCCTCCTGAAGGAACGCCTGGGCATGCTAAAAATTTGCTTCACGGTGGGTTCTGCATGACTTGATGGAAATGCAGAAATGGAGGTGTTACAACACTGCCCAGACGCACTTGGAGCACAATGAGTGTGAAGGAGAAGCATTTGTATGCCGTTTTATAACACGGATGAGACATGGGCCACATTGTACGAGCCAAAACTGAAATGCCTATCCAATGAATGGCATCAGTATGGGTCGCCGTGAAAGTCGAAAGTGTCAGAGCCCCAATATGGTGAAAGTTATGGTGATTCTCGTGTATGACTGTGATGGTGTTATCCTAATGCATTACATTCCTCCACGGCATACCGTCAATGCACAGTATTACTGTTTGTTTTTTGAGCATCACCTGTGACCAGCTTTGCAAAAGAAGTGGCGACACTTTCTGCACAACCCACCCATCATTTTGCACGACAATGTGTGGGCGCATACAGCACAAGGTGTGGCTGCTCTGTTCGGATGATGGGACTGGGAAGTACTGTATCATCCACCATACTCCCCAGAGCTTTCGCTTGAGAGAGAGAGAGAGAGAGAGAGAGAGAGAGAGAGAGAGAGAGTACAACTAATGTTGGAGGCTTTAAGAATGGGGAATTGAGATTCATGACCATCTTGTGAGAAAATTATATTGCATCTCATTTGTGGCCTTGAAATTTAGTTAATTTCTTCCGCAAGCTATCAAAAAAAGTAATTTTTATATTCCAAAGCATTCATCAGAAGCTATAATATTATAATTCATACTGCAGAAGAAACATGAGTGCTTGTCACTGAAGACTGTAATGCATGGAGAAGTCTGGAGGTGATCATTTTCTAACTGAGGATGTCAAATGACATTGAAATCTGCATCAAATCCCAAGGTTCCAGATTCCTTGTATTAGATTAATTCTCTCTGTATTAGTTTGTTTTCCTTTCTGTGCAGTTACTTCCACATGAACTGTTGAATAGCATTTTGTACAAAGTTACTGCTGATAACTAACAAATTTAGATAAGATCAGTCCACTTTTAAAAAGTGATGGTATGAAATGAGCCCATGATGATGAAAAATATCATTTATTTTTTGATAACATTTTTTTCATAACATTTGTCATCACTCAATAATTTTGTGAGTTGTGAGATTTTTTAAAAGATCTACCTCAGTTCATGGTATCCATAAAATCCCCTCCCCCCTCCCCTTTCCCAAATATAAATAAATTTCTACATTTTATTTCTAATGTGTATCACCTGCTGTATAATGAGACAGGGTACTATTTACTTAGAGGGGATACTAGCTTACATAGTTTTCAATCATTTTCTTATTTGCAGGTGATTTATGTTCAGGCATTTATTCTTGTTATACTTGCTGGAAAATTGATGCGGAAAGTGTTCTTTGGTCAGTTACGAGCTGCTGAATTCGAGGTAAGTGTATCTGCTGTTAACATTGAAACCAATAAAAACCATTCTCCTTACTTTTGATGGTGAGGGATGTTATTAACACTGCCAGTCACGGAAACTGGATGTCTGTTTTGCAGTAATTTAAACTTTTCTTGGCTCTTGTCCCACCTTTTGAACTGAAGAGTAAACATGTTTTACAATTTGTAAAGAAAAATTTTTTCATGTGTTTACAGACTTTATGGAAATAATACTTGAGCCATGTCCCACAATGCCAGTTTAACACTTGTACCATCACATACTGTATGTGCTGAAAGATTGACATCTCGTGTGACACTCAGCACCACAAATAACTTGTTGTGTGGACTGTACATGTAAGAGCAGTTGTTTCCTAAAAAGTTGGATAAATATGCTGTACAATATCATCAGCTCAGGCAGATGCTTAATTGAAGTCTGTGTTTTTCATTCAGATGGCTTCATCAAAGTTTACAGTGCAGTCATGTTTTACTCAGTAACCACATACAGAGAAAATAACTAGATTATTTAGTTTCTAGGGATTCTTCAGTTTAATGGAATTAATTGTTTTAACCAAGTGTGTAAACTTGTTGTTGTTTTCAGTCTGAAGACTGGTGTAATGTTCTCTTCAGGTCTATTCAGTACTTTGCCATTGGTTACATGATCTACGCATCAAGGCCTATTCTTCAGCAGTCTTCTGTAGCACCACATTTCAAATGCTTCTATTCTTCTTTTGTGTGAAATGGTTTCACTTCCATGCAAGGCTGCACTTTAGACAAATACCTTCAGAAAATACTTCCTAATACTTAAGTCTACATTCACTGTTAAAAAATTTCTCTTCTTCAGAAATGCTTTCCTTGCTATTGAATGTAACAACAAGTTTACTGTTCCCAGGCACTGTTTATTTCTATACACAACACATTTTGAAGGGTTAAACCTCCATCACCAAGTAGATTTATATGCCAAAATGAAATTTTCACTTTGCAGCGTAGTATACACTGATATGAAACTACCTGGCAGATCAAAACTGTGTGCCACACCAAGACTGAAACTCGAGACCTTTGCCTTTTTTCGGGTAAGTGCTCTAGTGCCTCATTTCCTGTGGGGGAAGCTGTAGAGCTGCCTGAGGGATGATGCAGGGATGTGATGGGGCATGTAGAAGTCCTATTCTAGGTGAAGTTGTGGGGTTTGAGGGATGGGAAGGGGAGCCGAAAAGGAGAGAAACAGAGGAGGAGGAAAGGGGAGTGGAAAAGGAGAGAGTAGTGGTCGTGTTGATGTAGTAAAAGGCAATGTAGTGCTGTAGTGGGAGGAGGGAAGGGGGTAATTACCGGGAGAGTTTCCACCTTCACAGCTGAGGAAAGCTGGTATTTGTAGCAAGGATCCAGATGGTGCAGGCTGTGAAGCAGTCATTGAAGTGAAGCACACTGTGTTGGGCACATGTTCAGCAACTGTGTGGTCCAACTGTCTCTTGGCCACTGTTTGTCCGGCCACAGCTTCTTAATTGTCATGCCCAGATAGAAAGCAACAGAGTGGTTGCAGCTAAGTTAATAGACCATATCCTTCCACAACCACCTGCTCCAGAAAAGGTGTCAACATGGCAAAGACATTCAATTTTTAGTTCTGGACCTCCATTTCTTTATGGCAGATTTTATAGACCTTTCTCCACATCCCTGTTTTTAGTTGTCTTCTCTTCTGTCAGTTGGGATTGGCATGTAGTTGTTTTTAATTCCACTCTTTGTCATTGTGTTGTACAGATCTGACATGGGCACGTAATTGTTTTCGCACCCCAAAACAAAACAAAACCTGTAACGTACCTTGTTATGTATAAAACACCAACCATTTCCTCCACCAACTCTCCACAGTTCCTCTTCTTTACTTCATGGTGCCCTGCTCATTCCTGTTAGGCCGTTTAGAGGAATTCTTCCAAACTACCCAGAATCCCAAAACAATTACCTGGTTCATATTTGTTAATGACACCTTTGTGATCTGGACCAAGGATGAGAACACCGTACCCACATTCATCCAGAACTTCAACACCTTCTCCCCCTTTCACTTCTCATGATCCTCCTCAACCCAACAAGAAACCTTTCTCAATATTGACCTCCACCACAAGGCTGATTCCATCAGCACCTCTATCCATATCAAACATACCACGGCAATATCTGCATTTTGACAGCTTCCATCCATTCCATACCAATAAGTCCCTCCTGCTCTTGCTTGTTGCATCTTAGTGAAGATAGTCCCTGTCCAAATATACCAAGGATCTCACTGAGACTTTCTCAGACTGAAATTACCCTCTTAACTTTGTATAAAACAGATCTCCGTTGCCTTGCCTCTCCAGTCACGTACCATCTCCCAAATACCCACAATCCTGCCCTAAAGGAGCATTCCCCTCAGGATAACTCCCATCTGCACAGTTCAGAAAAGCTGGTGGTGGAGGGGAGCACCAGATGACCCGGATTGTGTAGCAGCCATTGAAATCGAGTGTATTATGTTCAGCTGCATTTTGTGTCGCAGGATGGTCTACTTTGCTCTTGACCACAGTTCGGCAGTGGCCATTCATCCTGGTGGACAGCTTGTTGGCTCTCATTCCAATATAAAAAGCCGTGCAATGATTCCAGAAGAGCTGGTATGTGACATGGTTGCTTTCACAGGTGACTCAATCTCTGATGGAGTAGGATTAGCCTGTGACAGGACCGGAATAGGAAGTGCTGGGTGGATGGAGGCCTTATATGTGGTGTGCAGACAGAGCTCACAATTTCTTCGCAGAGTTGGTTGGGGTCCTTTGGTTTGGAACCGGGTGGAGAGTCCCAACCAAAGGATTCGTTGATTCTGTGGCAGTCTTGGCTGCAGATTTGCATTGTCAGTTGGGGATTTGTAGGACTTCCCTTGATAGGTCAGCGGTGCAGTACACAAAGGAGGCAGCTACTTGGGTAGCGGAGTGCTTGTGGAATGCACACAAGGGTTTTTTAGGCTAGGGAGTAGTTTGAGGCACTGTGATGAACACTCGCCAGTCAGTATGCAACAAAGGAAATCAGACTATGTTCAGAGTAAAACACTTCAACTGTAATAATTTTATCAGTAAACTATCAAAGTATTCATAACAAAGTTACCAAATTCACTGGCCTCCTGGAAAGTTCTCGCGCTCAAATTATTCACAGGACCGAGAGCTGGCTGAAAGCCAAAGTGGAAAACTCTGAGATATTTAATGAGTCATGATATGTATATTGGAAAGACATTATAGGCCGTAGGGGGAGGAATGTTCATTGCAGTTCAGAAAAATATTCTCCCTATTGAGGTTGAAATTGAGTGTGACAGTGATGTTATCTGGTTGTGTGTAACAGGTCTAGGTGACCAAGTTAATTTTTGGACGTTTTTACTGGCCACCCGAGTCTATGACATTCTAGAGTCATTCAAAGAATGTCTATGGTTAGTAGCATGTAAGTACCCAGATCATGTATTACTAGTTGCAGTAAATAAATAAATAAATAATAACTTTAACTTACCGAATATAGGCTGGGATGTCTATGGATTCATTGTAGGTGGTACAGACAGACAATTATGCATAGTACTTTTGAACATGACACCTGAAAATTGTCTGGAACAGCCAGTTTGGCAGTCTACACACAATGGAATTTTGTTAGACCTCGTAATTACAGATATACCGGACCTTATCGACAGTGTCAGTATAGAAACTGGAATTAGCGATCATGATCTCATTACAGCAATTATGTCTATGAAAATTAATAAATCAGTTAAGAAGGTTATGATAGTTATTTCTGCAAGAAAGGGCAGATAAGCAGTTGTTAGCATCTCACTTAGACAGTGAATGGACATTGCTTAGTTCCGTTAAGATGGACATAGATTAATTATGGGTAAAGTTTAAGCAGATTGTAAATTGTGATGCTGAGGAAGCAAAGGCTGTTGCACTCTCGGTTCAAAAGAGAACACGCAAATGACAACAAAGGTTAGTAGAGATTTGTGCACCCATGAAAAGATCTATGCATGAAGCGTACTACTACTATCACTGTCATATCTTAGCAAAAGATCTAGCAGAGAATCCAAGAAAATTCTGGTCCTATGTAAAATCACTATGTGGGTCTAATGCTTCCATCCAGTCACTTGTTGACTTGTCTTGTGTGGCAGTTGAAGATAGCAAAATGAAAGCCAAAGTTTTAAATTACACGTTCAAGGAATCATTCAAGCAGGAGACTCATACAAACGTGCCATTTATTGATCATTAAACAGACTCCTCTATGGATAACGCAGTAACAAGCATCCCTGACACAGAGAAATGACAAGTTGAAAACAAGTAAGTCACCAGGTCCAGATGAAACCCAATAAGGTTTTACAAAGAGTACTCTATGGCATTGACCGCTTACTTGGCTTGTATTTATCACAGATCTCTCTCCAGGTGCAAAGCCTCAAGTAACTGGAAAAAAGCACAGGTGACTCCTGTGTATAAAAGGGCAAAAGAACAGACCCAAAAAATTGCCGGCCAATATCTCACTTCAAATATAATAAATTTTCTTGAAATCAAGAAGCTTATGTCAACAAATCAGTATAGTTTTATAAAGCACTGCTCATGTCAAACTCTGCTCTCGCATGATGTATTGTAGGCTATAGATGAAGGGCAACAGCCAGATTCCATATTTCTAGATTTCTGGAAAACATCTGACATATTGCCCCATTGCAGACTGTTAAAGGAGGTACAAGCCTTTGGAATGGGTTCACAGATTTGTGAGGGGCTTCAAAACTTCTTAAGTTACAGAACCCAGTATGTTGTCCTTGACGGTGAGTGTTCATGAGGGACAAGGGTATTGTCAAAGGGCCCCAAGTAAGTGTAATAGGACTGCTATTATTCACTACATACATTAAAGTTAATTCCCATAGCACTCAGAACCATTTGAACCATACATAAATGATTTGGTGGACAGGATGGGCAGCAATCTGCAGTTATTTGCAGACGATGCTGTGGTGTATGGTAAGGTGTCAAAGTTGAGTGACTGTAGGAGATATAAGATGACTTAGACAAAATTTCTAGTTGGTGTGATGAATGGCTGCCAGCTGTAAATGTAGAAAAACGTAAGTTAATGCAAATGTGCAGGAAAAACAAACCCATAATGTTTGGATGCAGCTTGACACAGTCATGTTGTTTAAATATCGGGTCGTAATGTTGCAAAGCAATATGAAATGGAATGAGAATGTGAGGATTGTGGTAGGAAAGATGAATGGTTGACTTTGGTTTATTGGGAGAATTATAGGAAAGTGATGTTCATCTGTAAAGTATACAGCATATAGGATGCTTGTGCAACCTATTTTTGAATACTGCTCAAGAGTTTGAGATCCATACCTGTCAAGATTAAAGGAAGACATCAAAGCAGTTCAGAGGTGGGCTGCTTGATTTGTTACTGGCAGATTTGAACAACACACAAGTCTTACGGAGATGTTCGGGAATCCAAATGGGAATCCTCGAGGGAAGACAATGTTCTTTTCAAGGAACACTATTGAGAAAATTTAGAGAACCAATTTTTGAAGCTGACTGCAGAACAGTTTTGTTGCTACCAACATATACTGCATATAAGACCACAAAGATAAGATACGAGAAATTAGGGCTCATATGGTGACATACAGATAGCCATTTTTCCCTCATTCTGTTTGTGAGTGGAACTGGAAAGGAAATGATTAGTCATGTTACACAATACTCTCTGCAACACACTGTGCAGTGGCTTGTGGAGTATGTATGCAAATGCCACACACTGTAAGGTGGAGTGCAGAGTATTGATGTAGATGTAGATTGATTGGGCAGATTTTGCACCGGGTTATTTCACAGGGATATGATCCCTGTGGCAAGAGGTTGGGATTGGTAGTGGAGGTGGCGTAACAATGGACTAGGCTGCTATAGAGATGAGGTGGGTGACAGCACACATCTTCAGGAGGGTGGGAGATCTCTTTGCAGGCTCGGTTTGGGTATAGTGTCTGTCTGCAAAGGCCTTGGTAAGGCTCTTAGTATACTGGGCGAGAGAGTTCTTGTCACTGCAACATCCTTGGGTAGCCAGACTGCGTGGGTGGGATTTTTTGGTGTGAAAGGGATGACAGCTGTCGAAATCCAGGTACTGTTGGTGGTTGATGGATTTCATGTGGACAGATGTGTGGATAGAGCCATCAGAGAGGAGGAGTTCATCAACATCCAGGAACGTAGCTTACTGCATAGGGCCAGGTAAAGCAGATGGGAGAGAAGGTATTGAGGTTGTTAAGGAATGAGGACTGAGTGTCTTGATTCTGAATTCAGATCATGAAGATATCATAATTGAACCTGAAGCAAGCTAGAGGTTTAACATTTTGGGAGGCTAGGAAGGTCTCCTCTAGGTGGCCCATAAACAGATTGTCACAGGAGGTGGACATGCAGGTGCCCAGGGCTGTACTGCAGAATTGTTTATATATCCTATCTTGAAAGGAAAAGTAATTTTGAGTTATTATAAAGTTAGTCTTGTGTATGAGGAATTAGATAGTGGGTTTGGAGCCTGAAGGAGGTGGCATCAACAATGTCAAGTATGAATCCGGAAGGTAAAGGGGTGTATCTTACACGTGGTAGGCTAGATTATGGACAATTGGTTGAAGGTGTTGGTCATTGAGCCCCTAATTCTTTCAGTGGGGGTACAATAACCAGCTACAGTGGGGTGTCCAAGATTTTTGGGTTTGTGGATTTTTGGGAGCGTGTAGAATGTGGGTGCCAGTTAATATGGGAGTGAGGAGGGAAATTGATTCGGGGGTTATTGTACCCCCTCTGAGAGAATACCAACAGTTCCAACCAGTTGTCCCTAATCTAGCCTCTCATGTCAGACAAACCAGCCACTTCCTCCATTGGTTCTCCACATTCCTGCCCCTTTACCTCCTGGATCCCTACTCATAACTGTTGATGCCACCTCCCTATACACCACCACCTCTCATACCCATTGTCTTACCGTTACTGAATGCTACCTTTCTTAATGTTTTTCAGCCTCCAAAGCTACTGCAGTATTCTCCTTACTAGCTTTAACCTAACCCACAACTACCTCTCCTTTGAAGGGAAGGTATACAGACAAATCCGCAGCATAACCATGGGCACCTACATGGCACCCTTCTATGCCAACCTGTTTGTGGGCCAACTAGAGGAGACCTTACTCGCCTCCAAAAATGTCAAACCCCTAGTCTTGTACAGATTCATTGATGATATCTTTATGTTCTGGACTCAGGACCAAGACGTCCTATACTCATTCCTTCATAACCTCAACACTTTCTTTCCCGTCTGCTTTACCTGGTCCTCCTCTACCCAGTGTACCATCTTCCTGGGTTGACCTCCTTCTCTCTGATGGCTCCATCCACACGAAATTCACCAACAGTACCTGCGTTTCAACAGCTGTCATCCCTTCCACACCAAAAAATCACTCTTATACTACCTGGCAACCCGGGACAGTGTATCTACTGTGACAAGAAATCCCTTGGCCAGTACACTGACCGTCTCAACAAGGCCTTCACGGACAGACACTATCCCCCAGACATAGTGCAGAAACTGGTCTCCTGTGCCATCCTCTCCCCGCCCCCCAAATCCTCCCACTACCCCCAAGAACCAGCGACAAAGGAGTGCCTCCTCCATCATCCAGTACCATCCCAGACTGGAACAACTGAACCACATCCATTATCAGGGCCTAGATTAGCTATAATGATGCCCATCACACACTGATATAAGGGACCCCTATGCAAGATCCTTCCACACCTCCTGAAGTGGTGTTCAGTTCTCCACCCAATCTCCATGAAATCCTAGTCCATCCCTATGCCATTCCCAATCCCAACCCTGTGCCACAGGGATCATATTCCTGTGGAAGACCTGCTCAATCCACCCACTCAGCACTTGCTATTCCAGTCCTGTCACAGGGTTTTCCTACTCCATCAGACGCCAGACCACCTGTGAAAGCAGACATGTCATATACCAGCTCTGGTACAATCACTGCACAGCTTTTTATATTGGTATGACTTCTGACCAGCTGTCCACTAGGATGAACAGCCATTGCCAAACTGTGGTCAAGAGCAAAGTAGACCATCCTGTGGCTCAATGTGCAGCTGAATATAACAAGTTTGATTTCAATGGCTTCTTCACAATCCAGGGCATATGGACCCTCCCCTCCACCACCAGCTTTTCTGAACTGTGCAGATGGGAGTTTTCCGTGCAACACATTCTCTGCTCCTGAAATTATCCCATCCTCAACCTACAGTAACCTACTATCCCCACACTCTCCATCAAACAGTTACCACCCCATCTGTCCTATCACCTCCTCCTTATTCTTGTCCCCTCACCTTCTTTGTGTGCCACCCTCTGCCAACACACACTGCCATTTTACCCCTCCTCTGTTCCTCTCCTTACAGGCTCCCTGCCCCCACCCCACACCCCTCCCCACCTCCCTGCTGCACAGCCTCCCAGTTCCTGCGCACTCCTCCAGACAGTGTTCTTCTCCCCCCCCCCCCCCTCCCCCCCGTACACTGCTATTTGTTCACCTTCCCTATCCCTTCCAGATTCATTCTGCGTGACAGTTGCATTCCAATCTGAGCTTCTGTAGATGGCAGTCATGTGTGCATGAGGTGTACATGCTTGTGTGAATGTGTATGTGTGTGTTCCCTTTTCTGAAGAAGGCTTTGGCCTAAAGCTGTATGTGTAACTGTCTTCTCGTTGTGCCTGCCTGCAACTCAGTGTGTCATCTTTACGTTGTGTAGGAATCTGTCTTTTTCCTTATATTGTTGATATTCCTACCTGTAGTTTCCATTGTTTGTATAAATAATTCACTATTTTCAAGTGAGATTCAATTGCCCAGCTGTCTGTATCTCTTGTCAAAGACATTGACACATGCTACATGTTAACATTCCAGCAGTCAGTACTCCTTTGAATTAATGTCTCATGCTTTTGCGACTGATGATCAGTCTGTTTCCTTCTTTGTTCTGAAATTTGTTTGAGAGGGGGAAGGGGTTACAAGCATTTTAGATCTTAAAAATTATCTCTGTGTAATCAAATGCATATATAATCAATAATTGGATAAATTACAGTACAGCTTTTTGAATGGAAACTATGTTTAAAATTCATGCATCCCAGTATATATCTTCTTAATTTTTGCAGCATCTGGTAGAACGATCATGGTATGCAGTGACAGAAACCTGCCTTGCTTTCACTATGTTCAGAGATGACTTCAGTCCAAAGTTTGTGGCACTCTTCATACTGCTTCTGTTCCTGAAATGCTTCCATTGGCTAGCTGAGGATCGTGTTGACTTTGTAAGTTCCAGAGTCATCACTTTTTCTTTATTTGGAAGAAACTTGTGAGACATTTCTTTCACAGTTATAAACTCCTGTTTGCATTTATCGTGTGTGTTTCAGATGGAACGTAGTCCAGTTCTCTCTCATCTTTTCCACGTCCGAATTGTATGTAAGTAAATAATTTGTTTCTGTCTAGAACTAGTACGTGATTCACAACTTTTTTATTGAGACGTACTAATTTCATCCGAATTGTTGAACTACCATTGGGGTGTCAACATGGTAACAGAAATTTTCATGACCACTGTTTCATTAATTGTTATTCTTATTCCTCATTATTCTAATTAATAACTGTGGTCATTGATATACATATCAGTTATATTCTACACATTCTAATTAGTAATAGGTATAAAAATTATCTGTGGGCTCCATATGTCTCCTCTCTGCCACATGAAATCTGTGTTGCCATTCTGGGAAGATTTGTTGTGGAATTTATTGAAAAGTTTGCCCCAGAGATATGGAAAGGTGCCTATGTACTGAGCAGCCAGAAATATTAGTGCATTGGGATCAGGGAGGCCACTGAAATGTTAAAACACCCAAACATTCTGAATAGAGTAGGTGGTTGTAAGCTTGCACCATCATGTGTGTCATCTATCAGTGCCCGGCAGGCCACACTAACAGTTTGAGATCAGAGTATTACTAGTTTAAAAAGTCATTACACACCCAATACTCCACAATATGAAAACAGGTCACTGTAATCTACATGCCATTTGTCAACTGTCGGTTATGGCCTGTACCGAATTTGGCAACAGTCAGCAGCAGATCCCCACGTCTTCCACCACAGCAAACCAGCAAGATAAAGCTGCCCAATCCTGCCACCATGGGAACTAAATCAGATGATTTTTTTTTTTAGTGGCTTAGTATGATGCCGAGTGGAAGATGTCATGTTGAAATATAAGCAGATCCATGACAGGATAGTACACCAGTAGACACAAATGCAAGCCACAACTACCTTGGCTGAAATATCAGTTCTGTTCATCCAGCAACAGTTATCTTACAAATGATGCAGCTGTATACATGAACTTTTATGTTGACAGAACATTCTAATTTATGGAAAATGGTAAAAGAGTGGATTTACAGAATTGTAGACCAAACACAGTTAAGTGTTGGGTGGTGTATTTTTCTGACTCTAAATATGCTTCCTCAGTCTGGTGCAGGTCATTTAGTGCCAGATACTGCTCTCAATGAAACTTAGTAGTTGATCACGGGTTGCTTAGTGCCAACTCTAGCAGAAGTTACCTAAAGCAGCACAACCCCTAGCATGGAGAGAGGGGTATGTCAAAAAGGAGAGGTTTAAAAGTGGAGCTGATCAGTGCCTAGTAACTCCATGAATTTCTCTCTCCTCATAAACAGCTGTGCCCTGAAGAAGTTCCTTGCAATCATCTAAGCAGCTCACTGACCAATCTGAGAAGGCAAAGATGGAATTAACAAAAAGGAAGTCACCTTACTTCAGTGAATGGTCAAAGACATCTGAACAGTTACAGCCCAATACACAGTGAAACATTGGCAGGCAGTTATTATGTGCTAATGTGCTACAGCACATTTTGCTTCGAATGTGAACCAGAAATCACTCTAAAATTACACCATTTCTCTTCAAAAGTGAGCTGGAAATGACACTAAAATTGCCATTTCTCTTTGAATGTATGCGGGTATTCAAATAAAATGGACAAAAATGTGTTTCTTAGCGCTCTGTG
This sequence comes from Schistocerca cancellata, assembly GCF_023864275.1. Taxonomy (NCBI): domain Eukaryota; kingdom Metazoa; phylum Arthropoda; class Insecta; order Orthoptera; family Acrididae; genus Schistocerca; species Schistocerca cancellata. Next base: position 580,299,215 of record NC_064630.1, on the reverse strand, counting down.
TGTGAGAACTAGAAACCAGTCTCGAGTGCTGAAATGACAGTTAGCTTCACTATGATAAAGTCAGAGAAGTGATACAGTTGTCTGTTTTCTACTGTGCGTGCTTTGATGTAACTCATATATTCTGGCACTAAAAGTGCTATATTGCTCACAGCACCAGGTCAGTGTTTTTATTTGAAACTGTATGTGGCTTATTGTGCAGTCATAGAGAATGGAGCGATTTTTAAAGCTCTGCTATCCTGACTTCACTGTGGGCGAGTGGTCTAAAGCTTAGACTGGTAATTTGCGAACCCGGGCCCGATTCCCACTAATACTAACAATTTTTTTTCCTTCACAGTGTCGAACCATTAATTTAAAATTTAAAAATAACAGTTTAGTTTACAGATGTAAGCATAATATATTCAATTTATTTATGATTACTATCTGGTAGGTTGGATGGTGGTAAAACAAGTGAGTATAGAAGGAAATTTAGTATGAAAGCATTTTCTGTAGACAGTCTGCTAAAAAGACCCTTTTCCAGTAGAATCTTACAGGAGAAAGTGAGAGTTAGATAGGTGTACTTCAGATGTAAATCTAACAACAGAGGGTATTGGATGAGACTCACCAATTTGGTTTACATAAAAATTTTGAAATAATTTTGAAGTAATTGAAAAATATTTTTATCAGCCTCTTAATTGTGCAGAACAAATTCATAAGCTCAAACACTCCAATACCTATGAAAATCTAGATGATGATTTACTCCCAACTATCAAAGGAATTGAAGAAGTTATTAAAACCTTAGGAAACTATTGGAGAAGACAGTTACAGCAGAACTTTTGAAATGGTCTCTACCAAAAATTTAAAAAAATAGTTATGTAAATTTAATCTTTGAGAAAACTTGGAAAACTGAAAAACTCCCAGGAGAATGGGAGGTGGCCTTGATACATCTGCTACATAAAAAAGGCAATAAACAAGATGTTAAAAATAACAGAGGAATTTCTTGCAACTAGTTGCATATAACATATTTTCCAAGATTGTACTAAACAGATAGAAACAACAGTGGAGACTAATTTAGGTGAATATCGACATGGTTTTCGAAAGGGCATTTCATGTTCTGGGCAAATATTTGATGTGAAGTGAATCATTTGCCACAGATTACTGAATTCAAAAGCTCAGTAATTTTCTTTGAAATTGTATCCAGAGTGTTGTGCAAGCATAGAGTATGAAGGATTTTTTTAAAGCACCATTGTAGTAGCTCCATCATGAGCAAGTTGGTCTAAAGCATAAATTGATAATTTGTCAACCTGAGATTGATTCCCACTAATACTAACATTTTTTTCAATGTTTTAATTTTATTCCGTGCAGTGTTAAACTTATAGAAAGATGATGAGACTTACCAAACAAAAGCGCTGGCAGGTCGATAGAAACACAAACATACACACAAAATTCTAGCTTTCGCAACCAACGGTTGCCTCGTCAGGAAAGAGGGAAGGAGAGGGAAAGACGAAAGGATTTGGGTTTTAAGGGAGAGGGCAAGGAGTCACTCCAATCCCGGGAGTGGAAAGACTTACTCGCACACACACACATATCCATCCACACATATACAGACTCAAGCAGACATATTAAAAGCCAAAGAGTTTGGGCAGAGATGTCAGTCAAGGCGGAAGTGCAGAGGCAAAGATGTTGTTGAATGACAGGTGAGGTATGAGTGGCGGCAACTTGAAATTAGCGGAGATTGAGGCCTGGTGGAGATGGGAACTTGCCCTTCAATATATCCTCTCTTCCCGTTATCCACCAGGCCTCAATCTCCGCTAATTTCAAGTTGCCGCTACTCATACCTCACCTGTCATTCAACAACATTTTTGCCTCTGCACTTCCGCCTTGACTGCTATCTCTCCCCAAACTCTTTGCCTTTTAATATGTCTGCTTGTGTCTATATATGTGTGGATAGATATGTGTGTATGTGTGCGAGTGTATACCCGTCCCTTTTTACCCCTAAGGTAAGTCTTTCCGCTCCCGGGACTGGACTGACTCCTTACCCTCTCCCTTAAAACCCACATCCTTTCGTCTTTCCCTCTCCTTCCCTCTTTCCTGATGAGGCAACAGTTTGTTGCGAAAGCTTGAATTTTGTGTGTATGTTTGTGTTCGTTTGTGTGTCTGTCGACCTGCCAGCACTTTCATTTGGTAAGTCACATCTTCTTTGTTTATATATATATATCCATCTGCATATACACAGACACAAGCAGACATTTGTAAAGGCTGCTTGTGTCTGTGTATATGCGGATGGATATGTGTGTGTGTGTGTGCGAGTGTATACCTGTCCTTTTTTCCCCCTAAGGTAAGTCTTTCCGCTCCCGGGATTGGAATGACTCCTTACCCTCTCCCTTAAAACCCAAATCCTTTTGTCTTTCCCTCTCCTTCCCTCTTTCCTGACGAGGCAACCGTTGGTTGCGAAAGCTAGAATTTTTTGTGTGTATGTTTGTGTTTGTTTGTGTGTCTATCGACCTGCCAGCGCTTTTGTTTGGTAAGTCTCATCATCTTTCTTTTTAAATATATTTTTCCCACGTGGAATGTTTCCCTATGATATGGTTATAATAGAAGGAAACATTCCACGAAGGAAAAATATACCTAAAAACAAAGATGATGTGACTTACCAAATGAAAGTCTGTCTGTCGACCTGCCAGCACTTTCAATTGGTAAGTCACATCATCTTTGTTTATATATATATATATATATATATATATATAGAGAGAGAGAGAGAGAGAGAGAGAGAGAGAGAGAGAGAGAGAGAGAGCAACATTCCACGTGGAAAAATATATCTAAAAACAAAGATGATGTGACTTACCAAACGAAAGTGCTGGCAGGTCGATAGACACACAAACATGCACACAAAATTCAAGCTTTCGCAACCAACGGCTGCTTCATCAGGAAAGAGGGAAGGAGAGGGAAAGATGAAAGGATGTGGGTTTTAAGGGAGAGGGTAAGGAGACATTCCAATCCCGGGAGAAAAAAGGACAGGTATTCACTCGCGCGCGCGCGCGCGCACACACACACACACACACACACACACACACACACACATATCCATCGTTGTCAGTCGAGGCGGAAGTACAGAGGCAAAGATGTTGTTGAAAGACAGGTGAGTTATGCGTGGCGGCAAATTGAAATTAGAAATTTGCGGAGATTGAGGCCTGGCGGATAACGAGAAGAGAGGATATGCTGAAGGGCAAGTTCCCATCTCCGGAGTTCTGACAGGTTGGTGTTAGTGGGAAGTGTCTAGATAACCCGGACGGTGTAACACTGTGCCAAGATGTGCTGGCCGTGCACCAAGGTATGTTTAGCCACAGGGTGATCCTCATTACCAACAAACACTGTCTGCCTTTGTCCATTCATGCGAATGGACAGTTTGTTGCTGGTCATTCCCACATACAAAGCTTCACAGTGTAGGCAGTCAGTTGGTAAATCACGTGGGTGCTTTCACACATGGCTCTGCCTTTGATCGTGTACACCTTCCGGGTTACAGGACTGGAGTAGGTGGTGGTGGGAGGGTGCATGGGACAGGTTTTACACCAGGGTCAGTTACAAGGGTAGGAGCCAGAGGATAGGGAAGGTGGTTTGGGGATTTCATAGGGATGAACTAAGATGTTACGAAGGTTAGGTGGACGGCGGAAAGACACTCTTGGTGGTGTGAGGAGGATTTCATGAAGGATGGATTTCATTTCAGGGCAGGATTTGGGGAAGTCGTATACCTGCTGGAGAGCCACATTCAGAGTCTGATCCAGTCCCAGAAAGTATCCTGTCACAAGTGGGGCACTTTTGGGGTTCTTCTGTGGGAGGTTCTGGGTTTGAGGAGATGCGGAAGTGGCTCTGGTTATTTGCTTCTGTACCAGGTCGGGAGGGTAGTTGCGGGATGCAAAAGCTGTTTTCAGGTTGTTGGTGTAATCGTTCAGGGATTCCGGACTGGAGCAGATTCGTTTGCCACGAAGACCTAAGCTGTAGGGAAGGGACCATTTGATGTGGAATGGGTGGCAGCTGTCATAATGGAGGTACTGTTGCTTGTTTGTGGGTTTGATGTGGACGGACGTGTGAAGCTGGCCATTGGACAGGTGGAGGTCAACGTCAAGGAAAGTGGCATGGGATTTATAGTAGGACCAGGTGAATCTGATGGAACCAAAGGTGTTGAGGTTGGAGAGGAAATTCTGGAGTTGTTCTTCATTGTGAGTCCAGATCATGAAGATGTCATCAATAAATCAGTACCAAACTTTGGGTTGGCAGGCCTGGGTAACCAAGAAGGCTTCCTCTAAGTGACCCATGAATAGGTTGGCGTACGAGGGGGCCATCCTGGTACCCATGGCTGTTCCCTTTAATTGTTGGTAGGTCTGGCCTTCGAAAGTGAAGAAGTTGTGGGTCAGGATGAAGCTGGCTAAGGTAATGAGGAAAGAGGTTTTAGGTAGGGTGGCAGGTGATTGGCGTGAAAGGAAGTGCTCCATCACAGCGAGGCTCTGGACGTGCGGAATATTTGTGTATAAGGAAGTGGCATCAATGGTTACAAGGATGGTTTCTGGGGGTAACAGACTGGGTAAGGATTCCAGGCGTTCGAGAAAGTGGTTGGTGTCTTTGATGAAGGATGGGAGACTGCATGTAATGGGTTGAAGGTGTTGATCTACGTAGGCAGAGATACGTTCTGTGGGGGCTTGGTAACCAGCTACTATGGGACGGCTGGAATGATTGGGTTTGTGAATTTTAGGAAGAAGGTAGAAGGTAGGGGTGCGAGGTGTTGGTGGGGTCAGGAGGTTGATGGAGTCAGGTGAAAGGTTTTGTAGGGGGCCTAAGGTTCTGAGGATTCCTTGAAGCTCCGCCTGGACATCAGGAATGGGATTACCTTGGCAAACTTTGTAAGTAGTGTTGTCTGAAAGCTGACGCAGTCCCTCAGCCACATACTCCCGACGATCAAGTACCACATTCGTGGAACCCTTGTCCGCCAGAAGAATGACGATGGATTGGTCAGCCTTCAGATCACGGATAGCCTGGGCTTCAGCAGTGGTGATGTTGGGAGTAGGATTAGGGTTTTTTAAGAAGGATTGAGAGGCAAGGCTGGAAGTCAGATATTCGTGGAAAGTTTGGAGAGGGTGATTTTGAGGAAGAGGAGGTGGGTCCCGCTGTGACGGAGGACAGAACTGTTCCAGGCAGGGTTCAATTTGGATAGTGTCTTGGGGAGTTGGATCATTAGGAGTAGGATTAGGATCATTTTTCTTCTTCGTGGCAAAGTGATATTTCCAGGAGAGAGTATGCGTGTAGGACAGTAAATCTTTGACAAGGGCTGTTTGGTTGAATCTGGGAGTGGGGCTGAAGGTGAGGCCTTTGGATAGGACAGATGTTTCGGATTGGGAGAGAGGTTTGGAGGAAAGGTTAACTACTGAATTAGGGTGTTGTGGTTCCAGATTGTATTGATTGGAATTTTGATGTTTTGGGGGGAGTGGAGCTGGAAGTGGGAGATTGAGTAGATTGGAGAGACTGGGTCTGTGTGCAATGAGAGGAGGTTGAGGTTTGCTGGAAAGGTTGTGAAGGGTGAGTGAGTTGCCTTTCCGGAGGTGGGAAACCAGGAGATTGGATAGTTTTTTGAGGTGGAGGGTGGCATGCTGTTCTAATTTGCGGTTGGCCTGTAGGAGGATGCTCTGTACAGCCGGTGTGGATGTGGGAGAGAAAAGACTGAGGACTTTTATTAAGGATAGGAGTTGACGGGTGTGTTCATTGGCTGAGTTGATGTGTTGGTGAAGGATTAGGTGGGTGAGGGCAATGGATTGTTCAGTTTGGAATTGGATGTATATGTGTGTGTGTGTGCGCGCGCGAGAGTGTATACCTGTCCTTTTTTCCGCCTAAGGTAAGTCTTTCCGCTCCCGGGATTGGAATGACTCCTTACCCTCTCCATTAAAACCCACATCCTTTCGTCTTTCCCTCTCCTTCCCTCTTTCCTGACGAAGCTGTTGGTTGCAAAAGCTTGAATTTTGTGTGTATGTTTGTGTGTCTATCGACCTGCCAGCACTTTCGTTTGGTAAGTCACATCACCTTTGATATATATATATATATATATATATATATATATATATATATATATATATATATATATAATGTCTGCTTGTGCCTGTATATGTGTGGATGGATATGTGTGTGTGTGTGAGTGTATACCCGTCCTTTTTCCCCTAAGGTAAGTCTTTCCGCTCCCGGGATTGGAATGACTCCTTACCCTCTCCATTAAAACCCACATCCTTTCGTCTTTCCCTCTCCTTCCCTCTTTCCTGACGAAGCAACTTTTGGTTGTGAAAGCTAGAATTTTGTGTGTATGTTTGTGTTTGTTTGTGTGTCTATCGACGTGCCAGCGCTTTCGTTTGGTAAGTCCAATCATCTTTGTTTTTATATATATATATAAAAACATATATATGCCTTTACAAATGTCTGCTTGTGTCTGTGTATATGCGGATGGATATGTGTGTGTGTGTGCGCGAGTGTATACCTGTCCTTTTTTCCCCCTAAGGTAAGTCTTTCCGCTCCCGGGATTGGAATGACTCCTTACCCTCTTCCTTAAAACCCAAATCCTTTTGTCTTTCCCTCTCCTTCCCTCTTTCCTGACGAGGCAAGCGTTGGTTGCGAAAGCTAGAATTTTGTGTGTATGTTTGTGTTTGTTTGTGTGTCTATCGACCTGCCAGCGCTTTTGTTTTTAGGCATATATATATATATATATATATATATATAAAGAAAGGTGATGTAACTTACCAAACAAAAGCGCTGGCAGGTCGATAGACACACAAACATACACACAAAATTCTAGCTTTCGCAACCAACGGTTGCCTCGTCAGGAAAGAGGGAAGGAGAGGGAAAGACAAAAGGATTTGGGTTTTAAGGGAGAGGGTAAGGAGTCTTCCCAATCCCGGGAGCGGAAAGACTTACCTTAGGGGGAAAAAAGGACAGGTATACACTCGCACACACACACATATCCATCCACACATATCCATCCATACATATACAGACACAAGCAGACATATTCAAAGGCAAAGAGTTTGCCCCACGTGGAATGTTTCCCTCTATTATATTCATCTTTGTTTTTAGGCATATATAATTGTTTAAATATAGTGAAACAATTCAATTCATATACGTAAAATTAATATATTCCATTTAATCAAACAGTGGAAAATCCAAGATGGAATGTAACAATATTATGAGAAGGAAAGTTGCTACCCACCATATAGCGGAGATGCTGAGTCGCAGATAGGCACAACAAAAAGATTTCCACACTTAAAGCTTTTGGCCAATGGCCTTTGTCAACAACACACACACACACACACACACACACACACACACACACACACACACACACATGCATCTCTCACACACTACTGCAGTCTCAGGCAACTGAAACCACACTGCACCAGGGCATGATGGGAAGGGATTATGGTGAGGATGACAGACAATGAAGTGCTGTAGGTTGAGCGGTGGGCAGGGATAGAAGTAGAGAGAAATAAATAAAAAATAATAAAAAAATTAAAAAAAGACGGGGTGTGGTGGTGGAATGAAGGCTGTGTAGTGCTGGAATGGGAGCAGGGAAGGGGCTGGATGGGTGAGGACAGCAACTAACGAAGGTTGTGGCCAGGAGGGTTATGGGAACTTCGTTAGTTGCTGTCCTCACCCATCCAGCCCGTTCCCTGCTCCCATTCCAGCACTACACAGCTGTCAGCCCACCACCACCACACACAGTCTTTTATTTATTTATTTATTTTATTATTTTGTTATTTATTTTATTATTTTGTTATTTATTTCTCTCCTTTTCCACTTCTCCCCCCCTCCCACCCTTCCCACCCCCCACCCCTCCCCATCTCTTCCCTGCCCACCGCCCAACCTGCAGCACTTCACTGTCCACCATCCCCACCATACTATCCCTCCTCCTCTCCACCCCAGCCTCTTCCTTTCCCCCACCCAGTTGCCACTCCCATCATGCACTGGTGCTGCCGCTCGCAGTGTGGTTTCAGTTGCCTGAGACTGCAGTCGTTGTGTGTGTGTGTGTGTGTGTGTGTGTGTGTGTGTGTGTGTGCGCGCGCACGCGCGTCTCTATTGTTGACAAAGGCCATTGGCCAAAAACTTTTAGTTTGAAAATCTTTTTGTTGTTCCTGAAAGTCAAAAGGCTATAGGCCACCACATTGTAACCATTGTTAGCAGGAAAATCCTAGAAGAATATAGGATAATGGACTTCCATGCCTGTGAAGTGTATTGTGAGTTAGTGGATCACCAGGCTGCGTGTCATGTGTTTCATTGTGATTAGCTTAGACTGGATCAGATATACTTTTCGTTTCATATATCCATAGCAAAGAGACCGGCAACAAGTCATAATATAAGAATACACCCTAAAAAAGACAGAGAGGGATATATGCTAATGCTCCTTTCACAAAATCCTAAATGATTTGGTTCTCATCAATGTGGACTTAGTCAAGAAAATATTAAACATTTTTTCGTTTCTGAGGTAATAGCAAATTTGTAACAAAACATGTTAATGTACAATACACTGGCACCATACGTCATCTGCATGTAATACTGAACGTGAGGCGTTCATCAGAAGTGGAAGTAATGTTTGGCATGCTGCAGAGAAATGTTAAGGACTAATAATGTTCACAATATATGTAAATGATTTATTAGAGAGAGAGTCAGCAACGCTGTCAGATTGCTTGCTGATGATGATGATGATGCTTACAGGAAAGTATCTTCACTGGATTATCATAAGGACATGGCTCTGACAATATTTTCAATTTGTGTATTGAATGGGAGTTCTTTTTAAATTTAAATGCAGATGAATACGAAATGATGTCCGTAACTAAGAAAGTAACCAATTTTACCCAGTGGTATCCAATTACAAGATTAATGTAAGCTTTGGAGCATGTGACATTATTGAAGTATCTTGTAAAGTGTGGCAAACCTCTGGTTCCTTTGGCTGATCAGAATAACTGTACATAAGTGGCTTCTAATATTATGATATTGTAGTTTAAGGGCTTATGTGACTTTGATTTGGGAAGAATTTGAATCATTTTTATCTTTGGCATTGTATATGAAGTGTAGATAGAACCTCTTATAATGACTGAGAAACTCTTTTTGTAGGTCATGAATTAAAAGTAAGTTTACAGTCATATGAGACTGCAGTGAGAAATCTGATTTATTTTCATATATTACAGTTGTAAACATTATCATTGCATACATTAATTGCATTCTGAATGAAGATGTGGGCAAGCAGCTTTATACAGAGGAATTGTTCTAAGAGGAATGGTCAGTGTTCAGGGATAAAACAGAAATGATCATTCAGAGCAAAAAAGTCTAGTAAATACGAGCTCTTAAATGCATACCTAAAGAGCTATGAGTTGACCTTCAGTAGAACAGATGTGTTTCACAGTAGCGAAGATGATAACTGATCATAGATCTTAAAGTATGCACTTTAAAGCCCATGTTTACTGGACTTTTTCCTTGTTTTAGTCCATAGTACCACCTCTCAAAATATGGAAAGCAAAAAATTTGCAGTAGAAGAGATTTGCTTCACAGTATTGAAGATGAAGACATGCTCATAACCCTTAAGGTAAGCATTTTAGAGACCATGTTTATCACACTTTTTTGCTTTGAATGATCATTCCTGTCATCTCATAATATTGACCATTTCACCTGGGACACCCTATATTAGTATGGAGATTTTGTGATTCCATAGAACATGTGTGGCTACTTAATATTTGCAGTATAAGAATGGGAACTCTGTGTCTTTTTTGCCTTTTAAAAAAGATGTTATGATAAATTATGTAATTTTCTTCATATTTATATAAAAACTTCATATTATAACTCATTGATAAAGACATGGAAAATAACTGAGAAACTTTTTTTTCCATTTTGAATAGAAAATATGTTCTGGCATGTGTAATTTGATATTTGATACAAAGAAATAAAGTTCTTCCTCATTTTGTTAAAGAATATCAGTAGTTTATAAATTTTGAATTTCTTTTATTTGTTACAGCTCTGCTGATGATGTTAGCAGGACTTGATATGCATTTTGTTGAGCATGCGTACCATTCCACAGTAACAAAAGGAGCATCAGTGCAACTGGTATTTGGCTTTGAATATGCTATTCTGCTCACTATCGTCTTCAATATAACCATAAAATACACTCTTCATACGATCGATCTCAACAGTGATAGTCCATGGGAAAACAAGGCCGTTTTCCTTCTCTATACTGAACTTGTTATGGGTTAGTTGAGAAAATTGTGCTTCTTAACTAATTATCTGCATTTGAGTTCACAGCATTTTCACCCTTAAATGTAACGAAGTAAATGTTGGTTAGTTTTATAATAATTGCTTTGACTGATCTCATAGTTGAATGTGTTGTTTTTATTGAAAGAGAAGTAGTAGACTACAATGTTCAAATTTGTATCATGGGAATATAATGCCCATAGTCATTAAAATCTGGGTGTAGTGCCTAATAGGAAGTATTTATGAAGAATCATATGTGAGACATATAATTTCAGTGTTTGCAGACAACCATATGCACAAATCAACTCACAAACAGTGAACAAGACTAGTAATTGGAATGGATTCGTGAGCTGATGCTTGAAGTGGCTTTAACTGAAATCTGCAAAAGTAGATGGATGCATTTGTCTCAATTTTAGATAAAAATAGCTGTGTGGGAAATAAAAAAGCATTCATTCTATTTAGTACGTAATATTAATTGCTGTATGCTTCTATGAGACCAGCAGCCATCATTATTATAACACTACTTAAAAAGCACTTTTAAGATATCCGTGTACTGCTAATGCCATATAGGGTCACAAGATTGTTGGAACCAAAATGAAGTTGATAACAGGACAATCGCTGACAGTATTTTATGTTTATTGTGTATGCACTACTAACAGGAAAGGCCTCCAGTTGGTAAAAAGTATTGTATAGTTGCCATTAGTCAAGTAATTGGTACTGTGATCAACTTCATGTTTTTGTGTTGTCAGATCTTCAAATGAGGAGACATCTACCAAGCAACATGAAAACATCATAATCTGTGTGTTACTGCAGAAGTCATCAGTTGTGGTTATGCATTAGTTATATGGAAATGTGACAGTGTCAAAACTGTAAATATTCAAGTGATGTAGGCGGTTTGTTGAACATTGAACCAGCATTGAAGATGATCCGATGCTATGTGATCATCTGTCCACATTCACCACTGTCACAAGATAAAGTTCATCATACTAATTCGGCACACAAATTGTTCCTGAAAGTCAAAAGGCTATAGGCCACCACATTGTATTGACAAGGGTATAATTTCGCATGAGCCACCACTGCAGTGAAAGCAATCTGGTATGGAAGCCATTGAACAGCCTACCATTGTTAGCAGGAAAATCCAAGAAGAATATAGGATAATGGACTTCCATGCCTGTGAAGTGTATTGTGAGTTAGTGGATCACCAGGCTGTGTGTCATGTGTTTCATTGTGATTAGCAAATTGCACCTCAAGACAATTTCACAAGGGAATGTTGAAAGTATTCTGCATGAAATTTTGAACCTGCATTGCGGTGTTAATCACTGTTTTCAAATACACTGTCCCATGAGAAGAAGATAGTATTATTATTTCAGTGGTGAGTGATCTCGTTACAATGACAGGTACAAATAACAGCTTTCTGAAAATCATCACACCAACAAACATGTTTCTTCTATGACCTGTAGAAAAATAATCACCTCAGCGGAAGATGAGAGCATTGTAAAAGAGACTAACATTTCACATAAACAAAAGCAAAGGAAAAAGTAATGGAAATGTTTCCCCAGGTGGCTGCATTGTGATGATGAAATTTTTATTTTGTTTATCCTCCACTGCACTGTTCTTGGAAGAAAACATGAAACAGTTCATAAACCACTGAGTTTTGCTGTTTGACACAGACTCTGCTCTCTAGTCACTATTGGTTAAAAACTAGTTTTCTAAGTTTAGTGTTAATGGTCTGAATATCCATCCAACTTACCCAACCTTGCACATGTACCATTTTGTACTTGTTTTCACAAGTAATAATGAAATTGATGGGACAAATTCTGCAGAAATAAAATTAACTGCTAGGTGGCAACTGCAGGCACTGAGTGATCAAGTGCTCCATGAGCATGAGTTTTGTGAATGAATGTTGTTTCAGTTATGTGTAAGCAGTAAAGGAATGTTTTAAATGGAAATGTAACATAAAATGGTGTAAGTGTAGTAAATATTTTATTTTACATTGCATCTGTGGCCTTCTTCACTGGGCCTCACTAATGTTATAATCTTGTTTATTTAATGTAATATTTTGCATTTATGAGTACTCTTAATATCTGTGTTCAGTTAGTTTCAATTATTGTTACAACGTGGTAGTATAAACCTTTTTAGCCAGAAATATAAGCCTTTTTTTCATATTTATGGTGTAAAAATGTTCATTTCATTTTGTTTGCCCCAAACAGGTTTCATCAAGGTTATTCTGTATATTACATTTGTTGCCATAATGGTCCGAATTTATACATTACCATTGTTTGCCTTCCGTCCAATGTATTACACTATGAGGTAAGTTGGCAGGCTGCAGCACATCAAGCTTCTTACATACTTCAAAATACACTGTTTTTCCATGATTTAAAATGAAATCTATCTGCCTTTTGTGTGTCATTATCTACATATAGAACATGACATTAAAATAGAAGATTAAAAACTTAAAGCAAAAATACAAAGCGTTTGAAAAAATTATTAAGCATCAGATTTTTTTCCTGTTTCTCAGTTGTGCATGCTTTAGGGCCTTGTGTATATTACATAGGTCCATAAGTTTGTAGCGTTTTCGTTGTGCATGTTGCTTTCGGTTTATTTATCAAGTATCAGTTTTTATTTGTAGTTCACTGTTGCTATATGATTCTACATACTGTCATTTGGAGATAGTGAGTGGAGCTGTGGACACTAGAAAATGGAGTGCCAAGTGGAAAAATCAGAACATTTCCAACATATTCATGGAGTGCCAACTGGAGAAATCGGAACATTTCCAACATATTCTTGTGCTTGAGTTCAGTAGATTGGTGACAGCAGTGGAGGCAGGCAGAAACATTTTTGCCATGTATGGGGATAATGCCATCGGACAGAGCATGGCAAGCAAATGGATTTCTCATTTTAAGCAGTATCGTTTTGACATTAGTAACTCTCCATGTTCAGGAAGAACATCGGGGTTTGATGAAGATCATTAATTCACAATGATCCACATCATTGTTGTCAAGAACTGGCAAATGTGATGAACTGTGATCATTCCACCACCATGCAACATTTGCATTCAGGAGGGAAGAAGGGGAGGGAGGGGGGAAGGTTCAAAAATCGGTTGTGTGGATACAGCATGTTCTTTGCTAAAATTACAAAAATCAGTGGGTGGCCATATGTGCATCTCCGCTTGCTTGTCATCGATTGGTTCATGAACAACACCAATCCCGTATTGTTACTGGTGATGAGAAATGGTGTCTCTATGGTAACATATGGAAAAGAAAAGAATAGTTGAGCCTGAAACAACACAGCAATTCCAATTACAAAGATCTGCTCTCGCCACAAAAGATAATATTGTGCATGTGGTGGAACAGCGATGGCATGGTGTACTGTGAATTGCTTCCCTGAGATGTAACCATCACTGCTGACATTTATTGCAACAACTGAGATATCTTGAGATGCAATCAAAGAACAGCAACCAGGAAGACTGTGTGAAGTGATGCTATTCCATGATAACATCTGCCTGCATTTAGTTAGACTGAGAAAAAATGCTATATAGGAGTTGGGTTGGGAGGTCATTCCACACCCACCTTATTATCCTGATCTAGCACCCTCAGATTTTCCCCTTTTCCACACTCTATCAAACTTGCTTCAAGGAATGTCTTTTCCAGATGAAAATGCACGCCGAATATGGCTCGACAAGTTCTTCGCCTCAAAACCATGTGTTTTCTACAATTGCTGAATCTAAAACTTATCCCAGCATTGGCAGAGTTTTGGAAATAGTGAAGGAGAGTATATTATTGGTAACTAAAGTCTCTGCTGTGTTTGTTAAACTTAATGGAAAAATACTACAAGCTTATGCCCCAACCCAGTATATTGTTTAGAAACTAAATATGCAAAAACTACAAACTTTTGACAGACAGAAATTTATTCTTCATGAAATCAGCACAAAACTTTTATCAGTCTCTCTTTATTACCAGGTGTCTAAATGATTTTTTTCTTTCATTAAATGTACTGAGGCTATCCATTTTATTTTCAGTCCTTGCTACCCCAGTCACTAAAACTGGATAATGATGTAAGATTGTTACTCAGATGGAAATACATTAATTTCTCATAAAATGTGAGTGTGCCAATACTTAGCTTCACAAATTAAATATTCACCACAATTTGCATTATAAAGAAAGATGAAGGTTAAGGTTTAATACCCCATCAGTTACGAGGTTTTTAGAGGCCATGCAGGAGTGCAGATCCTACAAAAATGAGGCTGCCAATTACCTCTGGCTTTAAAGAAACTTTTCTGTCAAGCACCTGAAGTAGTTTAGAAAAGCATGGAAAACTTGGATCTCTATGGTCTGAAGTAGATTTGAGACTCCGTCCTTCCAGATAAAAGTCGTGTGCCTTAAGCATTGTGCTACCTTTTTTTGGCTAGAGTGATACATGATTTAGGTTATCATTAACGTCATTGGCATTTAGTTGTTAATGATCATTTTAAGCAGAACATATTTCCAGAACATTGCAGGTGTTGTAGCCAGAGCTAATGTTAGAATATGAGAAGATTCCAGTGGCTAAAAGTTAATTTCAAGTGAGCATATTTTAGGAGATGGCTAAGCACTCTTGCAGAATTCTCTAAGTTCTCTATTAAAGACTACTTTCATAGTTCCATAAAGCTTTCTGTCAGGTAAACTAAGCCCATCACAAGAATTATTTAGAGTTCTTAATCTCTGAATAAGATTTCCTGTAGTAGTTCTGTACAATTCCTCCATAATAGCCATTTTCCATTGAAACAGTAACAAGGAGCACTCTGACTTCTGAAGCTCTAGATCATAAAGACCTGAATAAACAATTACTGCATTTGTCTGTTAAACCATTATACAGTTTTTTTGGCACTTACTCTAAGTATCATTTTGTATTTTGTTTCTTTTGCTACCTGCCATTTTACTTTGTCTGATATTTCCAAATTTCTTCACTCAAGTTGCATATTTAGTATCAGCAAAACAGACCACAGTGGTTTTTGTTTGAAGTTATAAACTGTAGTCACTTTCATCAAAAATGAAGATAAAGATAGTCTGACTTAAAGATTGACCATAACAAACACTGTATTTTCCCTTGTTCAATTGATACAACTGAAGTTAAAATTCTAAAGTAACTTTTGCGGTCTATGTGTAGTAGGGTTTTTATCATAATGTGATGACTGCCGTAGCATTTGTCTACAAAATGTGCCATGAAAAAATCATGCCTGTTTTACTTAAGAAAGTGGCATTCCTGAAGTACGCAACAATTCATATGCGGAATTTTCTCATAAAATCACCACTGACCTTTGCAGGAAATCTAGCTTTGGCAGTGACCAGTAAGTTGTGTACAAAGATGTTTCTTCAGTACCCTAATAGCCTATTTTCTGCTGAGGTTGATGACACTTCGTGAAAAGGTTTCTGATAAATAATACAGCATGCTGTTAATATATTTTAGGGTTTGGGCTGTATGCAGCTACTTAATTTGTTACGCTGACTGTCGTGTAATACTATTAACTACTCTTTGATGCCGCTTGCAGTATTAGGAAGTCATTTGTTGACATACACTATGTGATCAAAAGTATCCGGACACCTGGCTGAAACTGACTTACAAGTTTGTGATGCCCTGACTTACAAGTTTGTGATGCCCTCTATTGGTAATCCTGGAATTCAGTATGGTGTTGGCCCACCCTTAGCCCTGATGACAGCTTCCACTCTCGCAGGCATACGTTCAGCCAGGTGCTGGAAGGTTTCTTGGGGAATGTCAGCCCAGTCTTCATGGAGTGCTCACTGAGGAGAGGTATTGATGTTGGTCAGTGAGGCCTGGCATGAAGTCAGTGTTCCAAAACATCCCAAAGGTGTTCTATAGGATTCAGGTCAGGACTCTGTGCAGTCCAGTCCATTACAGGGATGTTATTATTGTGGAACCACTCTGCCACAGGCCACGCATTATGAACAGGTGCTCGATCATGTAGAAAAATGCAATCGCCATCCCCAAATTGCTCTTCAACAGTGGGAAGCAAGAAGGTGCCTAAAACATCAATGTAGGCCTATGCTGTGGTAGTGGCACGCAAAACAACAAGGGGTACAAGCACCCTCCATAAAAAACACGACCACACCATAACACCATTGCCTCTGAATTTTTCTGTTGGCCCTACACACACTGGCAAATGACATCCACAGGGCATTCGCCATACCCACACACTGCCATCGGATTGCCACATTGTGTACTGTGATTTGTCACTCCACACAATGTTTTTCCACTGTTCAGTCATCCAAAGTTTACGCTCCTTACACCAAGCAAGGCGTCATTTGGCATTTACCAGCATTATGTTTGGCTTATGAGCAGGCGCTCAACCATGAATTGCAAGTTTTCTCACCTCCCGCCTGACTGCCATAGTACTTGCAGTGGATCCTTATGCAGTTTGGAATTCCTGTGTGATGGCCTGGATAGATGTCTGCCTATTACACATTACGACCCTCTTCAACCGTCGGCGGTCTCTGTCAGTTAAGAGATGAGGACGGTCTGTATGCTTCTGTGCTGTATGTATTCCTACACATTTCCACTGCGCTGTAACATTGGAAACAGTTGACCTAGGAATGTTTAGGAGTGTGGAAATCTTGCATACAGGCATATGACACAAGTGACACCCAATCACATGACCACATTCAAAGTATGTAAGTTCCGTGGACCGCCCCATTCTGCTCTCTCACCAAGTCTAATGACTACTGAGGTCGCTGGTATGGCGTACCTGGCAGTAGGTGGCAGCACAATGCACCTAATATGAAAAACGTATGTTTTTGGAGGAGTCCAGATACTTTTGATCACATAGTGTATCATGTTATGTGATGATCTAGGATTGCTTTCTATTATCAGTGATTACCAAACATGATATTTCACATGGGCACCTGCCAATTAGGTGGAATCAGTCAGAAAATACATTAACATAGAGATGAAGTGCGTATAGGGTACGTTAACAAATAAGGGCTTGTGCTACACTCTTTTTCACACTCAAAAAGATACGTAGTAGCATCTTATATAATGATCATCAAGCTGCTACTTTGGGAATAAAAATGGAGCTGATTTCTTTCCAATCATGTTTTGCAACTGAAGAATATCTTATATGAGATATTTGACAGTAATGTGGAAAAGCTGATTAATTTAAGAATAATAGCTTTACTAATTGTCATTTATTTTTAATGAACTGTTTTTTTTTTCACATTGCCAAAGGATTTGCACACAAAAAAAAAAAACAATATTCTGATAACATGTAACGGACTGTAAGAAAAACGTTTTACTTTGGAAGTTTTGGTGATTCAAAAGTTCCTGTTATACATTTGAAAGTAATTTGTGTACCACAGTAGGAACATTTTATACAGTAGATGTAACGGTAACAGAATCCTTATGAAAATAATTTTATATCATTTGTCGTGGTGTATCTCAGTTCAAGATAATTTTTATTTGTATTCCAACATTAGCTTCAAAGCATAAATATTCTGGCATGTAAATGTAAGATGATGAAGTCCTTTAAGATTCTGTAATTGGACACACAGAAATGTTAATATTTATTCACATATCTTATTGCAACAAAACAGTTAACAATTGGATCATTAACACATCTAAATGAGGTTACATGGTTTTCTATCTTGTGGAAGGTGGGTTCACATTGTGATTAAGCAGTAATGCCTTTAAATGATATCAGGCAATCCATGATCCAGTCAACAATATCCAGTGAGTTCCTTCATCATTCTTGTCCTTTTAACTAGTGACCAATTTATTATGGTATAATTATCAGTGGGAAATGACAGTTAAGAGTCTGTAACTAATTATATAGAAATAGCAATTTGCCAAGGTTTTGCTGCTGTAAGTGTTAGTTAACTTACTGATTTTGTTTCCCCACTGCAAACCAATACATTTGAAACACACGCTTTAACAGTACTTGTGTGACTTTTGTGTAATGTTAGCATATATTACAGGTGTGCACAGAAAATAATGTTATTTTATTTAAAAATGTAATGCATGTACCCTTTATATACATGGAGCTTCACTGTCCTTCATTTTCAAATTCCATATCATGTGTAGTGATTTTAACAAATTTGAACGCAATTTGTATATTATCTCAGTTTTATTTGTGCATGTGATCTCCATAAAAGTCAGTAAGTATGTAAACTCCTGTCTTAATCCTTACTTTATGCTACCTGTCTATCACAGATTTGTGTAAATTGAATTTTAATGATGAACTATGGAAATTGTTACACCCAGGTCATTTAAAAAAGCCTTCAATGATGTTATTCTGTCTCGGCGCGCTATAAGAAACATGAACACGTTGTATCCTGATGCTACACCAGAGGAACTAGCAGCTGCTGATAATGTTTGCATCATCTGCAGAGAGGAGATGGTGTCAGGTGATTATTTGTTACCATTGTATTTTATTTGTTCGGATATTCTACAGATTCTTTTCATTGGTATTTAATGGCCCCAGTGTGAATGTACATGTAATACAACTATGAGAATGTGTTAGAGTTTTAATTTTCCTATCCCCCTTTTTTAATTAAAGACTAGAAAAAAGTTAATAGGTTCAAAATAGCTGTGTACTTAAATAGTATAGAAATTTCATGTTCTCACTGGAATCAATGTTGCTGTGGAAACCACAAACTTCATCTCTTTTGTTTATGATAATTTCTCTTCCATGTCTCTCCTTTCTCTCTTCGTTGTTGTTGTTGTTTTTGTTGTTTCTTGAATGTTTATCCATCCATCAGTGATGTGCAACTCCAGTATGACAGGTATCTTTAAAAGTAAGTTATCGATGATTTTGTGCAGGTGCAGTTGATCTTGATAAGAATGAACAAGGATATGGGCATCTAAAGGGAATGCTTTAAAATAAAAGAAAGAATTTGAAATAATGCCTATATATTCTCTGTGACGGAATACCAGGATGCCCAACTATTAGCCTATCAAGGTGGGAATGGAAGGTTACAGTTTTTAAGTAGGAACAAAGTCCATACAGATCAGTAGAGAGAGGAGGCAGTACACATCATCTCTAACTGGAGGTTGAAACAAGAGAGAGCCCCATCTTCGACCATTACTCCAGATATGACCTGTAACCGACACGAGATTTCTCTCCTGTGTTTACCACTGTCTGCTCAGAAAATGATGCATAGGCATTGTTGGTCAGTGCTTTTTATGGTAACAAACTGTGTTGAGGAGACAATCCTACTTGGCACTTAGGCAATAGTGAATTGTACTCTAAGACTGCAGATGAAAATTTAAGTTGATAATATTTAGAAATAACACTAAAAATGTGTGATACCACAGACTGGCTAGGCGACCTGAACTTTTTTGATACTTAAATGCTATATTAGTAATTTACTTGAAATACAGGGATCTGTTACAATGATGGAATCTTGTGCAATGAAAATAGAAATGATTACAAAGGCAGTGGTAATCAGCCTAATCATTGAAATACAAATAACCAAATTTATTAAATGTTACGTGATTTTTACCAGATCAAAATGCCAGCAAATGTACATCTTGTTTTACGTCAGCATGAGGACATTACAGAAGTGCTTGTCGAACTCCAGTAGAAGATGATACATCAATAAGATAAAATGCAGTGCTTTGCTATATTGTATTTCGAGTTTTACATCTAAGTGTGTTTTGTCTAGGTTTTGTAAAAATGTTGATTTTGTTCACAAAAAACATGGCAACCCTGAGTGGAATAGAAAGGGAGCAAAAAATGCTGTTACTCCAGGTGCTCTTCACTATATTATACAGTAATGTAGAGTGCAGATGTAGCTCGTTAATTTTCACCTAATGGTGATTTGAGTTTAATGTTTAGTGTCTAAATTGAACTGTTGTAAGTGGAGCATTTTCAGATAAGGAACTATTTATCATAAAGGCATACTTCAGCTGCTGTGAAGTTTTGAATGAGTAATGTATTTGAGAAACCTTTTTGTAAGTAGGTTTAGTTGTCATGACAAACAACTGTCTCAGTACTGCTATTGATGGTGCTATGCTGAGGAACAATTCACAGTCACCTTTTATGGATTGACTGTAGTGCTTGCCACTATTTGTATTTCATGGCTGTTTGTTGAATATAAGGAATTACTAACTGCAGTAGCTTGTAGACACGCATTTGATGTGTAGTGTATTGGGATGACACATACACAGAAAGTGAAAAGTTTTGCAGCAGCTGTCATCTGAATTGCAAACATGTATTGCTCTAAACAGAGTACTTATGGAGACTATTTCATTCATGCCACAGATATCTGCCCAGGATGACCAATTGGGGTATATGGTGACATTATTTCTAAAGAGTACATGGTCGATTTCCTTTCAATCCTCCTCCTTTTTGAGCTTGTGCTGCGTCTCTAATGAACTCATCACTTACTGTAAGTTGTACCATAATCTATATAAGTTTCTAAATTTCCAATAAATGGGTCCACAAACAAAAAATGGTGCATTAGCCCAAAATACGCATGATGTAAAAAGTTGATCTTAGAAATCTGGATGTACAGTATTAACTGAAGAATAGTACTTAGGTTCTGTATTCATCCAGATTGTTGGCTTTTGTATGAATTCCTATATAGTCTTCTCCAGGGTGCAAGTGCTAAATGGCAAAAATCATTTTGTAGTTGCTGATGTTGCTTGTAGTACCCATATTTGAATATATTTCACGTTAATTTCTTTTATTTATCCTTGATATTCACGTCCTTGATACAGTAAGTTGGTGCTCATTCTCCACGTCTCACATAATTTACATCTGATGTCCCAGTCTGTCTACCACACAACTCTTTTCAAACAGTTGTTCACCATAAGGTCTCACTAAACACTGCTACAATGGTGTCAAAGCAAAGTAAAGTAATGCAGCAGAGCAATTAATGTTTTGATTTGTAGAAACTTTTGTCATTGTTACAAATTAATGCTTTTTAATTGCTTCTAATTGTGAGCATTATGTTTCTATAACACTTCTATTTAATTTGATCATTATTAACATCGTGATCATGTGTATCTTTACAGTTCCTGAATTTCTTATGGAAAATTATAAGTGGAATGATTTGTTACATAGTTCATTGTAAAATAATACATAAACCTGAGAAACATGAAAAATAAAAGTGATTTTCACACTGATGTGTCTAATTTATATTTTTATTACAAAGTGTAGAACTGCGACAAAACTGAATTAAACTGGCAGAACCACATCCATATAAGAAAGATTCAGTACTGTGCAACTCAAAAACTAGCAATAAATTGTTTAATAATCCACATCTCGTAAATTATAAACGAAATATTCAGTACCCTGATTCATGAAAATTATAACCAAACTGTTTGATACCACTGGTACTGTTACCTCTTCCTCCTTGTTTTCTTCCTGAGAAAAAACTAGGTGTTGGCATTCATATCAGGCTAAAAATATTTGTTTTTATGCAGTGCGTTGATTATTCCATTATCTTCTGTTACAGCATCTAAAAAGCTGCCGTGCAATCATATCTTCCACACGGCATGCTTACGATCATGGTTCCAAAGGCAACAGACATGCCCCACATGCCGACTCAACATACTTCGCACTCCAGCACCGTCACAACCTGCACAACAGCAGCAGCAGCAACAGCAGCAGCAGCAACAACAACAGCAGCAGCAACAGCAGCAGCCACAACAAGTTCCTCTTGTGGGACCACCTCCTTTAATTCCCCAGATGCCACCACCAGGTATAGAGTAAAGTTTAATGTGCGTGTACCATGTAAACATTAACTTTGATAACAATGTGTGAGTAAAACAGTCAGACACAGATGGAGGACTGATTTCATCTCATCGTTCAGCATACTGACACATAGTTTCACATGTAAATATAAGTCCTTTATGGGGGAAACTGTTACCCCAAAAGGTAGGAGTACAGCGTGATCTTTTTCCCCCCTCTGTCAAGGTAATGAGTACTGAGGTGTGGAATATTTTTCACTTAATCGTCCCACTCTCTCTCGAAGTGGTACTGTATTCACTGCTGATCCAATCTGTTAAAGAGTCTTTGCCCTAGCACTAGTTTTTTTGTGTAGATGGGAGGTGTACCTTCACCAGCTCCCTTGATCCCATAGGCTGGAGTCATAGTGGCCCAACATCGATGCATTCCATCGACAACCAACATCAGCCGAAGACGACTGATCTTTTCAAAGCATTATGCCAGTAGGTGCATGGCCTCAGTGCAGCTGATTTCAATGCCTGAACCTACAGACTTTGGACAATGGTCAGTGGAATTGAAGTCAGTTGTTTTCTTCAATTGAATCGGCTGGCGTTCCCACACGCAAAATGTGAATTGTGCATATTGTTTAAGCTTATTACAAGAAAGAAGGAGTTTATCACATCCTGAGGATGAGACAGAGAATAACAGAGATATATCTTGAAATATATGGTGTGAAACCACAACTTTATTAGAAACTCCTGCCTGAAGCAGGGTACCCTCACCCTTCCCCTCCCCTCTTCCTTCCAAATCGTCCCCTCTTCCTTCCAAATTCTCCCCACTTCCTTCCAAATTCTCCCCTCTTCCTAGCCACTCCTCCCATCTTCCTCCCAAATGCTCCCATCTTCCTACTCACTCCTCCCCTCTCCTGCCCTCCTCCCATACTCTTCCTTCCCACTCCCTTCCTCTCCCATCCCTCCCTTCCCACTCCATTCCTCTCCCATCCCTCCCTTCTTCCTACCTCACCCCTTCCCTCCCGTCTTCCGTCTCCACCTTTCTTCTCCCTTCTTCTTTCTCCGCCCTTTCTCTCCCTTATTCCTTCCCCATTCCTCTACTCTTACTTCCCCCACTCCTTCACTCCGAAACCTTCAAACTTCCTTCCCCAACCTTTACTCTTCCCTCCCCATTCCTCCATTCTTCCATTCATTTCATCCACATTGTCCTTGTTATACCTTCTATTCTTGAAAGTATTATTCACATTGTAAAGTGAGGCTACAGACAACAAAAATTTAAGTTCTTATGAGACACATTATAGAGGTGGGGGGGATAGTGGGAATTTCGGCGCATCTCGTGGTCGTGCGGTAGCGTTCTCGCTTCCCACGCCCGGGTTCCCGAGTTCGATTCCCGGCGGGGTCAGGGATTTTCTCTGCCTGGTGATGGCTGGGTGTTGTGTGCTGTCCTTAGATTAGTTAGGTTTAAGTAGTTCTAAGTTCTAGGGGACTGATGACCGTAGCAGTTAAGTCCCATAGTGCTCAGAGCCATTTTTTTGGGAATTTCGGAAGTACCGAAAAGTGTAGAAATAACTATAAGATATTAACTGAATGTTATAAAAATACCAACCTAACAAATCAGGTAAATCAGAAACAAGTGAGAGATAATCAAACAATGAAATGCCACGAATAAATGTGTTTTAAAAACCTGAGAAGTTAAGAAGTTAGAGAGAGGAGTAAATAATACTGTGATAAAGTGGTGAAAAGTGTGAGGTGGAGGTTTAGAGTAGACAAAGCCCGCATCTCGTGGTCGTGCGGTAGCGTTCTCGCTTCCCATGCCCGGGTTCGATTCCCGGCGGGGTCAGGGATTTTCTCTGCCTCGTGATGGCTGGGTGTTGTGTGCTGTCCTTAGGTTAGTTAGGTTTAAGTAGTTCTAAGTTCTAGGGGACTTTTGACCGCAGCAGTTGAGTCCCATAGTGCTCAGAGTCATTTAGAGTAGACAAAGATATACAGCAACAGAGAGAAAAGAGAGAATGAGAAGTTAAGTTTAGCACAAAATCAAATAAGAGATCTGTCTGTTGAAGGAATCACATAAAGTGAGTACGTAATTGTGAGCAGTGGTACACGATATTGTTATACCACCACTCACTGTTGCCTTACATGCTCCACGTCCTCCAATACAACTTCCTAAAACTTTGTCTCTCCTCAGAAAGCTGCTTTGCCATCATGTTTGTGTTCTTATTGTACGTGCCCTGTTAGCACCAGGCACTCCATCTCTGTTACTATAGGACCTACTTTCTTTGATTGCAGAATAATTTTTCCATTCAGATTGCTGTGTTGCTATCTTTTTCTGCTCAGGGATGCTCGCTTTGAGCAAGTAAATCGCTGCAGGTCACATTTTCTTCATCTCCAAGGTGAATTGAGAAAAATTATAGATGACTTCACTTTACTGTGTGCACTTCTTAAGACAAAGACATACTGGCAAACTGTTCTAATAAGGCCCTAATACACCAGATGTCACTTTTTATTTCAAAGCAAAGTCTGACCATACAACTACAGTTTTAAAATGTGAGCGACAACATTCCAACAGTAACCCAAATATCTCTATTTGATAGGTTACAGCATAAACTTGAAAATGGCTGCACATACAAAACTGTGCACTGTTGGAAAAAGACAAAAGAAAAGTATATTCTAATCCAACTTATGACCACCAGTGTGAAGATTATTGTCATTAAAATAATTTATTTTAGCTGTGTACCCTATTGCATCTAAAATATTGCTTATTTCAATAATTAGTGTTTTAATGAAGGTATTGTAGAATTCCTTGTCCATGATGTCATGTTCTAGAAGATTAAATAAAGTGGGTAAAAAGAAATAACAACATGAAAAGCTGAAAGAGAGAGGGGAAGATATATTAGAAGATCCATATTATTTTTCGACCAAGTAGACCCAGTAACCAAACCCATTATAGGTCAGTAAAATAAACTTCCAAATCAGAGGTGTGCACAAGAACTGCCTGCATGGTTGCCTGCGAGTACTGTGAGCCATGAGGGCAATGCTAAGCAGCTGTGAGGGTATGTAGTGGGGGTAGTAGAGCTGTGCGATGTGGCTGGCCACTTGGGTATGCACACTGCACGGAGGGAGGTGGGGGGGGGGGGGGGGAGCAACTGTGCTGCTGTGAGAGCGCTTCATGCACACAGCTGAGTATGGACAAGCTAACGTACATAGTGCAGGTGGAACACACACATGTCCGAGGTCGTTTCGCACATATGCAGCATCCGTAAACACGGCACTGATACACGGTTATCAGGAGGCCAATCATATGTGGGACAACATGCGTGTGTGGGACGTAAGTGTAAAATGTGCTTACCCAAAGTTTGTGTATCCTGTGCCATGCAACGGTTGGCCATGTACGGGTGAAACGCAGTTTCGAACCATTGTAACACGTCCTACTTTCAAGGCCACAAGTAGTATACAGAAATAAAGGATTAAGAAACGAACACATTTGTATTGTAAATGTTTATTATATTTACACAGAAATGTGTAGTTCAGAGGAGGGGTACTACATACAAATAGGACATAGGCATTAATTTACATCACCCTGGATGTTTTTACAGTGATTTTGAACTAGCATCTTGATAGTTGGTGTGAAATTACCGTATTTACTCGAATCTAAGCCGCACTCGAATCTAAGCCGCACCTGAAAATTGAGATTCGAAATCAAGGAAAAAAAAATTTCCCGAATCTAAGCCGCACCTGATATTTGAGACTCGAAATTCAAGGGGAGAGTAAAGTTTTAGGCCGCATCTCCAAATCGAAACAAAGTTAGTCCATTGTAATATGAGACACAATTTAGGTCGAATGAATGACGATACAACAATAGTAGTTTGGTTCGAGTCGTAGGCTTAGCAGTTAAGCTTTACCAGGTAGCCATTGCTATGCGTCAGGCGCTCCGTCCGTATTTATATGGGTACCCTTCCTTTTTCACATGCTTCGTCTGGTTTGGATTGATTGCTTATTTTTCTTTGATCTGATAAGTGCCGTACTCTTTGTTATAGGTGTGTACATCAATCTAAGCTGAAAATGCATTACTGTACTTTGTCATGCACTGTTTGTCGCATTCTGATAATGAGTGTTTACGACCTGTCCCGCTCGCGGCATGGCTTGCTTTTGTGCGCACTACCGCCACTTACAATTTTCAGAAAAAGAGAGGAATCGTCTCATTACCGAAACAATGGCAAGAGACTGCTATTTGTTTTTACTAACACTGCTGCTTTCTTTGACGATGATCAACAAGAACCAAATAATAGAATGCGTATGATAGATGATGTTCTGAACGAGAGTTTAGCGAAAATTTTTCTCCGTTTGAAAACCTTTGCAGACACCTCTTTAGTACATAACATTCTGCACAGAAATTATTCATCTTAGATTTAAAAATCTAGTCAATTGCCATGCTTAATTTCTGAACTATATCACTATTAGGCACAAGAATAATACGAATATAAACAGGATACGTATATTCTTCCGCGTTTGCTGTTGTCTCACTTTAGTTTCGTAGTTTATTAAGCAGACAGGATTTAAATGAGATAGCAGCAAACACGAAACAATACATGGCAAAATGTTTATATACGTATTATTCTTATGGTGAAGAAAATACTGCATGTGATTCACAATTCATAAAAGTTCCTATTAGCAACTATCTCTTCTCATAGGTAGAAAAAAATTCAGAACGTAGAGTTGGCCATATTGACAAACATCCCAGTCTTGCCAGTCGGATTTTCGTAGTACAGTACATTGAAATGTTGCTACATTCGAAGATGAACAATACGGAATTTGTATTTACTTCGTTGGCTAATGTATGAAAATGCAGTGGTCGAAACTCGGGGCGGAGAAAAAATCTCGTCTTCCACCGTTTTTTTTTTTATTTTATTTTTATTTACTGACGCAGAGGTTTTGGCGCCAGTATTTATCTTTGTGCCTGAAAAGCATGTGTGAATCGCTACATATATTCGACGGCAGAAGTTAGTTGTGGTGGCACCTACCAACATTTTTCAGAACTTCCGCTTACTTTGCACTCGATTCTAAGCCGCAGGCGGTTTTTTGGATTACAAAAACCGGAAAAAAAGTGCGGCTTAGATTCGAGTAAATACGGTACTGGTCATTTGGTGCACTGCACCAGTCAGATGAACATCAGTAAGCCCCCCCAGGGGGTCCACAACTCTTTTGTGGATACGTGCGTAGCGAGCACGGGACACCGAGCTAATGTGGCCCACCTACCTTTCCAGGCTGCATACCTTCCTTTTCCGCATCCTTCCTTTTCCGCATCCTTCCCTCTCCCCCATCTTCGCCCCTCCCCTCACCTCTGGCTCTTTCCTTCCCTTTCTCCCCTCTGGGAGTATGGTTTGTGCCTACGTCCGGAGACGGACGCTCATAAATGTACCGCATTCTTCGCCTTCTCCGCTTGTATGTCTTCATCCTTCCTCTGTCCTTCTCTTTTCCTTACCTCTTCTCTTTACCCTTTTCTCCACTGCAGCGTTTGAGACCTCTCCTCTTTCCTTTCTCTTTCTTTGTTTTTCCCTTTCTCTTTCTTCCTCCCTGTGCATGTCTCAAGGCCGACCCACGCATTTTTGTGCGTAGCCAGTGACGGGGTAACGCGTAATTTCCCGCCCCGGGTAGACAGGTAGGACACGTACGTACCCCCTGGTAATGTCCAGGTCCAGGGAGGGGTGATTACCCGAGCTGATACCTTCCGAAAGTGCCGATTGGTCCCTCCGTCCGTTTGTCGGGAGGTGTGACCTGAGGTGTGAACTATCACCTAAGGCAGGAGTGCCCTCAGAGAGGGCCCCCACAAGGGAGGAGCGCGCCATCGGAGACGCCGGTAATCATGGAGGATTCTTCCGCAATGGCTTCCTCACCTTCCACTATGTCTGCTCACAACCGTAAGTTCACTGAGTCTCAGCCACAGACAGTTCTTCCATCGTTGCCACAGTTCCTTGTTGTTTCTCGGTCTGACGAAGGTCACAACTTCTCCACGGTCAACCCTTTCATTATTCAAAAAGGTGTCGACGCAATTGCAGGTCCTGTAAAGTCTTGTTCCAGATTACGGAATGGCACCTTGTTGTTAGAAACAGTCAGTGCCCTCCAGGCACAAAAATTGCTGCGCACTTCACTGCTGCACACCTTCCCTGTCCGGGTTGAAGTGCACCGCACTTTAAATTCCTCGCATGGAGTCGTTTATACACGCTCCCTCGATGGATTATCTGACGAAGAAATTCAGCACTACCTGTCTGACCAGGGCGTAACGGCTGTTCATAGAGTTATGAAAAGGGTTGACACGAACATCATTCCAACCTGCACTGTCTTCTTGACATTTGACAAAGTTCAACTCCCATCGAAAATCAAAGCAGGCTATGAGATAATTTCCATTCGCCCCTACGTCCCAAACCCTACGCATTGCTATCGGTGTCAGCGGTTCAATCACACCAACCAGTCCTGTTCCAATCCGGCCAAATGTGTTACGTGTGGCAAGGATGCCCATGAGGGTGCTTGTCCACCTCCATCCCCTCGCTGCATCAACTGTATGGGTGACCACGCTGCTTCCTCTCGAGATTGCCCTGTTTTTAAGGAAGAAAAGCTCATCCAGGAAATCAGAGTGAAGGAAAAGGTGTCGACCTTTGCTGCTCGAAAATTATTCGCCAGTCGACAGCCCACCGTGCCTCAGACAGGAAAATACAGCACTGTCCTTGCTTCTCCTCGGCCAACAAAGGAGGCGGCCACGCAGACTTGCGACCTCACCTTTAGTGCCACGGTCGTCAGATCGGCCAGCGCAAAGATCGCCCGTTCAACCTCAACACTTTCGCCTGCCCACTCTATGGCTCACCCTTCGTCGGGTTCTGCTAAATCTCGAGCCCAAAAGTCAGACACCAAGACTTCAAAAAAAGAGCATACTCGTGAAGATTTTTTACGTATCCCAACTTCACTACCATCGGTTCCTCCTTCTTCTAAACATCATATTTCCAAGAAGGCTACAAAGAAACCCAGTTCATCTCCTTCTCCACCAAGGCGTGTCCCATCTACAGCACCACCTGGCGGAAATCGCCCTCAGCCGTCTTCTGTGTCGCCAAGGCAGACTGCTGGCGGCCGATCAACCGGCCGATCGCTGGTGGCAGGAGCTGCTCCTGAACAACCTATGGATCAGGATCTTCTGCCTTCGGCTTAATGCCATTCCATGCTGTCGGTTGCAAGCTCTGAGCAGTCGTTGAGTTGACAGCAACCTTGGTCACATTCCTCTATTTTCTGTTCACCCTATGTCAATTATCCACTGGAATACCCGCAGCATTCGAGCCAATCGGGATGAATTGTCGATCCTCTTACGATCCTACTCGCCGGTCATCTTCTGTCGTCAGGAAACAAAGCTGCGTCCCCATGACCGCTTTGTTCTCCCTCATTTTCAGTCCGTCTGATATGATCTCCCCTCTGTTGAAGGCACTCCAGCCCATGGAGGACTCATGATTCTTCTCCATGATACTCTCCATTATCACCCAATCCACTTAAACACTTCCTTCCAAGCTGTCGCCGTCCGTCTTTCCCTTTCTGGATACACGTTCTCTCTTTGTACTGTATACATTCCATCATCCACACCAATGGCACGAGCTGATCTCCTTCATCTTCTTGGTCAGCTTCCACCCCCCTATTTGCTGGTTGGGGACTTCAATGCCCACCACCCACTTTGGGGATCTCCACATCCTTGTCCACGTGGCTCACTATTGCTAGACGTCTTCCATCAAGCGGATCTAGTTTGCCTCAACATGGGTCCCTACAATTTTGTAAGCCTCCACGACAAATTTATCTCATTTGGACCTTGTGGTCGGTACTGTTCCGCTAGCTCGGCACTTCGAATGGTTCGCCCTTGATGATACACACTCGAGTGACCACTTTCCATGTGTGCTTAGACTGCAGCCTCAACTGCCATATATGCGCCCGCGACGCTGGAAGTTTGCCCAAGCCGATTGGACACTTTTTTCATCTCTAGCGACATTCGATGACCATCACTTTCCCAGCGTCGACGATGAGGTCACACATATTACTGACGTTATTCTTACAGCTGCGGAACTTTCAATACCACGCACCTCCGAATTGCCCCGGCGCCCCCCCCCCCCCCCCCCCCCAATTCCTTGGTGGAACGAGGCATGCTGTGACGCAATACGTGAGCGGTGACGTGCTCTTCGCGTTTTCCGCCACCATCCTACTTTGGCCAACTGTATCCGCTATAAGCAGTTCCATGCGCAATGCCGTCGTGTCATCCGCGATAGCAAGAAGGCGAGCTGGAAATTCTTTATTAGCTCATTTAACATATTCACTCCCTCCTCGGAAGTTTGGAGTTGGCTTCGACGGTTCTCAGGTGTACCTAGTTTCTCCCCGGTCTCTGGGCTCAACTGTCGCGCATGATACATTAGTGAACCCCGTCGCAATTTCTAACTCATTGGGTCAGCACTTTGCTGAGATTTCGAGCTCTTCAAATTACCCGCCAGCATTTTTCCCGAAGAAACGTGCAGCAGAAGTGCGACATCTTGCTTTCTTTTCTCAAAATCGTGAAAGCTACAATACTGTTTTCTCCATGCGGGAACTCCAACATGCACTCTTTTCTTCTCGCTCCTCCGCCCCAGGACCGGATGGTATCCACGTCCAAATGTTGCTGCATTTATCAACCCATAGTCTGCGTTACCTCCTTCGCCTTTATAATTGAATTTGGACCGACAGGACTTTCCCCAGACGATGGCGGGAAGCTATCGTCATTCCTGTTCTGAAACCTGGAAAGGACAAACATCTCCCCTCTAGCTATCGCCCCATTTCTCTCATGAGTAGTGTCTGTACGGTTTTGGAGCGTATGGTGAATTACCATTTAGCTTGGTGGCTGGAATCCCGCAGTCTTTTAACACCTGCCCAATGTGGATTCCGAAAGCATCGTTCTGCAGTTGACCATCTTGTTGCTCTCTCCATGAACAATTTTCTCCGGAAATGCCAAACAGTAGCAATATTTTTTGGTCTGGAGAGAGCATACAATACCTGTTGGGGGACAGGCATCCTCCGCACACTGTTCTCTTGGGGCTTTCGAGGTCGACTGCCCCTTTTTCTTCGCGAATTTATGGCAGAGCGCACATTTAGGGTGCAGGTGAACACTGCTCTCTCCCATACTTTCTCCCAAGAAAACGGGGTGCCCCAGGGCTCTGTGCTGAGTGTTGTACTGTTTGCCATTGCCATAAATCCAATTATGGATTGTCTCCTTCCTGATGTCTCGGGCTCCCTCTTTGTGGACGATTTTGCGATCTACTACAGCTCTCAACAGACCAGCCTTCTTGAACGACGTCTTCAAGGATGTCTCGATCGCCTCCACTCTTGGAGCATCGAAACCGGCTTCCGTTTTTCTCCCAGTAAGACAGTTTGTGTTAATTTTTGGCGACGTAAGGAGTTTCTTCCACCCTCCTTACATCTAGGACCTGTCAACCTTCCGTTTTCAGACGTCGCTAAATTCTTGGGTCTTATGTTTGACAGGAAACTGCTGGTCCTCCCACATTTCCTATCTTTCGGCTCGCTGTCTGCTATCCCTCAACACCCTCCGTGTCCTGAATGGTACCTCCTGGGGAGCGAACCGAGTGGTCCTTCTCCGCCTCTATCGCGCCATAGTGCGCTCGAAATTGGACTATGGAAGCATAGTCTACTCCTCTGCTCGGCCGTCTATTCTTCGGCGTCTCGACTCTATCCACCACCATGGATTACGTTTAGTGTCTGGAGCTTTTTACACCAGCCCTGTTGAAAGCCTTTATGCTGAGACTGCTGAACCTCCGCTGTCCAATCGGCGAGCAGTCCTTCTGAGTCATTATGCTAGCCATCTGTCTTCCATGCCTGCTAATCCAGCCCATGACATTTTTTTCGACGCCTCCTTTGATGTAGGGTATGCAGGCCGCCCCTCCTCCCTACTACCACCGGGAGTCCGCTTCCATCAACTGCTCCATTCTCTTTCCTTCCGCTTTCCTAAAACCTTCTTGACAACTTGGGGTACAGCACCGCTTTGGCTCCGTCCCCGGATCTGCCTGCTCCGTGACCTTTGTCGATTTCCCAAGGATGGTACCCCTTCACTTGGTTATTGTCGGGCATTTGCTGCTCTATGTGCACAAATGACGGAAGCCACATTTATTTACACCGATGGCTCGAAAACCTCGTTAGGTGTAGGGAGTGCCTATATTGTTGGCGACACCCCAAATCACTTTCGGCTTCGCGACCAGTGTTCGGTTTATACTGCGGAGCTTTACGCTGTTCTCCAGGCTGTCCACTACATCCGCCACCATCAGCGGATACAGTACGTTATCTGCTCAGATTCTCTCAGCTCTCTCCTCAGTCTCCAAGCTCTGGTCCACCGGATTCAGGACTGTCTGTGCTTGCTCCACCTGGGGGGCGTCTGGCTCCCGGGACACGTTGGTAACTGTGGAAATGAGGCGGCCGATATAGCAGCCAAGGCTGCAGTCTCTCTTCTTCGGCCAGCTATTCAATCGATTCCCTTCGCCGATCTACGGAGCGTTTTATGTCGTCGTGTTGTTTTTTTATGGCACGCACATTGGTCGACACTTCCCCATAATAAATTGCGGGACGTGAAAGCTATTCCTTGTGTTTGGACCTCTTCCTCCCGAATGCGTCGTCGAGAGGAGGTAATTTTAACTAGACTCCGGATAGGGCACTGTCTTTTTAGCCATCGACATCTTTTAAGCGGCGATCCTCCCCCACTCTGTCCCCACTGCTCTCAGCTGTGGACGGTAAGACACCTTTTAATTGAGTGCCCCTATTTTAATCCATTACGCTCCCATCTACAGCTGTCGCCTGATATATCGTCGATTTTAGCAGATGACACGCGCTCAGCCAATCGCGTTCTCGAGTTTATTAGTGCCAGTGAAATGACGTCAGTCATTTGAAGCTTTTTTTGGGGACAACCAACCCCTTTCTGTAGTGGATTTTTAAGCCTTCCTTCTGCTTGTAGTTTCTCCAATTTTATGACTTTCGTTCCCATTGCTGCTGGTTTCCATTTTCGGTTTTTTACTGTTTCCTAAGTCATGGACCGGGCACTAATGACCATAGCAGTTTTGTGCCACAAAATAAAAAAAAAAAAAAAAAAAATCAGTAAGATTACTCGTAAGCTTCAATTTTGTCACTTTCATTATGGAGAAAACACTTTCGCACAGGTATGTTGCTCCAAAAAAACTACGCACGTGAGCAGCTATTTTAAATAATAATGGAAACTGTTCATGTAGGAAATATTTGTAGAAGCTTTCCAAGGTTTCTGCAGTGTGAAACTTCTCCTTCAGCGATAGTGGAGAAAGCTAAAAAGTCCGTAATGGATCAGTTTTTAACATCTTGCACATCATTTTGAATGTGATAAGAGTTCTGCTACTGCTCACACCCATTTCAACAGCCCATTGAATTGAGATGTAAGCGGAATGTAGTATCTGTATTGGGCCAATCCAGATGACTGTTGTACCTACCTGATCACCATTGATGTAGGCTGCATGTATCACTCTACGATGCTGAGACAAAGGAGCAAAGTGAGCAGTCAAAACTCTTCTGAAAAAGATGAAGATCCAACCATCATCGGACAAGGTGGTGCTAAGTGTGTTTTGGGACTTCCATGGTGTGGTGCTAACAGATTACACCAAAGTGACAAAAGTCATGGGATAGTGATATGCACAGATACAGATGGTGGTAGCATCACATACACAAGGCACAAAAGGGCAGTGCATTGACGGAGCTGTCATTTATACTCAGGTGATTCATGCAAGAAGGTTTCCAATATGATTATGGTTGCATGACAAGTATTAACAGACTTTGTACAGAGAATAGTAGTTGGAGCTGGACACATGGGACATTCCATTTCAGAAATCATTAAGGAAGTCAATATTCCAAGATCCATAGTGTAAAGGGTGTGCTGAGAATACCAAATTTCAGGCATTACCTCTCACCACAGACAACACAGTATCTTTTCACTACAGACAACACAGTGGCTGATGGCCTTCACTTAACAAGCAAGAACAATGATGTTTGTGTAGAGTTGTCAGTCCTAGCTGACAAGCAACGCTGCATGAAATAATCACAGAAATCAATGTGGGATGATTGATTAATGTATCCGTTAGGACAGTGCAGCAGAATTTGGTGTTAATGGGCTATGGCAGCTGACAACCAACGCAAGTGCCTTTGCTAACAGTATGACATCACCTGTATCAACTCTCCTGGGCTCATCACCATTTCCGTTGGACTGTAGATGACTGGAAAAGCCTGGCCTGGTGAAATGAGTCCCAGTTTGAGTGGATAAGAGCTGATGGTACGGTTTGAGTGTGGTGCAAGCCGCATGAAGCCATGACCCAAGTTTTCAATAAGGCACTCTGCAAGCTGGTGGTGGCTCCATAATGGTGTGGGCTTTGTTTACATGGAATGGACTGGGTCCTCTGGTCCATCTAAACCAATCATTGACTGGCGATGGTTATGTTCGGCTACTTGGAGACCATTTGTAGCCATTCATGGACTTCATGCTCCATGTCACCGTCTACAACTGTTAGCATTTGGTTTGAAGAACATTCGAGACAGTTCAAGCAAATGATTTGGAAAACCAGATCGTCCAACAAAAATCCCATTGAATATTTATGAGATGTAATCGAGGGTCAGTTCATGCACAACATCCTGTACCAGAACACTTTTCTCAGTTATGGATGGCTATAGAAGCAGCACACCTCAGTATTTCTGCAGGAGACTTCCACCAGCTTGTTGAGTCCATCCTATGTCAAGTTGCTGCACTATGCCAGGCAAAAGGAAGTCTGACATGATATTAGGAGGTATACCATGACTTTTGTCACCTCAGTGTATGTTTCTGCTGAAACCTCCTGATGAGATTAAGGGAGGTTGTCAAGACGGTGCATCCTGGGAATATTTACTGAACAGCCAAAATGCAGATGTCAACAAACACAGACTCCACAAAGTTATCATTTGTTTGAAAAAGCCTACTGCATTGAAGAGTGAATTTGTAGAGGATTCACACCATCATACAGTTATATGGTGACAACTTGAATTTTTTGAGGTGATAATTAAAACTTTGTGACTACCGCTCATATACTAAATTACTCTGTCAAAAGAACATC
The DNA here is from genome assembly GCF_023864275.1 of Schistocerca cancellata. NCBI lineage: Eukaryota > Metazoa > Arthropoda > Insecta > Orthoptera > Acrididae > Schistocerca > Schistocerca cancellata. The sequence continues at coordinate 580,264,149 of NC_064630.1, read as the reverse complement.
TGTATCAGTACGAAAATCACAGAAAAGGGGAAGATGGAGGCTGTTCACCTTTATCAAGGAAGGCATAGACGGACCAGTTGATCATGATGATAATGATGGTTACTGCTGTCATAAATCCTGTAAGCTGGCTGTTCCCTTAAATCACTCCCAGAGAATTCATAACAGTTAGTTGTAGCACCTGACAAGATAGTGTCTGTTATTATGCTAATAAAATAGCTTATTTGGTTTCAAGGCTTGATGACTTTCAGAATGGATTATCACACTTTGTGTGTTTTTGACATTCATTATAAACAAAGTGAGCTATATATGTTAGTGTGCCTCTGCTAGCTCCTGATGAGTGTGAAGTGTCAGTGTCTGTTCTGCTACAGCAGTTGTTGATCTCAATTTGCCTCCTGTCAAATAAAAATAAATTGATAAGAGTTCCATGACTGGTTGTAATTGCTAAAAATACAGGTAACTGCATTATTCACAAATTTTTATTCTGGTTTTGCTTCTGTTGTCTCTTCAGTAAAGCTTATGGTATCATTGCTAAGACCACAAAATAAGTTTTATACCCCCGAGTTAATTAGGCACCATTCTTGCTAAAATATATCTAGCTGTCTTTACTGGCAAGCAGAAAGGATTTTCTAGTTGTTGTATCACAAAATACTCTCATATTGTAAATATATTGTTGTATAACCACTGAATTATATGCCACACAGCCTCAAAATGCCTGTTTCTTGCACATATACAGGTGGCCTAAACATACCTCCATTTGTTGGTCCACTTCCATTCTGGCAAATGTTTCAACCACATGTACAAGCTCAACCGCAGCCACAGCCACAACCACCTCAACAGAGGCCAGACCAGCCATCCACAGCAGCAACACAGCAAGCAGCAGCAGCAGCAGGCACTTCTGCACCATCAGGTAACACTCATAGGTCTACATATGCAGTTTATTATTATTTATTTTTGTCATTTGGTATACATCAAAATGTCCACAAAAATATATTCTGTGTTTTTCTTGGAAAAATTTGGTGCATTCAGGAAATTTACCATCAGTATCAGTATAGTACTTTGGTTCTGACCTTGTTAGTTGCCAATAACTTCATCCAGTTGTTAAAGGTCACTAGTACCTACTCCCAACTTAAAAAACTTGTGTTGGACAGGACTTGAACATGGGGCCTTATCTTTTGTAGTGTATGCTCTTTCTGACTGAGCTATTTAGCAGCTCATTAACTGCCCTCACAGCTTTATTTCTCCTTTCGAAACTCTGCACAAGTTCTCCGGCAAATTTAGTGAGACTAAATACCATGGGGGAATGGCATAGCCACACCTAAGGGAATTGTTACCAGACAGAATCATTTAAGTTCCTCCATGGCACACATTTTATTCTGCCAGGAAGTTTAATGACTGTGCATACATTTCTGCAGACTGAAAGGTTCACTGTGGAAACAGTCCCCTAGGTTATGGCTAAGTCCTTTCTCGCTGATATTGTTTCATTCCAGTAGTGCTAGTTCTGCTATGAATGCAGGAGAACTGCTGTGAAGTTTGGGAAGTAGGAGACAGGTACTGTCAGATGCAAGGCTGTGAAAGCAGGTTGTGCGGTGTAACTCAATAGCTCAGATGCTACGAGTAGTGCCTGCGTAAGAAGTGGTTCCAAGTCCCAGTCCATCACACAGTTCTAATACACTGTTAAGTTTCAAAACAGTGCACACTCCACTGCAGAGTGAAAGATTCATTCTGGAAGTCACTATCAGACAAAGAAAAATTCAGACTATCAATATGGAGTTGATGCGTACTTCCAAAAGGTTACAAAAATTGATCAGCACACTAGCTGTAAAATCTGATCTGTTATCATTTTCTGATTACAGCAAAAATGAAACCAGTACGCATTCACTGTCAGCAGTGTCAAAGGGTTATGATGATCAACTAATAATTGGTGAAATGGCCAAAGTTTTTAGATGGACAAGTTATTGTTGGCCAGTTGCAACTTCAGAAACAAGAAATTTGATCAAGAACGTTTGATGGGAAAAATAATCTCAAATTCCATTGAGAGTTAACGTAGTCCTCAGATAATTTCTTGCTTCAACTGGAGAAAATCCATTTATTGTCAGCATTTTGAGGTACACAGGAGTAGTGGTTTTTTCCCCCTCTTCAGGGGTAGTACAAGAAAACTAGTTTCTTGGTATTCATTGTTCTTGAAGAACCACATAGAAAAATGTTTTAAGATGTATAATGCTAGTAAAACAAATTCTGAAAACATGACTTTTTGTATGAAAAGAGTTTCTTTGGTTACTTTCTGATATACTTCAGAATACTTAGGTTTGCCCCATATAATATTGAACCTCCACCTCATGAAGAAATGAATTGTGCAAATAAAATCACCAGAATGAATCTTCATGCTGCAGCAGAGACTTTAAAATAGAATTACAACAAAGATGTTCTGTGGGCAGTTATTTTATTTTAAGAACAGTCAAGTCCCTTTGCGATACTCCCTTTTGTAGGTTAGCCATAATCTGTCAAGCTAATACATATGCATGCTTCCTTGGAAGGAGCTGCCGCTGGTGGATCGGCGGATGGCACTGCCAGTCAGCAACAAGCCTCAGGATCTGCAGCTGGAGGAGTAGCTGCAGGAGCAACATCCGTGGGAGGAACTGGGACAGGAGGAATGCCTTTTATTTGCCCACCATTCCCTTTCATGCCCTTTAGTAAGTAATTCTGCTGATGCAAACTAATAAATTGACCATATTGCTGAGAAAATCGTAATGATTACAAATTATTGTATAATTTCAGAGGGTTAGGTTTCCACCAAGATTGAGTATAAATAAATAATGTTGCCACATCTAAAAAGAGTGAATGGGAAGGAGTGGAAGATTGAGTATAAATAAATAATGTTGCCACAACTGAAAATAGTGGACGGGAAGGACTGGAGAGGGGGGAGGGAGAGTTGAAAAGATTCAAAATTTGCACTTAATTGCTTGTCATTCTGCAGGACACTGAGACACTGTTGTTGTGGCTTCTTGATTATCTTGTGGCATTGTTCTTATACTTCAGTGCTTATGAAGAGACAGTGTTGTAGTTTTATTAATGTTTAGGTGAAAGTTAAAATCATACGGTGCAAAACATGAGATGGAATAATGATAATATTCAATTGTATAGATTGCTACTTCTCACGTAAAGAAAGCATTGAGCAGTTGACAGGCACATTGAAAGAAGACTTTTAGCCAACCATATACATCATTCTTCTTTCATTGTGCCTGTCTGCCACCCATCGTGTCCTCTATGTGGTGAGTAGCAATCTGTCCTGTTTTATATTGTTGTTAGATGAAAGCTAAGGAAGTCACATTCCTTTTGCAGTCATATAATCAAGTTGCTACAAACTGTTACTTGGCAGATAATGTGCCATTCATTAAGTAAAAGGACATCTTTAGGAATCAAATTTAATTACAAAACATGTGACAGAAAATGTGAAAGTTATTTATGGAATCTATAGAAATCAGTCTGGAGATGCAACCAACATTTGCAATTTCCAACAATTACTGTGAGAAATGTTCTATGAGTCTGCTTTCAGTACATCCCATACCATTTGAAACTGGCACAAAAACTCTACAGTAATAGTTCTCTAAAGCTGTAGGTGTTCTATCACAATTTTATGGCAACTGATTTGTAGCATTGATTAAAGTTCTTTATTCCCCTCATCTGCATTGTAGTTTTATGACCATCACCAACAGTTCCTATAATAATAGTTCTGGAGTATTATTTCAAGAGTGAGTATCTGTTGCAGTTGCAAAATAATTTTTTCCATACTGTTATTCCTGTGCATAACAATGTTGAGGAATTCAACAATATTGTGAAAAGAATAGCTGTTACTCAACATATAACAGAGATACTGTGTTGCAGTTAGGCACAGCAAAAAGACTTTCAGAAAGTGTGCTTCCGGCTAACAAGGTCTTCATCGGGAAAACACACACACACACACACATGACCACAGTCTCTGGCTGCTGAGGCCCAGCCAGAGATGGTTGTAATATATATATATATATATATGTGTGTGTGTGTGTGTGTGTGTGTGTGTGTGTGTGTGTGTGTGTGTGTGTGTGTGTGTGTGTGTGTTTCTGATGAAGGCCTTGTTGGCCGAAAGCTCATTTTCTGACAGTCATTTGTGTTGTGCGTATCTGTGACTCAGCATCTCTGTTATATGGTGAGTAGCAACTATCCTTTTCATACTATTGTTACATTCCACCCCAGGTTTTCCATTGTTTGTTGAGGAATTCATCTGTCCTTTCCCACTGTGTCTCTGCTTATTAGTATGGACTCATCATCAAATTATCTGTTTTACTTGTACACGATGTTATTGTGTGTATCTTCCGAGATTTAATTTTTCCTTGTTATCCTAAATTCCGCTAAAGTCGATTGTTGAAATGGTTCCTTTGTAACCGTTGCAGCCAATTTCCTTCCCCATCTGTGTCAAGTTTGAGTTTGTGCTCACCTTGGTGTTCACAGGATGTGAAACTCGTAATTTTTTTCCATCCATTCTTGATTGACTGCTAAATTTTCCACTTTGGATACAGTGTTCTGAGTATCTTAATGTTACATTATGACTGTTATTGATATGTTCTAATTGTTATTTCAATATCTCAGTATTCATTTTGTCATATTACTGTTTATTAGACATGTGAGCTAAGTGTTGCCAACTACAATCCTCTCATGTTCACTTTAATTGCCCATACCTTTTTTATTTTGTTTCTGAAACCTAAAATGTTACTTCTATTAAGACTAATTGAAAGATTGCCCAGTTCTTACCTTCAGGAGGCAAAACACACAGTATTGCGTATAGAAGTATAAAACAGAACATAGGACTCATAGAGTTCAGAACAATGTTTCTTCTTTGGTGAAAGGCGGGAGGGAGCTACAGAAGTTGTAATTATAGCCTTTCAAGTAACTGTCACAAATCTAAAGGGGTCATACATCAGTATCACACAAACAGATGTGTCCTTCTTAACTTAGGATCTCATTTATTACTCCCTCCACTTCTCTCTACATACATACTTCACAAGCCATCATATAGTGCATGGTAGAGGGTAACCTGTACATGTGCTAGTTACAGTCCATGCAGGATACATTGGCCAATGTACAGCGACCAATTTTCACCCCAAGCCTAGGGGAAGTTCATTTGTTTGTTCGGAAGGTTACCCCAACGGCATTTGCCACATTTTGGCAGGTTGGTGATGACAGAATCAATCTTTCTCAAACGATTTTACAGGAACTGTCCGGTAAAAAAAATTATTTTTGTGTTACCTATAGCTTTATATGTCAGGTTCATGATGATGTGGTTATCATTTCCTTGTAGTTAATGTGGTGATTACATGGAAGTAAGATACAATGTGAAATTCGAAAAAGTTTGCAGTGAAAAAAAGGGTTTGTGGTGATTTTGCATTTTGTGTGTATTACGTAATATGTTGCTGTGTATGAACTTTAGGTAAGCTACAGAATTTTTCCTTATACTTGGTTGGAGGTTTCTATCTGTCACTACTGACCTTAGTTTTCCTCAGTTCCTCCTTTAATAAACCTGGTGAGATGACCTATTTCATTCCATGTTCCACTCACAAATACTGTAAGGGGAAAAGGACTGTCTATTTGCCTTTGTAGGAGCCTTAATTTCACATATTTTTGTCATCCTTATGTGAAATGTATGTTGGCAATAGCAGAATCATTCTGCAGTCATCTCCAAATGCCAGTTCTCTAAATTTTCTCAGTAGTGTTCCTCAAAGGAACATCACCTTCCCTCCAGGGATTCCCATTTCAGTTCCTGAGCATCTCCATAACACTTGCATGTTGTTTGAACCCACTGGTAACAAATCTAGCAGCCAATCTCTGAATTGTTTTGATGTCTTCCTTTAATCTGATCTAGTGTGGATCCCAAACACTCAAGCAATACTCATGAATAGGTACTTCACAAGCCTGTATGTGCTCTCCTTTACAGATGAATCACATTTTCCCAAAATTCTCCCAATAAACCGAAGTCGACCATTTGCCTTCCCTACCACAATTCTCTCACATGCTCATTCCATTTTGCGTTGCTTTGCACCATTATGCCCAGGTTTAAATGACGTGACTGTGTCAAGCAGCACACTACTAATGTTGTATCCGAACATTATGGGTTTGTTTTTCCTACTAATCTGCATTAACTTACATTTTTCTATATTTAGAAAAATCAACTAGAAATTTTGTCTAAGTCATCTTGTATCCTCCTACATTCACTCAACTTTGACACATTCCTGCACACCACAACAGTGTCAGCAGACGGCTGCAGATGCTTCCCACCATGCCCACCAGATCATTTAAGTATATAGAAAATAATAGAAGCCATTCACATATCTGGGGAACCTATTCCATATCCTCATACCTTTGTTAACAGTTTACATTGGGGCACTGTGTCAAATGCTTCCCGGAAATCTAGAAATGTGGCAGCTGCCCGTGGCTCTTCATCCATAGTTAGCAGTATGTCATGTGAGAAAAGAACAATCTGATTTTGGCCCAAGGAATGTTTTGTAAAACTGCTGATTCATGGATATAAACTTCTCAGTCTCAAGAAAATGTATTACATTCAAATTGAAAATATATTTAAGGATTATGCAGCAAACCATTGTTAAGGATATTAATTTATAATTTTGCACATCTTTTCTTTAACTCTTCTTTTACAATGGGAGTCACCTCCACTTTTTTCCAGTTACTTGGGACTTTGCACCAGGGCAAAGATTCACAATAGATGCAAGCTATGTAATGGGGCAATGCCGTAGAGTTCTCTTTGTAAAACTGAATTGAGATTCCATCTGGATCTGGCAACTTAATTGTTTTCAACTCATTCAGTTGTTTCTGTACTGCTGGGATGCTTATTACTATGACAACCATACAGGAGTGTGTTTGATTGTCAAACGATGATATATTTGTATGAGTCTCCTGTGTGAACAATTTCTTAAATGCGAAATTTAAAACTTCAGCTTTCCATTTTGCTATCTTCAACTGCCAGACCAGACTGATTGAGTGAAAGGATGAAAGTCATAGCCCGGCTTACTGATTTTACTTAGGGCTAGAATTTTCTCGGACAGATCTTTCGATAATGTATGTTGGCGAGTTGTTATGTGCTTCACACACAGATTTTTTCAGAGACTCACAAATCTCTGTTAACCTATGTGTTGTCATTTGCCCCCTTTTCTTTTGAACTAAGAGTGTCACAGCCTTTGCTTCCTCAGCATTTTCCAGATTTCATAGTTAAACCGAGGTGGGTCTTTTCCATCCTTAATCCACTTACTTGGCACATAGTTCTCCACACTATGAATTATAATCTGGGCCCTATAGCAGCGTCCCCCAACTATTTTCTCTTTTCTCCCATAAAAGGGTGCTGTGTATGCCAAGTCCCATTTTTATGCATTTATGATAGTGATAGTGGGTACTGCATGTTCTGGATGTACATACTGCTCAGACTGTGTCACTGCTCAGACTTTGTCACATTTATATTGCATTTACCATCTCTAAATGAAGAGAAAGGTAATAACCATAGTTTCATGTGTGTTACTAACCAAAAGTGTATTCTGATAAGAATTTAAAAATAAAAGATGATGCCATACTTCAATTCTTCTTTGGCAACTGAATCAGCCCTTGCCAGTACTGCCTCTAAATAACCTGATGAATATTTTTGTTCGTTATGTTCCTAGTGATCCATTGTACTTTTTATTAATCACTCAAGACAGCCTTGTTCTTTTAAAAATGTCTTCTCTTTTTATATATATATTTCAATAGAATTAGCAATTCTTTGAAAGAAAACTAAAAGATTTAATATAAACTTGCAGTTAATATATTCTTTAGTAGCACATTGTAGATATTAACAACAACAAAAATTACTTATACACCTGGAAAGAAAGAAAACTGTAAAATAAATTGACAGGAGTGGTGTACCTTTTTGAAATAAATGTTGCATTTCCAGTAAATAAGGAAACGTTTCAGAGGATTTAAGAATTGCCCATAAAAACCAGTCAGTATTGAATCAAATGAAAGAGAATGCTGCAGTGTTGAGAGGAACCAGCAGTGAGATATGAGCAACAGATTAATTCTTGATAATCTGAAAATTAGAAGTGGTAGATTCAACAGTCCATAATGCATAAATCTGGGAGGGAAGTACTATGGGAGTAGATCTGCAGATAATAAAGTGGTAAAGAAAAAAGAAAAGTAAAAACTAGCTGAGATGTGAAGGTCAGGAGGAAGGAAAACAACAACTGAAAAAGAATCGTTCAAGTGCCAAGAGTGAATAAATATTTATTTATTTATTTAAAACAACCAGATTTGACAGACTTTGCTTTCATCTTGAAGTCTGTAAGAAAGTGCATGTAAATAGAATACATCTCATAACATGATTTAAGACATAATATTTGACATTCAAGTTTCAGTTTGGCAGTACAAAAAATGAAAGTGGAACTGTACCTTCACAAACCTTAAAAAATCTTTTTGTTATGAAACATGTTCATTCTACATAGGACTTCACACGAAGTTGTTATGTGGATAAAAATCAGCACATTATAAAAGCTCTGTCATAACTAAAATATCTAAAAATATATAGCACCTTGTGTCTGTCAAAACCAGTCATTTTAAATAAATAAATAAATTTCCTGAAGAGGGGCAGCAGCCTTTTCAGTAGTTGCAGGGGCAACAGTCTGGATGATTGACTGACCTGGCCTTGTAACACTAACCAAAACAGCCTTGCTGTGCTGGTACTGCAAACGGCTGAAAGCAAGGCGAAACAACAGCCATAATGTTTCCCGAGGGCATGCAGCTTTACTGTATGATTAAATGATGATGTCGTCCTCTTGGGTAAAATATTCCGGAGGTAAAATAGTCCCCCATTCGGATCTCCGGGCAGGGACTACTCAAGAGGACGTCGTTATCAGGAGAAAGAAAACTGGCATTCTACAGATCGGAGTGTGGAATGTCAGATCCCTTAATCGGACAGGTAGGTTAGAAAATTTAAAAAGGGAAATGGATAGGTTAAAGTTAGATATAGTGGGAATTAGTGAAGTTCGGTGGCAGGAGGAACAAGACTTTTGGTCAGGTGAATACAGGGTTATAAATACAAAATCAGATAGGGGTAATGCAGGAGTAGGTTTAATAATGAATAAAAAATAGGAGTGCGGGTAAGCTACTACAAACATCATAGTGAACACATTATTGTGGCCAAGATAGACACGAAGCCTACGCCTACTACAGTAGTACAAGTTTATATACCAACTAGCTCTGAAGATGATGAAGAAATTGATGAAATGTATGATGAGATAAAAGAAATTATTCAGGTAGTGAAGGGAGATGAAAATTTAATAGTCAGGGGTGACTGGAATTCAACAGTAGGAAAAGGAAGAGAAGGAAACATAGTAGGTGAATATGGATTGGGGTTAAGAAATGCAAGAGGAAGCTGCCTGGTAGAATTTTGCACAGAGCATAACTTAAATCATAGCTAACACTTGGTTCAAGAATCATGAAAGAAGGTTGTATACATGGAAGAACCCTGGAGATACTAGAAGGTTTCAGATAGATTATATAATGGTAAGACAGAGATTTAGGAACCAGGTTTTAAATTGTAAGACATTTCCAGAGGCAGATGTGGACTCTGACCACAATCTATTGGTTATGAACTGTAGATTAAAACTGAAGAAACTGAAAAAAGGTGGGAATTTAAGGAGATGGGACCTGGATAAACTGAAAGAACCAGAGGTTGTACAGAGTTCCAGGGAGAGCATAAGGGAACAATTGACAGGAATGGGAGAAAGAAATACAGTAGAAGAAGAATGGGCAGCTTTGAGGAATGAAATAGTGAAGGCAGCAGAGGATCAAGTAGGTAAAAAGACGAGGACTAGTAGAAATCCTTGGGTAATGGAAGAGATACTGAATTCAATTGATGAAAGGAGAAAATACAAAAATGCAGTAAGTAAAACAGGCAAAAAGGAATACAAACGTCTCAAAAATGAGGCCGACAGGAAGTGCAAAATGGCTAAGCAGGGATGGCTAGAGGACAAATGTAATGATGTAGAGGCTTATCTCACAAGGGTAAGATAGATACTGCCTACAGGAAAATTAGAGAGATTTTTGGAGAAAAGAGAACCACTTGCTTGAATATCAAGAGCTCAGATGGAAACCCAGTTCTAAGCAAAGAAGGGAAAGCAGAAAGGTGGAAGGAGTATATAGAGGATCTATACAGGGATGATGATCTTGAGGACAATATTAAGGAAATGGAATAAGAGGTAGATGAAGATGAAATGGGAGATATGATACTGCTTGAAGAGTTTGAGAGAGCACTGAAAGACCTAAGTCAAAACAAGGCCCCGGGAGTAGACAACGTTCCATTAGACCTACTGACAGCCTTGGGAGAGCCAGTCCTGACAAAACTCTACAGTCTGGTGAGCAAGATGTATGAGACAGGTGAAATTCCCTCAGACTTCAAGAAGAATATAATATTTCCAATCCCAAAGAAAGCAGGTGTTGACAGATGTGAAAATTACCGAACTATGAGTTTAATAAGTCACAGCTGCAAAATACTAACGCGAATTCTTTACAGATGAATGGAAAAACTGGCTGAAGCCGACGTCGGGAAAGATCAGTTTGGATTCCGTAGAAATGTTGGAACACGTGAGGCAATACTGACCCTACGACTTATCTTAGAAGAAAGATTAAGGAAAGGCAAACCTACATTTCTAGCATTTGTAGACTTAAAGAAAGCTTTTGACAATGTTGACTGGAATACTCTCTTTCAAATTATGAAGGTGGCAGGGGTAAAGTACAGGGAGCGAAAGGCTATTTACAATTTGTAGAGAAAGCAGATGGCAGTTATAAGAGTCGAGGGGCATGAAAGGTAAGCTGCGGTTGGGAAGGGAGTGAGACAGGGTTGTAGCCTCTCTCCGATGCTATTCAATCTGTATATTGAGCAAGCAGTAAAGGAAACAAAAGAAAAGTTTGGAGTAGGTATTAAAATCCGTGGAGAAGAAATAAAAACTTTGAGGTTCGCCGATGACATTGTAATTCTGTTAGAGACAGCAAAGGACGTGGAAGAGCAGTTGAATGGAATGGACAGTGTCTTGAGAGGAGTATATAAGATGAACATCAACAAAAGCAAAACGAGGATAATGGAATGTAGTCGAATTAAGTCGGGTGATGCTGAGGGAATTCGACTAGGAAATGAGACACTTAAAGTAGTAAAGGAGTTTTGCTATTTGGGGAACAAAATAACTGAATGATGGTTGAAGTAGAGAGGATATAAAGTGCAGACTGGCAATGGCAAGGAAAGCGTTTCTGAAGAAGAGGAATTTGTTAACATCGAGTATAGATTTAAGTGTCAGGAAGTCGTTTCTGAAAGTATTTGTGTGGATTGTAGCCATGTATGGAAGTGAAACATGGACGATAAATAGTTTAGAGAAGAAGAGAATAGAAGCTTTCGAAATGTGGTGCTACAGAAGAATGTTGAAGATTACATGGGTAGATCACATAACTAATGATGAAGTATTGAATAGAATTGGGGAGAAGAGGAGTTTGTGGCACAACTTGACAAAAAGAAAGGACCGGTTAGTAGGACATGTTCTGAGGCATCAAGGGATCACAAATTTAGCACTGGAGGGCAGCGTGGAGGGTAAAAATCATAGAGGGAGACCAAGAGATGAATACACTAAGCAGATTCAGAAGGATGTAGGCTGCATTAGGTACTGGGAGATGAAGAAGCTTGCACAGGATAGACTAGCATAGAGAGCTGCATCAAACCAGTCTCAGGACTGAAGACCACAACAACAACAACAACAACAAATATTTGTACAATCTTTGCTGTAGAATGTTTTTAGCAAGTGAAACAGATCACTTCTTTGGTCATTGCAAAATGTGAAAATTCAATCAAGAAACTGAAAATATGAAATAAAGAAAGAAAAAGGGAAACACTGGAAGGCACTGTGCAAATGGCGGACAAATTTAAATACCTGGGATAATTTATAACAGGAAGGAACAGGGGCGAGGAGGGAATAACAGAGATGATAAAGAAGATGAGGTCAGCCTTCTGTATGACGAGAGAAATATACAATAAAAGGAATATATCCACAGAGGCAAAGATATGCCACCACAAGGCAACAGTGAGGAATGCAGTATTATATGCTGCTGAGACGATGATACTAGGAAGAAATGGGGCGGAAAAACTAAAGAAAGAAGAGAGAGAAATTTTGAGAAAAATACTAGGTCCCAAAAGAGGTGGAGAGAGATGGATGCGAAGACCTAGGGAAGAACTGTACCGGAGCATGAGAACAATATCCATGGAAATCAGTCTCAAAGGGGCAAGGTTTGCTGGACATGTAATTAGGATGAGTATGGACAGAATGACGAAGACAGTGTGGGAAACAACAGGGAGGACAAGGGGAAAGACAAGAACCAAGTTGGTTGTCGAACTTCAGAAGGAGTGGTTGGAATTGGGGAACAAGGTCGAAGGAAAGGAAAATTGGAGGAACAAATATACACCGAACAATATGCTGGAGATCAATGACAGAGAACAATACAGTGGAGACAACAGGAGAAAAGGACACTGAAGATCTCGGAGGAAGAGCGGGAGAGAAGAAGAGAAAGAATGAAGAGGTTCTAGAAGAAGAAGAGGAAAATGCAGTCCGTGAAGGAGCTACACGTGGTCCTACAGAGTCCACAACGCAAGAAGAAGAAGAAGAAGAAGAAGAAGGAAAGCATTGATATGAAAGAAGTGAAAGGGATCTTGATACAAAGAAGAGCAATGTCAGAAACTTGTAGGAGTAATGAGCAGGGAAGTGAAAAGGGAGTGACTCCATCAGGGCACTGTAGTGTGAGGCACAATGAGATGAGCAACGAATTGAGCATATACCATGTGGCAGATGCCCACTTGTGAAGTTCTACAGTATTTTTGTGGTGTAAAATCCAAACTGCTTGAATGATGAAGGAGGCATAAAGGTCACAGAACAGAAATTTCATGTTGATACTTTGTCCCTACCAATGTTTTGTAAATATACAAGATGTGACAGCTGATTAATGTGACAGCATGTCTTCAGTGCAGCCAGATGAGATGAGTTTGGTATTTGAATGTAGCTGAACTTGATAGTTCTGGAGCTACCTACCATTATTTCGTCTCTCTGTCTGCTTCAGTTAGCTTTTGAACTGTGATTGTACAGTGTGATAGGACCTTTATTGTTTACAATATACATAAATGACTTAGTTGACAACATCGGTAGCTCCGTGAGGCTATTTGCAGATGACACGGTTGTCTACAAGAAAGTAGCAACATCAGAAGACTCGTACGTACTCCAGGAAGACCTGCAGAGGATTAATGCATGGTGCGACAGCTGGCAGCTTTCCCTAAACGTAGATAAATGTAATATAATGCGCATACATAGGGGCAGAAATCCATTCCAGTACGATTATGCCATAGGTGGTAAATCATTGGAAGCGGTAACGACCGTAAAATACTTAGGAGTTACTATCCGGAGCGATCTGAAGTGGAATGATCACATAAAACAAATAGTGGGAAAAGCAGGCGCCAGGTTGAGATTCATAGGAAGAATTCTAAGAAAATGTGACTCATCGACGAAAGAAGTAGCTTACAAAACGCTTGTTCGTCCGATTCTTGAGTATTGCTCATCAGTATGGGACCCTTACCAGGTTGGATTAATAGAAGAGATAGACATGATCCAGCGAAAAGCAGCGCGATTCGTCATGGGGACATTTAGTCAGCGCGAGAGCGTTACGGAGATGCTGAACAAGCTCCAGTGGCGGACACTTCAAGAAAGGCGTTACGCAATACGGAGAGGTTTATTATCGAAATTACGAGAGAGCACATTCCGGGAAGAGATGGGCAACATATTACTACCGCCCACATATATCTCGCGTAATGATCACAACGAAAAGATCCGAGAAATTAGAGCAAATACGGAGACTTACAAGGAGTCGTTCTTCCCACGCACAATTCGTGAATGGAACAGGGAAGGGGGGATCAGATAGTGGTACAATAAGTACCCTCCGCCACACACCGTAAGGTGGCTCGCGGAGTATAGATGTAGATGTAGATGTAGATGTGTGTTACTCATGTTAGTGCCATAGTCATGGTTCATTTAAAAGTAGAGTTGTGCATTAACCTAAAATGTTTCCTGTAATTTAAAAAAGTGCAGGCAGAAAGATTTCAAACATTAAAGGGAGTGTTTGGTAATATGTCATGTGAACGAGTTTTTCAATGCACGAACTGTTTTCTGAAGTTTGGGAAGAATTTGAAGATGATGAACCTCCTAATGGACCTGCGATTGCATGAACTGAAGGAAAAGTTCAGAAAATTAATGAATTTGTGCAGGAAGATCGACATCTGAGTGTTTGGTTGACCACTATCATGGTAAAAACAAAGAGAGAATAAGAATAAATACTAACATCTTTTTATGAGATTTTCCATTAATCATTTAGAGAATAAGAACAATTTCTTGTGCAGCATTGCTCCCATAAACCCTCACTCTGGAACAGAAAGACAGCGGTAAAAACATTTGTGCTGACATCATGGAATAACTCTCAGAACAATGAGTTTTGCTTACAGATGTCATTACAGGTGATGAAGTACAGGTTTTTCAATGCGGCTCGGAAACAGTTCATCAGTTGATGAAGTGGAAGACTCCTTGATCACTAAGAATGAAAAAAGCACAAATGAGCAAGTCAGACCTAAAGGAAATGCGATGTCTTTTGTTGATTTCAAGGCTGTTATGATGACTGAACGGGAGCATGAAGGTCAAACCAGTAATCAGAAATACTATAGTAGTAGTCATAATTTAGTGGAGGGAAAGAGTAAAGTAGACCAGATTTGGTGAAGAAAAACTTACAGATTCTGCACCAAGAAGATGCACCGGAGCCCTGTCTTTGTTTTTAGCAGACAAGTGCATTCTTGTGCTCCCATCGTCCACCTTATTTTCCAGATATTGCTCTAAGTGCTTTCGAGTTTCCCCCAAAAGTGAAACATCCTTTTAACCTTTTGGCTGCTGCAGACATGCTTGCTATATTCTGAGTTGAACTCTGTATCATTATTGCATAATGCATAGTAATCTATGTGTGGACTTCTATCTGGGCTGGGGCTACCTGAGTGGCCTGCTTCGCACAGTGCTGAATATTTCTGGAGTGCTGTCCATGATGTCTCCTGGTACTGTTGTAAGATTCGTCACTACCAAGTGGAACATACCGTATTTACTCGAATCTAAGCCGCACTCGAATCTAAGCCGCACCTGAAAAATGAGACTCGAAATCAAGGAAAAAAAAATTTCCCGAATCTAAGCCGCACCTGAAATTTGAGACTCGAAATTAAAGGGGAGAGAAAAGTTTTAGGCCACACCTCCAAATCGAAACAAAGTTGGTCCATTGTAATATGAGACACAATTTAGGTCGAATGAATGAAAATACAGCTACAGTAGTTTGGTTCGAGTCGTAAGCTTAGCAGTTAAGCTTTACCACGTAGCCATTGCTATGCGTCAGGCGCTCCGTCCGTATTTGTACGGGTACCCTTCCTTTTTCATGTGTTTCGTCTGGTTTGAATCGATTGCTTATTTTGCTTTGCTCTGATAAGTGCCGTTTTCTTTGTTATAGGTGGTTGCGTCACTCTTAAGCTGAAAATGCATTACTGCACTGTGTCATGCATTGTTTGTCGCATCCTGATAGTGCGTGTTTACGGCCTGTCGCGGCTCGCGGCACGGCTTGCTTTTGTGCGCGCTACCGCCGCGTACAATTTAAAAAAAAAAAAAGAGAGGAATCGTCTCATTAGTGAAACAATGGCAAGAGACTGCTATTTGTTGTTACTTACACTGCTGCTTTCTTCGATAATGATCAACAAGAATCAAATAATAGACTGCGTATGATAGAACATGTTCTGAACGAGAGTTAGGCGAAAATTTTTCTCCGTTTGAAAATCTTTGCGGCCGCTTCTTTATTACATCAAATTCTGCTCAGAAATTAGAGTCATCTTAGATTTAAAAATCTAGTCACTTGCCGTGCTTCATTTCAGACTGTATCATTATTAGGCATAAGAATAATACGAATATAAACATGACACGATACGTATATTCTTCCGCGTTTGCTGTTGTCTCACTCTAGTTTCGTAGTTTATTAGGCAGACAGGATTTAAATGAGATAGCAGCAAACAAAAAAGAATACATGGCAAAATGTTTATATTCGTATTATTCTTATGGTGAAGAGAATACTGTATGTGATTCAAATTTCATCAGGTTCCTATTAGCAACCATCTCTTCTCACAGATAGGAAAAAATTCAGAACGTAGAGTTGGCCATATTGACAAACATCCCAGTCTTGCCAGTCAGATTTTTGTAGTACACTGAAATTGTGCTACATTCGAAAATGAACAATACGGAATTTGTATTTACTTCGTTGGATAATGTATGAAAATGCAGTGGTCGAAACTCGCGGCGGAGAAAAAAAACTCGTCTTCCACTTTTTTTTTAAATTTATTTACTGACGCAGGGGTTTTGGCGCCAGTATTTATCTTTGTGCCTACAAAGCATGCCTGTGTCGCACTACATATATTCGACGACAGAAGTTAATTGTGGCGGCACGTACCAACATTTTTCATAACTTCCGCTTGCTTTGCACTCGATTCTAAGCCGCAGGCGGTTTTTTGGATTACGAAAACCGGAAAAAAAGTGCGGCTTAGATTCGAGTAAATACGGTAGTTATATGTGTGAAAATTGGTTTCTTGCATTGACGGTTGCATGCAGGTTAATGATTATTACAAATCCACAGAGATATGAACATGGCTTTTCCTTCAGTAGTTTCTGATGTGCTTTTGGTATCCCTTTCTGATAGTTACATGTTACTTCCAACACATCGGTAGTTCAGTGTGCTTCCATGGCTACACATCAGTAATATCTATTGTCCTGTATATATACTTCACTCTACAAAATAATGAAATAAGGAATTTTGATTTTTGTGTTTGTAACACATATTGTTGGTTACATTCTGTTGTGTGCAGACTGTATTGTTTCATTATGCATGAGTTATGAAAGCCCTCAATAATAGAGTTTTCATTTATAGGTACATAAATGTAGTCAAAAGCTTCCTGTTACTTTATATGGTGGACAAAATACACTGATTGTCTGTGACACTGTTCTCAGATATTGGCATTCATTATAAACTACATTAACAATGTTTTAATTTTTATTGTATCATGAGACTTCTTTGGCAGCTTTATGAATGATTTTTCACTTGCTAATAAGTACTTTATAACTGGAGGAGGAGAGATTGTTTATCTGAAATAAGTACACTATGTAAACAGTAAATCTGCAGTACAGCTCTCGTCCTGTTGGAAATTTGATAATCCATTTCTTAAATTTCCGGTAACTTCTTGTCCTTCAGAAATGGATGACATAGTTCTCTGTCATGCAGTTAGTAAAATTTTTGTAACTTTAATGTAATCTTTGAAATGAAGGTATATTATCCAAAATGTTCATCTTTTCTTGTCTATTTTTGGCACAAAAATTCTCATGTAGAAGGCCACTAAGGACAAGATGGGTGTGGGCCTGAACAGTTTACGAAAGTATGTGAAAATGATAAGCTTCATTTATAATTGTGTAATAAAATTGTCTAGGCTATGGAAATGGAGATGTATGGATATTTTTTTGTTGATATTCAAATAATCCCCTGTCATAAATAGGTGGTGATATATTATTTTTGTGTGTCTGTCACGATGTGTACTGTATTTTTACTTTTGTGTACTTAACTAACAAAGTACACATCACAGCACTACAAACCCCCAGTTTTATAATTGTCATCATAGTATCTTCCTTCAAAAAGAACATGAAGAATGGCAGAATAATTGGACATTTCCCTAGTTGACCCTTGTGTCCCCAAGGCTCAAATACACAAGTAATTGGACAAAAATCATTTTTGTTCCAATCAAATGTGTCAGTAAACAGTGATTTCTTCCTATACATTACACATTCAGTTTCAGATTATTCGGATTCAAATGAACCATCAGTTACATCTATTGTGAAACATGAGTCTGTAGTATAATTGTGTAGGCTTCCGCTGCCAGAGTCAGTTGACATAAAGGTTTTCTGAATATCGTACCATGTCATAATGTAAAAAACTGTACTGGAGGAATGAATGTTTTGGTCACAGTTACAGCGGCTTTCTTCTGGGGTTAGTGATGTGCTTTAACTGTGAAGAATCACTTATATTTTGTCATTGCCACTTTCTATACGTGACTTTACATCATAATTTTAAAAGATCATAGTTATGATTGGTCACTTGAGGTGGAAGGAGCAGGAACTTTATAGGTTGCTCCAGTGGAGGGATTGATGATCTGCTGTTATTTATTGCTTCAAGCATTGTTTAGTGTGGTACTCATTGACGAATGAGGTGTAGGCTCCTGTTTTCCTCCTGCTGGACACAGAGTATGCTAGAAGCCTATACATGTGGGCAAGTATTTGCCCACCCAATCCAGCCACCACCCAGCACAGAACAACTCAGTTATCCATTCTTTGAGCATCTGTGCACAGCATGTAAGCAATGCTCAAAACGTAACACATGAGCTCTAAAGGCTGTGTAAAACATTTGTGGCCAATGGCTACAACCATAAGCTGGTTAATGAAACCTGCATACTAGCTAAACAGCCAGCTTTGATGAAACACTAGATCAGAGAAGCCATAGAAATAATAAAACACCCTAACGATATGAACAAAGAGAGTGGATACATGTTTGCCCCATCCGGGCTGCCAGCCCTTGGAGACAAACAGGGCACACCAACAACAAGTGACTGGAGTGCTGCCAGCGAGTAGCTGCTTCCACTGCCTCATTCACCAGTGAGCACCAGTCATAGTAACCAATGCTTGAAGCAAGAGATAATAGCAGATTCCCAGTCCCTCCACCATGGTAACCTTTTCTAATAAAGTTCCTGCTTCTTTTGCCTCAACTGATCAATCATAACTACGACCTTTTCAAATTATGACATAATGTCATGCTCAGTGATGGGCAATGAAAAAATGTAAATGACTCCTCACAGCTACAGCACATCATTAGACCCAGAAGAAGGCCACTGTAACCATGGCTCAAACTTTGGCTTCTCCAGTACAGTCTTTTACATTACGACGTTGTACAATACTCAGAAAAGTTATATGTCATGAGACTGTCGTGTTACTCCTGATGCAGACAGCTTAAAACTGTTCCCTTCAGAATCTGTGGGAAATTATTGTTTACATCAACATCAAATAACTCATCCTCACAGTCACTCTTCAACAGTACCTCGACAGTCTATTCCTCAGTAGCACGGTTGATGAGAAAAATGTTTATGCCAATCCTGATGCACTGTAAGATGTAAAGCG